>NW_027362772.1:40210854-40828092 GCF_046119375.1 Phyllobates terribilis | reverse complement strand
CAAAATGAATTTGTAAATCAGAATTAATTATTTACAAACATATTTTCTCTACATGTCTATATTTAACCATATGTAGGGGTTTCCCCATAATATCCCACCCACCAAATTTTAATATGTATCCAGTGTTTATACAGGTATATTGTTTTTAAATTAGATTTAAAAAAAATAATACTATTTGTTAATAATACTCATTTGTTTATTATCTTCTTATGCTATTTTTTTCCTGGCACACCTCTTTTTTAGATGTTAATGTATAATTATTTAACACATAAATGGCATGAAGGAAAAAAATGCCATTATGGTGTCCTCACTTTCCCCGAGAAATGGTAAAGAAACAGATGAAAACATTGGAGGTTGGCCAAAATGGTATAAATGGAGGGAACAAAATTATCAGCTTACCACTACAAAAACAAGCCATCCAACAACTCCATTGACCAAAAAAATACAAAAGGTGAAAACGCACAATGGCTATTGTAAAAAAAATGATAAAATTGCATTTTTGCCTTTCTGTGTTACCACACCTGATTTTTCCCCCTTTTCTCTGTACATTGATAAATTGAATGGTGCCCTAAAATAAAACAACTCTGCCCATAAAACAAACTTCATACTCCACTTTCAAAAATTGAAGGTGCAACAATGAAAATTGACCTTGACAAGAAGGGGCTATTATTATAATGAAAAAAAGAAGCCAGAGAGTTACAAGGTGCTTCATAAGAAGAACTGGAGGCTAACTGCACTTGTATCAAAGACTTAACAATTTTTTATCTAATATGATTAGAAAAAGTAAAAATTTGTTAAAAAATGCAAAAGTGAGTGTCAAGGAAGCGTCTTACTGGAAGAGAGTTTGCTAGCGTTATTACAGGTTGGGGGCATCTGGAGTCTATGAGCCCCATGTATAAAAAGGGTCTCAAAAGAAAAAAACATTGATGCGCTCAGCAATTGATCTACTCCTGTAACATAATATACCAGTAAGATCGGATATCAGGGTGGTCAGTCCATGAGACATTTCTATATCTATATGAAAAAATCTTGTCCATATGGTCATTGTGCACTTACCTTACAGATGAAAGAAGAGAAGGAGCTCAGGGAAAGTCTCTGTGGTGCAGGATGTGGAGTAGCAGGAGGGTCTTCACTAGGAGATATGTGAGGGCAGAGAGGAGACCCTGCTTTATATCAGTGTAGACTGGGAGGGGTCACTTGATTTCTGCCTTTGTTTCCAACATTGTAGGTATCAGGTGGTGTAAATCTAATTTACATAACACAAGTCATTGAGTAAGTTAAAAAAAAACAAAGGAAAGCAGAAGTAATGTCTCCCCTGCCCCCCACCCAAAAAAAAAAATATATATTTTTTTTATCTACAGTATTTAGTATATTTTGTATTTAATTCATGTTTAATCATTTTATTGTATTTTTATTTGTCTATGTAATTGTTTGTAATATATTGATCAGTCTATGTATCTACATATCTATTTTCTATATTTTTTATATTTTACAATTTATTATCTATATTTTAATATATTTATATCATTTATTTATTTTTTATCAGTTTAGAAAGATCATTATCTAGCTATCATCAATCCATTATCCATCTTTTTATCTTTCTGGGGCAGGGTGCAGACTATTGTGTTTTCTCTCGTCCATGAGAATCGGGTTGACTATGTAAATCCCACTCTGATGGAACTCTGATCACAGTTTAATCACAGTTTGATAATATGGTGATCCGATTCTTTTGGAAGTGTAAAAGACGGAGAAAAAATGTCATCAGAATGCAGTCTGATATTTTCCACGGACTTTCTGATTTTAATGACTGAGCTCGATCTGAATATCAGATAAAACTCGGCCATGCTACAATTTTTTTCCCCTGACCATCTCTGTCCAAGGAAAAAAAATCAGACATGTGCAAGGCCCCATAGAATAACATCAGTCCGAGTGTGTTCTGATATTTTGTCGGATCACACTCGGACCAAAAATATGATCATGTGCATGAGACCTAATATCTACTTTCATACTTTATGATATGCATTTTTTTATTATTACTCATCTATTGACCACTTGTAACTTTCTATGTTTCAATGTACTGTATATATACTAGTTATATTTTTGTATCTAACATCTTTCAATCTTTGCACTTTGTTCATTTAATAATTGAGATGAGTGAATAAATTTGAGGGGAATAAGATTCTATTCATTAGTCAAAATGCATACTTTAATTGTTCACTTCCATACGGATTCAGCAAAATGTTAGCAATTGTCCGCCATTGTTTTTACCTCTAAAGCGGAAGCAAAAGTTTAAAAAAGTCCATATGCTCACCTTACAGCTCACTACTTGGTCCCCTCCGCTCCTCATTGCATCTTTCAAACACCAACGATTGGATTGAAAGCTTCAGTCCTCTTAAGTTGGACTGGGACTTCCCGCTCTAAAGATGCCAGGATCTTTCTGCACTTGTGCACTCAAGGTCATGGTGCCCATCGTGACACTCAAAAATTTGTGATTTTTTTCAGAGCATGAGAGTCCAGGGATTTCAGCCCTGGTGGCAGAGATCAAAACATGAATTGAAAGCCATAGAGGTGGACGGTGAGCAGTGGAGGGTCTGGAGATGTGAGCATTGACATGCGTAAAAGGATTTCTATTTTCATATTAAGTTTATTATAGTCTGGGTATTGGCAAGACCCCATACAATAATAAGTGACATTAAACTTGAGAAGAACATCTCTGCAAATTGAATTTGCCTTAAAAAAAATATATGAACAGGTTAATTCTAATTTTGCCAGATTTACTCATCTCTAATTACTAATATCACATTTAGATAAATACGTGTTCAGTATCTGATTATATCTGTCTGTGGAATATCAGATGTTCATTACTCGCTCAGCTCTTATTTTATCAGTATTTAAATTATATTGTTTTGTAACAAATAGAATTTACTGAATAGATGGAATCTTGTCCATTTTGCTCCTGTGGACTCTTCATAATAATGTAATGCAAACTGCTAACTACTTGGTTAATATGTTATTTCTTAGAATTTCAGGCCCTAAGTTACATAAACACCTTTTCTCTTTGTCTTCTCCAGAAACAAGTCAGGTATTTATGCTTTGGTATGGGCAAAGGTGCCCTTTGTTATTATGTATTGATGTTAAGGAATTTTCTATGAGACACAACAGGCTCCACAAAGGTCTCACCTGTCCAGAGCCTTGAAATCTCATTATGTACTAGTCCAGACTTATTACCATCTCTATGTCAGAGAATCTCCCACCATTGTCAACAACTCAGCATGAAAAGACATGAGCACATACATGGGATCCACCCAAGACAACTGTACACACCCGGCATTTCATATGTAGATGACAAGGAGCATTCACTGGAAAACAATTATATGGAACCTTTGATAGATAAAGAGATGTATGTAAGGAGAATGAGTCTTTATTCCCTCAACTGCTCCTGCATATAGACTTGTAAAATGAGAGTATACCAGGGAAGTGCATGACCATCTCAACAAAATGATGTGCTGGATATGTATGTAGAATAAAAAAAAACACAAGATTATGGAATATATTGAACAAGTCCACATACAAATTTCCACATTGAATATACACTCTGCAACAGCAAAAATGCAATACCGTGAAAGAAAAGTTGGTGATGTTTGAAAATTACAAGATGGACACATGTTACTGATCTGCAAATGATGGAAAAATTTTTAAAAAAACATGTTTAAAACTTCTCGATTCATTCAATGCGGTGTATGAGTACCATGTGCAGAAACCCGTCAAATAAGTCTTGAGAAAGGCTCATTTGAGCCGAAATGTTGCCACGCCATATGGGCTAAATAAAGTCCACCTATATTTTGGTAAATATTAGAGTGCTGCCTATCTTTTTTCTTTTCTATTTATGTTAGCAAATCTGGATATTTTGCTTGGGAGGCGTTTTTTGCACCCACCTTACATTTCTCTAACGGTCTGTTCCATTTTTTTATTTTTGATATCTATCTATCTCTATAATTATTTGTATCTATCTATTTCGATAATTTAATGATTTACAAATAGAGATGAGCAGAAAAATTGAGTGGAATTTAATTCTACTTGAATTTTACAAAAATCCCCTTTTGACAAAATGCATTTGTTTTCATTTGCTTCCATGCAGATTCAGTAAAATGACAGCAGCCGCTGATCACCATCGTTTTTAACTGTAATGGGCCATTAAAAGTCTAAAAAATAATAACTGGAAGATAGAGAAATAAAGAAATAATTACTGCTGCAGAATTCAATGGCCAAAGCTTACTTCCCATATACTGTAAGAATATAAAAAAGGTTTAAAAGTAAAGTGAATTTGTAAATTGACAAAGTTGGAAACACTTGAGAAAAATTGTTTCAGTCTCCAAAGTAATTCAAATAAACAGTGAAAATATTTGTGTTACTCTCTGAGTTCTGTAAATCCTCTATTTAAAGTGTGATAAAGAAAAATGGCAAAAGAAATAACTGACTTATAGATCAGAGATAAAACATAAGGGGCCTTCTTTTCTTCTCCCTCTCGCCCATTAGTTTTATTTGCTGTTGAATTTCCAGTTAATCAGGCCTGCAGGATTTCCATCAATAGCCTATGGACAATTCAACCTTTCGAAAACTGCAAAATGTCATATTATAATTCCCGATTCCAGAAGCAACTCTATTGTGAGACAGTAGATATAGATTTATGCAATTCTTTAATTTGCTTCAGTTGGGAATGGTCATCTTCATACGGCAGTCTCCAGTTCAAGAAATAATCACTATTGCTCTTTATTTCTAGCATAAATGTATGCTTGATTAAAACAATTCTGAAAATTGATCTTCAGATTTTAAATTGTAACCCACTGAGCCTGTGTTAGTTTCCTTTGTGCAAAGAGCTCTGATAGGGGAAGATGCTGCTCCATCTGCGGTCATTATGAATTGTGGTTAATTGTTTTTAGTTTTACAAAATCAGGTGGGCCATACATCACTAACATCCTAAGATTTCTTTTGCAATTTTGCATTTTTTTGAGGCAATAAACAATGACAACATATTACGAATATCAACTTGACTTGGGTTAAAAAGACGTTCCTTTTTCTTCAGACATGTGCATATTGCACAGGTAAATAGGGTCCCTTAAGATACATTTGACATAAGGATTGGGTGCTGCCCCGGTGAATATAGAAAGCATACACTGTAAGGTATATGTGTGCACTAGAAAAGGGGAGTTTCACCAGCTCACCTGAGCAAGATCGTCTTGAAGCACGGATGTGAGGAACTGCTCACAGTGATTCCATAACATGAGAAAAAAGATTTTCAGTTTCTTAAATAGTCCAAAATCCTTTTATTGTAGAAAAAACTTTATAAAATCAGATTCCACAGTCATGATATATAGCCAGGGGAACGCATTTTAAAGGCAGGGCTTGCGTTCTTTGTCAAAACTGTTTTGCAAAGGGTATACAAATAGTATATATACAATTGTTCACCAATCAGCATAAAAACTGAAAGTCACATGATACATAGATCCACGTATAAATGTTAAAATAGATTTACAAAATATACACACAAATTTCCATAAAAAAATCGTATGACAAAGAAGATTACGCATGTACAGATGATTTACTCGCTATAATGGAACAATAATTCTCTCCACAAATTCAAGCCATTTGGATGGCAGGTGTTTAGGTGATACATCCAAAATGATTCTCGATCAAGTAACCGTCCTCTGTTGTCTCCACCCAGAGGATTAGAGGTAAGTTTTTCAATTCCAAAGACCTGAAATGAAGATGTCTCTCTATTGTGCTGTTCAATAAATTGTCTGGAGGCACAAGAGATATTATGATTAGTGACATTGTAGATATCACTCAGATGTTCTGCCACTCGTTGTTTTAATTTTCTTATAGTGCATCCGACATGTAACAAATTACAAGTAGTGCATTTTATTATATACACTACATAACTGCTGTTACAGTTCAAATAACCCCTTATATTGTGTGTTTCATTTTGATTGGTGTTGGTAAAAATTTTAGCAATTTTGATATAGCGACAAATACCGCATCTATGGAAACCGCATGCATAAAACCCTTTGCAAATAAGCCATGTATAGCATTTTTGCATATTATTAGAATGACTTGATGATAATAATCCTCCTAGTGTAGTGTTTGTGCTTTTTTTTCAACCACCAAAACTCCAGAGTCAAGAATTTTTGATAGTACAACATCTTCATATAAAATAGGAAGATATTTTAATATTATATTTTTAATTTGATGAAATTGTGCACTATATTTTAAAGAGATTACTGTCCGTTTTTTTCTGATTTTTATCTAACAAGTTGTTATTTTCTATTGGTTTCAATATTCGGCATATCAATTAAATCCACTCTATCTTTTTTTATACTATTTTTTCTGCTCTCTTTAAAGACCAATCTGGATAGCGCCTAGATTTTAATTTATTTTTACACCTGGTGAATTCTTCATCCAATTTATCTCTACTACTACAATTACGTTTAATTCTTGTTAATTCATCTACAGGTATTGCTTTTATAGTATGTTTTGTGTGTCCACCTTTAGTATGTAGAATGGTGTTCCCTGATATGGGCTTTGAAAACGTAGAGGTAATAATTGAATTTCCAGAAATTTCTAATTTTAGATCTAAAAATGATATACAGTTGCGATCAAAAGAATATGTAAATGACAAGTTGAATGTGTTATTTTTTAAGTACTTGATGAATTCTGGTATGGCAGACACATCGATACTCCAGATGAAGATTAAATCATCGATGTATTTGCCATACCAGAAGACACAAAAAAAGAGAGAACCACCGAATGATAGGTCCAATTAGACAAAGGATTTGAATAAATAACCTTTATTAGTGTTGTCGTAAAAAGTGGCACTACATGCAGAAGGAGGGCCGCACTGTAGTATCCAAACACAATGATATACGATATCATAGTAGTTACATTTTGTGCTGCACTAAGAAATGTATACAGAATAATGGGACGACAGATGCATATACATAACAGTATTAATGGATATATATCACATATGATGAAGGTCACCTGAAAGTCCAGTATACATGGCAGATCAATGGCCAGCTAATATAAGTAAAGAAAAAAATGCCATGTATACAATGATAATGACCATTCCTGTGCCAAGTACATCTGGACCACTGGTGATATATGTCAAGAGTGACAACAAACAATCAATCGGTAGATGAATTGCATACCTGTGTACTAAAGAGCATAAGTGAGTGGCACCACGCGGCAAACCCCGATGCGCGTTTCGGACACACGTCCCTTCGAACACCTGTCCTGACGAAGGACTTGTGTCCGAAACGAGCGTCGGGACATATTGAATCAATTAACAAATATCTCGTGGAAAGAAGAGTTCACGTGGTTAAGTTGTGATGTAGCATTGTTGTACACAAGCATTCCCTATAGTGTTGCATTGCAAGCACTAGATTTTCACCTTAATAAGTACAGTAATTATACTCCAGATCTGATTAATTATATTTTGTCTTGTACACAATATTTGATGACCAACAATTTTTTTATGTATATACAGGAATTTTATCTTCAATGCAGAGGAGTATCTATGGGATCTAAGTATTCTCCATCTTTGGCAAATATGGTAATGTCTCACTGGGAATATTTTACATTGTATACTTTTGCCAATCCATGGTCCCGTGATGTCTCTGATGTGGCAGACACATCGATGATTTAATCTTCATCTGGAGTGGCGATGTGTTTGCCATACAAGAATTTATCAAGTACTTAAATAATAACACATTTAGCTTGTCATTTACATATACTTTTGATCGCAACTGTATATAATTTTTAGATCTGAAATTAGAAACTTCTGGCAATTCCCTTATTACTAGTGTTGAGCGAACATGCTCGACACTGCTCGGTACTCGCCCGAGCATCACGCTACTCGGGATGTTCGGCGAGCACCGAGCATTTCCGGGTTACTCGGGCGGGAGCTCGGGTCTCCACCCTGCATGTTTGGCGCTCTTTACAGAGCCAATGAACATGCAGGGATTGCCAGCCAGTCACTGTAATGCCGCAGCCATGTTGTTTGTGGGCATTACAGTGATTGGCTGGCCGCACAGCGTCACCTCGAGTATTTAAAACCGGTCACCGCCATCTTGGACACAGTCGCTCCGGATCAGACAGTGTAGGGACAGCGCTGCTGATTTAGGGAGAGATATATCCTGCAAAATAGTTAGTGTAGGGTCTGTAAAGGCTGCCAGATCAAACAAAGAGTCCTTCTCAGGACTAATATCCATCCCAGGTATATCAGGCAGGCAGGCAGGCAGGCTGTATAGGAGCCGCAGTGGTTATACCAGCAAACGCTGCATTACAGTCCTGTGTGCTGCTCCTGTTGCTGAAATTGCTGGACTTAGCTCCAGGTCCCGGGGGCCAGGAAAAATACTTTTTTTTTATCTAAATCCTCTTTTTTTTTCCTCCTTTACAATGTACAAATACCCATCTTATTAACATTTCGGTGCCCCCCCCCCCCCCCCCCAAAAAAAAAAAAAGTGTGCCTCTGATTTTTCAGACACAAATATATCTGTTGAAAATAGTCTGGTGTAGGCCAGAGAAATAGAAGTGTGGTTTTGCAGTTCTATGGGCCATTTGTATCTAAAATAAACAGTTTGAGTGTGTCGCTCACTGTTCAGCCGCAAATATATATATATTTTAAAAAGCCCGGTATACACCAGTAAATTATTACTGTGGTTTTGATGTTCCACGGTAAAAAATCTCTATTATCCTGTTTTTGGCATTTTTTGCTGTATAAAAATAATAATAGTGTCTCCCTGATTTTTCAGTCACAAATATATCTGTTGAAAATAGTCTTGTGTAGGCCAGAGAGACAGAAGTGTGCTTTTGCTGTTCCACGGTAAAAAAAATCTCTATTATCCTGCTTTTTGCATTTTTTGCTGTAAAAAAAAAAAAAAATAGTGTCTCCCTGATTTTTCAGACACAAATATATCTGTTGAAAATAGTCTGGTGTAGGCCCGAGAAATACAAGTGTGGTTTTGCAGTTCCACGGTACAAACATCTGTATTATCCACTTTTGGGCCATTTGTATCTAAAAAAAACAGTTTGAGTGTGTCGCTCACTGTTCAGCCGCAAATATATATGTAGCGTCGGCGTCCCTGCCTCCTGCTAGGCAAGGACGCTGTTCCCCTCACCTCTCTGCTCTGTGCCCGGTGGCTTCCTCCCGCTCTGCTTGCAGCGCCCGCTCTCCTCCGGCCACGGTGCTTAGGGCGCGCGCGCACGCGCTCCCCCCCTCTTAAAGGGGCCGCGCGCGCCGTCCTAAGGAGTCCCCGGCCAATAGCCGGAGGACTTCACCATATATAAGGCACCTCCTCCAAAATGGAGGTGCCCGAGCAATGTTGTTGCACTGTTCACTTCTCTGCTTCAGCCCTCAGGTCCCGTTTCCAGTTACCTGCCAGTTTCCTGCCAGTTTGCTGTCTGATTCCTGCCTGTTATCCGCTTACCTGTTTGCTAGCCTGTGGTCCGACAGTCTGCCTTCCGACTCCTGTCAGTCTGTCTATGGACCAGCTAACCAACTCACCTGGGAGCGCTCATCTGCTACCTGCCTGTTAGCCTACCTGGAGGCTCCGCCGTCACGTGCTGTGACCACCTGCCAGTCCAGAGACTCTTGCCCGCTCACCTGGGAGCGCTCATCTGCTACCTGCCTGTTAGCCTACCTGGAGGCTCCGCCGTCACGTGCTGTGACCACCTGCCAGTCCAGAGACTATTGCCCGCTCACCTGGGAGCGCTCATCTGCTACCTGCCTGTTAGCCTACCTGGAGGCTCCGCCGTCACGTGCCGTGACCACCCGCCAGTCCAGAGACTCTTGCCCGCTCACCTGGGAGCGCTCATCTGCTACCTGCCTGTTAGCCCACCTGGAGGCTCCGCCGTCACATGCTGTGACCACCTGCTTATCCAGAGACTCTCGCCTGCTCACCTGGGAGCACTCATCTGCCATCTGCCTGCTAGCCTACCTGGAGGCTCAGCCGTCACAGGTCGTACCTACCCTTTACCCAGAGACTGTCCCGGTCACTTGCCATGACCTCCTGCCCGTTTACCCAGAGACTGTCCCGGTCACTTACCGTGACCTCCTGCCCATTTATCCAGAGACTGTCCCGGTCACTTGCCGTGACCTCCTGCCCATTTACCCAGAGACTGTCCCGGTCACCTGCTGTGACTGCCTGCCTGTCTTCCCTGGTCGCCACGCGCTTCCTTACAAGGACCGCCCCCTTGTATAAGTTGCTCAGAGGTTCCGCCTCCCAGACTTATTACAGTTTGCTCAGGCCATGGAACCCGGTGGCACCCAAGCTCCCTCGCTCTCGGACCTTTGTCATGAACTGTCCCGACAGAGGTCCCAACAGGAGTCCATCCTGGGTCACCTGCGGAATGTCAATACTCGCCTGGACACTTTGACTGCCCTACCAGCAACCACCGCTAGTGTCATGACTCGCAGCCCGGCTGCTCCGCTGCCCACCAATACCATAGTATCCTGCTCTGGAATCCGGCTTTCCGCACCTCCTCGCTTCGGAGGCGACTCCGCTCAAGCTCGGGGCTTCATTAACCAGTGCACCCTGCACTTTGAACACCAGTCCCACCAGTTTAATTCCGACTGGGCCAAAGTAGCCTTCATCATGTCCCATCTCACGGGGGAGGCACTGGCTTGGCTAAATCCTCTATGGGAGAGAGGAGACGCTCTGGTGTCCGACCTGCCAGCCTTTCTCACGGCTTTTCGGAAGGTCTTTGACGAACCCGGACGGAAGACCTCATCCGCCTCATCTCTGCTACGCCTCCGTCAAGGGAGTCTCACCGTGGGCCAATATGCCATACGGTTCCGTACCCTTGCTTCGGAGCTGGCCTGGGACAACGACGCCCGGGTGTCCGTCTTCTGGGAGGGTCTGTCCGGCCGTATTAAAGATGAACTCGCCGGTCGGGACATTCCTACCACTCTCGACGACTTGATTACACTTACCACCCGGATTGACATCCGGTCCCAGGAGCGCGCTAGGGAGGTCACCCGTGAGAGGAGGATTCCATGTCTAGTCCCTACCTTCCAGAAACCCGTCACTCCCTCTGTTACTCCCTAGGCACACTCACCTGAGCCTATGCAGGTCGACCAGACCAAGATGGTCAGGAACCCGTCAAGACTTACGTCGTGCCGAGGGGAGCTGTTTCTACTGTGGCAGTAAGGAGCACCAGATCCGTTCCGGCCCAGAGAGGTCGGGAAACGCCTGTGTCTAGGATCGCTCAGAGAGGTCGCCCTAGACAAAAGTAAACCCTCTCCATCCCTGATGCTGTCTGTTTCTATCCTCTGCGGAGAGAACCGCTATTTTGAACTGGCTCAACTTGACTCTGGAGCTACTGGAAATTTTATCTCTCAATCCCTGGTAGAAAAATACCGCATTCCCACCAAACCTCTGGCTGTGCCTTTATCTGTCGCCACCGTGGATGGGGGTCTCTTACCACATCCCATCCAACTCATCACCGAATCTCTGCCTCTACAGGTGGGAATGCTGCATTGTGAGAGCATCTCCTTTCATGTTCTGCCTGGACTCTCTCACGCACTATTGCTTGGCCTGCCTTGGCTCCAGAAACATGCACCCATTCTTGATTGGCAGACCGGAGAGTTCCTTCGCTGGGGACAGGACTGCCATAAGACTTGTCTAGTTCCCATTCGCCCTGCCCGTCCTTCTCCTACCCCAGCCAATCTGCCCGGTCTTCCGGTTCCCTATTGGTATTATGCGGATGTCTTCAATAAAAAAGAGGCAGAGACTTTACCTCCTCATAGACCATACGACTGCCCAATCGACCTGATGCCCGGCTCTACTCCTCCCCGTGGGCGAATCTACCCTTTGTCCGCTGCTGAGACCCGGTCCATGTCTGAATATATTGAGGAGAACTTGGCCCGGGGATTTATCCGGAAATCTACCTCCCCGGCAGGAGCAGGCTTCTTCTTTGTCAAAAAGAAGGACGGATCACTCCGTCCATGTATAGACTATAGAGGCCTAAACCAGATTACTGTGAAGAATAAATACCCCCTTCTGCTTATTCCTGAATTATTTGACCGTCTGAGGGGGGCTAGAATCTTCACCAAACTGGATCTCCGTGGGGCGTATAACCTGGTCCGTATCCGTCAGGGGGATGAGTGAAAGACGGCATTCAATGCCCGGGACGGCCTCTATGAGTACCTTGTGATGCCCTTCGGTCTCTGTAACGCTCCTGCCGTCTTTCAAGAGTTGGTCAATGACATCTTCCGTGACCTTCTCTACTCCTGCGTGGTGGTGTACCTGGACGATATCTTGGTCTTCTCTCCGGATCTTCCTACTCACCAGAGGATCGTTCGTCAGGCCCTGCTCAGGCTCAGGCAGAACCACCTCTACGCTAAATATGAGAAGTGCATCTTTGAGCAGACCTCTCTTCCATTTCTGGGCTACATAATCTCTCAGACAGGTCTACAAATGGATCCTGAGAAACTGTCTGCCATCCAGAAGTGGCCCCGACCAGAGGGGTTGAAGGCTATTCAGCGGTTCCTGGGCTTCGCCAACTATTACCGCCTGTTCATACCGCACTTCTCTTCCCGGACCGCCCCTATCTCTGCGCTCACCCGTAAAGGTACGAACCCCAGAGAATGGCCGCCCGAAGCAGAAGAGGCCTTTCTTTCCTTAAAACAGGCCTTCCTCTCCGCCTCGGTGCTGCATCGTCCGGACGGCAACAAACAATTCTTCGTAGAAGTTGACGCCTCCTCCTCCGGAGCTGGGGTGGTACTTACCCAAAAGTCATCTTCCGGAAGAAAGGTAACCTGCGGCTTTTTCTCCAAACTTTTCTCCTCTTCTGAGCTCAACTATTCTATAGGAGACCGAGAATTGTTGGCCATTAAGATGGCACTGGAGGAGTGGCGTTACCTGCTCGAGGGGGCTCTCCACCCGGTAATAATTTACACTGACCACAAGAACTTGGCATATCTCCAGAGCGCCCAGAGACTTAACACGCGCCAAGCCCGGTGGTCTTTGTTTTTTGCCCGCTTTGATTTCATTCTTCATTTTCGTCCGGCTGACAAAAACATCAAAGCTGACGCCCTGTCCCGATCCTTTCTGGTGTCTGATCTTGAGGAGGAGCCTAAACACATCATCGATCCCGCCAGAGTAATGCAGGTAGCCCCCGTGGGCCTAAATCGTCTCCCTCCCGGTAAGACGTTGTAACGGTGTCCGATCGGGAGAAGATTCTACACTTGGGTCACTCGTCTAAGCTAGCTGGGCACGCCGGTCAGAAAAAGACCCTCTAGCTTATTACCCGGCACTACTGGTGGCCTACCCTGCACAAGGATGTAATTGACTTTGTTTCTGCCTGTGTGTCCTGCGCCCGCAACAAAGTTCCGAGACACCTGCCTGCCGGCCGCCTTCTTCCTCTGCCAGTGCCTGCTGCCCCATGGCAACATATAGCTATGGACTTCATAACACATCTCCCCGTCTCTGCCGGTTGTACGGTCATTTGGGTGGTCGCTGACCGCTTTTCCAAAATGGCTCATTTTATTCCCTTGCCAGGCCTCCGGTCTGCTCCCGAGCTTGCTAAAGACTTTATCCGCCGCATCTTCCGTCTCCATGGTCTGCCTCTCCACATCGTGTCGGATCGTGGGGTTCAGTTAACCTCACGTTTCTGGAGAGCCACATGTAAGCTGCTTGGCGTCACCCTGGACTTCTCCTCCGCTTACCACCCACAGTCCAATGGTCAAGTGGAGCGGATCAATCAGAATTTGACCAGTTACCTCCGGCACGTCGTTAATGCCCACCATTCTGACTGGGTGGATCTCCTACCATGGGCCGAGTTCTCTTACAACAATCACGAGAGCGAATCTTCTTCTAAATCCCCGTTTTTTGTAGTCTTCGGTCAGCATCCTCGGATCCCTTTTCCTGTCTCCACCTCTGTAGACAATCCGGCCGCGGAATCTCTTGTTAGCAAATTTTCCTCCATTTGGGAGAGTACCCGATCCGCACTCCTTCAGTCGTCCGAGCGGATGAAGAGACACGCCGACAAAAAATGCCTGGATTCCCTACAATTTCATCCCGGAGATAAAGTCTGGCTCTCATCCAAATATGTCCGGCTCAAGATTCCTTCCTATAAGTTAGGGCCTCGGTTCATCGGCCCACTGGAGGTTATCAAACAAATCAACCCGGTGGCCTATAAATTGAAACTCCCGGCCAACTTACGGATCCCTAACTCCTTCCATGTATCTCTTCTCAAACCCGTGGTACTTAACTCCTTTTCCAAGTCTACAGGTATGCCTCCTGCTCCGGTTTCTGCTGAAGACGAGTTTGAGGTAGAGAACATTCTGGCCACCAAAAGGGTAAGAGGAAAGACCTTTTTTCTAGTGGATTGGAAGGGGTTTGGTCCTGAGGAGAGAACATGGGAGCCCCGGGAGAACATCCATGCCCTTCTCATCCTTGCTAAATTTCTGTCTGGCCTAAAAAAGGGGGGGCCTAAAGGGGGGGGTACTGTAGCGTCGGCGTCCCTGCCTCCTGCTAGGCAGGGACGCTGTTCCCCTCACCTCTCTGCTCCATGCCCGGCGGCTTCCTCCCGCTCTGCTTGCAGCGCCCGCTCTCCTCCGGCCACGGTGCTTAGGGCGCGCGCGCGCGCTCCCCCCCTCTTAAAGGGACCGCACGCGCCGTCCTAAGGAGTCCCCGGTAAATGGCCGGAGGACTTCACCATATATAAGGCACCTCCTCCAAAGTGAAGGTGCCCGAGCAATGTTGTTGCACTGTTCACTACTCTGCTTCAGCCCTCAGGTCCCCTTTCCAGTTACCTGCCAGTTACCTGCCAGTTTCCTGCCAATTTGCTGTCTGATTCCTGCCTGTTATCCGCTTACCTGTTTGCTAGCCTGTGGTCCGACGGTCTGCCTTCTGACTCCTGTCAGTCTGTCTATGGACCAGCTAACCCGCTCACCTGGGAGCGCTCATCTGCTATCCGCCTGTTAACCTACCTGGAGGCTCCGCCGTCACGTGCTGTGACCACCTGCCAGTCCAGAGACTCTTGCCCGCTCACCTGGGAGCGCTCATCTGCTACCTGCCTCTTAGCCTACCTGGAGGCTCCGCCGTCACGTGCTGTGACCACCTGCCAGTCCAGAGACTCTTGCCCGCTCACCTGGGAGCGCTCATCTGCTACCTGCCTGTTAGACTACCTGGAGGCTCCGCCGTCACGTGCTGTGACCACCTGCCAGTCCAGAGACTCTTGCCCGCTCACCTGGGAGCGCTCATCTGCTACCTGCCTGTTAGCCTACCTGGAGGCTCCGCCGTCACGTGCCGTGACCACCCGCCAGTCCAGAGACTCTTGCCCGCTCACCTGGGAGCTCTCATCTGCTACCTGCCTGTTAGCCCACCTGGAGGCTCCGCCGTCACATGCTGTGACCACCTGCTTATCCAGAGACTCTCGCCTGCTCACCTGGGAGCACTCATCTGCCATCTGCCTGCTAGCCTACCTGGAGGCTCAGCCGTCACAGGTCGTACCTACCCTTTACCCAGAGACTGTCCCGGTCACTTGCCATGACCTCCTGCCCGTTTACCCAGAGACTGTCCCGGTCACTTGCCGTGACCTCCTTCCCGTTTACCCAGAGACTGTCCCGGTCACCTGCTGTGACTGCCTGCCTGTCTTCCCTGGTCGCCACCCGCTTCCTTTCAAGGACCGCCCCCTTGTATAAGTTGCTCAGAGGTTCGGCCTCACAGACCCGTTACAATATATATATTTTAAAAAGCCTGGTATACACCAGTAAATTATAACTGTGGTTTTGCTGTTCCACGGTAAAAAATCTCTATTATTCAGGTTTTGGTAGTTTTTTCCGTAAAGAATAACAGTAGTGTCTCCTGACTGTTGTGACACAAAAATATATCTGTTGAAAATAGTCTTGTGTAGGCCCGACATCCCAGTTTGGTTTTGCAGTTCCACGAGTCAAATCGCTGTACTATCCAGTTTTGGGCCTTTGGTATCTAAAAAAAAAAAGCAGTTTGAGTGTGTCGCTCACTGTTCAGCAGCAAATATCTCTATTTAAAAAAGTGTGGTATACCCCAGTAAACAATAACTGTGGTTTTCCTCTTCCACGGTTCTAATCTACTCTTTATTACCCTTTTTCCATTGATAGTGCAAGTGTAAGCTATTTTACTTTATTTACAATGGGCAAGGCGCGTGGCAAGGGATGTGGAAGTGGACGTTCTGGTGATGGTTCGTGCAGAGGACGGGGCCGTGGCCAAGGTGAAAATGTGCCACAACCAACAGCCACATCTTCTCGCTCCCACTTCTTGACCGAATTACTAGGGAAGCACAGAACAACACCAGTATTGAGAACTGATCAGTGTGAACAGGTTATTAATTGGATAGCAGATAATACTTCCAGTTACCTGGGCACCACCACCTCCGGTCTGTCTTCCACACGGTCAACTCTTAGTAGCCGTGAGTCTCGACCGCATACTCCTCCTCACCCTGATGCTCCTTCCTCCCACCATGCAGAGTGTCATCAGACAGCAAGTGATCCGACACTTGGACACTCTGAAGAGCTGTTCACTGGTCCATTTCCATATTTGGGCCCCTCGCCTGATACGCTTGAAGTGGTGGAAGAGAAGATCCCATGTTGCGATGCCCAAATATTTGAACAGCCACCGCCACAGGAAGTCGACATTGGCAATCTGTCACAGGAGGTGGACGATGACGAGACACAATTGCCAGGAAATGAGGAGAAGGATCGTGGTGCGCAAGTGGAAGAGGAGGAGGTGGTGGATGATCTAGTAACTGACCCAACGTGGAAGGAGGACATGCAGAGTGAGGCCAGCAGCACACAGGGGGAGGGAGGCAGAGTACCCCAACAGGCAGGAAGAAGCAGTGTGGTGGCCGCAGACAGAAGGCAGGCAACCGTTCCCTGTAACACCAACATGAGGGAGGTTGCCAGTAGTGTTGAGCCACCCCCGTAGTGTTCGAGTTCGGTTTGGTTCGTCGAACACCCGTGTGTTCGCCGAACTGTTCGTCGAACTGTTCGTCGAACACCTTCGAACACCGTTAAAACCAATGGCAGGCAAACAAAAACACATAGAAACACAAAGAAAACACCTTCAAAGGTGTCCAAAAGCTGACAAACTGCTCAGAAGACATAACTAACACATGGAAAAGTGACAAGTACATATAGTCATGCGAAAATAAAAGAGGTGGAGGAGTAAAAGGAGGGGGAGACACAGATATAGGCATGTCATGCCCTTCTAAAATCCAAAAAGTGAGAAGCCGACACGGCCAGTCCGCTCCTGCCCGTGCCACCTCCGTGTCGCCGGGTTTGTGCCAGAGCCGCGGTGAACCCTGACGGCCAGCCCCCCTCTCCCAATACTGGTGCCTGTCCGCTGGTGGGTCGAGCGAGCCCCCCTGTGGTGGAGGCAGCTCTAAGCTTTTTAATTTAAATTGTCTCTCTAATTTGAATGAATACACTTTAAATCCATTTACAAGGATCTATTGGAGGGCAAGTCTCATGCCAGCAGCCGCGGTAATTCCAGCTCCAGTAGCGTCCACTAAAGCTGCTGCAGTTAAAAAGCTTTTATAAGGATCGAGCTCGGCTGTCCACCGCAAGGCATCCTACTGCCAGTCCCAGCCCCTATGCCTTGGGGTGCCTCCTGATGCTCTTCACTAAGTATCCCATGGTCCCGAAGCATTTCCTTTGAAAAAATTAAGTGTCTAAACTACAGGTGGTGCAGCTTGCTTAACAGCCGGGATAATCCGCTCACTAGCAGACACTGCTACTAGGCACAAAGTATTTCCTGGGCTAGATGCAGTTAAAAAATTGTAATTAGATACTCTCGTTGGATGCTGAGAAAGCATTCCATAGAGTCTCCTGGCACGCCATATATGATTCTCTTAAAAAGCTTGGGGTAGGGGTCTAGGGGACCCTTTTATAGCCCAAATCACGGCCCTGTATCGCAATACGTCACCTAGGCTGAAGATAAATGGAACTGTAGCACCCTGAGGGCTCGGATGCTACAGACGTATTGCACCTCACCCAGAGGTGTGATATCTCACTCTCAGGTAAGGATGGAGTGTTGATCAGGACCCGACACCTGCATGCATTACACCACATTGCCGTGGGGCAGGGCGACCAATATGCCCCTGAGATGGGCACGACAGTCCCTGTCCCTGGCTGGAGTGGGGGGAGGGAACACTGAGGAAGGGGAACCCTGTAGTGCAGGAGCAGGGAGGAAGCAGTTCCTGGGTGCATTGAGAAGGGAGTATAAAAGGTGGGCACCATCTTAGTTCAGTGCAGAGAAGTCTGAGCAGAAGTGGCAGGGAGCAGGGGCTCTGCATGAGCTCTGCTCCGGAGGCGGGCCTAGTAACAGAGGCCCAGGACTGGAAGAGGGAGAAGGAAGGAAGAGGAGCGGAGAAGGCTCCAGGAACGAGGAATGAAGGGATCCCAGGGGTGCGGACGGGCGAGTCGCCACCGCACGCCCGAATCCACCTGCGTGGAGGGGTCAGGCCAAAGGGGGAGACCGGTCCCCGAACTAGTGGAGGCAGGAAACGACCCTCAGCTAGAAACCGGAGGCTCTGACATTTTATGTGGCGCAGCCCCTCGCTACACCCGCTAGGAAGGCACCACATAGGGTCAGGGAAACTGGCGCCAAGTTTACCAAGAGGAGGCCCGAGGCAGCCGGACAGAAGTGTTGGTAAGAAAGGCCAGACAAAGGACACACAAAGGGGGTCCTGTGAAGTGCTCCAAAGTTATCTGGGAGTTGTCTGAGCCCCTCACCTGGTGAGCACAGTACGACGTGGGCAGCCGTTACCTGCAGACGTGGTCTGGATAATAAGAACTGTGAGTAAAGGCCCTGAACTGCATCACTGACTCCGTGTCGTTACTGCTGCTGCCCTGCACCATCACCCCCATCCTCCGCATACACTGCCCTGAGGCTATACTCCTCCCGTGGGGAGTTATGCTACACTCTGCTGCACCCACAACACCAGCCTCAGTGGTCTGCCCTGTAGCGGCGGTTCACTCTGACCGCAATCCACGGGTGGCGTAGTCGGACATTTAAACATGAAAACCACATAAATAGTTCCGCCACTGGTTTGACCGCCCTGAGCCACGGAACTGGGTCGCCGCCACGAAGACTACAACCACCAGCATCCACCAAAAAGGGTCCATCTCCGGGTGTCCCAAGGCCCAGGGGGTGCGTCAGAACATTTTCATCACCTTTCACAATCACCAATGGGACAAGGCAGTGATGTCCTCTGTCCCCTCTCTTATACATCCTAGTGACGGAGCACCTGCTCTCATCAATTCGCCATAACCCCAATATTAGGTGGATTGAGGTGGGAGGCACCGAGTACAAGTGCTCTCTATTTGCTGATGATGTCCTAGTATATATCACTCAATCACATATATCCATCCATGCTGTTATGGCTGAAATAGATCACTTTGTTACATGGTAAAATTTTAAAATCAATGCAGCGAAGTCTGAGGCCCTCGATGTCTCCCTCCCCAAATCCATATAGGATTCCATCCAGTCCAACTTTCCCTTTGCCTGGCCCTCACAGGGTATCAAATACTTAGGAATTCCTATTCATAGAGACCTCTCCCATCTATGTTATCTTAATTTTGGGCCCTTTATTGAACAACTCCAAACAGACCACGATTGGCAAGTTAGAACTGTAAGATTCACTACGTGAACCACTGGTGTTTTGTGGAAAAGCACATGTACACTGCGTTCCAAATTATTATACAAAAAGTGTTTAGGAGTGATAAGGGAAGAATTTGTTTGTTTGTCAGTTAAACTCATTGATGGTGATGTGTGTCAGGGCTCTTTATATCACTGTAAGCAATTGCAGACACCTGTGCTAATTAGTTTGGCAGGTGTGTCCAATGAAAGGCAAGACTACTTAAGAAGGCTCTCTCACATTATTAAGCAGCCTACATTTTCTGCCAAAATGGGAAAGAAAAAGGATGTGTCGGCTGCTGAGAAGCAACAAATTGTGGAGTGTTTAGGTCAAGGCATGACTACAATCAACATTGTGCGATGATCAGGATGAAGTGTCTTGGCAATCAAGAAGTATGTAGCTGATTCACAGTACACACGTGTGCGTGCTGATAAGGGCAAATTGAGGACTCTTTCCTACAGGCAATTACGTCAGGTTGAAAGAGCAGCGGCAAAAAAGCCTTGTCATAGCAGCAGACAAGTTTTTGAAGCTGCTTGTGCCTCCAACATCCCCCGAACAACAAGATGCAGGGTCCTTCAGAGGTTTGCAGCTGTGCATGCGCCATCCTGTCGACCTCCTCTATCCACTTCACACAAGCAGAAACGGCTCCAGTGGGCCAAACATTACATGAAGACTGATTTCAAAACTGTTTTGTTCACGGATGAGTGCTGTGCAGCACTCGATGGTCCAGATGGATGGAGTGGAGGATGGCTGGTTGATGGACACCCCACGCAAACACGGCTACAGCGCCAACAAGGAGGAGGTGGAGTAATGTTTTGGGCTGGAATCATGGGGAGAGAGATTGTCGGCCCCTTTAGGATCCCTGAAGGCGCTAAAGATGAACTCCATAATGTATGTGGATTTTCTCAAACAGCACTTCCTGCCATGGTTCAAGAAGAAGAACCGTGTATTTCACAGCAAGATCATTTTTCTGCATGATAATGCACCATCTCATGCTGCACATAAAACATCTGCATCTCTGGCTGATATGGGCATAAAAGGGGACAAACTTATGGTGTGACCCCCATGCTCCCCTGACCTCTACACCATTCAGAACCTTTGGAGCATCATTAAAAGGAGTGTCTATGATGGCGGGAGGCAGTTCACATCTAAGCAACAGCTCTGGGAGGGTATTCTGTCCTCATGCAAAACAATTGAAGCAGAAACCATCCAAAACCTGACAAATTCAATGGACGAGAGAGTTCAGAAGCTCCTTTCGAACAAGGGGTCCTATGTGAAAATGTAACATCACCTAGAATAAAGTTTTGAGTTGAAAACTGTTTGATTTCAGTTTCTAACAACCTGCTAATGCTTATAATTTAAAAAATTACCATTTTTTTGGTCTTTATTAAAATGAAAAGGTTGATCGAAAAGTTTGGGGGATCTAAGAGTGTGGCAACCCAGTAGTCATGATTACTTCGAATTCTGACAATATGAGGGTCATGCTGCAGGTAGTGCAGCAAGAAGGCACTTATGTGCCTTGCGCATCTCGGAGCCCCAAAATTATTTTCCGGGCTAGATGCAGCTAAAAATTATTTTTAATTTTAAATCTGGTGAAGCTTTAGTATAGATGGCCTAATAGGATCAGTGCTGCACACTGCTACAAAGCCCAAATTATTTTCCAGTCAAGATACAGATAAACATGATTAGTAATTTGAAAGCTTAAAACGGTTGGTAGGGTGATTTTAACCAATCATCAAGCTTTTACTCTCCCCAGGATGACACAGGGGTAGAAAAGTCGTTTCGGATCCATGATTTGTTCATCTTTATGAACGTGAGTCTGTCTACATTATCAGTGGAGAGCCGCGTGCGCTTATCTGTCAGCACACCACCAGCAGCGCTGAACACACGTTCAGACAGAACGCTGGCTGCGGGGCATGACAAGATCTCCAAGGCGTAAGTGGCTAGCTCTGGCCATTTATCCAGATTGGAAGCCCAAAAAGAGCAAGGGTCCAGTGACACAGTCGTGGCTTCAATGTTTACTTGGAGATACTCCTGTACCATCGTCTCTAGGCGTTGAATATGTGTCAGACTTCTTGTCTCCTGTGGCCTTGCAAAGGATGGGCTAAAAAAGTGGTGAAATGATTCCGCAAAATTGATGTTACCAGCAGATACTGTGGTTCTGTTACGGTTTGAGTGCTGAACACTTGACGGTCCCACGGTTGGCAAGTTGGAACTGTGAGATTCACTACGTGCACCACTGGTATTTTGTGGAAAAGCACATGTAAGATTCTGCAACAGTCTCTGCTGATACTCCTGCATGCGTGCATCCCTTTCTATGGCAGGAATAATTTCTGCAAATTTACTTTTGTACCGGGGATCTAACAGGATTATTTCTAATTCTCACAATTCGAGGGTCATGTTGCAGGTAGTGCAGCAAGAAGGCACTCATGTGTGTTGCGCATCCAGGAGCACCAAGTCCCTGTTGTGTTGGTGGCGAGGTAACAATCATGCTTCCTTCCTCTGTCCTCTCCCCCCAACCTCGCACAACAGAAATGTGATCAAGGTCTCCCTCATCTGATGAGTCTTCCATCAGTTCGTCCTCCACTTCTTCCTGGGCTCCTGCACCTTCCTCACTAGTTTGGCTGCTACCATGCGCCCTGGTAAAACCATCTCCCCCACCCTCACATGCCTGCCGCCTTGGTGCTGCCGACCGTCTGGACCATGCAGATGTTAGCCCTTCCGCATACAACTCCTCCTCCTCTACTTCCTCCACCTCCTCTTGTGCCACCACCTGACTCCGAATTCTGTTTAACATGTGCTCCAGCATGTAAATCACCGGAATAGTCATGCTGATAATGGCATCGTCAGCACTAAACATCTTCGTCGCCATTTCAAAACTGTGCAGAAGGGTGCATAGGTCCCTGATCTCAGACCACTCCTCCAGCGTGATTTGCCCCACCTCTGAATCTCGTTGGCCCAGGCTATACGTCAGAACGTATTGCACCAGGGCTTGTCGGTGCTGCCACAGTCGCTGCAACATGTGCAGAGTTGAATTCCACCGGGTAGGCACATCGCATTTTAGCCGGTGAAGTGGCAGGCCCAACGACTTCTGTAGAGATGTAAGTCGCTGAGCTGCGGGATGCGAACGGCGGAAGTGAGCACACAGCGACCGTGCCCTCTGCAGAAGGCCATCTAGTCTGGGATAGTGGGCTAAAAATTGCTGGAGAACCAGGTTCAACACGTGAGCCATACAAGGCACGTGTGTGACATTGCCCCGGCGAAGGGCCGCACCCAGGTTTGCAGCATTGTCGCACACGGCCTTCCCTGGTTTCAGGTCCAGTGGAGACAACCATTCATGAAATTGGTTCTCCAGAGCTGACCACAACTCCTCAGCTGTGTGACTCACATTTCCCAGACATTTCAATGTAAAAACCGCCTGATGACGTTGAGCCCTACTGCCAGCATAGTAAGGAGGTGTGCAGGATCCCTTCTGCGCAGTTAGAAAGCTTGTGGCATGACCAGACAGGCTTTGGGTGCAGGTGGAAGACCGAGAGGAGGTTGAGGAGGCAGAAGCAGTGGAGGAACTTTGACATAAAGAGGATTGACGCACAACTCGTGGGGACGGCAAGACTTGGACAGCAGCCCCTTGTCCTGCTGTCACCATAGTTACCCAGTGCCCAGTCAGCGACATGTAACGCCCCTGTCCATGCCTACTCGTCCAAGTGTCTGTGGTGAAATGCACCCTGTCACACACAGAGTTTCTCAAAGAAGCGGTGATGTTGTGTGCGACATGCTGGTGGAGCGCAGGCACACCTTTCTTTGAGAAGTAGTGCCGACTGGGCATCTGGTACTGGGGCACTGCGACGGACATAAGGTCTCGAAAATCCTCTGTGTCCACCAGGCGGAAAGGCAGCATTTCTGTAGCCAAGAGCTTGCAGATGGTGAAATTCAACCTCTTAGCTTTCTCATGGCTAGGAGGAAATGGTCTTTTACTTGTCCACATCTGAGGGACCGAGGGCTGGCTATTGTGCTTAGACGGGGTTGATAAGGGTGTCCCCGGCAAACTGCCGGTCTGTGAGGAAGATGCAGGCGGACATGTTAGGTTGCCTTGATCCAAAGGTGGTGCTATCGATGTCGGACAGCGCTCAACACCAGCTGGTGTTACCACCTCCAAAGAAAATGATGACCTGCCAATCACGCTGGCTGTTGCGGGTAAAGAGGTGGCAGGTCTGCGCCCCAAATCAGGTGTGACTGCTGTCCCCCCAGTCACAGAGGATGAAGAGGCCGCGGATGCACAAGATATGGCAGACGGTGATTGGCCCGGCCGGCTAGGCCGCATTGTAGCACACTGAGCTTCCCACTGCAACTTATGCTTCATGTCCATGTGCCGGTTCATGCATGAAGTACTCAAACTATGTATTTTTTGGCCTCTACTTAGCTTTTGCTGACAAATGTTACAGATAACACGAGTTGGGTCATCTTTATCGATCTGAAAAAATGCCCAGGCTATGCAAGGCTTAGCACCCATGCGACCTGAAGAGCCACCACGACTTGTGGTGAGAGGCAGAGTTGTGTTTGAGGATGCAGTTGTTGACGTGCTTCCAGTACTACGTCTCTGTCCAGGAAGGCGCAACCTGACCTCGTCGTCACTAGCATCTTCCTCCACCTCCTCTGCTGACCTCATCTCTTGGCTGAATGTGGGTTGACAGTAAGTGGGATCTCCGACCTCATCATCATCACCCTGTGCGTTATCACACCCGTCGTCCTCAGAGCCAACCTGTTCCTGCCCTGACAAAAAACTAAAGTTGTCGCTCCAATCAGGTATTTGAGTCTTATCATCGTCTTCTTCATTGTCTCCACCAACAGGAGTTACAGTTTGGGAATGAGGGTCTACATTATGGTCAGAACCTTCTGCGTCTGGTCCTGGATCCGACTCATAAAGATTCTGGGCATCAGTGCAGATCATTTCCTCGTCTGGATTCACAGAAGCGCTGGAGTCGACCTCTGATTCCCAGGCTATAGTATGAGTAAACAGCTCTGCAGACTCAACCATCTGTTCTACCTCATACTCAGACGGGCAGCTGGAGATTTGGGAGCTGTGAGGAAGCAAGTGCGATTTGGGTGACACCTTTGAGGACTGGAGTATTTGTGATGTTGAAGTTGATGTGGAAGAGAGCCCACTTAAAGGAGCACTTGATATCCGTTGAAGCACCTGCTGTTTTTGTGCCTCATCTGGAATTTGTAGCGATTGGCGTGGCCGTAAGAAAGGGATCTTATCACATTGTCCGCTAAAAGAAGTAGACATTTTAGTTTGGCTGGAAGATGGTCTTTCTTCTGCAGATGTTACTATTGCTTTAACACCTACCCCACGGACACAACCTTTTTTCCCCTTCCCAACACGCCTATTCCCCTTTCCACCAGCAGCAGGCCTTTTTCCACTCATTTTTGTGGTTAACTAATTCACAACTCTGGAGTTGTTTGCACAAAAAACAATGGATGGTAACCGAGCAGAGCTGAGTGGCCAAACTGTGGTATTAGGCCAAAACTATTGGCTGGGTTAGATGCAGAAAAAAATTATTTTGAATTTGCAACCTGATGGAGGTCAGTATAGATGGACTAATAGACCAAGTCCCACACACTGCTAGAAGCCCAAATATTTTTTCAGAGCTAGATGCAGAAAAAAATTATTTTTAATTTGCAACCTGATGGAGGTCAGTATAGATGGACTAATAGACCAAGTCCCACACACCGCTAGAAGCCCAAATATTTTTTCAGAGCTAGATGCAGAAAAAAATTATTTTTAATTTGCAACCTGATGGAGGTCAGTATAGATGGACTAATAGACCAAGTCCCACACACTGCTAGAAGCCCAAATATTTTTTCAGAGCTAGATGCAGAAAAAAATTATTTTTAATTTGCAACCTGATGGAGGTCAGTATAGATGGACTAATAGACCAAGTCCCACACACCGCTAGAAGCCCAAATATTTTTTCAGAGCTAGATGCAGAAAAAAATTATTTTTAATTTGCAACCTGATGGAGGTCAGTATAGATGGACTAATAGACCAAGTCCCACACACCGCTAGAAGCCCAACTATTTTTTCAGAGCTAGATGCAGAAAAAAATTATATTCAATTTGCAACCTGTTGGAGGTCAGTATAGAAGGACTAATAGAACAAGTCCCAAACACTGCTAGAAGCCCAAATATTTTTTCAGAGCTAAATGAAGAAAAAAATTATTTTTAATTTGCAACCTGATGGAGGTCAGTATAGATGGACTAATAGACCAAGTCCCACACACTGCTAGAAGCCCAAATATTTTTTCAGAGCTAGATGCAGAAAAAAATTATTTTTAATTTGCAACCTGATGGAGGTCAGTATAGATGGACTAATAGACCAAGTCCCACACACTGCTAGAAGCCCAAATATTTTTTTCAGAGCTAGATGCAGAAAAAAATTATTTTTAATTTGCAACCTGATGGAGGTCAGTATAGATGGACTAATAGACCAAGTCCCACACACTGCTAGAAGCCCAAATATTTTTTCAGAGCTAGATGCAGAAAAAAATTATTTTTAATTTGCAACCTGATGGAGGTCAGTATAGATGGACTAATAGACCAAGTCCCACACACCGCTAGAAGCCCAACTATTTTTTCAGAGCTAGATGCAGAAAAAAATTATATTCAATTTGCAACCTGCTGGAGGTCAGTATAGAAGGACTAATAGAACAAGTCCCACACACTGCTAGAAGCCCAAATATTTTTTCAGAGCTAAATGAAGAAAAAAATTATTTTTAATTTGCAACCTGATGGAGATCAGTATAGATGGACTAATAGACCAAGTCCCACACACTGCTAGAAGCCCAAATATTTTTTCAGAGCTAGATGCAGAAAAAAATTATATTCAGTTTGCAACCTGATGGAGGTCAGTATAGATGGACTAATAGAATGATGCTATGCCCAAAAGATTTTACTTCACTAGGTGCAGTAAAAAAATTGGTATTCTATACACAGGTGTTATATCTTGCAACACAGATAGGCTACTCCACTGACTAACACACTCTGCAATAGGCCAAAAAGGATTAGCTTTGCTAGATTCAGCCAAATGCTGTGAAAAAAACTTGCACAGCACTGGCACAGACCTGCCTGGCAAAAACTGATAGGTACTCATGTAACCTAGTCCTGAAAAGGACTCCAATTACAATTAGTCTTTACTCCCACAACCTATCTATTTAAGAGCACAGACCTCCCTGATAAAAGTCGTAGGAAATGCTGTAACCTAGTCCTTAAAAGGACTGCAATCACAACTATTCCCTACTCCCAAGCTATCTGTATATTTGTGCGAAAATTGGCTTGAAATTAACAAGGTATAGCGCACACAGCAACAGCGGTGCCGTCTAACACGCAGCTGCAGCAGTGAGAAAATGGTGGCGACGGGGAAAATGGCTTGGTCTTATAGGGCAAGGACATGTGACATACACTGCCAATGACACATGCCCTTGCTTGTGTGAAAAAAAGCACTTCGCTCCGTGTGTGCGCTGCTGATAGGCTGACAGATTGCACCTCCCCACTGCAAATGCGGGAAAGAGAAAAAAAAATGGAGATCTTCATTGTTCCTGCAGAGATCCATCCCCTGCCCCTCCCCCCACCCCGCTGTACACTCAAACTGCGTATTAACATTAATTTTCATCATTACTGAGAAAAAATCCAGTTATGATTTTGGTGCACGAACAGTTATCGAACATAACCTCGAACAGCCGAATTTTTCTCAAATTGTTCGTGTTCGCCGAACGGCTCGAACACCGCCCAAAACAGCTCGAATTTGAGATTGGCGAACAGTTCGAGTAGAACAACGCTCATCTCTAGTTGCCAGTACAAGCAGTAGGTCTTCCAGAGTCTGGAATTTTTTTAAAGACTCTGCTGATAACCCCAAAAAGGCCATATGTTCCACCTGCCATGCCAGCATCAGCAGGGGTGACAAAACTACCAGCCTGACCACCACCAGCATGATCAGGCACATGGCAGCAAAGCACCCGACTTTGTGGGGCGAAACCCAGGGTCCACGACCAGTGTCAGCGGGTGTCACCACTGCTTCTTCCACTGTTGTGCATGCAATAGAACCCCCTGTTGTGTGTGCAAGGCAATCCCCTGTCAATACTGCATGTAAAGATGCCCCCTCCTCTCAGTCTTCATTTGTTATGGCAGTTTCTCAAGAAACAGCATCAACGTCCACGTCCACGTCCCACCGCTGCGTTCAATTGTCCATATCCCAGACCTTTGAACGAAAGCGGAAATTCGGAGCTAACGCCCCACAGGCCACAGTCCTAAATTCGCGCATTTCACGACTGCTTGCATTGGAAATGCTGCCTTTTAGGCTGGTGGAGACGGAATCCTTCCGCAATCTTATGGCGGTGGCCGTCCCTCGGTACTCGGTCCCCAGCCGACACTATTTTGCCCGGTGTGCCATCCCCGCACTACACAAGCACGTGTCCCAAAGCATCTGCCGTGCCCTCAACAACGCAGTAACTGGGAGAGTCCACCTGACAACGGACATGTGGACAAGTGCTTGTGGCCAGGGACGGTACATCTCTCTGACGGCACACTGGGTAAACATAGTGGAAGCCGGGACCCAGTCGGACCTTGGGACGGAACACATCCTCCCCACACCGAGGATTGCGGGCCCTATGTCAGTCAGAGTTGCCCCCACAGTGTACAGCTCCTGCGCATCCTCCTCCTCCTCCTCATGTTCAGCCTCCATCTCAGATATCACCACATCAGTTACAAGCTGGAAGTATTACAGTACTGCCTCTGCCAAGCGGTAACAGGCTGTGCTGAAACTCATAAGCTTAGGTGATAAACCTCACACTGCTTGTGAGTTGTGGACAGCTGTGAAAGAGCAGGCAGATCTGTGGCTGAGACCGCTGAACCTACATCCCGGCATGGTCGTGTGTGACAATGGCCGTAACCTGGTGGCGGCTCTGAGGCGAGGTGAGATCACACACGTACCATGCCTGGCTTATGTGCTTAACCTCGTGGTTCAGCGGTTTCTTAAATCGTACCCTGAGCTGCCAGATCTGCTCGTGAAAGTACGCTGCCTGTCAGCTCTTTTTCGCAAGTCGGCTACAGCTTCCGCCGCCCTTGCTGTGTTGCTGCAGCGTTTGCAGCTTCCGCACACCGACTGGTGTGTGATGTCCCCACACGTTGGAATTCTACCCTCCACATGTTGCAAAGGATTTGTGAGCAGAAGAGAGCAGTTGTGGAGTACCAGCTGCAACAAGGCCGTCGATATTCATGTCAGACTCCACACATAAGACCTCAGGAGTGGACCTGGATGTCTGACATATGTACCATCCTGACAAACTTTGAGGAGGCCACCAACATGGTGAGTGACGATGACGCCATCATTAGTGTCAGCATCCCACTTGTCTGTCTTTTGCAACGCTCTCTGCAGAGAATTAAAGAGGAGGCATTGCAGCCAGTGTATGATGAGATGGATCAAGAAGCCGTAGCAGGCGATTACAAACAGCCCAGCCTCATCTCATCCCAATGTGCATTGGGGGACAAAGAGGGAGAGGAGGAGGAGGAGGAAGAACAGGAGCTGCTATCATGCGTTGTAGACGGTAGTAACTGTACAAGTGTCATACCGTCGGTTCAGCGTAGGTGGCCTGAGGACAGGGGGGAGGAGGAAAAGGAGGAGGAGGAGGAGAGCATGGTCAGTCGTCATCTTGGTGAGGACACGGAAATCTTGCCCGTTACCAGTCTGGCACGCATGGCTGACTTTGTTACGCTGCATTAACCGTGACCCTCGTGTTGTCAAAATGTTGGGTGACAGTCATTACTGGTTGGTGACACTTGTAAACCCCCGCTACAAGGAGAACTTTTACTCTCTTATTCCTGAGGTGGAGAGGTCTACAAAAATGGGGCAATACCAGAAGGCCCTTGCTGCAGAACTCTTAAAAAAATTCCCGTCTGAACACGCTAGCGGCAGAGGTCACAGTTCGTTGCCCAACCAAGGCGTACAGGCGAGAGAGATGCAACTCCAATCCAGCAGAGGCAGGGGAACACTGTCAATGTTCTGGGACAGTTTTCTGACACCCGCCCAGCTTACAGGCCCTGAGGCGCGGGGTACTCTCACAAGGAGTGGAAAGTTTCAAAAGATGGTGAGGGAGTACCTTGCCGATAGTACCAGCGTCCTCTGTGATTCCTCTGTGCCTTTTAATTATTGGGTATCCAAGCTGGACACTTGGAATGAACTCGCTCTGTACGCCTTGGAGGTCCTGGCCTGCCCTGCCGCTAGCGTGTTATCGGAGCGTGTTTTTAGTGCCGCTGGGGGAATTATAACTGATAAGCCCACTCGCCTGTCAACTGACAATGCTGACAAGCTGACCCTTATCAAAATGAACAACGGCTGGATTGGGCCAGACTTCTCATCACCACCAAATGACAGCAGAGTAACATAAAGTCAAATCCACTGTGTTATTTCGGGAGGTGTAGTCACATGCACCGCTTCACACCCACACATGTGTATACGCTTCCTCATTTCGGCTGTTTAATCTTCTTCTCCTTATCCTCAGCCTCCACCACCACTATACCACCAGGGTGCCAGCATTGCAAGTTTCTCCGTCCTTATTTTTGGCAGCTTTTGCTTGCAAGGCATAAGCAAATACTATGGGACACCCACTCCCCAATAATGGGACTTATGTTTGTAATATGCTGTACTGCATGGCTCTTGTAAGGGGCATTGCAAGTTGCTCCGTCCTATTTTTTGGCAGCTTTTGCTGGGAAAGCATAAGCAAATACTATGGGAGACCCCCTCCCCAATAATGGGACTTATGTTTGTAATATGCTGTACTGCATGGCTCTTGTACGGGCATTGCAAGTTGCTCCGTCCTAATTTTTGGCAGCTTTTGCTGGGAAAGCATAAGCAAATACTATGGGACACCCACTCCCCAATAATGGGACTTATGTTTGTAATATGCTGTACTACATGTGACGCGCCCCCTGGGCGGTGTGTACACGTGTGTGGGATACCCGGTGCCGGGACTCTGGGGTCTGTAATATCCGTGGCGGTGACCCGGTCCCCTGGCTCAGGCTGGTCAAACCAGTGGCAGTCTTTCTTAGGTTTTGAGGTTAATTGTCCGACTGCGCCACCCGTGGATTGCGGTCAGGGAGTACCACCGCTGCGAGGCAGACCGCTGAGGCTGGTGTTGTGTGCGCAGCAGAGAATGGGATAACTCCCCTCGGGAGGAGTAAAGCCTCAGGGCAGTGAGTGTGGATGATGGTGATGATGGTGCACGAGCGCAGCAGGAACGACTCAGAGTCTTTGCAGTGCAGTTCAGGGTCTTTACTGATGATTATAAGGTAGACCCTCCCGGGAGTACTGGCTAGCATAAGAGGCCTGGTCAGTCTCTGAGCAAGCAGGAGTTCCCCTGGCCAGGTGGAGTTGTAGGCCTCCCCGTCTGTCTGCACTCTTCCTGGCTACCTTGCTGTAAGCGGGTAGAAGTAGCCCACATCCCTGAGTGTACCGTGTAGTGCTCACCCGTATGGCTGGTGACTTGGGGCCTTCTGTTAGCCTCCGCTCCACGACGGCGGTGCTGGTCCCTTGCTTGTTACTGAGCCTCCAGGCTTCTATAGCCAGAGGACCTGAAATCCCCTCCCGGCTGGTTTCTGCTGCTGGATATATAAGTCCTCACAGCTTCGGACTCCTGTGTCCGGTTCCTATTGTCTTCTGCCAGGACGAGCTCTGCTCAGCTTCCAGCCCCTGGTCTTTAGCTCCTAGCTCCTACAGAGCTCCTTGCTGTTACTTTCCCTTGCTCTCACTCTGACTCTGACTGTTCTCTGACACACTCAACCCCCTCCCCAGATCCAGTTTATAAGGGCAGAATTCTCCCCTCCCAGGACTGGGGCAGGAGGATGTTGCATGTTTAAGGGAACCTGACCAGGAAACCTCCCACTTGCTCTCCGACGTAATATCTCTATTACTGTGGTGGCCAGACCCCTGGGGTGCCACACATGGCTCTTGTAAGGGGCATTGCAGTTCCTCATAATTTTTGGAAAGCCTTCCATTCACTGCTTAGGCCAACAGTGCACGGGAGACCCAGTTGCTATAAATCGAAAAAAAGGTTTAGTTAACGCCCTCTGACCTCCATGTCATTTCCAAGGGGCATTGGAGTGGCTTGAAATTTTTGGCAGGCATTGCACTCACTGTATGCCCTATAACTGTGTAGCCGAACCGCTCCTTTTGTTACAGAAACATATCCTACAAGACATATCTGGTTGGCTGGCCTGATATTAATGTGAATGGTCCCTGTTCCTCCTGCTCTTTCTCCTTTGCCACCACCTCATCCATCATTTATCACCTAGAGCTTTGTTTTAACAGGAGTCATAGAACTGGGATAGTAGCAGGAAAACATCCAGCAATCCTCGGAGGAGGTAGGATATGCGCCAAAACGCGGACCACCTCAGGCCTAGCCGCTACTACATACATGCGCTTGCATTCCAAGAAAACAAAGCAGATGATAACTTCTATCATCATCATCATGCTCCTCACCTAGGCACTCTCAACTCCCCTGATGGAGAAGCCAGGGCCCACCGGAGGAGTCTGGTTCTCTGGTGGGCTCGTCCAATGCTGCCCTAAAGCAGGCCAGGCTAAGAAAAGTGTGGGGGAAGGTGACAGGAGAAATCAGGGCGGCTGGGGACCGAGTATGGACACCTGGCGCCACCTGGCGGCTGGGGACCGAGCGTGGACACCCGGCCGCCGGGCGGCTGGGGACTGAGTATGGATACCTCGCTGCCGAAGCAGCCATGAGGTAGTGGCCAGCTTCGGCCTCCTCCAAACTAAAAGGCCCCATTTCAAGTGAAAGCTAGCAGTATGGTATTGCAGCCTTCGGGTGGGTGGTTGGCTGCATATTTTCGCTTGCATTGCAAGGAATGGGGAAGGTACAATTGAACACTGTCCTGGGAAAAGAACTTGCACGGGGATAGTTGCAAGTCTGCATCTTCTGATGCGGCAAGGATCACTTCTGATGGGCACACTTTTAGACAGTGACATGGGGGTCAGAGATGCTTCCAGGGGTCTTCCCCATGCTGATCCCTTGTCTTTTCAGCACTGTATGCATGTGTCACACAGCACATGGCCAGATAAGGTTGTAAAATGTTAAAATGACATTTCCCGGTGAACGCATTTGTCATGGTTGAAAGCAATACAAAAGTGCAAAAACGCATGAAAAATGCTACTTGTGAACATAGCCCAAGGTGTGAAGGAGTATTTTTGTTTTTGGTTATTTATTTTACCTTATACACAAATTTTTACCCTGGAAAGGAAATTCCTTAACATATTTCACTGGAAAACCGTTTCAGTTTCGTTTTTGAACGTTTTATTGTGAGCCCGCAAAAGTGGCTTAATACCTCTGACCACGTTGTTGACAGCAGTGACCAGGGGGTCAGAAATGCTTCCAGGGGCGATCCTCATGCTGCCCCCATGTCTTTTGAGCACTGTCACTATTGTTTTGGGCACTTTTTAGGCATTCTACAGACTGCCGGGCGTGCTGCCGCAAAAATGCTCGGGTCTCTCATCGACTAACATTGGGCTCGTTGCTCGGGTCGAGCACCCGAGTATCACGGTAAGCTCGGCCCGAGCTTCGAGCACCCGAGCATTTTAGTGATCGCTCAACACTATCAGTCGTCATCTTGGTGAGGACACGGAAGTCTTGCCCCTTACCAGTCTGGCACCCATGGCTGACTTTATGTTACACTGCCTTAACCGTGACCCTCGCATTGTCAAAATGTTGGGTGACAGTCATTACTGGTTGATGACACTTTTAGACCCCCTCTACAAGGGGAACTTTCACTCTCTTATTCCTGAGTTGGAGGGGTCTACAAAAATGGGGCAGTGCCAGAAGGCCCTTGCTGCAGAACTATTAAAAAAATTCCCATCTGAACACTGTAGCGGCAGAGATCACAGTTCGCTGCCCAACTAAGGCATACAGGCGAGAGAGACGCAACTCCAATCCAGCAGAGGCAGGGGAACACTGTCAATGTTCTAGGACAGTTTTCTGAGACCTTCCCAGCTTACAGGCCCTGAGGCGCAGGGTACTCTCACAAGGAGTGGAAAGTTTCAAAAGATGGTGAGGGAGTACCAGCGTCCTCCGTGATTCCTCTGTGCCTTTTAATTATTGGGTGTCCAAGCTGGACACTTGGAATGAACTCACTCTGTATGCCTTGGAGGTCCTGGCCTGCCCTGCCGCTAGCGTGTTATCGGAGCGTGTTTTTAGTGCCGCTGGGGGAATTATAACTGATAAGCGCACTCGCCTGTCAACTGACAATGCTGACAAGCTGACCCATATCAAAATGAACAAGGGCTGGATTGGGCCAGACTTCTCATCTCCACCAAATGACAGCAGAGTAACATAAAGTCAAATCCACTGTGTTATTTCGGGAGGTGTATTCCCATGCATCGCTTCACACCCACACATCGGTATACGCTTCCTCATTTCGGCTGTTTTTTGCTCTTCTCCTTATCCTCAGCCTCCACGACCACTATACCACCAGGGTGACCGTGGTCCATGTTGCCAGCATTGCAAGTTCCTCTGTCCTAATTTTTGGCAGCTTTTGCTTGGAAGGCATAGGCAAAGACTATGGGAGACCCACTCCCCAATAATGGGAATAATGTTTTTAATATGCTGTACTGCATGGCTCTTGTAAGGGACATTGCAAGTTCCCCCTTCCTAATTTTTGGCAGCTTTTGCTTGGAAGGCATAGGCAAAGACTATGGGAGACGCACTCCTCAATAATGGGAATAATGTTTTTAATATGCTGTACTGCATGGCTCTTGTAAGGGGCATTAAAATCGTCTTGTTAAGCTACTGTGACCTCCACGTCTCTTCCAAGGTTCGTTAATATTGTGTTTTTATTCCACTGCGACCTCCACCACTCTTCCAAGGGGCATTAAAAGCGTCTTGTTAAGCTACTGTGACCTCCACTTCTCTTCCACAGGGCATTGATAGTCTTTTTATTCCACTGTAACCTCCACCACTCTTCCAAGGGGCATTAAAACTGTCTTGTTAAACCACTCTGAACTCCACGTCTCTTCCAAGGGGCATTAAAACCATCTTGTTAAGCTACTGTGACCTCCACATCTCTTCCAAGGGGCATTAAAACTGTCTTGTTAAACCACTCTGAACTCCACGTCTCTTCTAAGGGGCATTAAAACTGTCTTGTTAAACCACTCTGAACTCCACAGCTCTTCCAAGGGGCATTGACATGTTGTTTTTAATTACCTCTAACCTCCACAACTCTTGCAACGGGCATTGCATTTCCTCCTAATTTTTGTCAGCTTTTGCTTTTCAATGCATAGGCGAACACTAAGGGAGACCCACTCCCCCATAATGGGAATAATGTTTTTAATATGCTGTACTGCATGGCTCTTGTAAGGGGCATTTAAATCGTCTTGTTAAGCTACTGTGACCTCCATGTCTCTTCCAAGGGTCGTTAATATTGTCTTTTTATTCCACTGCGACCTCCACCACTCTTCCAAGGGGCATTAAAAGCGTCTTGTTAAGCTACTGTGAACTCCACTTCTCTTCCACAGGGCATTGATAGTCTTTTTATTCCACTGTAACCTCCACCACTCTTCCAAGTGGCATTAAAACTGTCTTGTTAAACCACTCTGAACTCCACGTCTCTTCCAAGGGGCATTAAAACCATCTTGTTAAGCTACTGTGACCTCCACATCTCTTCCAAGGGGCATTAAAACTGTCTTGTTAAACCACTCTGAACTCCACGTCTCTTCTAAGGGGCATTAAAACTGTCTTGTTAAACCACTCTGAACTCCACAGCTCTTCCAAGGGGCATTGACATGTTGTTTTTAATTACCTCTAACCTCCACGACTCTTGCAACGGGCATTGCATTTCCTCCTAATTTTTGTCAGCTTTTGCTTTTCAATGCATAGGCGAACACTAAGGGAGACCCACTCCCCAATAATGGGTAGAAGGTTTTTAATACGCTGTAATCCACGTCGGTTTCAAGGGGCATTGCAGTGCCTAATAATTTTTGGAAAGCCTTCCATTCCCTGCTTAGGCCAACAGTGTACAGGAGACCCAGTTGCTATAAATGAAAAAAACGGTTTAGTTAAGGCCCTCTGACCTCCATGTCACTTCCAAGGGGCTTTGGAGTGCCTCAAAATTTTTGGTAGGCATTGCATTCACTGTATGCCTTATAACTGTGTAGCTGAACCGCTCCTTTTGGTACAGAAACATATCCTTCAAGACATGTGTGGTTGGCTGGCCTGATATTGATGTGAATGGTCCCTGTTCCTCCTGCTCTTTCTCCTTTGCCACCACCTCATCCATCATTCATCACCTGAAGCTTTGTTTTAACGGGAGTCATAGAACTGGGATAGGAGCAGGAAAACATCCAGCAATCCTCGAAGGAGGTAGAATATGCGCCAAAACGCTGACCACTTCAGGCCTAGCTGCTACTACATACATGCGCTTGCATTCCAAGGAACAGAAAGCTAAGGAGGTGGATGGCCTCATGATCATGAATAATTTACTCATTGTGTAGGAGGCCGATCACTGCTGCTGTCTACTTTCTGAACTTTGTGTTGAAGCCTGATTGACCCAGGACCCGCAATTCTCTATGTTTGGAGGACGTGTTGCATCCCAGTGTCCAACTGTGTCCCGGCTTCCACAATATTAACCCAGTGTGAAGGAGTCAGTGAGATGGACCATTCCTGGCCACATTCACTTGTCCACGTGTTTGTGGTTAGGCTGTCCTTCCCACTAAATGCACTGGGGAGGGCACAGGTAATGTTTTGGTATGCGCGCTTTTGTATAAGGCGCAACGGGACAAATAGGGGCGGCTGGGGACCGTTTATGGATACCTGGCCACCCCCACGCGGCTGGGGACTGTGTGTGGGCACCCGGCCGCTGAGTATGAATACCAGGCTACCGACGCAGCCATGACGTGGTGGCCAGATTCCACCTCCACATGCCTAAAAGGCTCAATTTCAAGTGCAAGCAAGCTAGCAGTATGGTATTGCAGCCTGGGGGTGGGTGGGTGGCAGGCTGCATACTTGCGCTTGTGTTGCAAGTTATGGGGGAGGTAAAATTGAACACTGCCCTGGTACAAGGACTTGCACGGGGATAGTTGCAAGTCTGCATCTTCGGATGTGGCAAGGATCACTTCTGATGGGCACACTTTTAGGCAGTGACATGGGTGTCAGAGATGCTTCCAGGGGTCTTCCCCATGCTGTTCCCATGTCTTTTTAACACTGTATGCATGTGTCACACAGCACATGGCCAGATAAGGTTGTAAAATGTTAAAATGACATTTCCCGGTGAATTCATTTGTCACGGTTGAAAGCAATGCAAACGTGCAAAAACGCATAAAAAATGCTACTTGTGAACATAGCCCAAGGTGTGGAGGAGTATTTTTGTTTTTGGTTATTTATTTTACCTTATACACAAGTCTTTACTCTGGAAAGGATGTTCCTTAACCCCTTTCCGACCTGATCACTAATAGTACGCACCAGGTCGGGAAGGCCGGTTCAGCGGGGGCTCCGGCGGTGAGCCCGCACTGAAGCGAGCACATGTCAGCTGATTATTGGAATCGCAATCCACCCGCGGCTGTTAACATGTTAAATCTCTGACAGTGGCATTTAACTCGTGCTTCCGGGAGTCCTAAGCCCCGCCCATCAGTGACCCCGTCACGTGATCGCGGGTCACCAATGGGTGGGCATGACAACTCGGGGTCTGCAGCAGACGCCTGTGGTTGTCATGTCTCAATTGCTATGAGCGCCACCTAGTGGTCAGCGCTCATAGCAAGTTAGCATTTCTCCTGCATACAAGCGATCTGCTCATCGCTTGTATGCAGTAGAAGCAATCAGACAACTGCTGCTTCTAGTCTCCTCTGGAGACTATAGAAGCAAGCAGAAAGTGTAAAAAAAAAAGTTTTTAAAAATATTAAAAAAATAAAAAATATATAAAAGTTTAAGTCAACCCCTTTCGCCCCATTCAAAATAAAATATATATATATATAAAAAAAACCACATACACATATTTGATATCGCCGCGTTCAGAATTGCCCGATCTATCAATATAAAAGAAGAATTAATACAATCAGTAAACGGCGTAACGAGAAAAACATTTTAAACGCCAGAATTAAGTTTTTTTGGTCGCTACAACTTTGCAATAAAATGCAATAACGAGCGATAAAAACATCGGATCTACCCCAAAATGGTATCAATAAAAACATCAGCCCGGCATGCAAAAAATAAGCCCTCACCTGGCCCCAGATCCCAAAAAATGGAGAAGCTAAGGGTCTTGGAAAATGGCGTCATTTTTTTTTGTTTTTTTAGCAAGCTTTGGATTATTTTTTCACCACTTAACTAAAAAAGAACCTATACATGTTTGGTGTCTATGAACTCGTAGCGACCTGGAAAATAATGATAGCAGGTCAGTTTTTGCAATCTGTGAACGTGGTAAAAAAAGGACCCAAAAAACAACTGTGGAATTGCATTTTTTTTGCAGTTTCACTGCACTTGGAATTTTTTTCCCATTTTCCAGCACACCATATGGTAAAACCAGTGATGGTGTTTAAAATTACAACTCGTCCCGCAAAAAATAAGCCCTCACATGGCCATATTGAATGAAAATTAAAAAGTTCTGGCTCTGGGAAGAAGGGGAGCAATAAAGGAAAGCACAAAAACAGAAAGACCCATGGTCGTTAAGGGGTTAACATATTTCACAGGAAAGCACTTTCACTTTCGTTTTTGAATGTTTTATTGTGAGCCTGTAAAAGTGGCTTAATACCTCTGACCACGTTGATGACAGCAGTGACCTGGGGGTCAGAAATGCTTCCAGGGGCGATCCCCATGCTGTCCCCATGTCATTTGAGCACTGTCACTATCGTTTTGGGCACTTTTTAGGCTTTCTACAGACTGCCGGGGGAGCCGCCGCAAAAATGTTCGGGTCTCCCATAGACTAACATTGGGCTCGTTGCTCGGGTCGAGCACCCGAGTATCACGGTAAGCTCGGCCCGAGCTTCGAGCACCCGAGCATTTTAGTGCTCGCTCAACACTACTTATTACGTCTACATTTTCAAAGCCTATATCAGGGAACACCATTCTACATGCTAAAAGTGGACACCGACAACATACTATAAAAGCAATACCTGTAGATGAATTAACAAGAATTAAATGTAATTGTAGTAGTAGAGATAAATTGGATGAAGAATTCACCAGGTGTTAAAATAAATTAAAATCTAAGCGCTATCCAGATTGGTCTTTAACCCCTTAAGCCCCGCGGGTGGTTTGCACGTTAATGACCGGGCCAATTTTTACAATTCTGACCACTGTCACTTTATGAGGTAATTACTCTGGAACGCTTCAACGGATCCCCCTGATTCTAAGACTGTTTTTTCGTGACATATTGTACTTCATGATTGTGGAAAAATTTCTTCGATATCACTTGCGTTTATTTGTGAAAAAAACGGAAATTTGGCGAAAATTTTGAAAATTTTGCAATTTTCAGAATTTGAATTTTTAAGCCCTGAAATCAGAGCGATATATCACACAAAAGAGTTAATAAATAACATTTCCCACATGTCTACTTTACATCAGCACAATTTTGGAACCAAAATTTTTTTTTGTTAGGGAGCTATAAGGGTTAAAAGTTGACCAGCGATTTCTCATTTTTCCAACAAAATTTACAAAACCATTTTTTTAGGGACCACATCACATTTGAAGTCACTTTGAGAGGTCTGTATGACAGAAAATACCCAAAAGTGACACCATTCTAAAAACTGCACCCCTCAAGGTGCTCAAAACCACATTCAAGAACTTTATTAACCCTTCAGGTGCTTCACAGGAATTTTTTGAATGTGGAAGAAAAAAATGAACATTTAACTTTTTTCACAAAAATGTTACTTTAGACCCAATTTTTTTTATTTTCACAGGGGTAAAAAGAAAAAATGGACCCCAAAATTTGTTGAGCAATTTCCCCTGGGCACGCAGATACCCAATATTTGGGGAAAAAACACTGTTTAGGCGCACGGCAGGGCTCGGAAGGGAAGGAGCGCCATTTGACTTTTTGATTGTAAAATTTGCTTGAATAATTAGCGGACGCCATGTTGTGTTTGGAGAGCCCATGTGTGCCCAAACTTTGGAGCTCCCCCACAAGTGACCCCATTTTGGAAACTAGACCCCCCAAGGCACCTTTCTAGATGCATAGTGGGCACTTGGAACCCCCAGGTGCTTCACAAATTGATTCGTAACTATGAAAAAGTGAAAAAAAAAAACACTTTTTCATTTTTATGAATCAATTTGTGAAGCACCTGAGGGTTCCAAGTGCTCACAATGCATCTAGATAGGTGCCTTGGGGGGTCTAGTTTCCAAAATGGGGTCACTTGTGGGGGAGCTCCAATGTTTGGGCACACAGCGGCTCTCCAAACGCAACATGGTGTCACTAACAATTTGAGCCGATTTTCCGTTAAATTTGTTAGAGGACACCATGTTGCATTTAGAGAGTCCCTGTGTGCCCAAACATTGGAGCTCCCCCACAAGTGATCCCATTTTGGAAACTAGACCCCCCAAGGCACCTATCTAGATGCATAGTGAGCACTTGGAACCCCCAGGTGCTTCACAAGTTGATTCGTAACAATGAAAAAGTGAAAAAAAAACACTTTTTCATTTTTATGAATCAAATTGTGAAGCACCTGGGGGTTCCAACTGCTCACTATGCATCTAGATAGGTGCCTTGGGGGGTCTAGTTTCCAAAATGGGGTCACTTGTGGGGGAGCTCCAATGTTTGGGCACACAGGGACTCTCTAAATGCAACATGGTATCCGCTAACAAATTGAATGGAAAATCGGCTCAAATTGTTAGCGGACACCACATTGCGTTTGGAGAGCCCCTCTGTGCGCAAACTTTTGAGCTCCCCCACAAGTGACCCCATTTTGGAAACTAGACCCCCCAAGGCACCTTTCTAGATGCATAGTGAGCACTTGGAACCCCCAGGTGCTTCACAAATTGATTCGTAATAATGAAAAAGTGAAAAAAAAAACACTTTTTCATTTTTACGAATCAATTTGTGAAGCACCTAGGGGTTCCAAGTGCTCACTATGCATCTAGATAGGTGCCTTGGGGGGTCTAGTTTCCAAAATGGGGTCACTTGTGGGGGAGCTCCAATGTTTGGGCACACAGGGACTCTCTAAATGCAACATGGTATCCGCTAACAAATTGAATGGAAAATCGGCTCAAATTGTTAGCGGACGCCACATTGCGTTTGGAGAGCGCCTCTGTGCCCAAACTTTGGAGCTCCCCCACAAGTGACCCCATTTTGGAAACTAGACCCCCCAAGGCACCTTTCTAGATGCATAGTGAGCACTTGGAACCCCCAGGTGCTTCACAAATTGATTTGTAACAATGAAAAAGTGAAAAAAAAAAACACTTTTTCATTTTTATGAATCAATTTGTGAAGCACCTGGGGTTCCAAGTGCTCACTATGCATCTAGATAGGTGCCTTGGGGGGTCTAGTTTCCAAAATGGGGTCACTTGTGGGGGAGCTCCAATGTTTGGGCACACAGGGACTCTCCAAATGCAACATGATATCCGCTAACAATTTGAGCCAACAATTTGTTAGCGGATATCATGTTGCATTTGGAGAGTCCCTGTGTGCCCAAACATCGGAGCTCCCCCACAAATGACCCCATTTTGGAAACTAGACCCCCCAATGCACCTATCTAGATTCATAGTGAGTACTTGGAACCCCAGGTGCTTCACAAATTGATTCATAAAAATGAAAAACTATTTTTTTTTTCACTTTTTCATTTTTACGAATCAATTTGTGAAGCACCTAGGGGTTCCAAGTGCTCACTATGCATCTAGATAGGTGCCTTGGGGGGTCTAGTTTCCAAAATGGGGTCACATGTTTGGGAGCTCCAAAGTTTGGGCACAGAGGGGCTCTGCAAACGCAATGTGGTGTCCGCTAACAATTTGAGCCGATTTTCCATTGAATTTGTTAGCGGATACCATGTTGCATTTAGAGAGTCCCTGTGTGCCCAAACATTGGAGCTCCACCATAAGTGACCCCATTTTGTAAACTAGACCCCCAAGGCACCTATCTAGATTCATAGTGAGCACTTGGAACCCCAGGTGCTTCACAAATTGATTCATAAAAATGAAAAAGTTTTTTTTTTTTCACTTTTTAATTTTTACGAATCAATTTGTGAAGCACCTGGGGGTTCCAAGTGCTCACTATGCATCTAGAAAGGTGCCTTGGGGGGTCTAGTTTCCAAAATGGGGTCACTTGTGGGGGAGCTCCAAAGTTTGGGCACAGATGGGCTCTCCAAACGCAATGTGGTGTCCGCTAACAATTTGAGCCGATTTTCCATTCAATTTGTTAGCGGATACCATGTTGCATTTAGAGAGTCCCTGTGTGCCCAAACATTGGAGCTCCCCCACAAGTGACCCCATTTTGGAAACTAGACCCCCCAAGGCACCTATCTAGATTCATAGTGAGCACTTGGAACCCCAGGTGCTTCACAAATTGATTCATAAAAATGAAAAAGTGTTTTTTTTTTCACTTTTTCATTTTTACGAATCAATTTGTGAAGCACTTGGGGGTTCCAAGTGCTCACTATGCATCTAGATAGGTGCCTTGGTGGGTCTAGTTTCCAAAATGGGGTCACTTGTGGGGGAGCTCCAATGTTTGGGCACACAGGGGCTCTCCAAACGCAACATGGCGTCCGCTAACAATTTGAGCCGATTTTCCATTCAATTTGTTAGCGGACACCATGTCGCGTTTGGAGAGCCCGTGATGTGCCTAAACAGTGCAGCTCCCCCACAAGTGTCCCCATTTTGGAAACTATACCCCTCAAGGATTTTATTAAGGTGTATAGTGAACATTTTGAACCCAGAGGTACGGCTCATTATTTGTTTACATTAGGTCATCATATTGAATAAGTTGTCATTATTCTTGAGCGCAAGTGCTCGCTACTTGAGTTTGCATCGGGTACTCAGGTATGCACCATGTACAGCGTGTGCTCGAGTGACATGCTCGAGTCCCTGCTCCGCATGTTTCACGGTTATTAGACACCCAAAAAAAAACATGCGGGGATCGCTCGTGCATGGCAGGCAATCCCCGAAAAGTTTTTTGGCCGCGAAGCATATGGGGCAGAGACTCGAGCATGTCACTCAAATACCCACGATACTCAATGCATACCAGAGCACCCAATGCAAACTCAAGTAGCGAGCACTTGCTCTCAACACTAGTCGCCATATCGTCATCTTTTTTTCTTACTTTTGAAAAAAATCCCAACCCCAGCCCTAACGCTAGCACAACCCTAGCACCAGCACAACCCTAGCCCCAGCACAACCCTAGCCCCAGCACAACCCTAGCCCCAAACCCAGCCCTAATCCTAGCCCAATCCTAACCCAAGAGTTTATTTTTGACGCCGTTCCTTGTGCGGTATAAGTGATTAGACGACTTTATTCTTCGGGTCGGTGTGATTACAGCAATGCCAGAATCATATGGGGTTTTTATGACTGACAGCTGTCACACACTAAAAGACGCATTTTTTGTAAAATCTAATTTTTGCATCGCCATATTTTGAGAGCTATAATTTTTCAAGATTTTGGCAGACAGTCATGTGACGGCTCGTTTTTTGCGGGATGACTTGACGTTGTTATTGGTGCCATTTTCAGGCACGTGACATTTTTTGATCGCTTTCTATTCCGATTTTTGTGAGGCAGAATAAACAAAAACCAACAATTCAGGAATTGTTTTTTTTTTTTTTTTTTTTATTCTGTTCCGCGTGTGGTAAAATTGATGAGGTAGCTTTATTCTTCGGGTCAGTACATTTACAGCGGTAGCACATTTGTATCATTTTTCTATGTTTTGGCGCTTATACACAATAAAAGCTATTTTATAGAAAAAAATATTTTTTAGTATCGCTTTATTCTGAGAGCTATAACTTTTTTATTTTTCGGCTGATGGAGCTGTATGGTGGCTTGTTTTTTGCGGGACGAGATGACGTTTTCAGCGGTATCATTTTTATTTATATGCATCATTTTGATCGCGTGTTATTCCACTTTTTGTTTGGCGGTATGGTGATAAAGCATTGTTTTTTGCTTCGTTTTTTTTTTTTCTTTTTACCGTGTTCACTGAAGGGGTTAACTAGTGGGACAGTTTTATAGGTCAGGTTGCTCCGGACACGGCGATACCAAATATGTGTACTTTTATTGTTTTTTTTAAATTTTTTTTTTTAATAATATTTATTGATGGGTACATTATATTTTTATTTTTGGTGTATTATTTTTTTTATTTTTTTATAATATTTTTGCACATTTTTTTTTTTTTTTTTTTTTTCCACTTTCACACAGTTTATACACTTTATTACTTTGTCCCACTCTGGGACTTTCACTTTTTTTTTTCTGATCGCCTGCATGGCACAGGAATGGAGCACCATCCCTATGCCATGAAGGCTGTCAGAAGTGCACAGTGTGAAGATTGCTTGGAAATGCACTGCGCATGTCAAAGCAATCTTCCTGCTCTCTGGTGACCCGGATGTTGTCATGACGACATCGGGTCGTCATGGCAACACCCGGGAAGCCTTTGCAGACTGCGCTGGAAGCCGGAAGAGGAGGTGAGTATCGCCGATCACCTCCCCTTGCCCCCGCAATGCCGCGATCGACTTCGATCGACTTCTATCGCAGCATCGCGGGGGTTAATGTGCTGGGAGCGGTGCAGGACCGCTCCCTGCACATAGTACCGGGTGTCAGCCTGTGTGCGCGCGCGATCGCCATGATGTACTAATACGGGTCTGGGTATTAAGTCCCAGGGCACAGACGCGTATTAGTACGTCAGATGTCAGTGAGGGGTTAAAGAGAGCAAAAAAAATAGTACAATAAAAAGATAGATTGGATTTAATTGATATACCGAATATTGAAACCAATAAAAATAACAACTTGTTAGATAAAAATCAGAAAAAACGGACAGTAATCTCTTTAAAATATAGTGCACAATCTCATCAACTTAAAAATATAATATTAAAACATCTTCCTATCTTATATGAGCATGTTTTACTATCAAAAATTCTTGACTCTGGAGTTTTGGTGGTTGCAAAAAAAGCACAAACACTACACTAGGAGGATTATTATCATCAAGTCATTCTAATAATATGCAAAAACGCCATACATGGCTTAATTGCAAAGGGTTTTATAGATACGGTTTCAATAGATGTGGTATTTGTCGCTATATCAAAATTACTAAAACTTTTACCAACACCAATGAAAATGAAACACACAATATAAGGAGTTATTTGAACTGTAACAGCAGTTATGTAGTGTATATAATAAAATGCACTACTTGTAATTTGTTATATGTTGGATGCACTATAAGAATATTAAAACAACAAGTGGCAGAACATCTGAGTGATATCTACAATGTCACTAATCATAATATCTCTTGTGCCTCCAGACATTTTATTAAAAAGCACAATAGAGAGACATCTTCATTTCAGGTCTTGGAATTTAAAAACTTGCCTCTAATCCTCGGGGTGGAGACAACAGGAGATGGTTACTTGATCGCGATGCATTTTGGATGTATCACCTAAACACCTGCCATCCAAATGGCTTGAATTTGCGGAGAGAATTATTGTTCCATTATAGCGAGTAAATCATCTGTACATGCGTAATCTTCTATGTCATATGATTTTTTTATGTAAATTTGTGTGTATATTTTGTAAATCTATTTTAACATTTATACGTGGATATATGTATCATGTGACTTTCACTCTTTATGCTGATTGGTGAACAATTGTATATATACTATTTGTATGCCATTTGCAAGCCAGTCTTGACAAAGTACGCAAGCCCTGCGTTACGAAATGCGTTGCCCTGGCTATATAACATGACTGTGGAATCTGATTTTATAAAGTTTTTTCTACAATAAAAGGATTTTGGACTATTTAAGAGGCTGGAAATCTTTTTTCCCACATATGTGTGCAGGGTGACGAGGGTTCTTCTCTACCTAGGACACTGAAATAGCTCATCCCGTCTCAGCTCAAAATACAGTATCTTCAAATGTGAAGTTTGAGATGACAAGCTGTATAGAAGTTTCTAAAAAATATGAAGAAAGATGGTAAAACACCACATTGTGATTGCACTTTGGTTTTACCACTCCATCGTCTTTGTATATATCCTACATTAATGAAATTATGCATTTGTCATCCAACTTCTATATTATCATGTCTTTGAAGGTCACTTTTCAAAGACTATCTGAAAACTGCTTTCTTGAATCTTGAATCAATGAGAATGAATTATAGATTTTCAAGATTATATCCATCACTTTATACTGCATCATTCTAGCTCTCGGGATTATCAGTAATGGATTAGTCATCTGGTTTTCTGGTTTCTGGATGAAGAACACAATCAGTGCCATGTGGTTCCTGAACCTGGCCATGGCAGACTTCCTATGCTGTGCTTCTCTTCGTCTATGAATTGTACAGATGGAGTAATATTTCTTATACTTTTTTAATGATGTCCTTGTTTCAGTTATTTCCTGCTGTATGAACATGTTTCTTTTTACGGTAAACATGAGCGCCAGTGTTCTTCTCCTGATGGCCATGAGTATTGACCACTTGGGATCTGTCATGTGGCCCGTTTGGACAAAAGTTCACAGAACTTGTAAATTTGTCACTGCAGCGATCATTTGGCTTTTGAGTTTGAGCTTTTCTGATTTACTCTTTTACTTCTATTATTTAATATTCCATGATTACACCTAATGGTGTAACCTTCAGAGGTGGTCAATGTTTTTCATTTTGCGCGAGATACTTAGCACCGTTACACTGATCATATTATTTATCATGTTTGTGATCCCTTTTCTCATCATCTTCACCATTTATGTTAAAATTTTCTTTAAACTGAGAGAGAGTAAGATATCCGAGAGATCTCAGAGATCCTCCAGGATCATCACTGCTGTGATATTGGGTTTCTTTATATGCTGGTTTCCATATTATATCTGGCGACAAATACCTTGGTATGATGAACTTAATCTTGTATTCTCTATATCAAATACTATCATTACCATCCTGGTTTGTGTTAACAGTTACATCAATCCAATCATTTATATTTGTATGGCCCAAGATTTTAAACAAGGTATCATCAGATGACTCATTCCTATCCGGACTAGAAAGATCTTTAGGAGGACATCCTAATGACTTATGTAAAGAAAAGAAAGATATGAAATATACTCGCTCCACAAATATGTAACACATACTCCTCTTATCAATGTGGAAACTTCTTAGACTTTATCTCATAGATTAGTTGAAATATATTAATTTCTGATATTTCTTTTAAGTCAGGTGTGTACTACAAGCACTTATACAAAAAGTTATCAGTAGGATGAATTGTCCTTGGGCTATGGCTGGCAATCCTGCCTGGCCCAAAAAACAGGAAATTCAACAGCAAATACAACTAATGGACGATGGGGGAATAAAAGCAGCCCCTTTATGTTTCATCTCTGACAGCTTAGTTTTACTTATTTTGGCATTTTTCTTTACCACACTTAAAATAAACGATTTACAATACTCAGAGATTTACACCAATATTTTCATTGTTTTTCTTAATCACTTCAGAGACTGAGAAAACTTTTCTCAAATGTTTCCAGCTTTGTCAATTTAGAAAATCTCTTGATTTTAAAACTTTTTTCTATTCTTACAGTATATATTAGTATACATTTATGTGAAACAGTAAATGGGAAGTAAACTTTTGCCGTTGAATTCTGGAGCAGTAAAAATATGATATATTTACTTGGTAAATATAAATTTTACTATAGAAATATACATACACGATGTCACAGCACACTGTGATTAATGATTACATGAACTCAAATATTGCTGAAAATGTTAAAAACATAAGGTACTTAGCATTCTTTGATCAAAGAGTGCAAAAGACATCCAACCACTTCAATATATACCTAAATATGAATTTTCCCTACCACTAATGTCCTACCATGTGCCAAACCAGGCCTGCACACCTTTAGTGTTAGATAAGGTTTTGATTGAGAGCTATACCTGGTTACTTTCATTTCACATTCAGATGAGGATTTGTTTGGCACGTGGAGAGGTAGGACGATAGTATTTAGGGACTATTCATATTTAGATGCACCTTGACATGGTTGGATGGCTTTTGCGCTCTTTGAACAAAAACACTAAGTACATTGTAAGAGCCTGGATGAAGAGCTTGGCCGAGTGAAATGGCCTTCACTCTTTTTCTGCTGGTGTCCCCCACTTGACATGTAATTAAGGAATAACTTTTTCAACATTAACGGTCCCAGAAACTGTTCTCTAACATAATGCAAGGCCTCATGTTATTCACGTAACTCTGAGTAGCATGATGGTCTAAATGTGCTCGCATTGCATCAATGTCTCTGGACTTGTCTCTCATTGAGCACATCTGAGACTTCATTGGTTGGTAATTTCACAGGAGCTGCCAGCAACGGATTTTGAAGATTTTCCCACATGCATTAATTGTAGCAGAGAGTTCGACAGATGATCATTGATGACCTCAATCATAGCTGCCAAGGCTTTAAATGCAGAGTTTCTGTATATGGCGGCACTCATACTTCTTACTGAATAAATCAAGGAATTTTGAACATGTAGTTTTTTATTTTTGCATCATTTACAGATCAGTAACATGTCTTCATCTTGAAATTTTTGTATATTCTCTGTGCTGATTTGTATGTTACTTGATGATATATTCAATATATTCCGTGATCTTGTGTTTTCATATACTACACATATCCAGCACATCCTTATATCTAGATGGTCACATTAGAGATGAGTGAACCCGAACTTAATAATTTGGGGTTCATAATGGACAATTAGTGTCTGGCGCTAAACGCTGAACATGGACTTGTCCTGTTAGTCCGTTGCAATGTTCAGAGTTCCGTGAAGTAAGAGACATGTTTTCCCAGTTCAAAGTTTGGGTCCCCATTATTTTAATGGGTTCGTGTTCTGGTTGAGGTTTGGGTACAGTTCTGGTGCCCGAATCTAACTTTCTAATATAGTTAGAGTCTCGTACAAGAACCCAAACTTCCATGAGTCCTGTCATCCCTAGGTCACACACTTCCCTGGTATACTCTCATTTTACCAGTCTTTGTTCAGGAGCAGTTGTGGTATTAAAGAGTCATTCTCCTTTACACAGACCTCTTTATCTATCATGTTTTCCATATAATTGTTTTTCGGGTGGACGCTCCCTGTCATCTACATATTAATGGCAGGTGTGTACAGTTGTCTTGGGTTGATCCCATGTATGTGCTCATCTCATGTCATGCTGAGTTGTTTGTAATGGTGGGAGACTTTCTGCCATCATAGAGATGGTAATGAGTCTGGACTTGTACCTAATGGGATTTCAAGACTCTGGACAGGTGAGGCCTCTGTGGAGTTTGTTGTGTCTCATGGAAAATTCTATAACATCAATTACATGTTAACAAAGAGATCTGCATCCCAAAACCAATGCACCAATACCTGACTGGTTTCTGGAGTAGACAAAAAGGAAAGGTTTGTTTTAGGTTAGTGCCTGAAATTAGAAAATTTACGAAAAAAAACAAGTCGTTATTCCTGGCATTTTGCATAGCAACATGATGAATCCACAGGAGCAAAATGGACAAAAATTCTGTCAATTCAGTAAATCCTGTTAATTCCATTTGCTATAAAACTATAGAATTTAAACACAGATAAAATAATATCCGAGCAGGTAATGAATGTCTAATATTCCACAGACAAATCTAAAGATACTGAACACACATTTTTCTAAACATGATATCAATAATTAGAGATGAACGGATCGGGCAAAATTTGAATTCTTCTCTTCATGTGTTTTTTTTTCAAAGCAAATTCAATTTGCAGAGACATTCTTCTTTGCAAGTTTAATGCCACTTATTATGGAATGGGGTCTTGCCTTTATCCAGACTATAATAAACTTAAGTTGAGAAAATAAGGAAAAATCCTTTTACACACGTCAATGCTCACATCTCCGGACCCATTGCTCCTCACCGTACACCTCTCTGCTCTTTGATTCATGTTTTGGTCTCTCAGGGCTGAAATCTCTGGACTCTCTCATGATAGGAAGGGATCTTTAGCTCTGATTAGATCACAAATTTTTGATGTCACGATGTGCACCATGACCTCGAGTGCACAGGTGCAGAACCATCCAAGCATCTTTAGAGTGGGAAGTCCCAGTCTAGCATGAGAAGACAGAGGTTTTCAAGATGATTGAGGTGATCGAAAGATGCAATGAGGAGCAGAGGGGACAAAGTGTTGAGCTGAAAGGTTAGCAAAAGGATTTTTTTAACCTTTTACTTGCACTTTGGAAGTAAAAAAATGGCGGACTGTGACTGAAATTTTGCTGAATCTGCATGGAAGTGACCAAAAAAAAGGATGCATTTTGAAGAATGAATAGAGTCAAATTACCCTCAAATGTATTTTCTCATCTCTATTAGTAATAAAAAAATCAAATTGCAGAGATAGAAAGATGTTAGGTGATAGTTAGATAGGCTTGAGAAAGTTCCACATTTCTAATAATACGTTACCACTATGATTTTGTGTCTATAAACTACAGAATTTATTTAGGATTTTGAAATGTTGCCTTTACCTTTTTGTACATATTGGTGAAGAATAAATATGACATAAATATAGTAACATATAGATAATAAATTGTCAAAAACAAAAAAATATAGAGAATAGACATGAAGATAAATAAATTGGTCATTCTATGAGAGATATGTTACATACAGCAACATAGGCATAAAGAAATGCAGTAAATTATTGAAACAGGAATAATCTTGATAAAAATAAAAGATTAAATAAATAGGCATTAGTATATATATATATATATATATATATATATATATATATATATATATATATATACAAATTCGGAGAGGGGTAGAGGGACACATTACTTCTTTTCCTTGGTTTTTTTTAACTCATTCAATGACTTGTGTTATGTAAATCAGATGTACACCACCTGATACCTACAATGTTGGAAACAAAGGCAGAAACCAAGTGACCCCTCCCCAGTCTACACTGATATAAAGCAGGGTCTCCTCTCTGCCCTCACACATCTCCTGGTGAAGACCTTCCTGGACTCTAATACTCCACATCCTGCACAGCAGAGATTTTCCCTGAGCTCCTTTTCCTCCATCATCTGTAAGGTAAGTGCACACTGACCATATGGACAAAATTTTTTCACATAGATATAGAAATGTCTCATGGACTGACCGCCCTGATAACCGATCTTACTGGCATATTGTGCTACAGGAGTAGATCGATAGCTGAGGGCATCAAAGTTTTTTTTCTTTTGAGACCCTTTTTATACATGGGACTCATAGACTACAGATGCTCCCAACCACTAATAACGCTGGCAAACTCTCTTCCAGTAAGACGCTGCCTTGACACTCAATTTTTTGCATTTTTTAAACAACTTCTTGTCTTTTCCAATTATACTAGAATAAAAAATGATACAAGTGTAGAGTTAGCCTCCTATTCTTATTAATCACCTTATAACTCTTTGCCTTCTTCCTTTTTCATTATAATAATAACCCCTTCTTGTCATGGATAATTCTCATTGTTGCACTTTCAATTTCTGAAAGTGGAGTATGAGTAGTTTTTTTATGGGCTGAGTTGTTTTATTGTAGGGCACCATTCAATTTACCAAACAATGTACAGAACGATAATTATTCTGTTTCCAAATGCATTTTGTCTATTTCTATATTTTACCATATATTGGGGTTTCCCATAATTGCTCAACCACCAAAATGTAATCTATCTGTATCGGGTGATTATACATTTATATTGTTTTTAAATCATATTTAAAAAACAGTTTCATATTTTTTAATAATACTCATTTGTTTATTAGCTTGTTCTGCTATTTTGTTCCTGGCACACACATCTTTTTTGGATGTTATGTATTTTGGTGCTTTGTAGGAGCGTAACAACATACATTGAAATTGGATTGTAATTTTTGGGCAATAACTTTATACTTTGGCTAATCAAACGTTTTGCAGACATGGAGATAACAAACATTTTTTAATGTGTTTTAAAGTAAATAGGCAGAAGAGGGAAGTGATACAAATTGTTATGATTTTTTTAAACAATTTTTATGATGTTTGAAACTTTCTTTTTCATTTTGATTTCTTGTTTCTTTCCGAAAATTGAATCTGTGATTGTGTGAACGTTTATTTAATAGATTGAAAAACAGTTGTATTTCTAAAATTTCTTATGTAGAACTAATGGCTGAATTTCAGAGGAGATGGCAGCCATGTTGGCCTCCAATAGTCCCTTTTTCTGCCATGAAAACCCATCTTCTCCACATTATCATTAATTGGGACACTTGGCTACTGCAGTGATTCCAACCCTGGGACTACATACTTCATTTGCTAATGTCACAGATATGCAATCAAATTATAGTGGTTAGATTAAGATATTAGATCTCATCATCAATAAGCTGGTTGCAGGGTGTTTTGTAATCTATTGATATTTTACTTGCCCTTTAAATATCTTGTGGCTGCAGTTTTACCTCTGACACCTCCACCAATCAGGAGCAATTAAAAAAATGTGAATATTATAAACAACACGACTAAAAAACTAACATTTCTCTTTTTTTCTTCTCAGATAAAATGGCTGCAGCAGTAAATTCTATTCCAATAGAGATGAGGCAGGAACTGTTAGCCGGAGTTGACTACATCAAAACTGTGGGCAACAGATTCCAAAAATTGGATTCGGCCATAATGGACATATTTGGGGAGCATTTGTCTGAAATCTTATGCAAAAAGTACACTGGACATTGGTATCCAGAGAACCCGATGAAAGGACAAGCCTACAGGTAAGTCATCAGTGGCATCACCAGATATGTCCAGAAAATATCCATATTGGTCTTGCAGATGCTCTAGAAATTCCCTATGTTGTACTAATGGTATCTCATCTCTAATAACTCATTTTTGTCTTTTAGATGTATCCGAATCAATGGCCAGGACAAGGATGAAAGCATTCAAGAGGCTTGTGCTCTAAGTCAAATAAGATTTTATGACCTTGCACTGCCCAAGGAATTCACCTTGTGGATTGACCCCTTTGAAGTATCTTGCCGGTGAGTAGTCGCTCTGTATATAATATTCAGAAGATTTGGTTCCAATGATTCGCAGGACTGATAACCATATCTTATTGATTTATCTTTGGACAGGTTGGGGGAAGAAAATTTCCCTTACACTGTTGTAAGCTTCGATCCGAGATCCCCTAGAGTAAAAGATGTTTCTGTAGGACCAGAAGAGGATCAACATGAAGCTTCCTCTTCGTGTATGGTTGACTGCGCTATACAGGTTCATGAAAATGTTGAAGATACCATCTCATCATCATCATCATCACCAAGGCTTAGTGATGATGAAGATAGTGGAATTGATGAAGCTCCCAATTTTCCAGTGGAGCAAATATGGAGAAATACTGGACCAGATCAGGTAAGAAATCCTTAACATTTACTGACACTTGGGGTATAGGACAGTGACACTTGCACTAAGGCTACATGACCATAAGACTGACACGTGGGGTTTGGACCAATGACTCTTGGACGCAGGAAAAATTAAATTTTATTGAATTAACCCTTGGTGTTCTTGTATTTTCAGGCATCGACTGCCGTTTTTAGGACCTGGGCTCCGCTCTGGTTTCCCCCATGGAGAGTTCAACTTTTCAGCAACCCCTCAAATGAACTACAGTATCGGCCGTGGTTTTAGATGCTGCAGGATACAGAATTTAGAGACTGAGAATCATATAGAAAAAAATTATCCTTACAATTACTTTTATTTATTTTTTGTACAAATCTGAATTTTTTTCTTATAATAAAGATCCTGAGATGAATCCACAACTCTGTGATTATTATTATAATTATATGTAATGGAACTGGGAACATCACCAAAATTACAAGAATCCCACATGGTTTATGTTTAAGAGGTGGGAGGGGGCAGTTAAATCAAATGTCACTATGTCCTCTGAAGTGTTTACTGAGCATGCTCTAGCTGTCAATGAGAAACCAGGCAATGTGTCATCATTTACAGACATCCAATATGAAGGCATTTTTACTTTAAATGTTGCACAACAGAAGAACATTTCCACAACTGTGCACCATTTCTGATCTCTCCAGGTGTCTGTGCTTGTGTATGCAGATTCTTCAGACTTGTCAATCATTCCCAGCTTAGGATCTTAACTCTACAGGCCACTTCCCTGGTTTCTCTGTGATGCTTTATTTTATGGCATCATTTCACATGAAGATTTTCTTTCCACCCATATGCTTCAGGCCCTTGTCATCACAACATCTACAACATTTAATAACTTCATAAAAGCACAATAACACATACCGTAAGTGTCCACCTCTTGGACTTGTTCTACCACCTATCCTCTGCATTCACATCATATTTTTAGGAATTCTCTTAACCCAGAAAATTGGAACAATACTTTAATTGTTACACAATAGATTAAGTGTTCTCCACGATGGTGTACAATCTGTGGTCTTTTCTCTGTAGCCTGAACTCAAGTCACAACTATGTCGGTCCCTCAGATGGCTTACATTCCAGTTTTCAATCACTCTCACTGTAAGGCCACATTCACACAATCAATGTTTGATTTGTATTAAACACCAGTATTTTTACTATTATACTTTAACTCTGATTGTTCCACTCTTGGTTTTGGCTTACAAATCCTGATGTAAAATACTGACCAAATACAGAACATGTGAACTTGGACTTTTATATGGACCGACCAGTGGCACGATCCAATTGCTTCTCAGTTGACTTTTTAATTGACAGTCTTTTAAATGCCTGTTAACATTCACAGACCAAAGCAAATGAAGTCTGCTGAGGGATTTATACTACATCTACCTAGATAGCTCATTGAGCATAGGCTGCTATACTTTCGGCAGTGCGGATCTTGTTGATAGACGAAGATGCTCCTCCAAAAATAATCTCTTGTGCTGTGCCAAAAATCATTTCACATGATGGTCTGGCATTTTGCTCATTCACCAGGTGATCAGCATCCTGTTTACACTGCAAGAAAATAGTTAATTGGACAATTTTAACAACATTCTTTCACAATTATCTTGCATTGTAAATGCCCCTTCATTCTAACAGTTTGGATCATTAATTCTCCAGGTAATCATCTTTTTTTAAAAATTTTGTAGTTGAAGCCCACAAAATGTTGTACAATACAAAGTTATATTGTGGTACCGTGTTAGCCTGAAAAATCTATGTAAACAGTTTTATGCCAAAAATTACAAAAGTATTCTCGGAATGATACCTTTATTGGCTAACCAGAAATATATATATGCAAGCTTTAAGAGCACAGAGGCTTCTTTGACAGGCAAGATTACAAATGAATTCATAAGACAAAAGACACAACATTTGAGAAATGTTACAACAAGACATTTGTTCATGAGGAGTAAGTTGTGATGCCTCCTACTGATAAGTTAGGAGGATAATGTTTTCCCACAGATGTGTCCAGTTCACCTGTGGGAAAACATTTCTCTGGCCGGGGACTCTGCATGAAAGATTTAAAAGTTTTAATACTGAAAGGTCACTTCAAGGGCAACAGAGAAAGAAAAATTTGGGAATTCAAATTGATAAGGATGTTCAATTCACTGACAACACACCTAGATATAATACCTGTGTTTATGACTCACTATATGGACACAATTCACACCTCAAGATAATTAAACACTCCTAAGACCTCTCATTTTGCAACAAAAAAACTAATTTGATCTCCCTAACTTATCAGTAGGAGGCATCACAACTTACAACTAATGAACAAATGTCTTGTTGTAACATCTCTCAAATGTTGTGCCTTTTGTCTTATGAATTCATTTCTGTATTTCTGGTTAGCCAACAAAGGTATCACTCCGAGAATACTTTTGTCATTTTTGGCATAAAAGTATTTACATTGAAGCCCAGAAAAACATAATTTAACACTTTCACGACATTCACTGTACATGTATGGCGCAAGTCGGAAGTGGGTGTATGGAATGGGCTCACGGGATACCCAGAAAGTCCTGGCTAATCAATAGAGGTTGTCAAAGAGCTCCGCCTGCAATTATTAATCTGTTAAATGCTGCTGCCAAACTCTGATGGTGGCCACACCGGCATGTGGGCTCGTCATTCCATGTGCCCATCAGCATGCCAGTGACATGTTGTCAGATCGCCGATGGGTTGGTATGACAGCTGGAGGTCTATTGGAGACCTCTGTGCTTGTCATTACACCTAGGTAAGAAGGAAATCAACACTAAGACGTAACAATATAAGTATGTGCAACGTAAACCACTATTCAAGCAGGTAATGCATAACATAAAAAAGAAAAGACTAGTTGAACAAATAATAAATTAAAAAAAAAATATTTTGAATTAATAGCATCATTTTATTTGACAGAAAAATAGGACATATAGTTAAAAAGCACAGAACAAGAAGACACGATAAAATAACCAACGGTGAAAAAGAGGAAGTAGAGCAGCAAAAACAGCTCTAACAATTAATGCTAATCTATAGAGATATATTTGTAAAGTGCAAATGTGCAGTAGATTTTAATTAGTACACCTATAACAATGTTGGGTATATGTAAAGGTAATAATAAAAAATATTTATAAGGTTTACATGCACAATAGATTACTATTAACACACCTGTTATCAAATATATACATAGAAGTAAAGTGTGATGCAAAATAATGGGATAAATACCCAAGCAAAATCTAAGGTGCAAGAATACAGTCGGAATAATCACCAAAACATGCTACAGGATGATCAGGGTAGATTTGAATAGCCTCAAGTAATACGTATATAAGGACATATTATGATATGAAGATTCAAAGATATAGAGTAAATAAAATTCCTGACCTGAATTCATGCTGTGTTTGCTGCCACTACCACCTAACACTCCCAATGCGCGTTTCACACGTTGCTTCCTCAGGGAGTGATGAAACTCCCTTAAAACTCTGCCTGTAGCAAGGCTGCAAGGAAGACCGTTACTTCTGCTATATGCAATGATGCTGTGGCATTTCTGTACATAACAGCACAAGCGATCAGACGATCGCAGCTTCAAGTCCCCTGAGTGAACTAAAAACAAAATTGAAAAGTAAAACAAAATGTTTTATAAAATATAAAAAAAGAAAATGTTAAATTCACTCTCCTTTTTCCCCATGTAAAGTATTAATATATATATATATATATATATATATATGAGGTCTCGCAGCATTAACAAAAGTTTGACTCAACAAAATATATAAACAATTAATCCAATCAGTCAACACCGTAAGCAAAAGAAAACAAGAATGCTAAAAAATTGGGGTTTTTTTGTTCTCTGCATCCCACAAAAAAATAGTGCAACAATTGATCAAAACATCATAAATATCTTGAAATGTGATCAATAAATACGTTGTCTTGTTCCACCAAAAATTAGATATAACATCGACAAAAATACTAAAATGTTGCGGGTCTCAGAAAATGGCGACACAACCCTCAAAACATTTTTTTTACAAACTCTTTTTTTTCCATTACTAAAACAATAAAAAAAACTTGACATGTTTATTATCGCCGTAATACAATTGATGAGCAGAATCCTATTTCAAGGTCATTTTACCACAAAATCTACACCATAAAAATATTTCTGAAAAAAAATTGTCATTTATTTGTTTTTTTCACTATTTATCCTCACTTGGAATTTTTTTTATCTTGATTCCAGATCACTATATGGTAAAATGAATGATATCACTCAAAAGTACAACTAGTCCGGCGAAAAACAAGTCACCATATGTCTATTTGGACAGAAAAATAAAAAAAAGAAGGTGACAGAAAAAACGAAAATGTAAAAATAGAAATAATAGGCCTCGTCATGAAGGGGCTAACTGTATGACTGCCTCACAAAGTTTGTATGGCACAAACCTTTAAACAGTGATTGCCTCCCGAGTAGAAATGAGCGTTGTTCTACTCGAACTGTTCGCCAATCTCAAATTCGAGTTGTTTTGGGCGGTGTTCGAGCCGTTCGGCGAACACGAACGATTTGAGAAAAATTCGGCTGTTCGAGGTAATGTTCGATAACTGTTCGTGCACCAAAATCATAACTGGATTTTTTCTCAGTAATGATGAAAATTAATGTTAATAAGCAGTTTGAGTGTACAGCGGGGTGGGGGGAGGGGCAGGGGATGGATCTCTGCAGGAATAATGAAGATCTCCATTTTTTTTTCTCTTTCCCGCATTTACAGTGGGGAGGTGCAATCTGTCAGCCTATCAGCAGCGCACACACGGAGCGAAGTGCTTTTTTCACACAAGCAAGGGCATGTGTCATTGGCAGTGTATGTCACATGTCCTTGCCCTGTAAGACTCAGCCATTTTCCCCACTGCTGCAGCTGCGTGTTAGACGGCACCGCTGTTGCTGTGTGCGCTATACCTTGTTAATTTCAAGCCAATTTTCGCACAAATCTACAGATAGCTTGGGAGTAGGGAAGAGTTGTGATTGCAGTCCTTTTAAGGACTAGGTTACAGCATTTCCTACGACTTTTATCAGGCAGGTCTGTGCTCTTAAATAGATAGATTGTGGGAGTAAAGACTAATTGTAATTGCAGTCCTTTTTAGGACAAGGTTACATCAGTTCCTATCAGTTTTTGCCAGGCAGGTCTGTGCCAGTGCTGTGCAAGTTTTTTTCACAGCATTTGGCTGAATCTAGCAAAGCTAATCCTTTTTGGCCTATTGCAGAGTGTGTTAGTCAGTGGAGTAGCCTATCTGTGTTGCAAGATATACCACCTGTGTATAGAATACCAATTTTTTTACTGCACCTAGTGAAGTAAAATCTTTTGGGCATAGCATCATTCTATTAGTCCATCTATACTGACCTCCATCAGGTTGCAAATTGAATATAATTTTTTTCTGCATCTAGCTCTGAAAAAATATTTGGGCTTCTAGCAGTGTGTGGGACTTGTTCTATTAGTCCATCTATACTGACCTCCATCAGGTTGCAAACTGAATATAATTTTTTTCTGCATCTAGCTCTGAAAAAATATATGGCCTTCTAGCAGTGTGTGGGGCTTTCTCTATTAATCCATCTATAATGACCTCCATCAGGTTGCAAATTAAAAATAATTTATATCTGCATCTAGCTCTGAAAAAATCTTTGGCCTTCTAGCAGTGTGTGGGACTTTTTCTATTAGTCCATCTATACTGACCTCCATCAGGTTGCAAATTAAAAATAATTTTTATCTGCATCTACCTCTGAAAAAATATTTGGGCTTCTAGCTGTGTGTGGGACTTGTTCTATTAGTCCATCTATACTGACCTCCATCAGGTTGCAAATTAAAAATAATTTTTTGTCTGCATCTAGCTCTGAAAAAATATTTGGCCTTCTTGCAGTGTGTGGGACTTTCTCTATTAGTCCATCTATACTGACCTCCATCAGGTTGCAAACTGAATATATTTTTTTTCTGCATCTACCTCTGAAAAAATATTGGGCTTCTAGCTGTGTGTGGGACTTGTTCTATTAATCCATCTATACAGACCTCCATCAGGTTGCCAACTGAATATAATTTTTTTCTGCATCTTCCTCTGAAAAAATATTTGGGCTTCTAGCTGTGTGTGGGACTTGTTCTATTAGTCCATCTATACTGACCTCCATCAGGTTGCAAACTGAATATAATTTTTTTCTTCATCTACCTCTGAAAAAATATTTGGGCTTCTAGCTGTGTGTGGGACTTTCTCTATTAGTCCATCTATACTGACCTCCATCAGGTTGCAAATTAAAAATAATTTTTTGTCTGCATCTAGCTCTGAAAAAATATTTGGCCTTCTAGCAGTGTGTGGGACTTTCTCTATTAGTCCATCTATACTGACCTCCATCAGGTTGCAAACTGAATATATTTTTTTTCTGCATCTACCTCTGAAAAAATATTGGGCTTCTAGCAGTGTGTGGGACTTGTTCTATTAATCCATCTATACAGACCTCCATCAGGTTGCAAACTGAATATAATTTTTTTCTGCATCTACCTCTGAAAAAATATTTGGGCTTCTAGCTGTGTGTGGGACTTGTTCTATTAGTCCATCTATACTGACCTCCATCAGGTTGCAAACTGAATATAATTTTTATTTGCATCTAGCTCTGAAAAAATATTTGGCCTTCTAGCAGTGTGTGGGACTATCTCTATTAGTCCATCTATACTGACCTCCATCAGGTTGCAAATTAAAAATAATTTATATCTGCATCTAGCTCTGAAAAAATATTTGGCCTTCTAGCAGTGTGTGGGACTTTCTCTATTAGTCCATCTATACTGACCTCCATCAGGTTGCAAATTAAAAATAATTTTTATCTGCATCTACCTCTGAAAAAATATTTGGGCTTCTAGCTGTGTGTGGGACTTGTTCTATTAGTCCATCTATACTGACCTCCATCAGGTTGCAAACTGAATATAATTTTTTTCTGCATCTACCTCTGAAAAAATATTTGGGCTTCTAGCTGTGTGTGGGACTTTCTCTATTAGTCCATCTATACTGACCTCCATCAGGTTGCAAATTAAAAATAATTTTTTGTCTGCATCTAGCTCTGAAAAAATATTTGGCCTTGTAGCAGTGTGTGGGACTTTCTCTATTAGTCCATCTATACTGACCTCCATCAGGTTGAAAACTGAATATATTTTTTTTCTGCATCTACCTCTGAAAAAATATTGGGCTTCTAGCTGTGTGTGGGACTTGTTCTATTAATCCATCTATACAAACCTCCATCAGGTTGCAAACTGAATATTATTTTTTCCTGCATCTAGCTCTGAAAAAATATTTGGACTTCTAGCAGTGTGTGGGACTTTCTCTATTAGTCCATCTACACTGACCTCCATCAGGTTGCAAACTGAATATATTTTTTTTCTGCATAAACCTCTGAAAAAATATTTGGCTTCAAGCTGTGTGTGGTACTTGTTCTATTAATCCATCTATACAGACCTCCATTAGGTTGCAAACTGAATATAATTTTTTTCTGCATCCACCTCTGAAAAAATATTTGGGCTTCTAGCTGTGTGTGGGACTTGTTCTATTAGTCCATCTATACTGACCTCTATCAGGTTGCAAACTGAATATAATTTTTTTCTGCATCTAGCTCTGAAAAAATATTTGGCCTTCTAGCAGTCTGTGGGACTTGTTCTATTAGTCCACCTATACTGACCTCCATCAGGTTGCAAATTCAAAATAATTTTTTGTCTGCATCTAGCTCTGAAAAAATATTTGGCCTTCTAGCAGTGTGTGGGACTTTTTCTATTAGTCCATCTATACTGACCTCCATCAGGTTGCAAATTAAAAATAATTTATATCTGCATCTAGCTCTGAAAAAACATTTGGCCTTCTAACAGTGTGTGGGACTTTCTCTATTAGTCCATCTATACTGACCTCCATCAGGTTGCAAATTAAAAATAATTTTTATCTGCATCTACCTCTGAAAAAATATTTGGGCTTCTAGCTGTGTGTGGGACTTGTTCTATTAGTCAATCTATACTGACCTCCATCAGGTTGCAAACTGAATATAATTTTTTTCTGCATCTACCTCTGAAAAATTATTTGGGCTTCTAGTTGTGTGTGGGACTTTCTCTATTAGTCCATCTATACTGACCTCCATCAGGTTGCAAATTAAAATTAATTTTTTGTCTGCATCTAGCTCTGAAAACATATTTGGCCTTCTAGCAGTGTGTGGGACTTTCTCTATTAGTCCATCTATACTGACCTCCATCAGGTTGCAAACTGAATATATTTTTTTTCTGCATCTACCTCTGAAAAAATATTGGGCTTCTAGCTGTGTGTGGGACTTGTTCTATTAATTCATCTATTAAGAACTCCATCAGGTTGCAAACTGAATATAATTTTTTTCTGCATCTACCTCTGAAAAAATATTTGGGCTTCTAGCTGTGTGTGGGACTTGTTCTATTAGTCCATCTATACTGACCTCCATCAGGTTGCAAACTGAAAATAATTTTTTGTCTGCATCTAGCTCTGAAAAAATATTTGGCCTTCTAGCAGTGTGTGGGACTTTCTCTATTAGTCCATCTATACTGACCTCCATCAGGTTGCAAATTAAAAATAATTTATATCTGCATCTAGCTCTGAAAAAATATTTGGCCTTCTAGCAGTGTGTGGGACTTTCTCTATTAGTCCATCTATACTGACCTCCATCAGGTTGCAAATTAAAAATAATTTTTATCTGCATCTACCTCTGAAAAAATATTTGGGCTTCTAGCTGTGTGTGGGACTTGTTCTATTAGTCCATCTATACTGACCTCCATCAGGTTGCAAACTGAATATAATTTTTTTCTGCATCTACCTCTGAAAAAATATTTGGGCATCTAGCTGTGTGTGGGACTTTCTCAATTAGTCCATCTATACTGACCTCCATCAGGTTGCAAATTAAAAATAATTTTTTGTCTGCATCTAGCTCTGAAAAAATATTTGGCTTTCTAGCAGTGTGTGGGACTTTCTCTATTAGTCCATCTATACTGACCTCCATCAGGTTGCAAACTGAATATATTTTTTTTCTGCATCTACCTCTGAAAAAATATTGGGCTTCTAACTATGTGTGGGACTTGTTCTATTAATCCATCTATACAGACCTCCATCAGGTTGCAAACTGAATATATATTTTTTCTGCATCTACCTCTGAAAAAATATTTGGGCTTCTAGCTGTGTGTGGGACTTGTTCTATTAGTCCATCTATACTGAACTCCATCAGGTTGCAAACTGAAAATAATTTTTTGTCTGCATCTAGCTCTGAAAAAATATTTGGCTTCTAGCAGTGTGTGGGACTTTCTCTATTAGTCCATCTATACTGACCTCCATCAGGTTGCAAATTAAAAATAATTTTTATCTGCATCTAGCTCTGAAAAAATATTTGGCCTTCTAGCAGTGTGTGGGACTTTCTCTATTAGTCCATCTATACTGACCTCCATCAGGTTGCAAACTGAATATATTTTTTTTCTGCATCTACCTCTGAAAAAATATTGGGCTTCTAGCTGTGTGTGGGACTTGTTCTATTAATCCATCTATACAGACCTCCATCAGGTTGCAAACTGAATATAATTTTTTTCTGCATCTAGCTCTGAAAAAATATTTGGCCTTCTAGCAGTGTGTGGGACTTGTTCTATTAATCCATCTATACAGACCTCCATCAGGTTGCAAACTGAATATAATTTTTTTCTGCATCTACCTCTGAAAAAATATTTGGGCTTCTAGCTGTGTGTGGGACTTTCTCTATTAGTCCATCTATACTTACCTCCATCAGGTTGCAAATTAAAAATAATTTTTTGTCTGCATCTAGCTCTGAAAAAATATTTGGCCTTCTAGCAGTGTGTGGGACTTTCTCTATTAGTCCATCTATACTGACCTCCATCAGGCTGCAAATTAAAAATATTTTTTTTCTGCATCTACCTCTGAAAAAATATTTGGCCTTCTAGCTGTGTGTGGGACTTGTTCTATTAGTCCATCTATACTGACCTCCATCAGGTTGCAAACTGAATATAATTTTTTTCTGCATCTAGCTCTGAAAAAACATTTGGCATTCTAGCAGTGTGTGGGACTTTCTCTATTAGTCTATCTATACTGACCTCCATCAGGTTGCAAATTAAAAATAATTTATATCTGCTTCTAGCTCTGAAAAAATATTTGGCCTTCTAGCAGTGTGTGGGACTTTCTCTATTAGTCCATCTATATTGACCTCCATCAGGTTGCAAACTGAATACAATTTTTTTCTGCATCTACCTCTGAAAAAATATTTGGGCTTCTAGCTGTGTGTGGGACTTGTTCTATTAGTCCATCTATACTGACCTCCATCAGGTTGCAAATTGAATATAATTTTTTTCTGCATCTAACCCAGCCAATAGTTTTGGCCTAATACCACAGTTTGGCCACTCAGCTCTGCTCGGTTCCCATCCATTGTTTTTTTGTGCAAACAACTCCAGAGTTGTGAATTAGTTAACCACCAAAATGAGTGGAAAAAGGCCTGCTGCTGGTGGAAAGGGGAATAGGCGTGTTGGGAAGGGGAAAAAAGGTTGTGTCTGTGGGGTAGGTGTTAAAGCAACAGTAACATCTGCAGAAGAAAGACCATCTTCCGGCCAAACTAAAATGTCTACTTCTTTTAGTGGACAATGTGATAAGATCCCTTTCTTACGGCCACGCCAATCGCTACAAATTCCAGATGAGGCACAAAAACAGCAGGTGCTTCAACGGATATCAAGTGCTCCTTTAAGTGGGCTCTCCTCCACATCAACTTCAACATCACAAATACTCCAGTCCTCAAAGGTGTCACCCCAATCGCACTTGCTTCCTCACAGCTCCCAAATCTCCAGCTGCCCGTCTGAGTATGAGGTAGAACAGATGGTTGAGTCTGCAGAGCTGTTTACTCATACTATAGCCTGGGAATCAGAGGTCGACTCCAGCGCTTCTGTGAATCTAGACGAGGAAATGATCTGCACTGATGCCCAGAATCTTTATGAATCTGATCCAGGACCAGACGCAGAAGGTTCTGACCATAATGTAGACCCTCATTCCCAAACTGTAACTCCTGTTGGTGGAGACAATGAGGAAGACGATGATGAGACTCAAATACCTGATTGGAGCGACAACTTTAGGTTTTTGTCAGGGCAGGAACAGGTTGGCTCTGAGGACGACGGGTGTGATAACGCACAGGGTGATGATGATGAGGTTGGAGATCCCACTTACTGTCAACCCACAGTCAACCAAGAGATGAGGTCAGCAGAGGAGGTGGAGGAAGATGCTAGTGACGACGAGGTCAGGTTGCGCCTTCCTGGACAGAGACGTAGTACTGGAAGCACGTCAACAACTGCATCCTCAAACACAACTCTGCCTCTCACCACAAGTCGTGGTGGCTCTACAGGTCGCATGGGTGCTAAGCCTTGCATAGCCTGGGCATTTTTTCAGATCGATAAAGATGACCCAACTCATGTTATCTGTAACATTTGTCAGCAAAAGCTAAGTAGATGCCAAAAAATACATAGTTTGAGTACTTCATGCATGAACCGGCACATGGACATGAAGCATAAGTTGCAGTGGGAAGCTCAGTGTGCTACAATGCGGCCTAGCCGGCCGGGCCAAACACCGTCTGCCATATCTTGTGCATCCGCGGCCTCTTCATCCTCTGTGACTGGGGGGACAGCAGTCACACCTGTTTTGGGGCGCAGACCTGCCACCTCTTTACCCGCAACAGCCAGCGTGATTGGCAGGTCATCATTTTCTTTGGAGGTGGTAACACCAGCTGGTGTTGAGCGCTGTCCGACATCGATAGCACCACCTTTGGATCAAGGCAACCTAACATGTCTGCCTGCATCTTCCTCACAGACCGGCAGTTTGCCGGGGACACCCTTATCAACCCCGTCTAAGCACAATAGCCAGCCCTCGGTCCCTCAGATGTGGACAAGTAAAAGACCATTTCCTCCTAGCCATGAGAAAGCTAAGAGGTTGAATTTCACCATCTGCAAGCTCTTGGCTACAGAAATGCTGCCTTTCCGCCTGGTGGACACAGAGGATTTTCGAGACCTTATGTCCGTCGCAGTTCCCTAGTACCAGATGCCCAGTCGGCACTACTTCTCAAAGAAAGGTGTGCCTGCGCTCCACCAGCATGTCGCACACAACATCACCGCTTCTTTGAGAAACTCTGTGTGTGACAGGGTGCATTTCACCACAGACACTTGGACGAGTAGGCATGGACAGGGGCGTTACATGTCGCTGACTGGGCACTGGGTAACTATGGTGACAGCAGGACAAAAGGCTGCTGTCCAAGTCTTGCCGTCCCCACGAGTTGTGCGTCAATCCTCTTTATGTCAAAGTTCCTCCACTGCTTCTGCCTCCTCAACCTCCTCTCAGTCTTCCACCTGCACCCAAAGCCTGTCTGGTCATGCCACAAGCTTTCTAACTGCGCAGAAGGGATCCTGCACACCTCCTTACTATGCTGGCAGTAGGGCTCAACGTTATCAGGCGGTTTTTACTTTGAAATGTCTGGGAAATGTGAGTCACACAGCTGAGGAGTTGTGGTCAGCTCTGGAGAACCAATTTCATGAATGGTTGTCTCCACTGGATCTGAAACCAGGGAAGGCCGTGTGCAACAATGCTGCAAACCTGGGTGCGGCCCTTCGCCGGGGCAATGTCACACACGTGCCTTGTATGGCTCACGTGTTGAACCTGGTTGTCCAGCAATTTTTAGCCCACTATCCCAGACTAGATGGCCTTCTGCAGAGGTCACGGTCACTGTGTGCTCACTTCCGCCGTTCGCATCCCGCAGCTCAGCGACTTACATCTCTACAGAAGTCGTTGGGCCTGCCACTTCACCGGCTAAAATGCGATGTGCCTACCCGGTGGAATTCAACTCTGCACATGTTGCAGCGACTGTGGCAGCACCAACAAGCCCTGGTGCAATACGTTCTGACGTATAGCCTGGGCCAACGAGATCCAGAGGTGGGGCAAATCACGCTGGAGGAGTGGTCTCAGATCAGGGACCTATGCACCCTTCTGCACAGTTTTGAAATGGCGACGAAGATGTTTAGTGCTGACGATGCCATTATCAGCATGACTATTCCGGTGATTTACATGCTGGAGCACATGTTAAACAGAATTCGGAGTCAGGTGGTGGCACAAGAGGAGGTGGAGGAAGTAGAGGAGGAGGAGTTGTATGCGGAAGGGCTAACATCTGCAAGGTCCAGACGGTCGGCAGCACCAAGGCGGCAGGCATGTGAGGGTGGGGGAGATGGTTTTACCAGGGCGCATGGTAGGAGCCAAACTAGTGAGGAAGGTGCAGGAGCCCAGGAAGAAGTGGAGGACGAACTGATGGAAGACTCATCAGATGAGGGAGACCTTGATCACATATCTGTTGTGCGAGGTTGGGGGGAGAGGACAGAGGAAGGAAGCATGATTGTTACCTCGCCACCAACACAACAGGGACTTGGTGCTCCTGGATGTGCAACACACATGAGTGCCTTCTTGCTGCACTACCTGCAACATGACCCTCGAATTGTGAGAATTAGAAATAATCCTGACTACTGGGTTGCCACACTGTTAGATCCCCGGTACAAAAGTAAATTTGCAGAAATTATTCCTGCCATAGAAAGGGATGCACGCATGCAGGAGTATCAGCAGAGACTGTTGCAGAATCTTACATGTGCCTTTCCACAAAATACCAGTGGTGCACGTAGTGAATCTCACAGTTCCATCTTGCCAACCGTGGGACCGTCAAGTGTTCAGCACTCAAACCGTAACAGAACCACAGTATCTGCTGGTAACATCAATTTTGCGGAATCATTTCACCACTTTTTTAGCCCATCCTTTGCAAGGCCACAGGAGACAAGAAGTCTGACACATAGTCAACGCCTAGAGACGATGGTACAGGAGTATCTCCAAGTAAACATTGAAGCCATGACTGTGTCACTGGACCCTTGCTCTTTTTGGGCTTCCAATCTGGATAAATGGCCGGAGCTAGCCACTTACGCCTTGGAGATCTTGTCATGCCCCGCAGCCAGCATTCTGTCTGAACGTGTGTTCAGCGCTGCTGGTGGTGTGCTGACAGATAAGCGCACGCGGTTCTCCACTGATAATGTAGACAGACTCACGTTCATAAAGATGAACAAATCATGGATCCGAAACGACTTTTCTACCCCTGTGTCATCCTGGGGAGAGTAAAAGCTTGATGATTGGTTAAAATCACGCTACCAACCGTTTTAAGCTTTCAAATTACTAATCATGTTTATCTGTATCTTGGCTGGAAAATAATTTGGGCTTTGTAGCAGTGTGCAGCACTGATTCTATTAGGCCATCTATAATAAGCTCCACCAGATTTAAAATTACTAATCATGTTTATCTGTATCTTGACTGGAAAATAATTTGGGCTTTGTAGCAGTGTGCAGCACTGATCCTATTAGGCCATCTATACTAAGCTCCACCTGATTTAAAATTAATAATAATTTTTAGCTGCATCTAGCCCGGAAAATAATTTTGGGGCTCCGAGATGCGCAAGACACATAAGTGCCTTCTTGCTGCACTACCTGCAACATGACCCTCATATTGTCAGAATTCGAAGTAATCATGACTACTGGGTTGCCACACTCTTAGATCCCCCAAACTTTTCGATCAACCTTTTCATTTTAATAAAGACCAAAAAAATGGTCATTTTTGAAATTATAAACATTAGCAGGTTATTAGAAACTGAAATCAAACAGTTTTCAACTCAAAACTTTATTCTAGGTGATGTTACATTTTCACATAGGACCCCTTGTTCGAAAGGAGCTTCTGAACTCTCTCGTCCATTGAATTTGTCAGGTTTTGGATGGTTTCTGCTTCAATTGTTTTGCATGAGGACAGAATACCCTCCCAGAGCTGTTGCTTAGATGTGAACTGCCTCCCGCCATCATAGACACTCCTTTTGATGATGCTCCAGAGGTTCTGAATGGGGTAGAGGTCAGGGGAGCATGGGGGTCACACCATAAGTTTGTCCCCTTTTATGCCCATATCAGCCAGAGATGCAGATGTTTTATGTGCAGCATGAGATGGTGCATTATCATGCAAAAAAATGATCTTGCTGTGAAATACATGGTTCTTCTTCTTGAACCATGGCAGGAAGTGCTGTTTGAGAAAATCCACATACATTATGGAGTTCATCTTTAGCGCCTTCAGGGATCCTAAAGGGGCCGACAATCTCTCTCCCCATGATTCCAGCCCAAAACATTACTCCACCTCCTCCTTGTTGGCGCTGTAGCCGTGTTTGCGTGGGGTGTCCATCAACCAGCCATCCTCCACTCCATCCATCTGGACCATCGAGCGATGCACGGCACTCATCCGTGAACAAAACAGTTTTGAAATCAGTCTTCACGTAATGTTTGGCCCACTGGAGCCGTTTCTGCTTGTGTGAAGTGGATAGAGGAGGTCGACAGGATGGCATATGCACAGCTGCAAACCTCTGAAGGACCCTGCATCTTGTTGTTCGGGGGACGTTGGAGGCACCAGCAGCTTCAAAAACTTGTCTGCTGCTATGACAAGGCTTTTTTGCCGTTGCTCTTTTAACCTGACGTAATTGCCTGCAGAAAAGAGTCCTCAATTTGCCCTTATCAGGACGCACACGTGTGTACAGTGAATCAGCTACATACTTCTTGATTGCCAAGACACTTCATCCTGATCATCGCACAATGTTGATTGTAGTCATGCCCTGACCTAAACACTCCACAATTTGTTGCTTCTCAGCAGCCGACACATCCTTTTTCTTTCCCATTTTGGCAGAAAATGTAGGCTGCTTAATAATGTGAGACAGCCTTCTTAAGTAGTCTTGCCTTTCATTGGACACACCTGCCAAACTAATTAGCACAGGTGTCTGCAATTGCTTACAGTGATATAAAGAGCCCTGACACACATCACCATCAATGAGTTTAACTGACAAACAAACAAATTCTTCCCTTATCACTCCTAAACACTTTTTGCATAAAAATTTGGAACACAGTGTACATGTGCTTTTCCACAAAAACACCAGTGGTTCACGTTGTGAATCTTACAGTTCTAACTTGCGAACCGTGTCTGTATGGAGTTGTTCAATAAAGGGCCCAAAATTAAGATAACATAGATGGGAGAGGTCTCTATGAATAGGAATTCCTAAGTATTTGATACCCTGTCAGGGCCAGGCAAAGGGAAAGTTGGACTGGATGGAATCCTATATGGATTTGGGGAGGGAGACATCGAGGGCCTCAGACTTCGCTGCATTGATTTTAAAATTTGACCATGTAACAAAGTGATCTATTTCAGCCATAACAGCATGGATGGATATATGTGATTGAGTGATATATACTAGTACATCATCAGCAAATAGAGAGCACTTGTACTCGGTGCCTCCCACCTCAATCCACCTAATATTGGGGTTATGGCGAATTGATGAGAGCAGGTGCTCCGTCACTAGGATGTATAAGAGAGGGGACAGAGGACATCCCTGCCTTGTCCAATTGGTGATTGTGAAAGGTGATGAAAATGTTCTGATGCACCCCCTAGGCCTTGGAACACCCGGAGCCGGACCCTTTTTGGTGGATGCTGGTGGTTGTAGTCTTCGTGGCGGCGACCCGGTTCCGTGGCTCAGGGTGGTCAAACCAGTGGCGGAACTATTTATGTGGTTTTGATGTTTAAATGTCCGACTACGCCACCCATGGATTGCGGTCAGAGTGAACCGCCGCTGCAGGGCAGACCGCTGAGGCTGGTGTTGTGGGTGCAGCAGAGCGTAGCATAACTCCCCAAGTGAGGAATATAGCCTCAGGGCAGTGTATGCGGAGGATGGGGGTGATGGTGCAGGGCAGCAGCAGTAACGACACGGAGTCAGTGATGCAGTCCAGGGCCTTTACTCACAGTTCTTATTATCCAGACCACGTCTGCAGGTAACGACTGCCCACGTCGTACTGTGCTCACCAGGTGAGGGGATCAGACAATTCCCAGATAACTTTGGAGCGCTTCACAGGACCCCCTTTGTGTGTCCTTTGTCTGGCCTTTCTTACCAACCCTTCTGTCCGGCTGCCTCGGGCCTCCTCTTGGTAAACTTGGCGCCAGTTTCCCTGACCCTATGTGCTGCCCTCCTAGCGGGTGTAGCGAGGGGCTGCGCCACATAAAATGTCACAGCCTCCGGTTTCTAGCTAAGGGTCGTTTCCTGCCTCCACTAGTTTCGGGGACCAGTCTCCCCCTTTGTCCTGACCCCTCCATGCAGGTGGATTCGGGCGTGGGATGGCGACTCGCCTGTCCGCACCCCTGGGATCCCTTCGTTCCTCGTTCCTGGAGCCTTCTCCGCTCCTCTTCCTTCCTTCTCCCTCTTCCAGGCCTGGGCCTCTGTTACTAGGCCCGCCTCCGGAGCAGAGCTCATGCAGAGCCCCTGCTCCCTGCCACTTCTGCTCAGACTTCTCTGCACTGAACTAAGATGGTGCCCACCTTTTATACTCCCTTCTCAATGCACCCAGGAACTGCTTCCTCCCTGCTCCTGCACTACAGGGTTCCCCTTCCTCAGTGTTCCCTCCCCCCACTCCAGCCAGGGACTGTCGTGCCCATCTCAGGGGCATATTGGTCGGTGGTGTAATGCATGCAGGTGTCGGGTCCTGATCCACACTCCATCCTTACCTGAGAGTGAGATATCACACCTCTGGGTGAGGTGCAATACCTCTGGAGCAACCGAGCCCTCAGAGGTGCTAAAGTTACATTTATCTGCAGCCTAGGTGACGTATTGCGATACAGGGCCGTGATTTTGGCTATAAAAGGGTCCCCTAGACCCCTACCCCAAAATTTTTAAGAGAATCATATATGGCGTGCCAGGAGACTCTATGGAATGCTTTCTCAGCATCCAACGAGAGTATCTAATTACAAATTTTTAACTGCACCTAGCCCACGAAATACTTTGTGCCTAGTAGCAGTGTCTGCTAGTCAGCGGATTATCCCGGCTGTTAAGCAAGCTACACCACCTGTAGTTTGGACACTTAATTTTTTCAAAGGAAATGCTTCGGGACACGGGATACTCAGTGAAGAGCATCAGGAGGCACCCCAAGGCATAGGGGCTGGGACTGGCAGTAGGATGCCTTGCGGTGGACAGCCGAGCTCGATCCTTATAAAAGCTTTTTAACTGCAGCAGCTTTAGTGGACGCTACTGGAGCTGGAATTATGCGGCTGCTGGCATGAGACTTGCCTTCCAATAGATCCTTGTAAATGGATTTAAAGTGTATTCATTCAAATTAGAGAGACAATTTAAATTAAAAAGCTTAGAGCTGCCTCCACCACAGGGGGGCTCGCTCGACCCACCAGCGGACAGGCACCAGTATTGGGAGAGGGGGGCTGGCCGTCAGGGTTCACGGCGGCTCTGGCACAAACCCGGCGACACGGAGGTGGCACGGGCAGGAGCGGACTGAACGTGTCGGCTTCTCACTTTTTGGATTTTAGAAGGGCATGACATGCCTATATCTGTGTCTCCCCCTCCTTTTACTCCTCCACCTCTTTTCTTTTCTCATGACTATATGTACTTGTCACTTTTCCATGTGTTAGTTGTGTCTTCTGAGCAGTTTGTCAGCTTTTGTACACCTTTGAAGGTGTTTTCTATGTGTTTCTATGTGTTTTTGTTTGCCTGCCATTGGTTTTAACGGTGTTCGAAGGTGTTCGATGAACAGTTCGACGAACAGTTCGGTGAACACACGGGTGTTCGACGAACCGAACCGAACTTGAACACTACGGGGGTGGCTCAACACTACTCCCGAGTCTTTTATTTTTTTAAGCCACCATTAAAGGTTGGTTAAGTATCCATCAAGAAAAGGTCACCTTGTTGTGGCTGGTAGTCACAAATTGGCCAATTTGAGTGATGAAGAGTACCTCAATGTTATAAGTATAGTTCATTTGACAAGAATGACATTTAAATGAATCAATGAATTCAATGTTAACACAAAATTTGCAGTACACAATGGGCCAAACTCAACAAAGCTTTTTTGGCATAAATCTTTGAAAAGTTGCAAAATGTAAGTGAAACTTGGCGTTATGCCTTGATGTTGCCCAACTTTTGGCATTTTCATGGCAGTTTCTTACAGCTTCTCTAAAATAGGTGGAGCTGGGCTGGGGACGCGTGGTTGGGGCATGACACTACAGCTCGTCTAATTCATGACAAGTCACCGCACTTCATACATCAAAAATCTCACCGCAGTCCCTTACTGGAGTGAGATTTCTGGGGTCACGTATGAAGTTGCTCGCCATTAATCAGACACTCCAGATTCAAGAAGAGTCGTACACTTGTTCATGAAACAGGAGCTTCTGACTCCAGCATGCCCTCTTGTCAAAACTGGCATGAATAACACTGGTCTATGACGAATCGGGCTCATTGTGTTGCTGTATTGTTTAGTTTTTACATAATGCAGTCACAGCAGATTGAACCTGTTCACATTTGCTTCATTCTGATAGAAGGAACTGGTCAACTTTAACACTGAAACACCAGAAAAGAAAAGTTACAGAATTATGGAAATCACAATTTTCAAAACATCAAAAACATCTGAATATATACAGTCCGGGGTATGAGACTCATGCAGAAATCCCAACACTTACAGCCTCAGCTTCTATCACTGAGGTTGTTAACACCTTACAAACATGACCAATTTTTGTTTTTTCATTTTTGTTTTTTCCTCTTCTTCTTACAAGAGCCATAACTTTTTTTTTATTTTTCTGTCCACCTAGACGTATGAGGACTTCTTTTTGGTGGGACAAGTTGTATTTTGAATGACACCATTCATTTTACCACATAATGTACAGGAAAACAGAAAAAAATTCCAAGTGAGGTGTAATTGTAAAAAAAAAATTCTGATATTGTATTTTGGGAATGGCTTTTGCAGCCTACATTATGTGGTAAACATGACAAACTAGATGGTATTCTCCTCATCAGTATGATTACAGGAATACCAAACTTGTCCAATATTTTTTACATTTTAGTGGTGAAAAAAAAATCAAAACTTTGCAAAAATCTATATTTGTTGGTGTCACCATTTCTAGAGTTTTAAAATGTTTTAATTTTTAATGAGTGGAGCTGTGCAACTGCTTATTTATTGTGGGGTGAGATATCATTTTATTGATACCATTTTGGAATGAACTTGGAATTCTAATTGCTTCTTACAGAATTTGTATGTGATATTGTAGCGACCAAAAAAACCTTAGATTTTGGTGTTTTGAATTTTGTTCTGTTTACGGTGTTTACTGATCTGATTAACGACTTTTATATTTCGATATATCGCACGTTTATGGATGCGTTACTCTACAGATGTGCATTTTGTTAATTAATTTTCTATTAACTTAATTTTTAATTGTGGAAAAGGAGAGTGATTTGAAATTTTATTGACTTTTTTGTTTTTCTTTCATATTTCTAAAACTTTTTTTTTCTTTACTTTTCATTATGTTTTTGTCCCCTAAGTCAATGTGAATCTGCGATTGTCTGATCCCTTGTACTATATGCAGCAATACCACAGGCTAGGTTTCAAAGGAGCTCCATAATGACAGACAAGGGGGTCTTCAATAAACCCCCATCTGTCATAGCAACCCATCCGTGCCTCGCGATCACATCACAGGCACATACAATGTAGCATCCCCATATTGGTGCGCTATTATTGCCACTTTCAGAAATTGACAGCAGCATTTAATAGGTTGACAGCCACAGGCAGAGCCCGGTTTCCTTCCGACTGTAAGGCTAAGTTCACACAGCTGTATTTGGTCAGTTTTTCACATTAGTATTTAAAATCAGGAGTGGAAGAATCAGGGGAAAAGTAAAGTAGAAACAAATCACCAATTCTACATTTTTCACCCACTCCTGGTTTGGGCTTACAAATACTGATGTGAAATACTGACCAAATACTGAACGTGTGAACGTGGCCTTAGAGGCAGATGATGGTGAATAGCACAGTTATAATCTGCTGGGAAAGATGTTTGGCATGTCCATATCAAAGTCAGGAAAACGGCATATGTCGTAACAGTACATCTTATGTCGCTAAGGCTACGTTTACACTATCAGTATTTGCTCAGTATTTTACATCAGTATATGTAAGTCATAACCAGGAGTGGGTGAAAAATGCAGATGAAGTGACGTGCTTCTATTATACTTTTCCTCTGATTTTTCATTATCTTGTTTTGGCTTACAAATACTGATGTAAAATGCTGACCAAATACTAAACATGTGTACTTGGCTTAAGGGGTTAATGCTTGTCTGAGGAATGGTAATGGCTTGAATATATCCAACATGCCTTCCAAGCCTCATCTTCACCTGTCTGAAGCTCTAATGGGGTGTCGGCTCCTGTGCATACGTGCTGAACAGGACTTGCTAATGTGACCGGACAGCTGTCTACACCCGGGCTGTTATATGAGGTATTTATGGGGAACATCTTCTTGTATAGTCACTACCTGTCCCTGACGGAGCAATACTGCTCTTAACTTTACTTATGGCTGTTTATTTGGATATTAACCTCTGACCATTTATTTTGTTTGTGGACACCAAACGACAGGCATCATTTTGTGCTCTAATCATCACTGCCATGGTTTATTTAACGTCCGACCGTTCCCCTGGACTGTGGACACCTTGGTTCAGATTTGCCTTTATGGTTATTTTCTATTTGAAATAGCAGTAGGGTGTCACATTTTTTAAGCCATGATAAGATATAGTATTTAATCATGTCTTATTTCTTTAACCCCTTTACCCCCCCCAGGGAGGTTTGTACGTTAACTACCAGCCCAATTTTTACAATTCTGACCACTGTCACTTTATGAGGTATTTACTCTGAAACGCTTCAACGGATCCCACTGATTCTGAAACTGTTTTTTCGTGACATATTGTACTTCATAATAGTGGTTAAACTTCCTCCATATCACTTGTGTTTATTTGTGAAAAAAATTGGAAGTTTGGCGAAAATTTAGAAAATATCAAAATTTGAATTTTTATGTTCAGAGATATGTTATACAAAATAGTTAATAAATAGCATTTCCCACATATCTACTTTACTTTACATCAGCACAACTTTGGAACCATTTTTTTTTTTTTTTATTAGTGCTCTTTAAGGGTTAAAAGTTGATCAGTGATTTCTCATTTTTCCAACAAAATTAAAAAAAAAACACTTTTTTAGGGACCACATCACACTTGAAGTAACTTTGAGGGGCCTTTATGACATAAAATACCCCAAAATGACACCATTCTAAAAACTGCACCCCTCACGGTGCTCAAAACCACATTCAAGAAGTTTATTAACCCTTCAGGTGCTTCACAGGAATTTTTGAAATGTGGAAGAAAACAATGAACATTTAACTTTTTTTTCACAAAAAAATGTTAATTTAGACCCAATTTTTTTTTTATTTTTGCAAGGGTAACAGGAAAAAATGGACTTCAAAATTTGTTGTTCGATTTCTCTTGAGCACGCCAATGCCTCATATGTTGGGGGGAAATCACTGTTTGGGCATATGGCAGGGCTCGGAAGGAAAGGAGCGCCATTTGACTTTTTGAATGTAAAATTTGTTTGAATAATTAGCGGATGTGCCTAAATAGTGGAAACTGCCCACAATTGATTCCATTTTGGAAGCTAGACCCCTCAAGGATTTAATCAAGGGGTATAGTGTACATTTTGAACCCAGAGGTACAACATAATTTGATAACATTAGATCATCATATTGAATAAGTTGTCATTAGTCTTGAGCGCAAGCGCTCGCTACTTGAATTTTCATCACTACTCTGGTATACACCATGCATCACGGGGGCTAGAGTGACATGCTCGAGTCCCTGCCCCGCATGTTTCACGTTTGTGAGACACCCAAAAAAACACATGCGGGGATTGCTCGTGCATGACAGGTGATTCCAGCAATGTTTTTTTTGGCCGCGAAGCATATGGGGCATAGACTCAAGCATGTCACTCGAACACCCACAATACTCACTGCATACCCGAGCACCCTATGCAATCTCAAGTAGCGAGAACTTGCGCTCAACCCTGGTCGCCATATCGTCATCATATTTTTTTCTTTACATTTGAAAAAATCCCAACCCTAATACAACCCCAAATCTAACCCCAACCCTAAGGGTATGTGCCCGTGATGCAGAAATGAAGCAGAAAATTTCTGCGTTTCTGCATGTTCTTGGCAGTAAAAACCTTTGCGGATTTTACACGCGTTTTTGCAGCGTTTTTGCATGCAGATTTGACTAGCTTTTTTTAAATGCTATGGGACCTCAAATCTGCACGCAGAAACACACAAATAATGGACATGCTGCGGATTTTTTTGCAAGGAAAATCCGCTGCGGAGAATTTCGCAGCATGGCCACAGAACATGCAAATTTTCATTGGGGATCATGGGGCACAGATTACCAAGCATTTACGCTGCGGAAAATCCACATCACATCAAAAATGCTTGAAAAACGCATAGTGGGCACACATCCTTACTCTATACCCAAACCTAACCCATATGGTATAAATGATTAGGCGACTTTATTTTTCGGGTCGTGCGATTACAGTGATATCAGATTCGTATTGGATTTTTATGATTGACAGCTGTCACACACTAAAAGACGCTTTTTTTGCAAAGACTAGTTTTTACACTGCCATATTTTGAGAGCTATAATTTTTCCATATTTTGACCGACGGTGGTATTTGATGACTTGTTTTTTGGGGGACAAGTTGACGTTTTTTTTGGTACCATTTTCAGGCATGTGACATTTTTTGATTGCTTTCCATTCCAATTTTTGGGAGACCGAATAAAAAAAACAGCAATTCCAGAATTGTTTTTAAAGGTTTTTTATGCCGCTCTGCGTGTGGTAAAATTAATAGGGCAGCTTTATTCTTTGGGTCAGTACGTTTACAGCAGTACCATTTTTATTTATAGTCGTCTGTTTGATCGCATGTTATTCCATTTTTTTTTTGGCGCTATGATGATAAAGCATTGTTTTTTGCTTCATTTTTTATTTATTTCTTTTTACCGTGTTCACTAAAGAGGTTAACTAGTGGGACAGATTAATAGGTCTGGTCGTTTCGGACGCAGCGATACCAAATTTGTGTACTCTTATTGTTTTTTTTTTTTTCATAATAAATATTATGGGTTCAATATATTTTTATTTTTTGGGGATTATATTTAAAAAAAAAATTATTTATATTTTTACAATTTTTTTTTTTATTTTAACTTTTCTACTTATTTTTTTACTCTTACACATTGTTCCACTAAGGAACTTTCACTTTTTGCAGCCTGACCGGCTGCAGCTCCCAACACCATGCAGCCTGTCAGCGCTGCAAACAGGGAAGACATTACTTTGGTCATGCTCTGCGCATGACCAAAGTAACGTCCTGCCTCCTGGTGACCTGGATGTTGTCATGACGACATCGGGTCATCATGATAACATCCGGAAGCCGCTGTAGACATCGCGGGATGCCGGCAGGAGAGTTGAGTATAGCGATCACCTCCTCCCTGCAACCGCAATGCTGCGATCGACTTCGATCACAGAATTATGGGGGTTAAAGTGCAGGAAGCAGTGCAGGACTACTCCTTGCACATAGCATTAGTGTCAGCTGTGAGAATCAGCTGACACCCGGCGGCGATTGCCCCACACTGCTTGTGTTTGGGTGCAATCGCAGCGCGTGTAATAGTATGTAGCTGGCCCTATAGGCCCAGGGCGCAGCTACATACTATTACTGACAAGGTCGTAAAGGGGTTAATTTAAAAAAATATATATATATATATATATATTATATATAAAATTATATAATCAGTACAGACCAAAAGTTTGGACACACCTTCTCATTTAAAGATTTTTCTGTATTTTCTTGACTATGAAAATTGTACATTCACATTGAAGGCATTAAAACTATGAATTAACACATGTGGAATTATATACTTAACAAAAAAAGTGTGAAACAACTGAAAATATGTCTTATATTCTAGGTTCTTCAAAGTAGCCACCTTTTGCTTTGATGACTGCTTTGCACACTCTTGGCATTCTCTTGATGAGCTTCAAGAGGTAGCTCACTTGCTGTGTGGTGCAAAAACTGTGCTCCTCTTACCACCTCACATAGTAAATCCCACCACTGGGCCCTTTGTAAAGTAAAATGCCTCCTCTGTGCCCTTTAGATGGTTAAATTGCCCCCTAGAAAATTTTAATGTCCTATACAAGTGCCCTAGATATCAGTGTTCACATTTTGTCCCTAGAATGTAAAAATACCCCTTTGTGCACGTTTGACCGTCACAATACTCTAAGTGCCCCTATAACAATAATGTTTAAGTGACAATTTAGCATCTAATAATATCCTCCCATGTATAGCTCCCCTATGCACAGTATGGAGGGCCCAAAGCTCCCCCAAAACAAAGTATAATGGCCCCCACGGTAGCCCTCATGCTCTGAGGGTCTTTCACACTGTATGGTGGCCCCCACAGTAGCCCCCAAATTGTATAATAGCTCCGACACTTTGACCCCTGAGTAGTCTTCACACTGTATGATGGCCCTCATAGTAGTCTGTAAACGAACGAGTCCACCAGCATTGATGTCACCGTGCTGGCACATGATGTCAGAGTCCCAACGCAGCACAATGACATCCCCACTCCGGGCTGTATACTGATGCTGCTGTGTGCAGGTCTTTGGTTCCTTGTCTCTGTGGTGATCCGGGAAAAATGATCAATTCATTTTTTATCATCTATAATTTGCTACTTTGTTACATTATTTGTTGTTTGCCTTTTAAATTGTATAAATCGGATATATATGTTTTAGTAATTTCAACTAAAGTAACCATCCTGCAGACGTGTTTGGAATGTTCTGTAAGCTGACGTGTTCACAGTAACCCGGAATCTAGATTTATTTTGAGGCTAACGTTCCTTAAAACGTTTTAATTGTTTGAACTATTACTGAGGTGCAGAATTCTTTAATTTGAGCAGATGCAGAAACTCCATGGCTGTGACCAAGAACAATGAATTAACCCCTTTTACGACCTCGGAAATATAGGTACGTCCAAAGTCTTCTCCCACCCTTTGATGCGGGCTCCGGCAGTCAAGCCCTGCTATGTGTTGCTCAGTAGATCAGATGGTCGCAGCTTATAGTCTCCCATGGATTGAAGAAAGTATAAAGTAAAAAAAAAATGTTTTAGCCCCATTGAAAATAAAACAATACAAAAATACACACATTTAGATTAACCGCATTCAGAATCTCCCAATCCATCAATATATAAAAATAATTAATCCGATCGGTAAACGGCATAACAAGAAAATAAATCAAAACGCCAGAAATATGTTTTTTTGGTCGCTACAACATTGCAATAACGGGCGATCAAAACATTGTATCTACCCCAAAATGGTATCAATGAAAACGTCAGCTCGGCATGCAACAAATAAGCACCTCACCTCGCCCCAGATCAAGGAAAATGGAGAGGTTACGGGTCTTGGAAAATGGCAACTCTTTTTATTTACAAATTTCTGATTTTTTTTTTCACCACTTAAATAAAAAAGAACCTGCACATGTTTGGTATCTACAAACTCATAATGACCTGGGGAATCATAATGGCAGGTCAGTTTTAGTATTTAGTGAGCATGGAAAAAAGAATTGTGGAAATGCAATTTTTTGGCACTTGGAATTGTTTTCCAATGCCCGATCTGATAAAACCAATGGTGTCTTTCAAAAGTAAAACTCGTCTCGCAAAAAACAAGCCCTCATACAGCCATATTGACAGAAAAAATAAAAAGTTATGGCTCTAGGAAGCAGGGGAGCAAAAAAAGAAAATGGAAAAACCCAAGATGCTGAAGGGGTTAAATACTGAACCCGCTTTCAGCAGGTCAAATCTGTCATCTTTTGTATTTTGTGTGGGATTCTTTTGTCCCTAATTATAGTCTGGGGTTTCTCCACATGAGCAAATATAATCATATAGAACTGAATTTAAAAAAAATCTGCATTCGCCAAAATGTAGATTTATTTATTTTTGTAATTCATTTTGTCCTTCCCTTTTTCCAAGAATCATAGCTTTTTCATTGTTAAATTCCCATGTATGAGGGCTTGTATTTTTGAAGGCCATCATTAAATTTATCAAATAATTTACTGAAAAATAAGGGAAAAATTCTAGATGTGGTAACATGGCAATGCAAAATTACACTTTTATCTGGTATTGGCTTTTTTTTGCATTTCATGGGGGCGATGAGGAGACCGTTATTATTTAGAGTTGCATTCACCATATGGGTTAAACAACTTCACACTTGGGCGAATAAGACTTTTTGCAAAAATGGAGTTAGCATTTTTTTTCTTTATTGTAGGTGCAGTTGAAGCAATTTTTGAATTTGTGATTGTCTGATCATTTGTGCTATATATTACAATACAGCTGCATTGCTTTATATAGTTAACCACTTCGCGCCAGAGCCTGTTTTTGCCTTCGTGACCAGGCCAATTTTTTCAATTCTGACCACTGCCAGTTTATGAAGTAATTACCCTGGAACGCTTCAACGTATTCCCCTGATTCTGAGATTGTTTTTTCGTGACATATTGTACTTCATGATAGTGGTAAAATTTCTTCGATATCACTTGCGTTTATTTGTGAAAAAATCGGAAATTTGGCGAAAATTTTGAAAATTTTGCAATTTTCAAACTTTGAATTTTCATGCCCTTAAATCAGAGAGATATGTCACACAAAATAGTTAATAAATTACATTTCCCACATGTCTACTTTACATCAGCACAATTTTGGAACCCAAATTTTTTTTTGTTAGGGAGCTATAAGGGTTAAAAGTTGACCAGCGATTTCTCATTTTTCCAACAAAATTTACAAAAACATTTTTTTAGGGACCACATCATATTTGAAGTCACTTTGAGGGGTCTTTATGACAGAAAATACCCAAAAGTGACACCATTCTAAAAACTGCACCCCTCAAGGTGCTCAAAACCACATTCAAGAACTTTATTAACCCTTCAGGTGCTTCACAGGAATTTTTGGAATGTGGAAGAAAAGAATTAACATTTAACTTTTTTCACAAAAATGTTACTTTAGACCCAATTTTTTTATTTTCACAGGGGTAACATGAAAAAATGGACCCCAAATTTTTTTGTGCAATTTCTCTTGAGCGTGCTGATACCCCATATGTGAGGGATAACCACTGTTTGGGCGCACGGCAGGGTTCGGAAGGGAAGGAGCGCCATTAGACTTTTTGAATGTAAAATTTCTTTGAATAATTAGCGGACGCCATGTTGCGTTTGGAGAGCTCCTGATGTGCCTAAACAGTGGAAACCCCCCACAAGTGACACCATTTTGGAAACTAGACCCCTTATGGAACTTATCTAGATGTGTGGTGAGCACTTTGAACCCCAAGGTGCTTCACAGAAGTTTATAATATTGAGCTTATCATAAGGGTAATAGGATAAATTGCACCATGAAATTTGTTGTGCAATTTCTCCTGAACACGCCGATACCCCATATGTGGAGGCAAATTACTGTTTGGGCACATGGCAGGGTTTGAAAGGGAAGGAGCGCCATTTGACTTTTTGAATGTAAAATTTGTTTGAATAATTAGCGGACGCCATGTCACATTTGGGGAGCCCCTAATGTGCCTAAACAGTGGAAACCCCCCACAAGTGCCACCATTTTGGAAACTATACCCCTTAGGGAACTTATCTAGATGTGTGGTGAGCACCTTGCACCCCCAGCTGCTTCACAGAAGTTTATAATATTGAGCCGTAAAAATAAAATTTTCACATTTTTCCCATAAAAAATGTTTTTCGTTCCCTAATTTTGCATTATCATAAGGGTAACAGGATAAATTGCACCATGAAATTTGTTGTACAATTTCTCCTGAGTACGCCTATACCCCATATGTGGGGGAAAACCACTGCTTTGGTGTACGGCAGGGTTCGGAAGAGAAAGAAGCGCTATGTTGGCTGGGATAGGCAGCAGACACCATGTCACATTTGAAGAGTCGCTGACATGCCAAAACAGCAGAAACCCCCACAAGTGACCCCATTTTGTAAACTACACATAGTTACATAGTTTATAAGGCCGAAAAAAGACAAGCGTCCATCCAGTTCAGCCTATTTCTTGTGCACTGCAGCTATTCCGCAGCGTTGATCCAGGGGAATGCAAAAAAAAAACAAAACAAAACAAAAAAAAAAACATGCGGTATAGGCCAATTGACATCATTGAGGAAAAAATTCACTTCCCGACACCAATCAGGATTAATTAACTATCACTAAGCATAAGATGTAATTTTATTGTTCTCAAGAAAGGCGTCCAGGCCTCTCTTGAACTCATTAAGTGAGTTGGACATCACCACTTCCTCTCCCAGAGAGTTCCAGAGTCTCACGGCTCTGACCGTAAAGAATCCCCTTCTATGCTGGTGCAGGAACCTCCTTTCCTCCAGACGCATAGTGTGCCCCCTCGTCTTTGTCACCATCCTTGGTATAAACAGGTCATGGGAGAGATCTCTGTACTGCCCCCTGATGTATTTATACATGTTTATGAGGTCTCCCCTAAGCCTTCTCTTTTCCAACGTAAATAGGCCTAATTTTGACAACCTCTCTGGGTATTCTAGTCCCTCCATTCCCTTTATTACCTTAGTCGCCTTCCTTTGTACCCTCTCTAGCTCCAATATGTCTTTCTTGAGCACCGGAGCCCAGAACTGTGCACAATATTCTAAGTGCGGCCTTACCAGCGCTTTATACAGAGGAAGAACAATGTTCTCATCATATGCCCCTATTCCTCTTCTGATGCATGCCATGACTCTATTTGCCTTCGCAGCTGCTGCCTGACACTGGGCACTCCAATTTAATTTGCTATTAACCAAGACGCCCAGGTCCTTCTCCATGTCAGATTTCCCCAACGGTTTCCCATTTAATATGTATGGGTGACTGCTGTTTTTCTTTCCCATGTGAATGACCTTACATTTATCGGCATTGAACCCCATTTGCCATTTTTTGGCCTAACTCCCCAATTTATCTAAATCCTCCTGTAGCTGTGCCCTATCCTCATCTGTGTTAACTACTTTACAAAGTTTAGTATCATCTGCAAATATTGCTATTTTACTATGCAACCCTTCCACTAGATCATTAATAAATATATTAAATAATATAGGGCCCAAGACAGACCCTTGAGGCACCCCGCTAGTAACCCTGACACACCCTGAGCTTACTCCATTGATAACCACCCTCTGCTTTCTATCACTCAGCCAGCTATTTACCCACTTACACACATTATCCCCCAGACCAAGCATTCTCATTTTATATACCAACCTTTTGTGTGGCACGGTATCAAACGCTTTGGAGAATTCAAGGTATACAACATCCACTGACTCTCCCCGGTCCAGCTGTGAGCTCACCTCCTCGTAGAAGGCAATCAGGTTTGTTTGGCAGGAGCGATCTCTCATGAATCCATGTTGATATGGAGTTAGACAGTTATTATCATTAAGATATTCTACAATAGCATCTCTAAGAAACCCTTCAAACAATTTACCCACAACAGACGTTAAGCTGACTGGTCTATAGTTCCCAGGGTCACTTTTAGACCCCTTTTTGAATATTGGTACCACATTTGCTTGGCGCCAGTCTAGTGGGGCAGTCCCTGTCCATAAAGAGTGCTTGAATATAAGATCCAGCGGTCTGTCTATCACATTACTTAATTCTTTTAGTACCCGGGGGTGCATGCCATCTGGGCCTGGTGACTTGTCTATTTTGATATTATTTAGGCGTTTCTGAACTTCCTCCTGGGTTAGGTGGGTGATATTTAGCGGAGGGTTTACTTTATCACTTTGCATTTCCTCCGATAAATTGTTTTCTTTTGTGAAAACAGTGGAGAAGAAGCTATTGAGTAGGTTTGCTTTACCCTCATCGCCCTCTATGATTTTACCCAGGTTATTTTTCAATGGGCCAACTCCATCAGTTTTAATCCTTTTACTGTTTATATAGTTAAAGAACAGTTTGGGATTCGTTTTACTTTCTTTGGCAATTAGTCTCTCTGTCTCCTCTTTTGCTATTCTTATTTGTTTCTTACAGATTTTGTTTTTTTCCCTATAAGTTATAAGCGCTTCCTCGCTGCCTTCTTGTTTAAGTTTACCGAAAGCCCTTTTTTTGTTTTTCATTGCCCTCTTGACTTCCTTATTTAGCCACATTGGCTTCCTCCTATTCCTAGCCCTTTTATTCCCATAAGGTATGTACCTTCTACAGTGACTATGTAGGACTGTTTTGAAAATTTCCCATTTTCTATCCGTGCTCCTATTACTGAAGATACTATCCCAGTCTATAAGGTGAAGGGCATCTCTTAGCTGATCAAACTTTGCCCTCCTGAAGTTCAGTGTTTTTGTGACTCCCTTGCTGGGCACCCTACTGAAGCACATGTGGAATTGCATAATATTGTGGTCACTATTTCCCAGGTGCCCCCCAACCTGCACCTCAGTTATTCTGTCTGGCCTGTTAGTTAATATTAAGTCTAAAAGGGCCGTCCCTCTAGTTGGTTCCTGCACAAGTTGTGACAAATAATTGTCTTTGATAATTGACAGAAACCTGTTTCCTTTCTGAGATCTACAGCTTTCGGTTTCCCAGTCTATATCGGGGTAGTTGAAGTCCCCCATAATAATCACCTCGTTATTTTTTGCTACTTCGTCTATTTGTCTCATTAATAGACTTTCCGTGGCTTCTGCTATATTTGGTGGTTTATAACAGACTCCTATGATAATTTTATTATTTTTTTTTGCCCCATGTATCTCCACCCATAAGGACTCGACCTCCTCATTTCCCTCCCATACATCCTCCCGTATTGTAGGCTTTAGACACGTCTTTACATATAGACAGACTCCACCCCCTTTCCGATTTCTTCGATCCCTTCTAAACAGACTGTAACCCTGTAAGTTAACTGCCCAGTCATAGCTTTCATCCAACCATGTCTCGGTTATTCCCACTATGTCATAGTTACCTGTAGATATTTCTGCTTCCAGTTCATCCATCTTGTTTGTCAGGCTCCTGGCATTTGCTAGCACGCAGTTTACACGATTTTGTTTTGTTCCAATCTTCTCCCTGTGGATTGTATTAGAAATTTTCTTACCTTCCTTCCAAGTATCTTGTCTTGGACCTTCTTTGTCGCACTTCATATCTTTCATTAGTATGTCCTCTGGTTGCATGTTCGTGTCCGGCGTTTTTCTTCCCATCCCCTCTTCTTCTAGTTTACACCTCTCAAGGAATTCATCTAGGGAAGTAGTGAGCATTTTTTAATTTTTAAATTTATACCATTGGGCAGTGAAAAAAGCATAATTATATTTTTACCACAAAAAAATGTTTTACCCTCAGATTTTACATTTTCACACAGGGCAATGGGTAAAAATGGTGCCGAAATGTGTCACACAATTTCTTCTAAAAGTGTCAATACCCCATATGTGGCTGTATCGTACCACTTAGCCATACGGTGAGATTTGAGGGGGAAGGAGTGCTATTTGACAATTGGAGAACAAATTATTGTAGAATAGGCATTTGGATTTGGAAGCACAAAATTTTCTGAATTTCTTTTGGGGGGCAAGGACCATTTTGCTTTTCCAGAGCCTTTCTGCTACCAGTAACTTGGAAGTCCCTTATATTTTTAACAGATGATGGACCTGAGTGGGGACTAGCTTTTTTTGAGGACTGAGTTGAAGCTTTTATTGGGAGCATTTTACGTAACATTTATCCGGCGCTCTAGGCTGAGCACTTACATCGGGGTTTCCATCTAATTTTCCAAGTGATGTAATTCAGATGAAACCCCTGCAGGATCCATTCACTGTAATGAGGCAGCAGAGTTACTCTGGACTCCGTCTGGCCTCTGTTTAGTGGTGTCCTTTTTTTCAGAAGTGCACAAAACTGTGGCCAACCGCACTTTTATGCACGCCTAAAACAAATGACACCGTGGGATCCCAGGCTAGACGGCATCCACAGTGGCCTATATCTGCCTCATTACAGGGAATCTTCCATCATGGGTTCTGGCTGAATCACGTATTTCAGAGATTTACACGGAAACTCTGGTGTAAGTGCTCAGCGCAGAGCACAGGATAAATGTGAGCAGAGCCTTACTGGGATCTTTGGGAGACATAATAAACAAATCAGTAGCAGGTGAATAATATTTGTTTTATTTATTTTTTATGCCGTTCCTAGTGTGATATAACTGATTAGATTACTTTATTCTTCGGGTCAGTGCGATTACAGAGATACCAGATTTATATCGGGTTTTTATGACTGACAGCTGACACACACTAAAATACGCTTTTTTTGCAAAATCTAGTTTTTGCATCACCATATTTTGAGAGCTATAATTTTTCCATATTTCGGCCGACAGAGTCATGTCACGGCTTGTTTTTTGCGGGACGAGTTGAAATTTTTATTGGAATCATTTTTGGGCACGTGACATTTTTTGATCGCTTTCTATTCCGTTTTTTGGGAGGTAAAGTTAACAAAAACAAACACTTCAGGAATTGTTTTTTTTTATGCCGTTCTGCGTGTGGTAAAAGTGATCAGGCAGCGTTATTCTTCGGGTCAGTACGTTTACAGCGATACTACACTTAGTGTATTTTTTTATGTTTTGGCGCTTTTACACAATAAAACAATTTTATAGAAAAAAAAATATTTTTTTTGCATTGCTTTATTCTGAGCGCTATAACTTTTTTATTTTTTGGCTGATGGAGCTGTATGGCGGCTGTTTTTTGCGGAACAAGATGACGTTTTCAGTGGTACCATTTTTATTTCTATTCTGCTTTTTGATCGCATTTTTTTCCACTTTTTGTTTGGCGATATGATGAAAAAGCATATTTTTTTGCTCCGTTTTTTATTTATTTTTATTACGGTGTGCACAGAAGGAGTTAATTAGTGTGACAGTTTTATAGCTCGGGTTGTTTCGGACGCGGCGATACCAAATATGTGTACTTTTTTTGGTTTTGTAATAATTTACGGATTTATTGGTTTAATATTTTATTTATTTTTTATTTTGTGATTTTTTTTTTTAATAGTTTAAAAACTTTTTTTTTACTTTTTTTTACATTTTTACTTAGTCCCTGTATGGGACATTAATTTTTATTTTTCTGATCACTGATCTCATGTAATGTAATACACATATATTACATTATATGAGATCTTCACTGACTGTTTCAGTCAGAGTCTCCTGTCTGACTTCAGCTACATACAGGCTGAAGTCAGACAGGAAGGACACCATAAATGGCAGAGCTGGAGGCGGTCATGTGACCTCCAGCTGCCATAGCAACCCCAGGTCCTCAAACGAAACGGAGGTCTTCGGAGGTAAGTGGACGACCCCCTCTCTTCCTGCTGTCTCCTATATGCCGCGATCACTATAGATCACAGCATATAGAAGACAGCAAAGGGTTAACATCACTGGGACCTGATCTAATCAGGTCCCGATGATGTACCCTGTCAGAGCTAACGCTCTGCACCGGAATCGCAGTGCTTGCAGGACCCTGGGGGTCCTGAGCACTGCGAGACCACCCACCGTTTTTAAACGTCGGCACTGCACAGAGCCCGGCAAGCGCCGACGTTTATCTACAGTGGGCGGTCGGGAACCGGTTAAAATTTCTTTTGTAGCCTTGCCCATGGCTGAATGTTAGAGGAACATCGAAACAGCAGTTATTGGGGCTCCAGTAGTCCTTCTGTCTGCCATGGCAAATCCATCTGCTCCCCACTATCACTTCATGGGAAGTCTGATGCACTCCTCTGATGGATTCACACCTGCGACCACATGCCTTAAATTTTACTGTCACAAATACAGTGGCATTAAAGGGGTTAACTTCTGAGATTGAGCTTTAAAAATCAAGTTGTAGAGTGATTTGTAACCATTTGCCCTTTTGACAATCCCTTTAAATATCTTGTGACTGCAGGTCTAACTCTCACACCTTCACGGATCAGAAGTTTTGGAGAAATTTTCATATTTTACACAAAACATCTATAAATGTAACATTTCTCTTTTCTCCCTTCAGATAAAATGGCTGCAGTAACTTTTATCCCAATAGTGATGAGGCAAAAATTATTGGTCAGAGTGGACTACGTCAAAACTGTGGCCAACAGATTCCAGGTATTGGATTCAGCCATTGCTGGAGTGTTTACAGAAAAATTGGCAGGTATTTTTTGCAAAAAGAAAATGGCCATTGGTATCCAGAGAAACTCATGAAAGGTCAAGCCAACATGTAAGCCATCAGGGTCTTCACCAGATTTAATGCATTTCTGATATTTCACAGAATATAAACAGATACTGAACATACACTTACAGTATTTATCTAATCATGATATTAGTATCAGGAACATTAAAATTTGCATGTTCGTCATATTTTTTTTCAGGACCATTTTGATTCGCAGACAAATTATTGTCCACAAATTTAATGTCCCATATTATGGTGTGGTGTATCCCCAAAAAGCAGACTTTAATAAATGTATGATGAAAAAATTAATAAAAAAATACTTACACTCCCTCCTCCACCCACCATGCATCACGTTCACCCATCTGGTCCATTCCACTAAATTTTTTGCATCTCTATTTGTAAATAATTAATTTACCGAAATAGATAGATGAGAGGGGAAATCAAAGACACAAGGTAAAGACTAAGGGTCTGAGGGCCAGAAACGCGTAACCTGTATTTCTTCCCTATGTGATTTTATTTGCACACTGCTTGGTGGCTTTAACTCTTGTACAAAGAATTCAACAATAAATCTATGGATTTTATTGCAAGCCCTTCTGCTGTTCGATTTTTTTTTTTTTTTTGGACTTACTTATGCTGGCTTTTGGATCGTGCAGTAAAACAGGTGAGCTGAAATACTAACTCTTTATTCAAGGAGAATATACTATACACATATATCTACACATAAAATTATTTAAGATTAATTTAAACTGATGAATTAATAAATATATTTTAAATATATGCGCACAGGACTAACATGTATGACCCTCAGTGAAAATTAAGCAATACATACTGAAGAAGAAAAAAAACACAAGATTACGGTCAATGGATACAATAGAAATAATTGAAATATCTGCAGTGGATATGTAACAAAAGCTATAAAGAAGCGCAAATCACATGAGAGATAGGATAACCATAATAAAAATGATACTGGAAAGGATATGAGATACGGGAAGAGCTGCTGTAATATGGTATACAGTTGTAAATCTATAATGCACGATGTATAAATAAAGTATAATTGCTAATATTAAAGTACAATTATGCTGTCATTATAAGTAGAAGGCACCCATAAATGGTTTACCCACTGGGATCAAGGAATTTATTTTTTCTTCCTCGGGTCATATTACATTCCTAACATTGTGGATTTTTTTGAGGCTTGCGCAATATCCAAATCTCAACCTATTGGTAGAGTAGATCAAGTTGACAATTGGATGATAGTGGTGGTAATAGCCTCGTATAGCTGAGCTAAATAATTGACTTATACTAGTGGGAGGTAGAATTTTTTTTTTTACAGGGATCATATCTAGCTATCTAATAATCTATAGATAGATCTACATCTTCTTTCTCTTATTTCTATTTGCCTATGCAACTGCTTGTTAGGTCAATTAATGAATTATAATTATCATTTATCTTAAAGATTTTTTTAAAGTTTACATGTACTACAGTGATATTAAAGGTACAGTACAATTCATGATTTACCTATTTTTTTTTTCTTTTACAGGAAGATATCTTTGTTTCATTTACTTTTTTTTTCAGCTATATTTTTTCCCCAATAGGGTACGTAGATGATCTTTCCAAACTAAAGCACCTTAATACATTTAATAAATTTATATCAAAGGCCTAACATTAGAGCTGCTTCTGATACCAGAAATTTAAAACATGTTTTTCAATAGATGTTGAAACGATGAATTGTCCTTGGTCTATGGCTGGCAATCCTGCCTGGTCTGATTAACAGGAAATTCAATAGCAAATAAAATTAATGGGCGAAGGGGGAAGAAAAGCAGCTTTTGGGGAAAAAAATTCCAAGTGCCGTGAAATTGTAAAAAAAGTGCAATACCACAGATGTTTTTTTTTTTTTTTTTTTTTTTTTACCACGTTCACTGAATGCTAAAATTGACATGCCATTATTATTCTCCAGGTCATTACGAGTTCGTAGACACCAAACATGTAGAGGTTCTTTTTTATTTAAGTGGTGAAAAAAAATTCCAAACTTTAATAAAAAAAAAAAAAAATGGCACCATTTTCCAAGACCTGTAGCGTCTCCATTTTTCCTGATCTGGGGCCGGGTAAGGCATATTTTTTGCACGCCAAGCTGAAGTTTTTATTAATACCATTTTGGGGTAGATACGATGTTTTGATTGCCCGTTATTGCATTTAATTGCAATGTTGCGGCGACCAAAAAATGTAATTCTGGCGCTTAGAATTTTTTTCTCGTTACGCCGTTTACCGATCGGATGAATTCTTTTTTTATACTGATAGATCGGACGATTATGAATGCGGCGATACCAAATATGTGTATGTGGGTTTTTTTTTATTTTATTTTGAATGGGGCGAAAGGGGGTGATTTTAAAATTTTATATTTTTTACATTTTTTTTTTTTTATATTTTTAAAAATTTTTTTTTTACACTTTTTGCTTGCTTCTATAGTATCCATAGGAGACTAGAAGCAGCACTTGTCTGATTGCCTCTGCTACATAGAGGTGATGAGCAGATCACCTTTATGTAGCAGAAATGGTCCTGTGCTATGAGCACCGACCACTAGGTGGCGCTCATAGCAAAAAGCTCATGACAACCATTGGAGTCTACTGCAGACCCAGGGTTGTCATGCCCACCCATCGGTGACCTGCGATCACGTGATGGGTTCACCAATAGGCGTGGTAAGTGACGCGCTTCCGGCGCGGCGCTGTTAAATGCCGCTGTCAGAGATTGACAGCGGCATTTAACATGTTGACAACCGCAAGTGGATCGTGATTCCACCCGCGGCTGTTGCGGGCACATGTCAGCTGATAATTACAGATGACTTATAAAATGCTTTATTAATGTAAAAACTAAGATTGGATTATATAGTCGTACTTGCAAGAATTTTCTTAGTCAGTACACCACCATAAAAAGTCGACAATAGTATTGTGCAGAAATGACTGACTCGGACAAGATTTGAATTTGTAAAATTTTTCTTGAAGATTCGATTTAAATGGAAGTTATTCTACATAAGTTTTAAAGTCCCTTAGGTTCTGGGGTCTTTCCTGACCTCTGCACAATAAAAGTAAAAAAAAAACATATACTCAAATAACCACTCACGTCTCTGTCCTCTGTGTTCCTCACCATAACCTGATCGTTCCTCGACACAACTTCTGATTTCCGTTGCTCGTGCTGAAGTGACGGTATTATGAAGATGTGCACCATGAGCTTATGTGCGCATGTGCAGAATCGTTCCTGCAGCTTTCATCATGAGCACAAGTGATCAGAAGATGCAATGGGATCTGGAAGATTGATGTAAAGAATAGAGATGAGCGTTGTTCGACTCGAATTGTTCGCCAATCTCAAATTCGAGCTGTTTTGGGCGGTGTTCGAGCCGTTCGGCGAACACGAACGATTTGAGAAAAATTCGGCTGTTCGAGGTTATGTTCGATAACTGTTCGTGCACCAAAATCATAACTGGATTTTTTCTCAGTAATGATGAAAATTAATGTTAATACGCAGTTTGAGTGTACAGCGGGGTGGGGGGAGGGGCAGGGGATGGATCTCTGCAGGAATAATGAAGATCTCCATTTTTTTTTCTCTTTCCCGCATTTACAGTGGGGAGGTGCAATCTGTCAGCCTATCAGCAGAGCACACACGGAGCGAAGTGCTTTTTTTCACACAAACAAGGGCATGTGTCATTGGCAGTGCATGTCACATGTCCTTGCCCTATAAGACCAAGCCATTTTCCCCGTCGCCACCATTTTCTCACTGCTGCAGCTGCGTGTTAGACGGCACCGCTGTTGCTGTGTGCGCTATACCTTGTTAATTTCAAGCCAATTTTCGCACAAATCTACAGATAGCTTGGGAGTAGGGAATAGTTGTGATTGCAGTCCTTTTAAGGACTAGGTTACAGCATTTCCTACGACTTTTATCAGGCAGGTCTGTGCTCTTAAATAGATAGATTGTGGGAGTAAAGACTGATTGTAATTGCAGTCCTTTTCAGGACTAGGTTACATCAGTTCCTATCAGTTTTTGCCAGGCAGGTCTGTGCCAGTGCTGTGCAAGTTTTTTTTCACAGCATTTGGCTGAATCTAGCAAAGCTAATCCTTTTTGGCCTATTGCAGAGTGTGTTAGTCAGTGGAGTAGCCTATCTGTGTTGCAAGATATACCACCTGTGTATAGAATACCAATTTTTTTACTGCACCTAGTGAAGTAAAATCTTTTGGGCATAGCATCATTCTATTAGTCCATCTATACTGACCTCCATCAGGTTGCAAACTGAATATAATTTTTTTCTGCATCTAGCTCTGAAAGAATATTTGGCCTTCTAGCAGTGTGTGGGACTTTCTCTATTAGTCCATCTATACTGACCTCCATCAGGTTGCAAATTAAAAATAATTTTTATCTGCATCTACCTCTGAAAAAATATTTGGGCTTCTAGCTGTGTGTGGGACTTGTTCTATTAATCCATCTATACAGACCTCCATCAGGTTGCAAACTGAATATAATTTTTTTCTGCATCTACCTCTGAAAAAATATTTGGCCTTCTAGCAGTGTGTGGGACTTGTTCTTTTAGTCCATCTATACTGACCTCCATCAGGTTGCAAATTGAATATAATTTTTTTCTGCATCTAACCCAGCCAATAGTTTTGGCCTAATACCACAGTTTGGCCACTCAGCTCTGCTCGGTTCACATCCATTGTTTTTTTGTGCAAACAACTCCTGAGTTGTGAATTAGTTAACCACCAAAATGAGTGGAAAAAGGCCTGCTGCTGGTGGAAAGGGGAATAGGCTTGTTGGGAAGGGGAAAAAAGGTTGTGTCCGTGGGGTAGGTGTTAAAGCAACAGTAACATCTGCAGAAGAAAGACCATCTTCCAGCCAAACTAAAATGTCTACTTCTTTTAGCGGACAATGTGATAAGATCCCTTTCTTACGGCCACGCCAATCGCTACAAATTCCAGATGAGGCACAAAAACAGCAGGTGCTTCAATGGATATCAAGTGCTCCTTTAAGTGGGCTCTCCTCCACATCAACTTCAACATCACAAATACTCCAGTCCTCAAAGGTGTCACCCCAATCGCACTTGCTTCCTCACAGCTCCCAAATTTCCAGCTGCCCGTCTGAGTATGAGGTAGAACAGATGGTTGAGTCTGCAGAGCTGTTTACTCATACTATAGCCTGGGAATCAGAGGTCGACTCCAGCGCTTCTGTGAATCCAGATGAGGAAATGATCTGCACTGATGCCCAGAATCTTTATGAGTCGGATCCAGGACCAGACGCAGAAGGTTCTGACCATAATGTAGACCCTCATTCCCAAACTGTAACTCCTGTTGGTGGAGACAATGAGGAAGACGATGATGAGACTCAAATACCTGATTGGAGCGACAACTTTAGTTTTTTGTCAGGGCAGGAACAGGTTGGCTCTGAGGACGACAGGTGTGATAACGCACAGGGTGATGATGATGAGGTTGGAGATCCCACTTACTGTCAACCCACAGCCAGCCAAGAGATGAGGTCAGCAGAGGAGGTGGAGGAAGATGCTAGTGACGACGAGGTCAGGTTGCGCCTTCCTGGACAGAGACGTAGTACTGGAAGCACGTCAACAACTGCATCCTCAAACACAACTCTGCCTCTCACCACAAGTCGTGGTGGCTCTTCAGGTCGCATGGGTGCTAAGCCTTGCATAGCCTGGGCATTTTTTCAGATCGATGAAGATGACCCAACCCGTGTTATCTGTAACATTTGTCAGCAAAAGCTAAGTAGAGGCCAAAAAATACATAGTTTGAGTACTTCATGCATGAACTGGCACATGGACATGAAGCATAAGTTGCAGTGGGAAGCTCAGTGTGCTACAATGCGGCCTTGCCGGCCGGGCCAACCGCCATCTGCCATATCTTGTGCATCCGTGTCCTCTTCATCCTCTGTGACTGGGGGGACAGCAGTCACACCTGTTTTGGGGCGCAGACCTGCCACCTCTTTACCCGCAACAGCCAGCGTGATTGGCAGGTCATCATTTTCTTTGGAGGTGGTAACACCAGCTGGTGTTGAGCGCTGTCCGACATCGATAGCACCACCTTTGGATCAAGGCAACCTAACATGTCCGCCTGCATCTTCCTCACAGACCGGCAGTTTGCCGGGGACACCCTTATCAACCCCGTCTAAGCACAATAGCCAGCCCTCGGTCCCTCAGATGTGGACAAGTAAAAGACCATTTCCTCCTAGCCATGAGAAAGCTAAGAGGTTGAATTTCACCATCTGCAACCTCATGGCTACAGAAATGCTGCCTTTCCGCCTGGTGGACACAGAGGATTTTCGAGACCTTATGTCCGTCGCAGTGCCCCAGTACCAGATGCCCAGTCGGCACTACTTCTCAAAGAAAGGTGTGCCTGCGCTCCACCAGCATGTCGCACACAACATCACCGCTTCTTTGAGAAACTCTGTGTGTGACAGGGTGCATTTCACCACAGACACTTGGACTAGTAGGCATGGACAGGGGCGTTACATGTCGCTGACTGGGCACTGGGTAACTATGGTGACAGCAGGACAAGGGGCTGCTGTCCAAGTCTTGCCGTCCCCACGAGTTGTGCGTCAATCCTCTTTATGTCAAAGTTCCTCCACTGCTTCTGCCTCCTCAACCTCCTCTCGGTCTTCCACCTGCACCCAAAGCCTGTCTGGTCATGCCACAAGCTTTCTAACTGTGCAGAAGGGATCCTGCACACCTCCTTACTATGCTGGCAGTAGGGCTCAACGTAATCAGGCGGTTTTTACTTTGAAATGTCTGGGAAATGTGAGTCACACAGCTGAGGAGTTGTGGTCAGCTCTGGAGAACCAATTTCATGAATGGTTGTCTCCACTGGACCTGAAACCAGGGAAGGCCGTGTGCGACAAAGCTGCAAACCTGGGTGCGGCCCTTCGCCGGGGCAATGTCACACACGTGCATTGTATGGCTCACGTGTTGAACCTGGTTGTCCAGCAATTTTTAGCCCACTATCCCAGACTAGATGGCCTTCTGCAGAGGGCACCGTCGCTGTGTGCTCACTTCCGCCGTTCGCATCCCGCAGCTCAGCGACTTACATCTCTACAGAAGTCGTTGGGCCTGCCACTTCACCGGCTAAAATGCGATGTGCCTACCCGGTGGAATTCAACTCTGCACATGTTGCAGCGACTGTGGCAGCACCGACAAGCCCTGGTGCAATACGTTCTGACGTATAGCCTGGGCCAACGAGATCCAGAGTTGGGGCAAATCACGCTGGAGGAATGGTCTCAGATCAGGGACCTATGCACCCTTTTGCACAGTTTTGAAATGGCGACGAAGATGTTTACTGCTGACGATGCCATTATCAGCATGACTATTCCGGTGATTTACATGCTGGAGCACATGTTAAACAGAATTCGGAGTCAGGTGGTGGCACAAGAGGAGGTGGAGGAAGTAGAGGAGGAGGAGTTGTATGCGGAAGGGCTAACATCTGCAAGGTCCAGACGGTCGGCAGCACCAAGGCGGCAGGCATGTGAGGGTGGGGGAGATGGTTTTACCAGGGCGCATGGTAGCAGCCAAACTAGTGAGGAAGGTGCAGGAGCCCAGGAAGAAGTGGAGGACGAACTGATGGAAGACTCATCAGATGAGGGAGACCTTGATCACATTTCTGTTGTGCGAGGTTGGGGGGAGAGGACAGAGGAAGGAAGCATGATTGTTACCTCGCCACCAACACAACAGGGACTTGGTGCTCCTGGATGTGCAACACACATGAGTGCCTTCTTGCTGCACTACCTGCAACATGACCCTCGAATTGTGAGAATTAGAAATAATCCTGACTACTGGGTTGCCACACTGTTAGATCCCCGGTACAAAAGTAAATTTGCCGAAATTATTCCTGCCATAGAAAGGGATGCACGCATGCAGGAGTATCAGCAGAGACTGTTGCAGAATCTTACATGTGCTTTTCCACAAAACACCAGTGGTGCACGTAGTGAATCTCACAGTTCCAACTTGCCAACCGTGGGACCATCAAGTGTTCAGCACTCAAACCATAACAGAACCACAGTATCTGCTGGTAACATCAATTTTGCGAAATCATTTCACCACTTTTTTAGCCCACCCTTTGCAAGGCCACAGGAGACAAGAAGTCTGACACATAGTCAACGCCTAGAGACGATGGTACAGGAGTATCTCCAAGTAAACATTGAAGCCACGACTGTGTCACTGGACCCTTGCTCTTTTTGGGCTTCCAATCTGGATAAATGGCCGGAGCTAGCCACTTACGCCTTGGAGATCTTGTCATGCCCCGCAGCCAGCGTTCTGTCTGAACGTGTGTTCAGCGCTGCTGGTGGTGTGCTGACAGATAAGCGCACGCGGCTCTCCACTGATAATGTAGACAGACTCACATTCATAAAGATGAACAAATCATGGATCCGAAACGACTTTTCTACCCCTGTGTCATCCTGGGGAGAGTAAAAGCTTGATGATTGGTTAAAATCACCCTACCAACCATTTTAAGCTTTCAAATTACTTATCATGTTTATCTGTATCTTGGCTGGAAAATAATTTGGGCTTTGTAGCAGTGTGCAGCACTGATCCTATTAGACCATCTATACTAAGCTCCACCAGATTTAAAATTAAAAATAATTTTTAGCTGCATCTAGCCCGGAAAATAATTTTGGGGCTCCGAGATGCGCAAGACACATAAGTGCCTTCTTGCTGCACTACCTGCAACATGACCCTCATATTGTCAGAATTCGAAGTAATCATGACTACTGGGTTGCCACACTCTTAGATCCCCCAAACTTTTCGATCAACCTTTTCATTTTAATAAAGACCAAAAAAATAATCATTTTTGAAATTATAAACATTAGCAGGTTATTAGAAACTGAAATCAAACAGTTTTCAACTCAAAACTTTATTCTAGGTGATGTTACATTTTCACATAGGTCCCCTAGTTCGAAAGGAGCTTCTGAACTCTCTCGTCAATTGAATTTGTCAGGTTTTGGATGGTTTCTGCTTCAATTGTTTTGCATGAGGACAGAATACCCTCCCAGAGCTGTTGCTTAGATGTGAACTGCCTCCCGCCATCACAGACACTCCTTTTGATGATGCTCCAGAGGTTCTGAATGGGGTAGAGGTCAGGGGAGCATGGGGGTCACACCATAAGTTTGTCCCCTTTTATGCCCATATCAGCCAGAGATGCAGATGTTTTATGTGCAGCATGAGATGGTGCATTATCATGCAGAAAAATGATCTTGCTGTGAAATACACGGTTCTTCTTCTTGAACCATGGCAGGAAGTGCTGTTTGAGAAAATCCACATACATTATGGAGTTCATCTTTAGCGCCTTCAAGGATCCTAAAGGGGCCGACAATCTCTCTCCCCATGATTCCAGCCCAAAACATTTCTCCACCTCCTCCTTGTTGGCGGTGTAGCCGTGTTTGCGTGGGGTGTCCATCAACCGGCCATCCTCCACTCCATCCATCTGGACCATCGAGCGCTGCACGGCACTCATCCATGAACAAAACAGTTTTGAAATCAGTCTTCATGTAATGTTTAGCCCACTGGAGCCGTTTCTGCTTGTGTGAAGTGGATAGAGGAGGTCGACAGGATGGCGTATGCACAGCTGGAAACCTCTGAAGGACCCTGCATCTTGTTGTTCGGGGGACGTTGGAGGCACCAGCAGCTTCAAAAACTTGTCTGCTGCTATGACAAGGCTTTTTTGCCGCTGCTCTTTTAACCTGACGTAATTGCCTGTAGGAAAGAGTCCTCAATTTGCCCTTATCAGCACGCACACGTGTGTACTGTGAATCGGCTACATACTAATTGATTGCAAAGACACTTCATCCTGATCATCGCACAATGTTGATTGTAGTCATGCCGTGACCTAAACACTCCACAATTTGTTGCTTCTCAGCAGCCAACACATCCTTTTTCTTTCCCATTTTGGCAGAAAATGTAGGCTGCTTAATAATGTGAGACAGCCTTCTTAAGTAGTCTTGCCTTTCATTGGACACACCTGCCAAACTAATTAGCACAGGTGTCTGCAATTGCTTACAGTGATATAAAGAGCCCTGACACACATCACCATCAATGAGTTTAACTGACAAACAAATTCTTCCCTTATCACTCCTAAACACTTTTTGCATAATAATTTGGAACACAGTGTACATGTGCTTTTCCACAAAACACCAGTGGTTCACGTAGTGAATCTTCCAGTTCTAACTTGCCCACCGTGGTCTGTATGGAGTTGTTCAATAAAGGGCCCAAAATTAAGATAACATAGATGGGAGAGGTCTCTATGAATAGGAATTCCTAAGTATTTGATACCCTGTGAGGGCCAGGCAAAGGGAAAGTTGGACTGGATGGAATCCTCTATGGATTTGGGGAGGGAGACATCGAGGGCCTCAGACTTCGCTGCATTGATTTTTAAATTTGACCATGTAACAAAGTGATCTATTTCAACCATAACAGCATGGATGGATATATGTGATTGAGTGATATATACTAGGACATCATCAGCAAATAGAGAGCACTTGTACTCGGTGCCTCCCACCTCAATCCACCTAATATTGGGGTTATGGCGAATTGATGAGAGCAGGTGCTCCGTCACTAGGATGTATAAGAGAGGGGACAGAGGACATCCCTGCCTTGTCCCATTGGTGATTGTGAAAGGTGATGAAAATGTTCTGATGCACCCCCTGGGCCTTGGGACACCCGGAGCCGGACCCTTTTTGGTGGATGCTGGTGGTTGTAGTCTTCGTGGCGGCGACCCGGTTCCGTGGCTCAGGGTGGTCAAACCAGTGGCGGAACTATTTATGTGGTTTTGATGTTTAAATGTGCGACTACGCCACCCGTGGATTGCGGTCAGAGTGAACCGCCGCTGCAGGGCAGACCGCTGAGGCTGGTGTTGTGGGTGCAGCAGAGCGTAGCATAACTCCCCACGGGAGGAGTATAGCCTCAGTGCAGTGTATGAGGAGGATGGGGGTGATGGTGCAGGGCAGCAGCAGTAACGACACGGAGTCAGTGATGCAGTCCAGGGCCTTTACTCACAGTTCTTATTATCTAGACCACGTCTGCAGGTAACGGCTGCCCACGTCGTACTGTGCTCACCAGGTGAGGGGCTCAGACAACTCCCAGATAACTTTGGAGCGCTTCACAGGACCCACTTTGTGTGTCCTTTGTCTGGCCTTTCTTACCAACCCTTCTGTCCGGCTGCCTCGGGCCTCCTCTTGGTAAACTTGGTGCCAGTTTCCCTGACCCTATGTGGTGCCTTCCTAGCGGGTGTAGCGAGTAGCTGCGCCACATAAAATGTCACAGCCTCCGGTTTCTAGCTGAGGGTAGTTTCCTGCCTCCACTAGTTTCGGGGACCGGTCTCCCCCTTTGGCCTGACCCCTCCACGCAGGTGGATTCGGGCGTGCGGTGGCGACTCGCCCGTCCGCACCCCTGGGATCCCTTCATTCCTCGTTCCTGGAGCCTTCTCTGCTCCTCTTCCTTCCTTCTCCCTCTTCCAGGCCTGGGCCTCTGTTACTAGGCCCGCCTCCGGAGCAGAGCTCATGCAGAGCCCCTGCTCCCTGCCACTTCTGCACAGACTTCTCTGCACTGAACTAAGATGGTGCCCACCTTTTATACTCCCTTCTCAATGCACCCAGGAACTGCTTCCTCCCTGCTCCTGCACTACAATGTTCCCCTTCCTCAGTGTTCCCTCCCCCACTCCAGCCAGGGGCAGGGACTGTCGTGCCCATCTCAGAGGCATATTGGTCGCCCTGCCCCACGGCAATGTGGTATAATGCATGCAGGTGTCGGGTCCTGATCCACACTCCATCCTTACCTGAGAGTGAGATATCACACCTCTGGGTGAGGTGCAATACCTCTGTAGCAACCGAGCCCTCAGGGTGCTACAGTTCCATTTATCTTCAGCCTAGGTGACGTATTGTGATACAGGGCTGTGATTTTGGCTATAAAAGGGTCCCCTAGACCCCTACCCCAAGCTTTTTAAGAGAATCATATATGGCGTGCCAGAAGACTCTATGGAATGCTTTCTCAGCATCCAACGAGAGTATCTAATTACAAATTTTTATCTGCATCTAGCCAAGGAAATACTTTGTGCCTAGTAGCAGTGTCTGCTAGTCAGCGGATTATCCCGGCTGTTAAGCAAGCTACACCACCTGTAGTTTGGACACTTAATTTTTTCAAAGGAAATGCTACGGGACCACGGGATACTCAGTGAAGAGCATCAGGAGGCACCCCAAGGCATAGGGGCTGGGACTGGCAGTAGGATGCCTTGCGGTGGACAGCCGAGCTCGATCCTTATAAAAGCTTTTTAACTGCAGCAGCTTTAGTGGACGCTACTGGAGCTGGAATTACGCGGCTGCTGGCATGAGACTTGCCCTCCAATAGATCCTTGTAAATGGATTTAAAGTGTATTCATTCAAATTAGAGAGACAATTTAAATTAAAAAGCTTAGAGCTGCCTCCACCACAGGGGGGCTCGCTCGACCCACCAGCGGACAGGCACCAGTATTGGGAGAGGGGGGCTGGCCGTCAGGGTTCACCGCGGCTCTGGCACAAACCCGGCGACACGGAGGTGGCACGGGCAGGAGCGGACTGAACGTGTCGGCTTCTCACCTTTTGGATCTTAGAACGGCATGACATGCCTATATCTGTGTCTCCCCCTCCTTTTACTCCTCCACCTCTTTTCTTTTCGCATGACTATATGTGCTTGTCACTTTTCCATGTGTTAGTTGTGTCTTCTGAGCAGTTTGTCAGCTTTTGGACACCTTTGAAGGTGTTTTCTATGTGTTTCTATGTGTTTTTGTTTGCCTGCCATTGGTTTTAACGGTGTTCGAAGGTGTTTGTCGAACAGTTCGGCGAACACAGGGGTGTTCGACGAACCGAACCAAACTCGAACACTACGGGGGTGGCTCAACACTAGTAAAGAACTGAGGGACCGGAAAGATGTGCAGTAAGATTAGTAGAAGGATGTCTTTTATTATTTAAAGCTTCACGTTGACCTTTTACGCTTCAAAAAATGGGCATACAGGTGCCGCCATTTTGCTGAATCTGCATGGATGTGAATTACAAAAAAATCTGCATTTTGGCAAAGACAGACGTTCTAATAATTCCAGTAGACGTCAAATCCACCTCAACATATTTCATCATCTGTAGTATTGTGAAATGGTGACAGATCTTCTTTAGTTCGGTCTCTGCCTCTACGAGTTCTAAATTACTTGAAGTAGGACTGAACAGGGGACATTCTCCTAAAGACCAGATACTATTGCAAGGAATTGAACTTGTTTCATTGGTCCTACTTTCAAGTTATGGTGCAGGTTGTGATAATGGGTGATTTTCATTTAAAATGCAATATCAGGTCAGTGTAAAATTGATTTAGTGATGGAACCAGTGTTATGGACATTTCTTGTGTGTCCCAGAAGACATTCTCCAACATAAAGCATGTCCTAATGTTACTCTCGTAACGGTGAGCAGCATGTGTGGCCAAAACATGCTTCCAAGACTGAAACATCTCCAGACTTGTGTAACATACCTGGCGGCGTCCTTGCATAGTGGTCCATCTCCCACTGTGCAAGAGCGCGTACTTGATCTCCAGTCCAGAATGTCTCTCTGGCTTCCCTCCATGCTGTCTGTTTGCCTCTGTGTCTGCTGCTTAAGGGCGGCTCCCGATCACTTCCTTCTTTTTGTACCTGCTGCAGGCACACCCCTTGTGCGTCCTCAGCCTATTGCTGTCTGTCACCTGGTATTTAAACCAGCTGCTCCAATTAACCCTTGCTTGAGCATCTTGCCTTGTCAGTTGGCTTTTTGTCTCTGACATGCCAGGTCCTGTGTATGTTACCTGTCTTGCAGTATCTGTTTCCGTGTCTGTACTGTGTCCTACCTGTGTACTCTAATCTGCAGTCTGTACTCGCTCTCTAGCCTGTTGTCTTCTGCCTATCCTGGAGGCTGTGTTTCCAGGCTTGTGTGTACACGCTCCTTGCCTGTTCGTTCATACTTAGACTCGTTCCTGTATCTTGCTGCTGTGTCTGTTCTTGTCTGAATACTCTCCTAGCCCCTTTCCTATTTTTTCTCTATGTCTGTACCTTCCCTTTTCCTGCAGAGTCTGAACTCGTGCCTAACTCCTGCTCGTTGTCACTGTACTTCCGTTTGTGAGTTTGTGGTCCACTCACTACTTCTCTGCAAGTACCCTGTGGGTATCTGGTTCTGCCTTTCCCTTCTAGTCTGTTCCATGTGAACAGACCCTGTCCCCTCCGCGTCTGTGGTTTCCCTTTGCTCAGCTCTGTCCACTGCATCTGCGGTTTTCGCTTTGCTCAGCTCTGTCCACAGCATCTGCGGTTTTCGCTTTGCTCAGCTCTGTCCACCGCGTCTGCGGTTTTCGCTTTGCTCAGCTCTGTCCACCGCGTCTGCGGTTTTCGCTTTGCTCAGCTCTGTCCACCGCGTCTGCGGTTTTCGCTTTGCTCAGCTCTGTCCACCGCGTCTGCGGTTTTCGCTTTGCTCAGCTCTGTCCACCGCGTCTGCGGTTTCAAATTTGTCTCCCAGTCTGTACTGGACCCTACCCAGCCTGCGCTCTAGTCTGCCTGTTCCTGTATTCCCCGGTGTGGGTCAACAGCCGTGTCCGGAGTCTGACCTGAAGTAGACCCTGGTTCCTCTGCTCGGTTCCTCCCTGGTGCACTGGCGTCGTATGCCGTCGTGCGACCTTGGTCGGATCGGGCAGATACTTATTTACGCCCCTCCAGGCACTCTCCGGTTCATGGCACAGTGGAATCACTACATAAACACACACACGCCAGTCAGTCCGGGCGTGTGCATTACAGCATGCTCAGTCCATGGTTCCCGTTGAGCCCCACGGCCTTCGCTCTCTGAGACGTTTTCCAGCGAATACGTGCATTAAAAATTAAGAAATAAAAATTTTTTTTTTTCCTTAGCTGAGTTCCAGGCGAATTACGCGCCCGTCCAGATGGATCTTTCTGCACTCGTTCCTGCGGATCCGCCACATTACTATGGGGATCCCAGACAGAGTCGTGCATTTGTGGAACAATGCATGCTACACTTCAAGTTCTACCCTCTATGTTTTCCCACAGATCAGGCTAAGATGGGATTCATGATGTCTTACCTAGCGGGTGATGCCTTGAATTGGATCACCCCCCCTATGGGACGCACAGGATCCTATCATCCTGGACATAATGGCCTTCCTGGTGGCCTTTCTAATGTTCTTTGATGATCCTAACCTGGAGGCTCCTGTTGAAGCTTCACTTCCCAATATCCTGGAGCAGCCCCGATGGGTAATGTGTGTGGGTAGTGCAATAGTCCTCCAGCCCAATGAGACTACTGCCCACCCAGAATCCTCACAGGGTGACTGCACTCTCCGGTATACTTCTCCCAACTTCAAGAGGCAGTCCAGACGTGCTAGACATAGAGGCAAGCCATCACGCCAGGGTCTGTCCTCCCTGAGACCTCCTGACCCCAACCTTGAAGTCCCTACTGAAGCTTCATCTCCCTGTAGCCCGGAAAAGCCCCAACGGGTAATGTGCGTGGGTAGTGCACCAGTTCTCCTGCCCGAAGAGACTGCTGCCCACCCAGTATCTACACCGGAGGACCCCCTGTTGCCTACTGAATCCCCCGGGATACCACATGATGACTATTGGAGAGAGACTTCCCTATACTCTGCACCTGTTACGTCGCCCGCTTCGTCCAGTGAGTCCGACCTAGTGTTCTCCGAAGCAGAGGCTGCCCCCGAGTCTCTTCACCCCTCCGACCTGGCGGAGGACCTCCAGTTGTCTCCTGAACCCTTCGGGGTGCTACCTGATAGCGAATGGACAGAGACTCTCCTATACTCAGTACCTGATACCTCGCCTGCTTCTTCCAGTGAGTCTGACCTAGTGTACTCCGAAGCAGAGGTTATCCCCGAGTCTCTGCACTCTTCCGACCCGGCGGAGGACCCCCAGTTGTTTCCAGAATCCTCCGGGGTACCACCTGATAACAAAGAGACAGTGACTTTTCTACACCTTGTACCTGATACCTCGCCCATTTCATCCTGTGAGCTTGACAAGATGTACCCCGAAGCAGAGGTTTCCCCCGAGTCTCTGCACCCCTCCAACCCGGCGGAGGACTTCCAGTTGTCTCCTGAACGCTCTGGGGTGCTACCTGATAATAAGTGGAGAGAGACTTCCTTGTGTGCTGTTCCTGGTACTCCACCCATTTCGTCTGTTGCTGAGGATGGCTGGATAGGAGGTAGCATCCTTGCTACCCAGATGAGACCAGTTTCTCCAGTGGACAGTGGAAGTGATCTCCTTGAAGTGAAGGATTGTTCCTCGAATTCCCTGCGGAACACTCTGGCAGGCCTGAAGAAGAGGGGGCGTAAGGGGGGGGGGTACTGTAACATACCTGGCGGCGTCCTTGCATAGTGGTCCATCTCCCACTGTGCAAGAGCGCGCACTTGATCTCCAGTCCAGAATGTCTCTCTGACTTCCCTCCATGCTGTCTGTTTGCCTCTGTGTCTGCTGCTTAAGGGCGGCGCCCGATCACTTCCTGCTTTTTGTACCTGCTGCAGGCACACCCCTTGTGCGTCCTCAGCCTATTGCTGTCTGTCACCTGGTATTTAAACCAGCTGCTCCAATTAACCCTTGCCTGAGCATCTTGCCCTGTAAGTTGGCTTTTTGTCTCTGACATGCCAGGTCCTGTGTATGTTACCTGTCTTGCAGTATCTGTTTCCGTGTCTGTACTGTGTCCTACCTGTGTACTCTAATCTGCAGTCTGTACTCGCTCTCTAGCCTGTTGTCTTCTGCCTATCCTGGAGGCTGTGTTTCCAGGCTTGTGTGTACACGCTCCTTGCCTGTTCGTTCATACCTAGACCCGCTCCTGTATCTTGCTGCTGTGTCTGTTCTTGTCTGAATACTCTCCTAGCCCCTTTTGTTTTTTTTTTCTTTTTCCTACCTTCCCTTTTTCTGCAGAGTCTGAACTCGTGCCTAACTCCTGCTCGTTGTCACTGTACTTCAGTTTGTGAGTTTGTGGTCCACTCGCTATTTCTCTGCAAGTACCCTGTGGGTATCTGGTTCTGCCTTTCCCTTCTAGTCTGTTCCATGTGAACAGAGCCCTGTCCCCTCTGCGTCTGCGGTTTCGCTTTGCTCAGCTCTGTCCACCGCGTCTGCGGTTTTCGCTTTGCTCAGCTCTGTCCACCGCGTCTGCGGTTTTCGCTTTGCTCAGCTCTGTCCACCGCGTCTGCGGTTTTCGCTTTGCTCAGCTCTGTCCACCGCGTCTGCGGTTTTCGCTTTGCTCAGCTCTGTCCACCGCGTCTGCGGTTTTCGCTTTGCTCAGCTCTGTCCACCGCGTCTGCGGTTTTCGCTTTGCTCAGCTCTGTCCACCGCGTCTGCGGTTTTTGCTTTGCTCAGCTCTGTCCACCGCGTCTGCGGTTTTCGCTTTGCTCAGCTCTGTCCACCGCGTCTGCGGTTTTCGCTTTGCTCAGCTCTGTCCACCGCGTCTGCGGTTTTCGCTTTGCTCAGCTCTGTCCACCGCGTCTGCGGTTTTCGCTTTGCTCAGCTCTGTCCACCGCGTCTGCGGTTTTCGCTTTGCTCAGCTCTGTGCACCGCGTCTGCGGTTTTCGCTTTGCTCAGCTCTGTCCACCGCGTCTGCGGTTTTCGCTTTGCTCAGCTCTGTCCACCGCGTCTGCGGTTATCGCTTTGCTCAGCTCTGTCCACCGCGTCTGCGCTTTTCGCTTTGCTCAGCTCTGTCCACCGCGTCTGCGCTTTTCGCTTTGCTCAGCTCTGTCCACCGCGTTTGCGCTTTTCGCTTTGCTCAGCTCTGTCCACCGCGTCTGCGCTTTTCGCTTTGCTCAGCTCTGTCCACCGCGTCTGCGCTTTTCGCTTTGCTCAGCTCTGTCCACCGCGTCTGCGGTTTCAAATTTGTCTCCCAGTCTGTACTGGACCCTACCCAGCCTGCGCTCTAGTCTTCCTGTTCCTGTATTCCCCGGTGTGGGTCAACAGCCGTGTCCGGAGTCTGACCTGGAGTAGACCCTGGTTCCTCTGCTCGGTTCCTCCCTGGTGCACTGGCGTCGTATGCAGTCGTGTGACCTTGGTCGGATCGGGCAGATACTTAGTTACGCCCCTCCAGGCACTCTTCGGTTCATGGCACAGTGAAATCACTACATAAACACGCACACACCAGTCAGTCCGGGCGTGTGCATTACAACTTGTTTCTCATTGAGCACATCTGGAACTTCATTAGTTGCCAATTTCACAAAAGCTGTCTGCAACAGATCTTGAAGGTTTTCCAAAGTGCATTGTGTGCAGAAGAACATTCAGCTGATAGTTAATGACCTCAATCATAGCAGAAGAGGCAGTAAGTGACAATTTTCAGCACGTGGCAGTCATACTTCATACTGAATGAATCGAGAAGTTTTGAACTTATTTTTTATTTTTCTCCATCTTGTGATTTCCATAAGTCCACAACATTTCTTGTGTGGCGTTACATTTTCATTGTTGAAGAGTGTATATTCTATGTGCAGATTTTTATGATACTTGTTGGTATATTCCATGATCTTGTGTTTTTTGTATTCTACATAGATATCCAAGCACATCTTTATATCTAGATGGTCACACACTTCCCTGATAGACTCTCATTTTACAAGTCTTTATGCAGGAGCAGTTGTGGGAATAAAGACTCATTCTCCTTACACACAGCTTTTGCCTAACTTTCCATATAATTGTTTTTTCCAGTGAATGTTCCCTGTCATCTACAATTGAATGGCCGGTGTGAACAGTTGTCTTTGGTGGATCCCATGTATGTACTCATGTGTTCTCATGCTGAGTTGTTGGCAATGGTGGGAGATTCTCTGACATCATAGAGATGGTAATGAGTTTGGACTATTACCTAATGAGATTTCAAGGCTCTGGACAGGTGAGACCTCTGTGGAGCCTGATGTGTCTCATAGACATTTCTTTAACATCAACACATAATAACAAATGGCACTGTTGCCCCAACCAATGCACAAACACCTGACTTGTTTCTGGAGAAGACAAAGAGGAAATTTAAGGTTTATTTAATTTAGGGCCTGAAATTAGAAGAATTAACATATTAACCAAGTCGTTATCAGTTTGCATTGCATCATTATTATGAAGAGTCCACAGGACTAAAATAGACAAAATTCCATCTATTCAGTAAATTTTATTTGTTACAAAACAATGTATTTTAACTTCAGACAAAATAAGAGCTAAGAGAGTAATGAACATCTGATATTCCACAGACAGATATAATCAGATACTAACCACGTATTTATCTAAATGTGATATGAGGAATTTGAGATGAGTGAATCTGGCAAAACTGGAATTAATTGACCTGTTCATATATATATTTTTAAGGCAAATTCAATTTGCAGAGACGTTCTTCTTCACAAGTTTAATTTCTCTTATTATTGTATGGGGTCTTGCCAATATCCAGATTATAATAAACTTAAGATGGAAAAAAAATCCTTTTACACACATCAGTGCTCACATCTCCTGACACTCCGCACCTCACCGTCCACCGCTCTGGTCCTCGATTCATGTTTTGATCTCTACCACCAGGGCAGAAATCCCTGGACCCTCTCATGCTCTGACAAAATCACAAATTTTGATGTCATCATGACCTCAAGTGCACAAGTGCAGAACCGTCCGGGCATATTTAAAACGGGAAGTCCCAGTCCAACATGAGATAACCGAGGCTTTCAATGCAATCATTGGCGATTGAAAGATGCAATGAGGAGTGGAGAGGACCCAGTGGTAAGCTGTAAGGTTAGTATAAGGATTTTTTTAACCTTTTGCTTGCACTTTAGAGGTAAAATGTCAGACAGTTGCTAACATTTTGCTGAATCCGTATGGAAGCGAATAATTGAAGTATGCATTTTGACTAATTAATAGAATCTTCTTTCATCAAATTTATTCACTCATCTCTATTATTAAATTAACAAATTGCAGAGAATGAAGGATGTTAGATACAAAAGAATGATCTGTCTAAACAGATAGAGACTAAATAAATTAGATATGTAGAGTTAGCAATTTTTTTCCTGGCGCACACATCTTTTTTGGATGTTATGTATTTTGGTGCTTTGTAGGAGCGTAAAAACATACATTGAAATTGAATTGCAATTTTTGGGCAATAACTTTATACTTTGGCTAGTCAAATGTTTTGCATACATGGAGATAACAAACATTTTTTAATGTCTTTTATAGTAAATAGGCAGAAGAGGGAAGTGATACAAATTTTTATGATTTTTTTTAAACGATTTTTATGATGTTTGAAACTTAATTTTTCATTTTAAATTCTTGTTTCTTTACGAAAATTGAATCTGTGATTGTGTGAACGTTTATTTAATAGATTGAAAAACAGTTGTATTTCTAAAATTTCTTATGTAGAACTAATGGATGAATTTCAGAGGAGATGGCAGCCCTGTTGGTCTCCAGTAGTCCCTCTTTCTGCCCTGAAAACCCATCTTCTCCACATTATCATTAATCGGGACACTTGGCTACTGCAGTGGTTCCACCCCAGGGACTACATACTTAAATTGTTAATGTCACAGATATTCAATCAAATTATAGTTGTTAGATTCAGCTATTAGATCTCATCATCAATAAGCTGGTTGGAAGATGTTTTGTAATCTATAGATATTTTACTTGCCCTTGAAATATCATGTGGCTGCAGTTCTACCTGTGACACCTCCACCAATCAGAAGCAATAAAAAAATGTGAACATTACAAACAACACGACTAAAAAAGTAACATTTCTCTTCTTTTCTTCTCAGATAAAATGGTGGCAGTAAATTCTATTCCAATAGTGATGAGGCAGGAACTGTTGGCCGGAGTGGACTATATGAAAACTGTGGGCAACAGATTCCAAAAATTGGATTCGGCCATAATGGACATATTTGGGGAGTATTTGTCAGAAATCCTATGCAAAAAATACACTGGACATTGGTATCCAGAGAACCCGATGAAAGGACAAGCCTACAGGCAAGTCATCAGTGGCATCACCAGATATGTCCAGAAAATTTCAATCTTGGTCTTCCAGATGCTGTAGAAATTCCTTATGTTGTACTAATGGCATCGCATCTCTAATGGCTCACTTTTGTCTCTTAGGTGTATTTAGGTGTATCCGAATCAATGGGCAGGACAAGGATGAAAGCATTCTCGAGGCTTGTGCTCTAAGTCAAATAAGATTTTATGACCTTGCACTGCCCAAGGAATTCACCTTGTGGATTGACCCCTTTGAAGTATCTTGCCGGTGAGTAGTCGCTCTGTATATATTATTCAGAAGATTTGGTTCCAATAATTCCCAGGACTGATAACCATTTCTTATTGATTTATCTTTGGACTGGTTGGGGGAAGAAAATTTACCATACACTGTTGTAAGCTTCGATCCTAGATCCCCTAGAATAAAATATGTTTCTGTAGGACCAGAAGAACATCAACAAGAGGCTTCCTATTCCAGTATGGTTGATTGCGCAATACAGGTTCCTGAAGACATTGAAGATACCATCTCATCACCATCATCATCACCAAGGCTTAGCGATGATGGAGATAGTGGAATTGATGAAGCTCCCAATCCTCCAGTGGAGCAAATACCTAGTAATACTGGACCAGATCAGGTAGGAAATCCTTAACATTTACTGACACTTGGGGTATAGGATAATGACACTTGCACTAAGGCTACATGACCATAAAGACTGACACGTGGGGTTTGGGCTAATGACTCTTGGACGCAGGAAAAATTAAATTTTATTGAATTAACCCTTGATGTTCTTGTATTTTCAGGCATCGACTGCCATTTTTAGGACCTCGGCTCCGCTCTGGTTTCCCCCATGGAGGGCTTAACTTTTCAGCAACCCCTCAAATGACCCACAGTATCGGCCGTGGTTTTAGATGCTGCAGACTAATAAATTTAGAGACAGAGAATTTTATATAGAAAAAAAATATCCTTACACTTAATTTTTATTTATTTTTTGTAAGAAATGTGAATCTTTTCCTTGTAATAAAGATCCTGAGATGAATCCACAACTCTGTGATTATTATAATTATATGTAATAGACCTGGGAACATCCCCAAAATTACAAGAATCCCACATGGTTTATGTTTAAGAGGTGGTAGGGGGCCGGTAAACCAAATGTCACGATGTCCTCTGAAGTGTTTACTGAGCATGCACTAGCTGCCAATGAGTCATTTACTGACATCCAATATGGAGACATTTTTACTTTAAATGTTGCGCAACAGTAAAACGTTGTGCACCATTTCTGATCTCTCCAGGTGTCTGTCCTTGTGTATGCAGATTCTTCAGACTGGTCAATCATTCCCAGCCTAGGATCTTAACTCTACAGGCCACTTACCTGGTTTCGCTGTGATGCTTTATTTTACAGCATCATTTCACATGAAGATTTTCTCTCCACCCATATGCTTCAAGCCCTTGTCATCACAACATCTACAACATTTCATAACTTCATAAAAGCACAAAAACACATACCGTAAGTGTCCACCTCTTACTCCATTGGCTATGATGCTTGTTCTACCACCTATCTTCTTCACTTATGTCATATTTTTAGGAATTCATTTAACCCAGCAAATTGGAACAATACTTTATTTGTAACACAATAGATTGAGTGTTCTCCACGATGGTGTACAGTCTGTGGTCTTTTCTCTGTAGCCTGAACTCAAGTCACAACTGTTGGTCCCTCAGATGGCTTACATTGGAGTTTTCATTCACTCTCACTGTAAGGCCACATTCACATGATCAATGTTTGATTTGTATTAAACACTAGTATTTTTACTATTATACTTTTCCTCTGATTGTTCCACTCCTGGTTTTGGCTTAAAAATCCTGATGTAAAATACTTACCAAATACTGAACATGTGAACTTGGACTTTTTTATGGACCGACCGGTGGCATGATGCAATCGCTTCTCAGTTGACTTTTTAATTAATGGTCTTTAAGATGCCTGTTTACATTCACAGATCAAAGTAAATGAAGTCTGCTGAGGGATTTATACTACATCTACCTAGATCACTCATTGAGCATAGGCTGCTATACTTTCGGCAGTGCGGATCCTGTTGATAGACGAAGATGCTCCTCCAAAAATGATGATCTTTTGTGCTGCGCAAAAAATCATTTCACATGATGATCCAACATTTTGCTCATTCACGAGGGGATCAGCATCCTGTTTACACTGCAAGAAAATATTTAATTGGGCAATTTTAACGACACTCTTTCACAATTCTCTTGCATTGTAAATGTCCCTTTGTTATAACAGTTTAGACCATTAATTCTGCAGGTAATAATTTATTTTTTTTAATTTTTGTACTTGAAGCCCATAAAATGATGTACAATGCAAACTTATATTGTGGTATTGTGTTAGCCGGAAAAATCGATGTAAATACTTTCATGCCAAAAATGACAAAAGTATTCTCTGAGTGATACCTTTATTGGCGAACCAGAAATATACAGGGTGGTCCAAAAGTAGGTGGCCATAAAATAATATTTATTTTGATTTATATATAAAGTTATATTTACAAACACATGCATAACATTGAGAATTAAATTTTATTCTGAACAATAATACAAAAGTCCTTAAATTTTATCAACGCAGGTGCTCAAACTGTTTTCCATTACAATTTGCACAGCTTTGAAGTCTGCCTCTTACGCTTCGACTAACTTTTTTGTACAAGTCTCTTTGGGTATTAATTTCTTGAAATGCATCTCTTATGTAATTTTTCAAATCACTGCCACTTTTTGTCCACGCTCGGTCCCCAGCCGCCAGAGGCCGGCTGGGTGTCCATGCTCGGTCCCCAGCCGCCCCATGGCCGGGCACCCACACATTGTCCCCAGCCTCCTGGGGGTGGCCGGATGTCCATAAACGGTCCCCAGCCGCCCCTATTTGAAGGACAGCCTAACCACAAACACGTGGACAAGTGAATGTGGCCAGGGATGGTCCATCTCACTGACGCCTTCACACTGGGTTAATAATGTGGATGCCAGGACACAGTTGGACACTGGGATGCAACACGTCCTCCAGACATAGAGGATTGCGGGTCCTGGGTCAATCAGGCTTCAACACAAAGTTCAGAAGGTAGACAGCAGCAGTGGTCGGCCTCCTACACAGCGAGTAAATTATTCTTGATCATGAGGCCATCCATGTCCTTAGCTTTCTTTCCCTTGGAATGCAAGCGCATGTATGTAGTAGCGGCTAGGCATGAGGTGGTCAGCGTTTTGGCGCATATCCTAACTCCTCCGAGCATTGCTGGATGTTTTCCTGCTACTATCCCAGTTCTATGACTCCCGTTAAAACAAAGCTTCAGGTGATGAATGATGGATGAGGTGGAGGCAAAGGAGAATGGTCCATGTTCCTCCTGCTCTTTCACATCAATATCAGGCCAGTCAACCACACATGTCTTGTAGGATATGTTTCTGTACCAAAAGGAGCAGTTTGGCTACACAGTTGTAGGGCATACAGTGAGTGCAATGCCTACCAAAAATTTTGAGGCTCTCCAATGCCCTTTGGAAGTGACATGGAGGTCAGAGGGCCTTAACTAAACCGTTTTTTCCATTTATAGCAACTGGGTCTCCTGTACACTGTTGGCCTAAGCAGTGAATGGAAAGCTTTCCAAAAATTATCAGGTACTGCAATGCCCCTTGAAACAGACGTGGATTATAGCATACTAAAAACCTTCTACCCCTTATTGGGGAGTGGGTCTCCCTTAGTGTTCGCCTATGCATTGAAAAGCAAAAGCTGACTAAAATTAGGAGGAAATGCATTGCCCGTTGGAATAGTCGTGGACGTTAGAGGTAATTAAAAACAATATTTCAATGCCCTTTGGAAGAGCTGTGGAGTTCAGAGTGGTTTAACAAGATGATTTTAATGCCCCTTGGAAGAGTGGTGGAGGACGCAGTGGTAAAAAAAGACAATATTAACGCCCCTTGGAAGAGTAGTGGAGGTCACAGTAGCTTAACAAGATGGTTAAAATGCCCCTTGGAAGAGACGTGGAGGTCACAGTAGCATAACAAGATGGTTTTAATGCGCCTTGGAAGAGTGGTAGAGGTCGCAGTGGTATAAAAAGACAATATCAATCCCCCTTGGAAAAGTGGTGGAGGTCACAGTAGCTTAACAAAATGGTTTTAACACATTGTCTACCAATGGGACGCCTAATTTTTTGCTTCTAGAAACTAAGATTTTTTAATTGGGTCCAAAAAAACAAAAAATGAAAATTAGTAATTTGGCAAGTAATGGGTTAATGCCCCTTAGAAGAGACGTGGAGGTCACAGTAGCTTAATAAGACGGTTTTAATGCCCTTGGAAGAGATGTGGAGGTCACAGTAGCTTAACAAGACAGTTTTAATGCCCCTTGGAAGAGAAGTGGAGGTCACAGTAGCTTAACAAGGTGGTTTTAATGCCCCTTGAAAGAAACGTGGGGGTAACAGTAGCTTAACAAGAGGGTTTAATGCCCCTTGGAAGAGACGTGGAGGTCACAGTAGCTTAAGAAGACTGTTTTAATGCCCCTTGGAAGAGTGGTAGAGGTCGCAGTGGTATAAAAAGACATTATCAATGCCCCTTGGAAGAGTGGTGGAGGTCACAGTAGCTTAACAAGACAGTTTTAATGCCCCTTGGAAGAGATGTTGAGGTTACAGTAGCTTAACAAGATGGTTTTAATGCCCCTTGGAAGAGACATGGAGGTCACAGCAGCTTAACAAGACAGTTTTAATGCCCTTTAGAAGAGTGGTGGAGGACGCAGTGGTATACAAAACAATATCAATGCCCCTTGGAAGAGTAGTGGAGGTTACAGTAGCTTAACAAGATGGTTAAAATGCACCTTGGAAGAGTGGTGGAGGTCACAGTAGCTTAACAAGACGGTTTTAATGCTCCTTGGAAGAGATGTGGCGGTCACAGTAGCTTAACAAAACTGTTTTAATGCCCCTTGGAAGAGACGTGGAGGTCACAGTAGTTTAATAAGCTGGTTTTAATGCCCCTAGGAAGAGGGGTGGAGGTCGCAGTGGAATAAAAAGACAATATCAATGCCCCTTGGAAGAGTGGAGGAGGTCACAGTAGCTTAACAAGATGGTTAAAATGCCCCTTGAATGAGACGTGGGGGTCACAGTAGCTTAACGAGATGGTTTTAATGCCCCTTGGTAGAGACGTGGAGGTCACAGTAGCTTAACAATAGTGTTGAGCCACCCCCGTAGTGTTCGAGTTCGGTTTGGTTCATCGAACACCCTTGTGTTCGCCGAACTGTTCGTCGAACACCTTCAAACACCGTTAAAACTAATGGCAGGCAAACAAAAACACATAGAAACACATAGAAAACACCTTCAAAGGTGTCCAAAAGCTGACAAACTGCTCAGAAGACATAACTAACACATGGAAAAGTGACAAGTACATATAGTCATGCGAAAAGAAAAGAGGTGGAGGAGTAAAAGGAGGGGGAGACACAGATATAGGCATGTCATGACCTTCTAAAATCCAAAAAGTGAGAAGCCGACACGGCCAGTCCATTCCTGCCCGTGCCACCTCCGTGTCGCCGGGTTTGTGCCAGAGCCGTGGTGGACCTTGACGGACAGCCCCCTTCTCCCAATACTGGTGCCTGTCCGCTGGTGGATCGACGAGCCCCCCTGTGGTGGAGGCAGCTCTAAGCTTTTTAATTTAAATTGTCTCTCTAATGTGAATGAATACACTTTAAATCCTTTTACAAAGATCTATTGAAGGGCAAGTCTCATTCCAGCAGCCGCGTAATTCCAGCTCCAGTAGCGTCCACTAAAGCTGCTGCAGTTAAAAAGCTTTTATAAGGATCGAGCTCGGCTGTCCACCGCAAGGCGTCCTACTGCCAGTCCCAGCCCCTATACCTTGGGGTGCCTCCTGATGCTCTTCACTGAGTATCCCGTGGTCCCGAAGCATTTACTTTGAAAACATTGTGTCCAAACTACAGGTGGTGTAGCTTGCTTAACATCCGGGATAATCCGCTGACTAGCAGGCACTGCTACTAGCCACAAAGTATTTCCTGGGCTAAATGCAGTTAAAAATTTGTAATTAGATACTCTCGTTGGATGCTGAGAAAGCATTCTATAGAGTCTCCTGGCACGCCATATATTATTCTCTTAAAAAGCTTGGGGTAGGGGTCTAGGGGACCCTTTTATAGCCAAAATCACGGACCTTTATCGCAATACGTCACCTAGGCTGAAGATAAATGGAACTGTAGCACCCCGAGGGCTCGGTTGCTACAGAGGTATTGCACCTCACCCAGAGGTGTGATATCTCACTCTCAGGTAAGGATGGAGTGTGGATCAGGAAACGACACCTGCATGCATTACACCACATTGCCGTGGGGCAGGGCGACCAATATGCCCCTGAGATGGGCACGACAGTCCTTTTCCCTGGCTTGAGTGGGGGGAGGGAACACTAAGGAAGGGGAACCCTGTAGTGCAGGAGCAGGGAGGAAGCAGTTCCTGGGTGCATTGAGAAGGGAGTATAAAAGGTGGGCACCATCTTAGTTCAGTGCAGAGAAGTCTGAGCAGAAGTGACAGGGAGCAGGGGCTCTGCATGAGCTCTGCTCCGGAGGCGGGCCTAGTAACAGAGGCCCTGGCCTGGAAGAGAGAGAAGGAAGGAAGAGGAGCGGAGAAGGCTCCAGGAATGAGGAACGAAGGGATCTCAGGGGTGTGGACGGGCGAGTCGCCACCGCACGCCCGAATCCACATGCGTGGAGGGGTCAGGACAAAGGGGGAGACCGGTTCCCGAAACTAGTGGAGGCGGGAAACGACCCTCATCTAGAAACCGGAGGCTGTGACATTTTCTATGGTGCAGCCCCTCGCTACACCCGCTAGGAGGGCAGCACATAGGGTCAGGGAAACTGGCGCAAAATTTACCAAGAGGAGGCCCGAGGCAGCCAGACAGAAGAGTTGGTAAGAAAGGCCAGACAAAGGACACACAAAGGGGGTCCTGTGAAGCGCTCCAAAGTTATCTGGGAGTTGTCTGAGCCCCTCACCTGGTGAGCACAGTACGACGTGGGCAGCCGTTACCTGCAGAAGTGGTCTGGATAATAAGAACTGTGAGTAAAGGCCCTGGACTGCATCCCTGACTCCGTGTCATTACTGCTGCTGCCATGCACCATCACCCCCATCCTCCGCATACACTGTCCTGAGGCTATACTCCTCCCGTGGGGAGTTATGCTATGCTCTGCTGGACCCGCAACACCAGCCTCAGCGGTCTGCCCTGCAGTGGCGGTTCACTCTGACTGCAATCCACGGGTGGCGTAGTCGGACGTTTAAACATCAAAATCACATAAATAGTTCCGCCACTGGATTGACCGCCCAGAGCAACGGAACCGGGTCGCCGCCACGGAGACTACAACCACCAGCATCCACCAAAAAGTGTCCGGCTCCGGATGTCCCAAGGCCCAGTGGCGTGTCAGAACATTTTCATCACCTTTCATAATCACCAATCGGACAAGGCAGGGATGTCCTCTGTCCCCTCTCTTATACATCCTAGTGACGGAGCACCTGCTCTCATCAATTCGTCATAACCCCAATATTAGGTGGTTTGAGGTGTGAGGCACCGAGTACAAGTGCTCTCTATTTGCTGATGATGTCCTAGTATATATCACTCAATCACATATATCCATCCCTGCTGTTATGGCTGAAATAGATCACTTTGTTACATGGTCAAATTTTAAAATCAATACAGCAAAGTCTGAGGTCCTCGATGTCTCCCTCCCCAAATCCATACAGGATTCCATCCAGTCCAACTTTCCCTTTGCCTGGCCCTCACAGGGTATCAAATTCTTAGGAATTCCTATTCATAGAGACCTCTCCAGTCTATGTTATCTTAATTTTGGGCCCTTTATTGAACAACTCCATACAGACCACGGTTGGCAAGTTAGAACTGTAAGATTCACTACGTGAACCACTGGTGTTTTGTGGAAAAGCACATGTACACTGTGTTCCAAATTATTATGCAAAAAGTGTTTAGGAGTGATAAGGGAAGAATTTGTTTGTTTGTCAGTTAAACTCATTGACTGTGATGTGTGTCAGGGCTCTTTATATCACTGTAAGCAATTGCAGACACCTGTGCTAATTAGTTTGGCAGGTGTATCCAATGAACTGCAAGACTACTTAAGAAGGAAGTCCCACATTATTAAGCAGCCTACATTTTCTGCCAAAATAGGAAAGAAAAAGGATGTGCCGGCTGCTGAGAAGCAACAAATTGTGGAGTGTTTTGGTCAAGGCATGACTACAATCAACATTGTGCGATGATCAGGATGAAGTGTCTTGGCAATCAAGAAGTATGTAGCTGATTTACAGTACACACATGTGCGTGCTGATAAGGTAAAATTGATTACTCTTTCCTACAGGCAATTACGTCAGGTTAAAAGAACAGCGGCAAAAATGCCTTGTCAAAGCAGCAGACAAGTTTTTGAAGCTGCTGGTGCCTCCAACGTCCCCCGAGCAACAAGATGCAGGGTCCTTCAGAGGTTTGCAGCTGTGCTTACACCATCCTGTCGACCTCCTCTATCCACTGCACACAAGCAGAAACGGCTCCAGTGGGCCAAACAGTACATGAAGACTGACTTCAAAACTGTTTTGTTCACTGATGAGTGCCGTGCAACGCTCGATGGTCCAGACGGATGGAGTGGAGGATGGCTGGTTGATGGACACCCCACGCAAACACGGCTACAGCACCAACAAGGAGGAGGTGGAGTAATGTTTTTGGCTGGAATCATGGGAAGAGAGATTGTCGGCCCCTTTAGGATCCCTGAAGGGGTAAAGATGAACTCCATAATGTATGTGGAGTTTCTCAAACAGCACTTCCTGCCATGGTTCAAGAAGAAGAACCGTGTATTCCACAGCAACATCATTTTCATGCATGATAATGCACCATCTCATGCTGCACATAACACATCTGCATCTCTGGCTGATATGGGCATAAAAGGGGACAAACTTATGGTGTGACCCTCATGCTCCCCTGACCTCTACCCCATTCAGAACCTCTGGAGCATCATCAAAAGGAGTGTCTATGATGGCGGGAGGCAGTTCACATCTAAGCAACAGCTCTGGGAGGGTATTCTGTCCTCATGCAAAACAATTGAAGCAGAAACCATCCAAAACCTGACAAATTCAATGGTTGAGAGAGTTCAGAAGCTCCTTTCGAACAAGGTGTCCTATGTGCAAATGTAACATAACCTAGAAAAAAGTTTTGAGTTGAAAACGGTTTGATTTCAGTTTCTAATAACCGGCTAATGCTTATAATTTCAAAAATGACCATTTTTTTGGTCTTTATTAAAATGAAAAAAGGTTGATCGAAGAGTGTGGGGGATCTAAGAGTGTGGCAACCCAGTAGTCAGGATTACTTCGAATTCTGACAATCTGAGTGTCATGTTGCAGGTAGTGCAGCAAGAAGGCACTTATGTGTCTTGCGCATCTCGGAGCCCCAAAATTATTTTCCAGGCTAGATGCAGCTAAAAATTATTATTAATTTTAAATCAGGTGGAGCTTAGTATAGATGGCCTAATAGAATCAGTACTGCACACTGCTACAAAGCCCAAATTATTTTCCTGCCAAGATACAGATAAACATGATTAGTAATTTGAAAGCTTAAAATGGTTGGTGAGGTGATTTTAACCAATCATCAAGCTTTTACTCTCCCGAGGATGACACAGGGGTAGAAAAGTCATTTCGGATCCATGATTTGCTCATCTTTATGAACGTGAGTCTGTCTACATTATCAGTGGAGAGCCGCGTGCGCTTATCTGTCAGCACACCACCAGCAGCGCTGAACACACGTTCAGACAGAACGCTGGCTGCGGGGCATGACAAGATCTCCAAGGCGTAAGTGGCGAGCTTCGGCAATTTATCCAAATTGGAAGCCCAAAAAGAGCAAGGGTCCAGTGACACAGTCATGGCTTCAATGTTTACTTGGAGATACTCCTGTACTATCGTCTCTAGGCGTGGACTATGTGTCAGACTTCATGTCTCCTGTGGCTTTGCAAAGGATGGGCTAAAAAATTGGTGAAATGATTCCGCAAAATTGATGTTACCAGCAGATACTGTGTTTCTGTTACGGTTTGAGGGCTGAACACTCGACGGTCCCACGGTTGGCAAGTTGGAACTGTGAGATTCACTATGTGCACCACTGGTGTTTTGTGGAAAAGCACATGTATGATTCTGGAACAGTCTCTGCTGATAATCCTGCATGCGTGCATCCCTTTCTATGGCAGGAATAATTTCTGCAAATTTACTTTTGTACCGGGGATCTAACAGTGTGGCAACCCAGTAGTCAGGATTATTTCTAATTCACACAATTCGAGGGTCATGTTGCAGGTAGTGCAGCAAGAAGGCACTCATGTGTCTTGCGCATCCAGGAGCACCAAGTCCCTGCTGTGTTGGTGGCGAGATAACAATCATGCTTCCTTCCTCTGTCCTCTCCCCCCAACCTCGCACAACAGAAATTTGATCATGGTCTCCCTTATCTGATGAGTCTTCCATCAGTTCGTCCTCCACTTCTTCCTGGGCTCCTGCACCTTCCTCACTAGTTTGGCTGCTACCATGCGCCCTGGTAAAACCATCTCCCCCACCCTCACATGCCTGCCGCCTTGGTGCTGCCGACCGTCTGGACCTTGCAGATGTTAGCCCTTCCGCATACAACTCCTCCTCCTCTACTTCCTCCACCTCCTCTTGTGCCACCACCTGACTCCGCTGGCTGTTGCGGGTAAAGAGGTGGCAAGTCTGCGTCCCAAAACAAGTGTGACTGCTGTCCCCCCAGTCACAGAGGATAAAGAGGCCGCAGATGCACAAGATGGGGCAGATGGTGGTTGGCCCGTCCGGCTAGGCCGCATTGTAGCACAGTGAGCTTCAAACTGCAACTTATGCTTCATGTCCTTGTACCGGTTCATGCATGAAGTACTCAAACTATGTATTTTTTGGCCTCTACTTAGCTTTTGTTGACAAATGTTACAGATAACGCGAGTTGGGTCATCTTTATCGATCTGAAAAAATGCCCAGGCTATGCAAGGCTTAGCACCCATGCGACCTGAAGAGCCACCACGACTTGTGGTCAGAGGCAGAGTTGTGTTTGAGGATGCAGTTGTTGACGTGCTTCCAGTACTACGTCTCTGTCCAGGAAGGCGCAACCTGACCTCATCGTCACTAGCATCCTCCTCCACCTCCTCTGCTGATCTCATCTCTTGGCTGACTGTGGGTTGAGAGTAAGTGGGATCTCCAACCTCATCATCATCACCCTGTGTGTTATCACACCCATCGTCCTCAGAGCCAACCTGTTTCTGCCCTGACAAAAAACTAAAGTTGTCGCTCCAAATAGGTATTTGAGTCTCATCATTGTCTTCCTCATTGTCTACACCAACAGGAGTTACAGTTTGAGAATGAGGGTCTACATTATGTTCAGAACCTTCTGCGTCTGGTCCTGGATCCGACTCATAAAGATTCTGGCCATCAGTGCAGATTATTTCCTCGTCTGGATTCACAGAAGCGCTGGAGCCGACCTCTGATTCCCAGGCTATAGTATGAGTAAACAGCTCTGCAGACTCAACCATCTGTTCTACCTCATACTCAGATAGGCAGCTGGAGATTTGGGAGCTGCGAGGGAGCAAGTGCGATTGGGGTGAGACCTCTGAGGACTGGAGTATTTGTGATGTTGAAGTTGATGTGGAGGAGAGCCCACTTAAAGGAGCACTTGATATCCGTTGAAGCACCTGCTGTTTTTGTGCCTCATCTGGAATTTATAGCGATTGGCGTGGCCATAAGAAAGGGATCTTATCACATTGTCCGCTAAAAGAAGTAGACATTTTAGTTTGGCTGGAAGATGGTCTTTCTTCTGCAGATGTTACTGTTGCTTTAACACCTACCCCACGGACATAACCTTTTTTACCTTTCCCATCATGCCTATTACCCTTTCCACCAGCAGCAGGCCTTTTTCCACTCATTTTGGTGTTTAACTAATTCACAACTCAGGAGTTGTTTGCACAAAAAAACAATGGATGGGTACCGAGCAGAGCTGAGTGGCCAAACTGTGGTATTAGGCCAAAACTATCGTCTGGGTTAGATGCAGAAAAAAATTATATTCAATTTGCAACCTTATGGAGGTCAGTGTAGATGGACGATAAGACCAAGTCCCACACACTGCTAGAAGCCGAAATATTTTATCAGAGCTAGATGCAGAAAAAAATTATATTCAATTTGCAACCTGATGGAGGTCAGTATAGATGGACTAATAGAACAAGTCCCACACACTGCTAGAAGCCCAAATATTTTTTCAGAGCTAGATGCAGAAAAATATTATATTCAATTTGCAACCTGATGGAGGTCAGTATAGATGGACTAATAGACCAAGTACCACACACTGCTAGAAGCCCAAATATTTTTTCAGAGCTAGATGCAGAAAAAAAATTATATTCAATTTGCAAACTGATGGAGGTCAGTATACATGGACTAATAGCATCATTCTATGCCCAAAAGGTTTTACTTCACTAGGTGCAGTGAAAAAATTGGTATTCTACACACAGGTGGTGTAGCTTGCAACACAGATAGGCTACTCCACTGACTAACACACTCTGCAATAGGCGAAAAAGGATTAGCTTTGCTATATTTAGCCAAGTGCTGTGACAAAAACTTGCACAGCACTGGCACAGAACTGCCTGGCAAAAACTGATAGGAACTGATGTAACTTAGTCCTGAAAAGGACTGCAATTACAATTAGTCTTTACTCCCAACCTATCTATTTAAGAGCACAGACCTGCCTGATAAAAGTCATAGGAAATGCTGTAACCTAGTCCTTTAAAGGACTGCAATCACAACTCTTCCCTACTCCCAAGCTATCTGTAGATTTGTGCGAAAATTGGCTTGAAATTAACAAGGTGTAGTGCACACAGCAACAGCGGTGCCGTCTAACACTCAGCTGCAGCAGTGTAAAAATGGTGGCGACGGGGAAAATGGCTTGGTCTTATAGGGCAAGGACATGTGAAATACACTGCCAATGACACATGCCCTTGCTTGTGTGAAAAAAAGCAGTTCACTCTGTGTGTGCTCTGCTGATAGGCTGACAGATTGCACCTCCCCACTGTAAATGCGGGAAAGAGAAAAAAAAATGGAGATCTTCATTATTTATGCAGAGATCCATCCCCTGCCCCTCCCCCGCCCCGCTGTACACTCAAACTGTGTAGTAACATTAATTTTCAGCATTACTGAGAAAAAAATCCAGTTATGATTTTGGTGCACGAACAGCTATCGAACATAACCTCGAACAGCCGAATTTTTTTCAAATCGTTCGTGCTCGCCGAATGGCTCGAACACCGCCCAAAACAGCTCGAATTTGAGATTGGCGAACAGTTTGAGTCGACCACCACTCATCTCTACTCAGCAGTCCCCCAGGAAACACCATGCAGGATGTCCAGACCTGAGCGGGCACTAGATCTCTCGGCTCTGGACGGCCTGTGGTTAAACTGTTCGTGCACCAAAATCATAACTGGATTTTTTCTCAGTAATGCTGAAAATTAATGTTAATACGCAGTTTGAGTGTACAGCGGTGCGGGGGGAAGGGCAGGGGATGGATCTCTGCAGGAACAATGAAGATCTCCATTTTTTTTTCTCTTTCCCGCGTTTACAGTGGGGAGGTGCAATCTGTCAGCCTATCAGCAGCGCACACACGGAGCGAACTGCTTTTTTTCACACAAGCAAGGGCATGTGTCATTGGCAGTGTATGTCACATGTCCTTGCCCTATAAGACCGAGCCATTTTCCCCGTCACCACCATTTTCTCACTGCTGCAGCTGCATGTTAGATGGCACCGCTGTTGCTGTGTGCGCAATACTTTGTTAATTTGAAGCCAATATTCGCACAAATCTACAGATAGTTGGGAGTAGGGAAGAGTTGTGATTGCAGTCCTTTTAAGGACTAGGTTACATCATTTCATACGACTTATCAGGTAGGTCTGTGCTCTTAAATAGATAGGTTGGGAGTAAAGACTAATTGTAATTGCAGTCCTTTTCAGGGCTAGGTTATATTAGTTCCTATCACTTTTTGCCAGGCAGGTCTGTGCAAGTTTTTTTCACAGCATTTGGCTAAATCTAGCAAAGCAAATCCTTTTTGGCCTATTGCAGAGTGTGTTAGTCAGTGGGGTAGCCTATCTGTGTTGCAAGCTACACCACTTGTGTATAGAATACCAATTTTTTTACTGCACCTAGTGAAGTAAAACCTTTTGGGCATAGAATAATTCTATTAGTCCATCTATAATAACCTCCACCAGGTTGCAAATTCAATATAATATTTTTCTGCATCGAGCTCTGAAAAATATTTAGGCTTCTAGCAGTGTATGGGACTTGTTCTACTAGTCCATCTATACTGACCTCCATCAGGTTGCAAATTCAATATAATTTTTTTCTGCATCTAGCTCTGAAAAAATATTTCAGCTTCTAGCAGTGTGTGGGACATGTTCTATTAGTCCATCTATACTGACCTTCATCAGGTTGCAAATTCAAAGTAATTTTTCTCTGCATCTAGCTCTGAAAAAATATTTCTGCTTCTAGCAGTGTGTGGGACTTGTTCTATTAGTCCATCTATACTGACCTCCATCAGGTTGCAAATTCAATATAATTTTTATCTGCATCTAGCTCTGAAAAAATATTTAGGCTTCTAGCATTGTGTGGGACTTGTTCTACTAGTCCATCTATACTGACCTCCATCAGGTTGCAAATTCAATATAATTTTTTTCTGCATCTAGCTCTGAAAAAATATTTCAGCTTCTAGCAGTGTGTGGGACATGTTCTATTAGTCCATCTATACTGACCTTCATCAGGTTGCAAATTCAAAGTAATTTTTCTCTGCATCTAGCTCTGAAAAAATATTTCTGCTTCTAGCAGTGTGTGGGACTTGTTCTATTAGTCCATCTATACTGACCTCCATCAGGTTGCAAATTCAATATAATTTTTATCTGCATCTAGCTCTGAAAAAATATTTAGGCTTCTAGCATTGTGTGGGACTTGGTCTATTAATCCATCTATACTGACCTCCATCAGGTTGCAATTCAATATAATTTTTTTCTGCATCTAGCTCTGAAAAAATATTTAGGCTTCTAGCAGTGTGTGGGACTTGGTCTATTAGTCCATCTATAATGACCTCCATCAGGTTGCAAATTCAATATAATTTTTATCTGCAGCTAACCCAGCCAATACTTTTGGCCTAATACCACAGTTTTACCTCTCAGCTCTGCTCGGTACCCATCCATTGTTTTATTGTGCAAACAACTCCAGAGTTGTGAATTAGTTAACCACCAAAATGAGTGGAAAAAGGCCTGCTGTTGGTGGAAAGGGTAAAAGGCATGATGGGAAAGGTAAAAAAGGTTGTGTCCGTGGGGTAAGTGTTAAAGCAACAGTAACATCTGCAGTAGAAAGACCATCTTCCAGCCAAACTAAAATGTCTACTTCTTTTAGCGGACAATGTGATAAGATCCCTTTCTTATGGCCACGCCAATCGCTACAAATTCCAGATGAGGCACAAAAACAACAGGTGCTTCAACGGATATCAAGTGCTCTTTTAAGTGGGCTCTCCTCCACATCAACTTCAACATCACAAATACTCCAGTCCTCAGAGGTGTCACCCCAATCGCACTTGCTTCTACAGCTTCCAAGTCTCCAGCTGCCCATCTGAGTATTGGGTTAAACAGATGGAAGAGTCTGCAGAGCTGTTTACTCATACTATAGCCTGTGAATTAGAGGTCGGTTCCAGAGCTTCTGTGAATCCAGACGAGGAAAAGATCTGCACTGAAGCACAGAATCTTTATGAGTTGGATCCACGACCAGACGCAGAAGGTTCTGACCATAATGTAGACCCTCGTTCCAAAAATTTAACTCCTGTTGGTGGAGACAATGAGGAAGACAATGATGAGACTCAAATACCTGATTGGAGCGACAACTTTAGTATTTTGTCAGGGCAAGAACAGGTTGGTTCTGAGGACGACGGGTGTGATAACACACTGGGTCATGATGATGAGGTTGGTGATCCCACTTTCTGTCAACCCACAGTCAGCCAAGAGATGAGGTCAGCAGAGGAGGTGGAGGAGGATGCTAGTAACGACGAGGTCAGCTTACGCCTTCCTGGACAGAGACGTAGTACTGGAAGCACGTCAACAACTGCATCCTCAAACACAATTCTGCCTCTGACCTCAAGTCTTGGTGGCTCTTCAGGTCGCATGGGTGCTAAGCCTTGCATAGCCTGGGCATTTTTTCAGATCGATAAGGATGACGCCACTCATGTTATCTGTAGAGATGAGCGTTGTTCGACTCGAATTGTTCGCCAATCTCAAATTCGAGCTGTTTTGGGCGGTGTTCGAGCCGTTCGGCGAACACGAACGATTTGAGAAAAATTCGGCTGTTCGAGGTTATGTTAGATAACTGTTCGTGCACCAAAATCATAACTGGATTTTTTCTCAGTAATGATGAAAATTAATGTTAATACGCAGTTTGAGTGTACAGCGGGGCGAGGGGAGGTTCAGGGGATGGATCTCTGCAGGAATAATGAAGATCTCCATTTTTTTTTCTCTTTCACGCATTTACAGTGGGGAGGTGCAATCTGTCAGCCTATCAGCAGCGCACACACGGAGCGAAGTGCTTTTTTTTCACACAGGCAAGGGCATGTGTCATTGGCAGTGTATGTCACATGTCCTTGCCCTATAAGACCCAGCCATTTTCCCCGTCGCCACCATTTTCTCACTGCTGCAGCTGCGTGTTAGACGGCACCGCTGTTGCTGTGTGCGCTATACCTTGTTAATTTCAAGCCAATTTTCACACAAATATACAGATAGCTTGGGAGTAGGGAATAGTTGTGATTGCAGTCCTTTTAAGGACTAGGTTACAGCATTTCCTACGACTTTTATCAGGCAGGTCTGTGCTCTTAAATAGATAGATTGTGGGAGTAAAGACTAATTGTAATTGCAGTCCTTTTCAGGACTAGGTTACATCAGTTCCTATCAGTTTTTGCCAGGCAGGTCTGTGCCAGTGCTGTGCAAGTTTTTTTCACAACATTTGGCTGAATCTAGCGAAGCTAATCCTTTTTGGCCTATTGCAGAGTGTGTTAGTCAGTGGAGTAGCCTATCTGTGTTGCAAGATAAACCACCTGTGTATAGAATGCCAATTTGTTTACTGCACCTAGTGAAGTAAAATCTTTTGGGCATAGCATCATTCTATTAGTCCATCTATACTGACCTCCATCAGGTTGCAAATTTAAAATAATTTTTTTCTGCATCTAGCTCTGAAAAAATATTTGGCCTTCTAGCAGTGTGTGGGACTTGGTCTATTAGTCCATCTATACTGACCTCCATCAGGTTGCAAATTGAAAATAATTTTTATCTGCATCTACCTCTGAAAAAATATTTGGGCTTCTAGCTGTGTGTGGGACTTGTTCTATTAGTCCATCTATACTGACCTCCATCAGGTTGCAAACTGAATATAATTTTTTTCTGCATCTACCTCTGAAAAAATATTTGGGCTTCTAGCTGTGTGTGGGACTTGTTCTATTAATCCATCTATACTGACCTCCATCAGGTTGCAAACTGAATATATTTTTTTTCTGCATCTGCCTCTGAAAAAATATTGGGCTTCTAGCTGTGTGTGGGACTTGTTCTATTAGTCCATCTATACTGACCTCCATCAGGTTGCAAACTGAATATATTATTTTTCTGCATCTACCTCTGAAAAAATATTTGGGCTTCTAGCTGTGTGTGGGACTTGTTCTATTAGTCCATCTATACTGACCTCCATCAGGTTGCAAACTGAATATAATTTTTTTCTGCATCTACCTCTGAAAAAATATTTGGCCTTCTAGCAGTGTGTGGGTCTTTCTCTATTAGTCCATCTATACTGACCTCCATCAGGTTGCAAATTAAAAATAATTTTTTGTCTGCATCTAGCTCTGAAAAACTATTTGGCCTTCTAGCAGTGTGTGGGACTTTCTCTATTAGTCCATCTATACTGACCTCCATCAGGTTGCAAACTGAATATATTTTTTTTCTGCATCTACCTCTGAAAAAATATTGGGCTTCTAGCTGTGTGTGGGACTTGTTCTATTAGTCCATCTATACTGACCTCCATCAGGTTGCAAACTGAATATAATATTTTTCTGCATCTACCTCTGAAAAAATATTTGGGCTTCTAGCTGTGTGTGGGACTTGTTCTATTAGTCCATCTATACTGACCTCCATCAGGTTGCAAACTGAATATAATTTTTTTCTGCATCTACCTCTGAAAAAATATTTGGCCTTCTAGCAGTGTGTGGGTCTTTCTCTATTAGTCCATCTATACTGACCTCCATCAGGTTGCAAATTAAAAATAATTTTTTGTCTGCATCTAGCTCTGAAAAACTATTTGGCCTTCTAGCAGTGTGTGGGACTTTCTCTATTAGTCCATCTATACTGACCTCCATCAGGTTGCAAACTGAATATATTTTTTTTCTGCATCTACCTCTGAAAAAATATTGGGCTTGTAGCTGTGTGTGGGACTTGTTCTATTAATCCATCTATACAGACCTCCATCAGGTTGCAAACTGAATATAATTTTTTTCTGCATCTACCTCTGAAAAAATATTTGGGCTTCTAGCAGTGTGTGGGACTTTCTCTATTAGTCCATATATACAGACCTCCATCAGGTTGCAAATTAAAAATAATTTTTATCTGCATCTAGCTCTGAAAAAATATTTGGCCTTCTAGCAGTGTGTGGGACTTTCTCTATTAGTCCATCTATACTGACCTCCATCAGGTTGCAAATTAAAAATAATTTTTATCTGCATCTACCTCTGAAAAAATATTTGGCCTTCTAGCAGTGTGTGGGACTTTCTCTATTAGTCCATCTATACTGACCTCCATCAGGTTGCAAATTAAAACTAATTTTTATCTGCATCTACAGTACCTCTGAAAAAATATTTGGGCTTCTACCTGTGTGTGGGACTTGTTGTATTAGTCCATCTATACTGACCTCCATCAGGTTGCAAACTGAATATATTTTTTTCCTGCATCTACCTCTGAAAAAATATTGGGCTTCTAGCTGTGTGTGGGTCTTGTTCTATTAATCCATCTATACTGACCTCCATCAGGTTGCAAACTGAATATAATTTTTTTCTGCATCTAGCTCTGAAAAAATATTTGGCCTTCTAGTAGTGTGTCGGACTTTCTCTATTAGTCCATCTATACTGACCTCCATCAGGTTGCAAATTAAAACTAATTTTTATCTGCATCTACAGTACCTCTGAAAAAATATTTGGGCTTCTAGCTGTGTGTGGGACTTGTTGTATTAGTCCATCTATACTGACCTCCATCAGGTTGCAAACTGAATATATTTTTTTCTGCATCTACCTCTGAAAAAATATTGGGCTTCTAGCTGTGTGTGGGACTTGTTGTATTAGTCCATCTATACTGACCTCCATCAGGTTGCAAACTGAATATATTTTTTTCTGCATCTACCTCTGAAAAAATATTGGGCTTCTAGCTGTGTGTGGGTCTTGTTCTATTAATCCATCTATACTGACCTTCATCACGTTGCAAATTCAAAATAATTTTTTTCTGCATCTAACCCAGCCAATAGTTTTGGCCTAATACCACAGTTTGGCCACTCCGCTCAGCTCGGTTACCATCCATTGTTTTTTTGTGCAAACAACTCCAGAGTTGTGAATTAGTTAACCACCAAAATGAGTGGAAAAAGGCCTGCTGCTGGTGGAAAGGGGAATAGGCGTGTTGGGAAGGGGAAAAAAGGTTGTGTCCGTGGGGTAGGTGTTAAAGCAACAGTAACATCTGCAGAAGAAAGACCATCTTCCAGCCAAACTACAATGTCTACTTCTTTTAGCGGACAATGTGATAAGATCCCTTTCTTACGGCCACGCCAATCGCTACAAATTCCAGATGAGGCACAAAAACAGCAGGTGCTTCAACGGATATCAAGTGCTCCTTTAAGTGGGCTCTCCTCCACATCAACTTCAACATCACAAATACTCCAGTCCTCAAAGGTGTCACCCAAATCGCACTTGCTTCCTCACAGCTCCCAAATCTCCAGCTGCCCGTCTGAATATGAGGTAGAACAGATGGTTGAGTCTGCAGAGCTGTTTACTCATACTATAGCCTGGGAATCAGAGGTCGACTCCAGCGCTTCTGTGAATCCAGACGAGGAAATGATCTGCACTGATGCCCAGAATCTTTATGAGTCGGATCCAGGACCAGACGCAGAAGGTTCTGACCATAATGTAGACCCTCATTCCCAAACTGTAACTCCTGTCGGTGGAGACAATGAGGAAGACGATGATAAGACTCAAATACCTGATTGGAGCGACAACTTTAGTTTTTTGTCAGGGCAGGAACAGGTTGGCTCTGAGGACGACGGGTGTGATAACGCACAGGGTGATGATGATGAGGTCGGAGATCCCACTTACTGTCAACCCACAGTCAGCCAAGAGATGAGGTCAGCAGAGGAGGTGGAGGAAGATGCTAGTGACAACGAGGTCAGGTTGCGCCTTCCTGGACAGAGACGTAGTACTGGAAGCACGTCAACAACTGCATCCTCAAACACAACTCTGCCTCTCACCACAAGTCGTGGTGGCTCTTCAGGTCGCATGGGTGCTAAGCCTTGCATAGCCTGGGCATTTTTTCAGATCGATAAAGATGACCCAACTCGTGTTATCTGTAACATTTGTCAGCAAAAGCTAAATAGAGGCCAAAAAATACATAGTTTGAGTACTTCATGCATGAACCAGCACATGGACATGAAGCATAAGTTGCAGTGGGAAGCTCAGTGTGCTACAATGCGGCCTAGCCGGCCGGGCCAACCGCCGTCTGCCATATCTTGTGCATCCGCGGCCTCTTCATCCTCTGTGACTGGGGGGACAGCAGTCACACCTGTTTTGGGGCGCAGACCTGCCACCACTTTACCCGCAACAGCCAGCGTGATTGGCAGGTCATCATTTTCTTTGGAGGTGGTAACACCAGCTGGTGTTGAGCGCTGTCCGACATCGATAGCACCACCTTTGGATCAAGGCAACCTAACATGTCCGCCTGCATCTTCCTCACAGACTGGCAGTTTGCCGGGGACACCCTTATCAACCCCGTCTAAGCACAATAGCCAGCCCTCGGTCCCTCAGATGTGGACAAGTAAAAGACCATTTCCTCCTAGCCATGAGAAAGCTAAGAGGTTGAATTTCACCATCTGCAAGCTCTTGGCTACAGAAATGCTGCCTTTCCGCCTGGTGGACACAGAGGATTTTCAAGACCTTATGTCCGTCGCAGTGCCCCAGTTCCAGATGCCCAGTCGGCACTACTTCTCAAAGAAAGGTGTGCCTGCGCTCCACCAGCATGTCGCACATAACATCACCGCTTCTTTGAGAAACTCTGTGTGTGACAGGGTGCATTTCACCACAGACACTTGGACGAGTAGGCATGGACAGGGGCGTTACATGTCGCTGACTGGGCACTGGGTAACTATGGTGACAGCAGGACAAGGGGCTGCTGTCCAAGTCTTGCCGTCCCCACGAGTTGTGCGTCAATCCTCTTTATGTCAAAGTTCCTCCACTGCTTCTGCCTCCTCAACCTCCTCTCGGTCTTCCACCTGCACCCAAAGCCTGTCTGGTCATGCCACAAGCTTTCTAACTGCGCAGAAGGGATCCTGCACACCTCCTTACTATGCTGGCAGTAGGGCTCAACGTCATCAGGCGGTTTTTACATTGAAATGTCTGGGAAATGTGAGTCACACAGCTGAGGAATTGTGGTCAGCTCTGGAGAACCAATTTCATGAATGGTTGTCTCCACTGGACCTGAAACCAGGGAAGGCCGTGTGCGACAATGCTGCAAACCTGGGTGCGGCCCTTCGCTGGGGCAATGTCACACACGTGCCTTGTATGGCTCACGTGTTGAACCTGGTTGTCCAGCAATTTTTAGCCCACTATCCCAGACTAGATGGCCTTCTGCAGAGGGCACGGTCACTGTGTGCTCACTTTCGCCGTTCGCATCCCACAGCTCAGCGACTTACATCTCTACAGAAGTCGTTGGGCCTGCCACTTCACCGGCTAAAATGCGATGTGCCTACCCGGTGGAATTCAACTCTGCACATGTTGCAGCGACTGTGGCAGCACCGACAAGCCCTGGTGCAATACGTTCTGACGTATAGCCTGGGCCAACGAGATCCGAAGGTGGGGCAAATCACGCTGGAGGAGTGGTCTCAGATCAGGGACCTATGCACCCTTCTGCACAGTTTGGAAATGTCGACGAAGATGTTCAGTGCTGACGATGCCATTATCAGCATGACTATTCCGGTGATTTACATGCTGGAGCACATGTTAAACAGAATTCGGAGTCAGGTGGTGGCACAAGAGGAGGTGGAGGAAGTAGAGGAGGAGGAGTTGTATGCGGAAGGGCTAACATCTGCAAGGTCCAGACGGTCGGCAGCACCAAGTCGGCAGGCATGTGAGGGTGGGGGAGATGGTTTTACCAGGGAGCATGGTAGCAGCCAAACTAGTGAGGAAGGTGCAGTAGCCCAGAAAGAAGTGGAGGACGAACTAATGGAAGACTCATCAGATGAGGGAGACCTTGATCACATTTCTGTTGTGCGAGGTTGGGGGGAGAGGACAGAGGAAGGAAGCATGATTGTTACCTTGCCACCAAAACAACAGGGACTTGGTGCTCCTGGATGCGCAAGACACATGAGTGCCTTCTTGCTGCACTACCTGCAACATGACCCTCGAATTGTGAGAATTAGAATTAATCCTGACTACTGGGTTGCCACACTGTTAGATCCCCGGTACAAAAGTAAATTTGCAGAAATTATTCCTGCCATAGAAACGGATGCACTCATGCAGGAGTATCAGCAGAGACTGTTGCAGAATCTTACATGTGCTTTTCCACAAAACACCAGTGGTGCACGTAGTGAATCTCACAGTTCCAACTTGTCAACCGTGTTCAGCACTCAAACCGTAACAGAAACACAGTATCTGCTGGTAACATCAATTTTGCGGAATCATTTCACCACTATTTTAGCCCATCCTTTGCAAGGCAACAGGAGACAAGAAGTCCGACACATAGTTAACGCCTAGAGAGGATGGTACAGGAGTATCTCCAAGTAAACATTGAAGCCATGACTGTCACTAGACCATTGCTCTTTTTGGGCTTCCAATCTGGATAAATGGCCGGAGCTAGCCACTTATGCCTTAGAGATTGTCATGCCCTGCAGCCAGCGTTCTGTCTGAACGTTTGTTCAGCGCTGCTGGTGGTGTGCTGACAGATAAGCGCATGCGGCTCTCCAATGATAACGTAGACAGACTCACGTTCATAAAGATGAACAAATCATGGATCCGAAATGACTTTTCTACCCCTGTGTCATCCTGGGGAGAGGAAAAGCTTGATGATTTGTTAAAATCACCTCACCAACCATTTTAAGCTTTAAAAATACTAATCATATTTATCTGTATCTTTGCTGGAAAATTATTTGGGCTTTGTAGCAGTGTGAAGTACTGATTCTATTAGGCCATCTATACTAAGCTCCACCAGATTTAAAATTACTAATCATGTTTATCTGTGTCTTGGCTGGAAAATAATTTGGGCTTTGTAGCATTGTGCAGTACTGATTCTATTAGGTCATCTATACTAAGCTCCACCAGATTTAAAATTAATAATAATTTTTAGCTGCATCTAGCCCGGAAAATAATTTTGGGTCTCCTAGAAGTGCAAGACACATGAGTGCCTTCTTGCTGCACTACCTGAAACATGACCCTCAGATTGTCAGAATTCGAAGTAATCCTGACTACTGGGTTGCCACACTCTTAGATCCCCCCACACTCTTCGTTCAAACTTTTCATTTTAATAAAGAACAAAAAAATGGTAATTTTTGAAATCATAAGCAATAGCAGGTTATTAGAAACTGAAATCAAACAGTTTTCAACTCAAAACTTTATTCTAGGTGATTTTACATTTGCGCATTGGACCCCTTGTTCGAAAGGAGCTTCTGAACTGTCTCGTCCATTGAATTTGTTGGTTTTGGATGGTTTCTGCTTCAATTGTTTTGCATGAGGACAGAATACCATCCCAGAGCTGTTGCTTAGATGTGAACTGCCTCACGCCATCATAGACACTCCTTTTGATGATGCTCCAGAGGTTCTGAATGGGATTGAGATAAGCGGAGCATGGGGGTCACACCATAAGTTTGTCCCCTTTTATGCCCATATCAGCCAGAGATGCAGATGTGTTATGTCCAGCATGAGACGGTGCATTATCATGCATGAAAATGACCTTGCTGTGGAATACACGGTTCTTCTTCTTGAACCATGGCAGGAAGTGCTGTTTGAGAAACTCCACATACATTATGGAGTTCATCTTTACCCCTTCAGTGATACTAAAGGGCCCGACAATCTCTCTCCCCATGATTCCAGCCCAAAACATTACTCCACCTCCTCCTTGTTGGCGCTGTAGCCATGTTTGCGTGGGGTGTCCATCAACCAGCCATCCTCCACTCCATCCATCTGGACCATCAAGCGTTACACGGCCCTCATCGGTGAACAAAACAGTTTTGAAGTCAGTCTTCATGTATTGTTTGGCCCACTGGAGCCGTTTCTACTTGTGTGCAGTGGAAAGAGGAGGTCGACAGGATGGCTTACGCACAGCTGCAAACCTCTGAAGGACTCTGCATCTTGTAGTTAGGGGACGTTGGAGGCACCAGCTGCTTCAAAAACTTGTCTGCTACTATGACCAAGCTTTTTTGCCGCTGCTCTTTTAACCTGACGTAATTGCCTGTAGGAAAGAGTCCTCAATTTTACCTTATCAGCACGCACACGTGTGTACTGTGAATCAGCTACATACTTCTTGATTGTTCGATGATCAGGATGAAGTGTCTTGGCAATGTTGATTGTAGTCATGCCTTGACCTAAACTCTCCACAATTTGTTGCTCCTCATCAGCGGACACATCCTTTTTCTTTCCCATTTTGGCAGAAAATGTAGGCTGCTTAATAATGTGGGACAGCCTTCTTAAGTAGTCTTGCCTTTCATTGGACACACCTGCCAAACTAATTAGCACAGGTGTATGCAATTGCTTACAGTGATATAAAGAGCCCTGACACACAACACCATCAATGAGTTTAACTGACAAACAAAACAAATTCTTCCCTTATCACTCCTAAACACTTTTTGCATAATAATTTGGAACACAGTGTACATGTGCTTTTCCACAAAACACCAGTGGTTCATGTAGTGAATCTTACAGTTCTAACTTGCCAACCGTGGTCTGTATAGAGTTGTTCAATAAAGGGGCCCAAAATTAAGATAACATAGACGGGAGAGGTCTCTATGAATAGGAATTCCTAAGTATTTGATACCCTGTGAGGGCCAGGCAAAGGGAAAGTTGGACTGGATGGAATCCTATATGGATTTGGGGAGGGAGACATCGAGGGCCTCAGACTTCGCTGCATTGATTTTAAAATTTGACCATGTAACAAAATGAACTATTTCAGCCATAACAGCAGGGATGGATATATGTGATTGAGTGATATATACCAGGACATCATCAGCAAATGCAGAGCACTTGTACTCGGAGCCTCCCACCTCAATCCACCTAATATTGGGGTTATGGCGAATTGATGAGAGCAGGTGCTCGGTCACTAGGATGTATAAGAGAGGGGACAGAGGACATCCTTTCCTTGTCCCATTGGGGATTATGAAAGGTGATGAAAATGTTCTGACGCGCCCCCTGGGCCTTGGGACACCCGGAGCCAAACCCTTTTTGGTGGATGCTGGGGGTTGTAGTCTCCATGGCGGCGACCCGGTTCCGTGGATCAGGGCGGTCAAACCAGTGGCGGAACTATTTATGTGCTTTTGATGTTTAAATGTCCGGCTACACCACCCGTAGATTGCGGTTAGAGTGAACCTCCGCTGCAGGGCAGACCGATGAGGCTGGTGTTGTGGGTGCAGTAGAGCATAGTATAACTCCCCATGGGAGGAGTATAGCCTCAGGGCAGTGTATGCGGAGGATGGAGGTGATGGTGCAGGGCAGCAGCAGTAATGACACGGAGTCAGTGATGCAGTCCAGAACCTTTACTCACAGTTCTTATTATCCAGACCACTTCTGCAGTTAACGGCTGCCCACGTCGTACTGTGCTCACCTGGTGAGGGGCTCAGACAACTCAGAGATAACTTTGGAGCGCTTCACAGGACCCACTTTGTGTGTACTTTTTCTGGCCTTTCTTACCAATGCTTCTGTCCGGCTGCCTCGGGCCTCCTCTTGGTAAACTTGTCGCCAGTTTCCCTGACCCTATGTGGTGCCTTCCTAGCGGGTGTAGCGAGGGGCTGCGCCACATAAAATGTCACAGCTTCCGGTTTCTAGCTGAGGGTCGTTTCCCGCCTCCACTAGTTTTTTGGACCAGTCTCCCCCTTTGGCCTGACCCCTCCAAGCAGATGGATTCGGGAGTGGGGTGGCGACTCGCCCGTCCGCACCCCGGGGATCCCTTCGTTCCTCGTTCCTGGAGCCTTCTCCACTACTCTTCCTTCCTTCTCCCTCTTCCAAGCCTGGGCCTCTGTTACTAGGCCCGCCTCCGGAGCAGAGCTCATGCAGAGCCCCTGCTCCCTGTCACTTCTGCTCAGACTTCTCTGCACTGAACTTAGATGGTGCCCACCTTTTATACTCCCTTCTCAATGCACCCAGGAACTGCTTCCTCCCTGCTCCTGCACTACATGGTTCCCCTTCCTCGGTGTTCCCTCCCCCCACTCCAGCCAGGGACAGGGACTGTTGTGCCCATCTCAGGGGCATATTGGCATATTAGTCGCCCAGCCCCACGGCAATGTGGTGTAATGCATGCACTTACCTGAGAGTGAGATATCACACCTCTGGGTGAGTTGCAATACCTCTCTAGCAACCGAGCCCTCGGGGTGCTACAGTTCCATTTATCTTCAGCCTAGGTGACATATTGCGATACAGGGCCGTGATTTTGGCCATAAAAGGGTCCCCTAGACCGCTACCCAAAGCTTTTTAAGAGAATAATATATGGCGTGCCAGGAGACTCTATGGAATGCTTTCTCAGCATCCAACGAGAGTATCTAATTACAAATTTTTAACTGCATGTAGCCCAGGAAATACTTTGTGCCTAGTAGCAGTGTCTGCTAGTCAGCGGATTATCCCAGCTGTTAAGCAAGCTACACCACCTGTAGTTTGGACACTTAATGTTTTCAAAGGCAATGCTTCAGGCCCCCGGGATACTCAGTGAAGAGCATCGGGAGGCACCCCAAGGCATAGGGGCTGGGACTGGCTGTAAGACGCCTTGCGGTGGACCGACGAGCTCGATCCTTATAAAAGCTTTTTAACTGCAGCAGCTTTAGTGGACGCTACTGGAGCTGGAATTATGCGGCATGAGACTTGCCCTCCAATAGATACTTGTAAAAGGAATTAAAGTGTATTTATTCAAATTAGAGAGACAATCTAAATTAAAAAGCTTAGAGCTGCCTCCACCACAGGGGGGCTCGCTCGACCCACCAGCGGACAGGCACCAGTATTGGGAGAGGGGGGCTGGCCATCAGGGTCCACTGCAGCTCTGGCACAAACCCGGCGACACGGAGGTCGCACGGGCTAGAACGGACTGGCCATGTCGGCTTAGCACTTTTTCAGTTTTAGAAGGGCATGACATGCTTATATCTGTGTCTCCCCCTCCTTTTAGTCCTCCACCTCTTTTCTTTTCGCATGACTATATGTACTTGTCACTTTTCCATGTGTTAGTTGTGTCTTCTGAGCAGTTTGTCAGCTTTTGGACACCTTTGAAGGTGTTTTCTATGTGTTTCTATGTGTTTTTGTTTGCCTGCCATTGGTTTTAACGGTGTTCGAAGGTGTTCGACGAACAGTTCGGTGAACATACGGGTGTTCGACGAACCGAACCGAACTCGAACACTAAGGGGGTGGTTCAACACTAGTTTTAATGCCCCTTGGCAGAGTGGTGGAGGTCAGAGTAGCTTAACAAGACGTTTTTAATGCCTCTTACAAGAGTCATGCAGTACAGCATATTAAACACATTATTCCCATTATTGGGGAGTGGGTCTCCATCGTCTTTGCCTATGCCTTCCAAGCAAAAGTTGCCAAAAATTAGGACGGAGGAAATTGCAATGCTGGCAACACGGACCACGGTCACCCTGGTGGTATAGTGGTGGTGGAGGCTGAGGATAAGGAGAAGAGCAAAATACAGCCGAAATGAGGAAGCGTATACCCATGTGTGGGTGTGAAGCGGTGCATGGGAATACACCTCCCAAAATAACACAGTGGATTTGACTTTGTTACTTTGCGGTCATTTGGTGGTGATGAGAAGTCTTGCCCAATCCAGCCCTTGTTCATTTTGATAAGGGTCAGCTTGTCAGCATTGTCAGTTGACAGGCGAGTGCGCTTATCAGTTATAATTCCCCCAGCGGCACCAAAATCACGCTCCGATAACACGCTAGTGGCAGGGCAGGCGAGGACCTCCAAGGCGTACAGAGTGAGTACATTCCAAGTGTCCAGCTTGGATACCCAATAATTAAAAGGCACAGAGGAATTACGGAGGATGCTGGTACTTTTGGCAAGGTACTTCCTCACCATCTTTTGAACTTTCCACTCCTTGTGAGAGTACCCCACGCCTCAGGGACTGTAAGCTGGGCGGGTCTCAGAGAGCTTTACCAGAATGTTGACAGTGTTCCCCTGCATCTGCTGGACTGGAGATGCGTCTCTCTTGCCTGTATGCCTTGGTTGGGCAACGAACTGTGACCTCTGACGCTAGAGTGTTCAGATGGGAATTTTTTTAACAGTTCTGCAGCAAGGGCCTTCTGGTGCTGCCCCATTTTTGTAGACCTCTCAACCTCAGGAATAAGAGAATGAAAGTTCTCCTTGTATTGGGGGTCTAAAAGTGTCACCAAAAAGTAATGACTGTCACCCAACATTTTGACAATGCGAGGGTCACGTCAGCGTAACATCAAGTCAGCCAAGTCACCAAGATGATGACTGACCATGCTCTCCTCCTCCTCCTCCCCCCTGTCCTCAGGCCACCCACGCTGAACCGACGGTATGACAGTTGTACAGGTACTACCATCTACAGCACATAATAGCAGCTCCTGTTCTTCCTCCTCCTCCTCTCCCTCATTGTCCCCCAATGCACGTTGGGATGAGATGAGGCTGGGCTGTGTGTAATCGCCCGCTACGGCTTCTTGATCCATCTCATCATACTCTGGCTGCAATGCATCCTCTTTAATTCTCTGCAGAGAGCATTGCAAAAGACAGACAAGTGGGATGCTGATGCTAATTATAGCATCATCGCCACTCACCATCTTGGTGGACTCCTCAAATTTTGTCAGAATGGTACATATGTCAGACATCCAGGTCCACTCCTGAAGTCTTATGTGTGGAGTCTGACCTGAATATCGACGGCCTTGTTGAAGCTGATACTCCACAACTGCTCTCTTCTGCTGACAAATCCTTTGCAACATGTGGAGGGTAGAGTTCCAACGTGTGGGGACATCACACACCAGTCGGTGTGCCGGAAGCTGCAAACACTGCTGCAACATAGCAAAGGCGGCGGAAGCTGTAGCCGACATGCGAACATGAGCTGACAGGCGGCGTACTTTGACGAGCAGATCTGGCAACTCAGGGTACGATTCAAGAAACAGCTGAACCACGAGGTTAAGCACATGAGCCAGGCATAGTACATGTGTGATCTCGCCTCGCCTCAGTGCCGCCACCAGGTTACGGCCATTGTCACACACAACCATGCCTGAAAGTAGGTTCAGTGGTCTCAGCCACAGATCTGCCTGCTCTATCACATCTGTCCACAACTCACAAGCAGTGTGAGGTTTATCACCTAAGCTTATGAGTTTCAGCACAGCCTGATGCCACTTGGCTGAGGCAGTACTGCAGTGCTTCCAGCTTGTAACAGATGTGTTGATATCTTAGATGGAGGCTGAACATGAGGATGAGGAGGACGATGATGCGTAGGAGATGTACACTGTGGGGGCAACTCTGACTTACATAGGGCCCGCAATCCTTGGTGTGGAGAGGATGTGTTCCATCCCAATGTCCGACTGGGTCCTGGCTTCCACTATGTTTTCCCAGTGTGCCGTCAGGGAGATGTACAGTCCCTGGCCACAAGCACTTGTCCACATGTCCGTTTTCAGGTGGACTCTCCCAGTAACTGCATTGTTGAGGGCACGGCAGATGTTTTGGGACACATGCTTTTGCAGTGCGGGGATGGCACACCGGGCAAAATAGTGTCGGCTGGGGACCGAGTACCGAGGGACGGCCACCGCCATAAGGTTGTGAAAGGATTCCGTCTCCACCAGCCTAAAAGGCAGCAGTTCCAATGCAAGCAGTCGTGAATAGTGTTGACCCACCACCTTAGTGTTCGAGTTTGGTTCGGTTCGTCGAACACCCGTATGTTCGCCGAACACCTTCGAACACCGTTAAAACCAATGTCAGGCAAACAAAAACACATAGAAACACATAGAAAACACCTTCAAAGGTGTTCAAAAGCTGACAAACTGCTCAGAAGACACAACTAACACATGGAAAAGTGACAAGTACATATAGTCATGCGAAAAGAATAGAGGTGGAGGAGTAAAAGGAGGGGGAGACACAGATATAGGCATGTCATGCCCTTCTAAAACCAAAAAAGTGCTAAGCCGACACGGCCAGTCCGTTCCAGCCCATGCGACCTCTGTGTCACCGGGTTTTGCCAGAGCTGCAGTGGATCCTGATGGCCAGCCCCCCCTCTCAATACTGGTGCCTGTCCGCTGGTGGGTCGAGCCCCCCAGCTGTGGGGGGGGGGGGAGTAACATCTGCAGAAGAAAGACCATTTTTCAGCCAAACTAAGATGTCTACTTCTTTTCGTGGACAATGTGATACGATCCCTTTCTTACGGACACGCCCATCGCTACAAATTCCAGATGAGGCACAAAAACAGCAGGTGCTTCAACGTATATCAAGTGCTCCTTCAAGTGGGCTTTCCTCCACCTCAACTTCAACATCACAAATACTCAAGTCCTCAGAGGTGTCACCCCAATCGCACTTGCTTCCTCACAGCTCCCAAGTAGTGTTGAGCGATACCTTCCGATATCGGGAAATATCGGATCGGATTGGATCGGACCGATACTCAAAAAGTATCGGATATCGCCGATTCCAATACCGGAAACCAATGCAAGTCAATGGGACAGAAATATCGGAATGAAAATAAACCCTTTCTTTCCTTGTAGGTTAATTCTACATGAAGGAAAATAACTAATAATAATGTAGAATGTATTTGGGGAGGTTGGGGAGACAATAAAGGCATAGAGGTTTAGCCCAATCAAATGGAATAGCAGGAATTAATATTTTTTTTTAAGACGTTCTGAGTTATGGAAATATTGACTATGTTAAGTATTTTTATATTTTGTCAGATATTTATCTTTCACTACTTCCATGCTCTTTACCTTCTTTTTTACTTCTCCCACACTTTCTCCTTCATCATCCTCAGCATCTTTTTCATCCACTTCTTCTTCACCTTCTTCATCTTCTTATCTTCTTCTTCTTCACCTTCTTTGTATTATTCTTTTTTTTTACATTCTTCATATTCTACTTCTTCATCTTCTTCTTCTTCATCATATTCTTATTTGTGGCAGGCATTCCTGTAGTTGTTATCTATAAAAGGTTGGACATTACACCTTTCGTTCTGCCCGTCACAAAAGATTTACAACAGGATTTGTCCACGGTCAGTTTGGCCTGCAGCAGCAGGTTTTTTCCAGGGGCACCACGAGGAGGAACGGACTCACCCCCATACACTGCTTAGTCATCTTCTGCTTATAATTTAGATATTATCTTTTGCTCTGATTTTTAGTCTTATGCTTAATGTTCTTCCGCTTTTTGTTCTGCAGCTTCTTGTATTTCTGCGTCTTGGTTTTCTGTCTCTTGTTCGTCTGTATCTTGGTGCTTGTCTTCTCTTCTTTGTCCTCTTGGTCAACTTCTTCAGGGTCATCTTCTTGGTCTTCTTCGGGGTGGTCTTCAGGGTTGTCGTCTTCAGGGGTCCTCGTCTTCGGGGTCTTCGTCTTCTTCGGGTTGGTCTTCTGGGTCCTCGTCTTCGGGGTCCTCGTCTTCTTTGGGGTGGTCTTCAGGGTCCTCGTCTTCTTCGGGGTGGTCTTCAGGGTCCTCGTCTTCTTCGGGGTGGTCTTCAGGGTCCTCGTCTTCAGGGTCGTCGTCTTCTTAGGGTTGGTCTTCAGGGTCCTCGTCTTCAGGGTCCTCGTCAGGGAGATCTAGAGTGATTACCAAGAACCATTTCAAAAAGCTTGAACTTGGAAATGTAGCAGAAGGTACAAGAAAGCTGAGGAACTACCGAGGACCAGCTGACGGTACTGGAACCCGGATGGGTAGCAGAAGGTACAAGAGCCAATGGAACTGCCGAAGACCAGCTGACGGTACAGGAACTCGGTTACTAAGCAGGAGGTACCTGTGCCAGAAAGCACTACCAAGGACCAGCAGACGTTGGTGGAACTTGGATACCAAGAAGGAGGCACCTAATCCAAAGGCACTGCCGAGAACCAGCTGACGGTACTGGAACCCGGATGGGTAGCAGAAGGTACCCATGTAAAAAAAAGTTCAAAGCCGCAAGCCGGCCGCAGTTACCAAAACCCACAGTCCTACAGGGGGTGCTTGTCCTATTGGCACTATGGAACCAGCCTTCATTGCCAGATCCCGCAGCCCACATAGGAGTCACCTAAACTGCAGGCACCATAGAGTCGGCTAACCCGACCGCAACACGAGAGGACAACGCATTGGAGGCAAAGTGACGTTGACACTACCCGGAAACAGCTGGCGTGCTGGAACCAGGCTGGGCAGGAGGGACTACCCATGCCAAAGTCACTGCCGAGAACCAGCTGACGGTACTGGAACCTGGATGAGTAGTAGAAGGTACAAGAGCAAATGGAACTACCGAGGACCAGCTGACGGTATTTGAACCCGGATGGGTAGCAGAAGGTACAAGAGCCAATGGAACTGCCGAAGACCAGCTGACGGTACTGGAACTCGGTTACTAAGCAGGAGGTACCTGTGCCAGAAAGCACTACCAAGGACCAGCAGACGTTGGTGGAACTTGGATACCGAGAAGGAGGCACCTAATCCAAAGGCACTGCCGAGAACCAGCTGACGGTACTGGAACCCGGATGGGTAGCAGAAGGTACCCATGTAAAAAATAGTTCAAGGCCGCGAGCCGGCCGCAGTTACCAAAACCCACAGTCCTACAGGGGGTGCTTGTCCTATTGGCACTATGGAACCAGCCTTCATTGCCAGATCCCGCAGCCCACATAGGAGTCACCTAAACTGCAGGCACCATAGAGTCGGCTAACACGACCGCAACACGACAGGACAACGCATTGGAGGCAAAGTGACGTTGACACTACCCGGAAACAGCTGGCGTGCTGGAACCAGGCTGGGCAGGAGGGAGTACCCATGCCAAAGTCACTGCCGAGAACCAGCTGACGGTACTGGAACCCGGATGAGTAGTAGAAGGTACAAGAGCAAATGGAACTACCGAGGACCAGCTGACGGTATTTGAACCCGGATGGGTAGCAGAAGGTACAAGAGCCAATGGAACTGCCGAAGACCAGCTGACGGTACTGGAACTCGGTTACTAAGCAGGAGGTACCTGTGCCAGAAAGCACTACCAAGGACCAGCAGACGTTGGTGGAACTTGGATACCGAGAAGGAGGCACCTAATCCAAAGGCACTGCCGAGAACCAGCTGACGGTACTGGAACCCGGATGGGTAGCAGAAGGTACCCATGTAAAAAAAAGTTCAAGGCCGCGAGCCGGCCGCAGTTACCAAAACCCACAGTCCTACAGGGGGTGCTTGTCCTATTGGCACTATGGAACCAGCCTTCATTGCCAGATCCCGCAGCCCACATAGGAGTCACCTAAACTGCAGGCACCATAGAGTCGGCTAACCCGACCGCAACACGACAGGACAACGCATTGGAGGCAAAGTGACGTTGACACTACCCGGAAACAGCTGGCGTGCTGGAACCAGGCTGGGCAGGAGGGAGTACCCATGCCAAAGTCACTGCCGAGAACCAGCTGACGGTACTGGAACCCGGATGGGTAGTAGAAGGTACAAGAGCAAATGGAACTACCGAGGACCAGCTGACGGTACTGGAACCCGGATGGGTAGCAGAAGGTACAAGAGCCAATGGAACTGGCGAAGACAAGCTGACGGTACTGGAACTCGGTTACTAAGCAGGAGGTACCTGTGCCAGAAAGCACTACCAAGGACCAGCAGACGTTGGTGGAACTTGGATACCGAGAAGGAGGCACCTAATCAAAAGGCACTGCCGAGAACCAGCTGGCGGTGCTGGAACCCAGGGTAAATACTAAAAACAGAGTGGAGCTAGAGGTGTAATTGGAGCAAGTTTTAAATCAGTAGTAGTGAGAATGTGGACAGAGCAGGAGAAATTGCCGTCCGCACAGCAGGGGAACAGCTGACGTTACTGAACCATAAAAAGACGGCAGCAAACGTTGACTGTGCAGACGGCACTTCCGAGCGCCAACTGGCGGTGTTGGAGCTCAGGGATAATACTGAAAACAGAGGAGCCAGAGGTGTAATTGGAGCAACTTTAAAATCTGTAGTAGTGAGAATGTGGACAGAGCAGGAGAAATTGCCGTCCGCACAGCAGGGGAACAGCTGACGTTACTGAACCCCAATAACACGGCAGCAAGTGTTGACTGTGTAGACGGCACTTCCGAGCGCCAACTGGCGGTGTTGGAGCTCAGGGATAATACTGAAAACAGAGGAACCAGAGGTGTAATTGGAGCAACTTTAAAATCTGTAGTAGTGAGAATGTGGACAGAGCAGGAGAAATTGCCGTCCGCACAGCAGGGGAACAGCTGATGTTACTGAACCCCAATAACACGGCAGCAAGTGTTGACTGTGGAGACGGCTCTTCCGAGCGCCAACTGGCGGTGTTGGAGCTCAGAGATAATACTGAAAACAGAGGAGCCAGAGGGGTAATTGGAGTAACTTTAAAATCTGTAGTAGTGAGAATGTGGACAGAGCAGGAGAAATTGCCGTCCGCACAGCAGGGGAACAGCTGACGTTACTGAACCCCAATAACACGGCAGCAAGTGTTGACTGTGCAGACGGCACTTCCGAGCGCCAACTGGCAGTGTTGGAGCTCAGGGATAATACTGAAAACAGAGGAGCCAGAGGTGTATTTGGAGGAGGTTTTAAATCAGTAGTACAGTGGATGTGGACAGAGCAGGAGAAATTGCCGTCCGCACAGCAGGGGAACAGCTGACGTTACTGAACCCCAATGACACGGCAGCAAGTGTTAACTGAGCAGACGGCACTTCCGAGCGCCAACTGGCGGTGTTGGAGCTCAGGGATAATACTGAAAATAGAGGAGCCAGAGGTGTAATTGGAGCAACTTTAAAATCTGTAGTAGTGAGAATGTGGACAGAGCAGGAGAAATTGCCGTCCGCACAGCAGGGGAACAGCTGACGTTACTGAACCCCAATAACACGGCAGCAAGTGTTGACTGTGCAGACGGCACTTCCGAGCGCCAACTGGCGGTGTTGGAGCTCAGGGATAATACTGAAAACAGAGGATCCAGAGGTGTAATTGGAGCAACTTTAAAATCTGTAGTAGTGAGAATGTGTACAGAGCAGGAGAAATTGCCGTCTGCACAGCAGGGGAACAGCTGACGTTACTGAACCCCAATAACACGGCAGCAAGTGTTGACTGTGCAGACGGCACTTCCGAGCGCCAACTGGCGGTGTTGGAGCTCAGGGATAATTCTGAAAACAGAGGAGCCAGAGGTGTAATTGGAGCAACTTTAAAATCTGTAGTAGTGAGAATGTGGACAGAGCAGGAGAAATTGACGTCCGCACAGCAGGGGAACAGCTGACGTTACTGAACCCCAATAACACGGCAGCAAGTGTTGACTGTGCAGACGGCACTTTCGAGCGCCAACTGGCGGTGTTGGAGCTCAGGGATAATACTGAAAACAGAGGAGCCAGAGGTGTAATTGGAGCAACTTTAAAATCTGTAGTAGTGAGTGTTATGATCTGCTACAGAGACTAAGGAAAGGCAGGAGATCTGTCCCTACAATAGAACTAAACTAGATCCCTACGATTTAACGGGGAACCTGATCCTGCGATCAGACCCGCTAAAGTCCTCGGCTAGTCTGAACGCAGACCTATAGATGTGGGGGAGGGATCCCTACAAGATCTAGGGACTGGAATAAGTTGGACACCTCCTAGCAGAAATAGTAGCAGTCAAAGACAAACACACAACAAAAAGCAAAGAGGTCATAAGGCCTAGCAAAACTAACAGAGTACGGCAATAGAGCAACAAGCTAGCTCAACAGTAGTAAATACAAATGAAGTCCAGCAAAGCCAGGAGGGCGGAGCCGGATTAAATATGCAAAATGGTCATGTGACCAGCAAACTAAAAAAAAAACTAACAGAAGAGTTGTAACAGTACCCTCTCTTCTAAGAGGATCCCCTAGGCCCAGGCTTACCAGGAAACCTCCTGTGAAACGCTCGGACAAGTCTGGGGCAGAAACATCATCCGCCCTCACCCATGAGTTATCCTCAGGTCCGAAACCCTTCCAAGCGACGAGATTCTGCAAACTCCCTCTATACCGTCTAGAATTTAGGATGCGGGAAATTTCATATTCCCCGTCCTCCACCACCGGAGGAACAGTGGCAGAGGCGTCACCATCCGACACAAAAGCTTTTTTCAACAGAGAAACATGAAACACCGGATTAATCCTCCAGGACGTAGGAACCTCCAGCCTAACAGCAGATTGGTTAACCAATCTGAAGTACCTTAAAGGGCCCTACGAACTTGGGACCCAATTTTTTAGAAGGAATCCTCAATCGCAGATTCTTAGAGGACAACCAAACCATGTCACCAACAGCAAACAAACCTCTTGCCGTTTCCTATGAAAGTACCTCTTAGATTTTTTGTTAGCCTACTGAAGATTACCACGCACATCCGTCCAAACTCTCTCCAAATCACCGGAAAAACTGTCCTCCTCAGGCACAGCCGAAACCAATTTGGAAAATGACCCAAAAGACGGATGTCTCCCAGAACAACAAAAAAAAGGCGAACACCCAGCAGAAGAGGATGTATGGTTGTTAAGAGCAAATTCAGCAAGTGGCAGAAACTCAGACCACCCCTCTTGATTGTCTGCCACAAAACAGCGCAAGAACTGCTCAACATCCTGGTTCTTCCTTTCTGTCTGGCCATTAGACTCAGGATGATATCTGGATGAAAACGACAAATGAACTCCCAACCTGTCACAAAAGGCACGCCAAAAACAAGCCACGAACTAAGGTCCCCTATCAGAAACAATGTCAGTAGGAACACCATGTAGTCTGACAATCTCCTTGACAAAGGCCTTAGCGAGTGTCTTAGCGCAAGGCAGTTTGATGAAGGGAACCAAGTGACACATCTTGCTAAAACGGTCCACGACCACCCAGATGACCGTGAAACCTTCAGAGGGAGGAAGGTCAGTAATAAAGTCCATAGCCAGATGTGTCCAAGGTGCACTAGGAACCTCCAGAGGGCAAAGCAACCCCGCAGCAGGAGCATGCGAAGACTTGGATCTTGCACACACAGTACATTGGCGCACCCACTTAATGACTTCCTTCTGCCATTCAGGCCACCAAAAACTGCGACCCACAAGTCTCTTGGTCTCAGAAATTCCTGGATGACCTGCCAACCGAGACTCATGACACTCAACAAACAAATCTCTCCTAAAGGTCCTAGGCACAAACAACCTCCCATGGGGAGTGTTAGATGGTGCATTCTCCTGTGCTTTAACAATCTCATCCTCCAAAATGGAGTCCAAAGCAGCAATCACAACACCTTCTTGTAAAATGGTCTCCTCCTCCTCCTCAACACCGACCATGGGAGAAAAGCTGCGAGACAAAGCATCCGCTTTAACATTCTTGGTACCCGGGATGTAAGTAACGGAAAAATTAAACCGCGAGAAAAAAAGTGCCCACCTAGCCTGACGGGCATTCAAGCGCTTGGCAGCATCAAGATAGATCAGATTTTTATGATCAGTGAAAACCTGAACGGGAAATTCAGCACCTTCCAAGAGGTGACGCCAGTGTTCAAATGCGAGTTTAATCGCCAGCAATTCCCGATTACCAATATCGTAATTAAGTTCAGTCTCGGAAAATTTTTTGGAAAAAAAGGCACAGGGATGTACTCCATCCTTGTTTTCCTGAGACAACACCGCACCAACCCCCACCGAAGAAGCATCAACCTCAACCAAAAACGGCTTAGTCACATCAGGCTGCATAAGGATGGGAGCAGAGGTGAACCTCTCCTTTAAAAACACAAAAGCTTCAATGGCCTCAGAAGTCCACTGAACCGCATTAGCACCTTTCCTGGTGAGATCGGTCAGCGGTTTGACAATAATAGAAATTTTTTTTATGAATTTTCTGTAATAATTGGCGAAACCCAAAAACCTCTGTATCGATTTCAAACCAATAGGCCTAGGCCATTCCTGCACAGCTTGAACTTTAACCGGGTCCATCTCAAAACCTTCACTGGAGATAATGTAGCCCAAAAAACTAATTCTCTGTACAGCGAACTCACATTTCTCCAGCTTAGCAAAAAGTGAATTGTCCATTAATAACTGTAATACCTCAAGTACGCTCCGCCAATGAGACTCCAGATCCGGCGAATAAATCAAAATGTCATCCAAATACACAACCACATTTTTGCCGATTAAAGGTCTAAGGATATCATTAATAAGATTCTGAAAAAATGCTGGAGCATTGGTGAGACCAAAAGGCATAACCAGATTCTCAAAATGACCCACAGGAGTGTTAAAAGCAGTCTTCCATTCATCACTCTCCTTCATGCGCAACAAATTGTATGCCCCCCGGAGATCAATTTTAGAGAACCACTTGGCCCCCACTAACTGGTTAAATAAATCGGGAATCAATGGCTGTGGGTAAGGATTGCGTACAGTAATTTTATTAATCTCACGAAAGTCCAGACAAGGACGTAAACCGCCATCTTTTTTTTTTTACAAAAAAAAAAAACAACAGCCACAGGAGACTTGGAAGGCCTAATGTGACCGGCGGCCAAGCTTGTCTGTATGTATTCCTCCAAAGCCTTTCTCTCAGGAATAGTAAGATTAAATAAACGACTCTTAGGAAGAGTCGCTCCAGGGACAAATTCAATGGTACAATCATAGTCTCTATGGGGAGGCAAAACCTGCGACTCCTCCTCAGAAAAAAACTCTCCAAAAATCCTGAATAGGTACAGGCTATTCCCCTCTATCCACAGCAGCAATGCGCCCGTTACAACACTTGTCATAACACTTAGGGCTCTAGGACTTAATTTCATTGGTAGACCAATCCAGTACAGGATTGTGCAATTTCAACCAGGGTAACCCCAATATTACTGGAGAAGGCAAATTATTCAATACCACCAAATCCAAATTCTCTTGATGAATACCATTAATAGTGAGGGGAAATTCACAGACCTTGTGAGTAACACTCTTCAAGGGAGAGCCATCGACAGAAACCACAGCAATAGGGGATGACAAAGTTTTAGGTTCTAATTAAAGTTTTTCCAAGAATCCCCCATCAATCACATTCAGAGTAGATCCACAATCCACAAATACCCGAAATTCAATTAATTCATCCTGAGCAGCAGTAGTGGCAGATAGGAATACTCCCTTAGAATTTAGACAGGCAATACGGGCATGACTGACCATTTTTTTTTCTTTCTTCATACGAAGCACACAGCTTTTAATAAAATGACCAGAATTTCCGCAATAGAAACACAAGCATTCAGAAAGTCGGCGGTCTTTTTCCTGAGAGCAGGGTGTAATCACCCCAATTTCCATCGGCTCTTCATTGTCAGCACAGAACCTCTCAGAACTCGAAGCTGACATAGCAGAGGATTTGCTCACATTAACCCTTTCACGCAGTCTCCTGTCCACCCGTATAGCTAATTGCATTGCCCCCTGCAAGTTTCCAGGTGTGGGATAAGCAATCAGTAAATCCTTTACCCTTTCACATAGCCCTGCAAGAAACAAGCTTTTCAAAGCAGAATCGTTCCACCCCACCTGGGCAGACCACCGACGGAAGTGAGAACAATATTTTTCCACATTACCTGATCCCTGCCTCAAACATCTTAATTCAGACTCAGCAGATGAGACACGATCAGGATCATCGTACAACAAACCCAAAGCAGAAAAAAAACTATCCACTGATCTAAAGCACGGATCACTAGGTTGGAGAGAGAAGGCCCATCCCTGAGGATCTTTGCACAAAAGTGACATTATGAACCCTATGCGCTGTGATTCATCACCAGAGGATCCGGGTCTCAAACGAAAATATAATAGACAAGCATTTTTAAAAGAAAAAAAATATTGTTGTTCACCAAAAAATAGATCAGGCAGACGTACCTTAGGTTCAACAAAATGCGCTCCAGAACAGCTACTCACATGTTGTTGGAGCTTGGTCACCTCCAGAGAGAGTCCCTGCAAGCGTTGAGCCAAATCTTGCACCGAGACCATGATGGAAAACTGGATGTCTTTCCTTAGAGAAAATTTTTTTTTTTTACTGGCTGGACTTACTGTTATGATCTGCTACAGAGACTAAGGAAAGGCAGGAGATCTGTCCCTACAATAGAACTAAACTAGATCCCTACGATGTAACGGGGAACCTGATCCTGCGATCAGACCCGCTAAAGTCCTCGGCTAGTCTGAACGCAGACCTATAGATGTGGGGGAGGGATCCCTACAAGATCTAGGGACTGGAATAAGTTGGACACCTCCTAGCAGAAATAGTAGCAGTCAAAGACAAACACACAACAAAAAGCAAAGAGGTCATAAGACCTAGCAAAACTAACAGAGTACGGCAATAGAGCAACAAGCTAGCTCAACAGTAGTAAATACAAATGAAGTCCAGCAAAGCCAGGAGGGCGGAGCCGGATTAAATAGGCAAAATGGTCATGTGACCAGCAAACAAAAAAAAAAACCTAACAGGAGAGTTGTAACAGTGAGAATGTGGACAGAGCAGGAGAAATTGCCGTCCGCACAGCAGGGGAACAGCTGACGTTACTGAACCCCAATAACACGGCAGCAAGTGTTGACTGTGAAGACGGCAATTCCGAGCGCCAACTGGCGGTGTTGGAGCTCAGGGATAATACTGAAAACAGAGGAGCCAGAGGTGTATTTGGAGGAGGTTTTAAATCAGTAGTACAGTGGATGTGGACAGAGCAGGAGAAATTGACGTCCGCACAGCAGGGGAACAGCTGACGTTACTGAACCCCAATGACACGGCAGCAAGTGTTGACTGTGAAGACGGCAATTCCGAGCGCCAACTGGCGGTGTTGGAGCTCAGGGATAATACTGAAAACAGAGGATCCAGAGGTGTAATTGGAGCAACTTTAAAATCTGTAGTAGTGAGAATGTGGACAGAGCAGGAGAAATTGCCGTCTGCAAAGCTGGGGAACAGCTGACGTTACTGAACCCCAATAACACGGCAGCAAGTGTTGACTGTGCAGATGGCACTTCCGAGCGCCAACTGGCGGTGTTGGAGCTCAGGGATAATACTGAAAACAGAGGAGCCAGAGGTGTAATTGGAGCAACTTTAAAATCTGTAGTAGTGAGAATGTGGACAGAGCAGGAGAAATTGCCGTCCGCACAGCAGGGGAACAGCTGACGTTACTGAACCCCAATAACACGGCAGCAAGTGTTGACTGTGCAGACGGCACTTCCGAACGCCAACTGGCGGTGTTGGAGCTCAGGAATAATACTGAAAACAGAGGAGCAAGAGGTGTATTTGGAGGAGGTTTTAAATCAGTAGTACAGTGAATGTGGACAGAGCAGGAGAAATTGCCGTCCGCACAGCAGGGGAACAGCTGACGTTACTGAACCCCAATAACACGGCAGCAAGTGTTGACTGTGCAGATGGTACTTCCAAGCGCCAACTGGCGGTGTTGGAGCTCAGGGACTACAGTTCAGGTGGTAGAAACATGAACAGAACAGGAGACCTGGATACTGTTGCCAACCAATTATTTATTCTGGAAGAGGACTGGCAAATTCATGAGAGATCCAGGCCTTGTTCATTTTGAGAAAAGTAAGCTTTCAATGTTATCGGAGGATAGTCGCATGCGATGGTCTGTTAGTACACCACCTGCGGCACTAAAGACGCGTTCCGATAATACACTAGCAGCAGGGCAAGCTAGCACCTCCAATGCATACTGACTAAGCTCTGGCCATGTATCCAGCTTACAGACCCAAAACTTGAAGGGAGAAGAGCCGTCTGGGAGTACACTAAGAGGGCAAGACATGTAGTCTGTCACCATCTGACGGAAACGTTGCCTCCTGCTGACTGGAGCCGTCTGTGATGGTGTAGACATTTGTGGCGGCGGATACACAAAACTTTGCCACATTTTGGCCATACTGGTCTTGCCTTGTGCTGAGGCGCTGCTTCTGCTCCCTCTTTGTGCAGAGCTTCCTCCACTGCCTCGAGGCACTGAGCTGCTTTGTAAAGCACTAGCAGCACTGCTCTCGGTTGGAATGGAGAACATGATGGAATGCACCAGTGCGTCTTGGTACTCCCGCATTTTACGCTCCCGGTTCAACGGTGTTATGAGTAGAGATGAGCGGTGTTCGACTAGAACTGTTCGCCAATCTCAAATTCGAGCTGTTTTGGGTGGTGTTCGAGTTGTTCGACGAACCCGAACGATTTGCAAAAAATTCGGCTGTTCGAGGTTATGTTCGATAACTGTTCGTGCACCAAAAGCGTGTCCTGCATGTCTGGCGCTATTTAGAGCACCAATCATGCAGGGATTGTCTGCCACTCACTGTAATGCCACAGCCATGGTGGTTGTGGCATTACAGTGATTGTCCAAATCGATGGGAACAGTGCCAACAGTGAAACATGAAAAGCCGGCAATTCAGCAGCGGCATACACCGGTACCCGACAATTTAGAATAGAAAGAATAGAGAATCACACATAGATTAGATAGATAGAAACATGTCAGTCACATATATAAGAAGTATAGTGACAGTGTTGGTTACAGTACTAGTCATTTAGCGTAAAGGATTTATCAAAAAAAATAATAGTGTTTTCATGCACCGTCTCTTTAAAAAAGCCGGCCGGCAATTCAGCATCTGTACCCGACAATTTATAACAGACAGAATAGAGCTTCACACATAGATTAGATAGATAGAAACATGTCAGTCACATATATATGAAGTACAGTGATAGTGTTGGTTACTGTACTTGTCATTTAGTATTAAAACAAAGGATTTATTATTAAAAAAATTGGCGTGGGGCTCCCCTTAATTTTAGGCTCTAGCGGAGGTTAAGCAGACGGCTGGGGCAGATGTTTGAAGCCTGGGAAGGGGGTAATACCCACGGAGCTTCCCAGGCTACTAATATCAGCCCCCAGCTGAATACATAGCCTTTACTAGCTATTAAAATGGGGGACCCCCCAAAAAAAATGACGTGGGGTCCCCCCTAATTTAATAGCTAGCAAAGGCTAGGCAGACAGCTGGGGGCTGATATTAATAGCCCAGGAAGGGAGCCATGAATATTGGCCCCCTCCCAGGCTAGAAACACCAGCCGTCAGCCGCCCCAGAAATGGCAACCTCATCCTTACCTTTCCATGGTTCCCATGACAGCTTCACCTCTGCTACATCGAGATGACAGGCTGGACCGCAGCAGAACGCTGCCATCCAGTCTGTCATCCCGCAGACACTGAGAAGAGCAGGCTTGCTTGCGCTCCTCACTGTCTCGCTGTGACGGCATCCAGATGAGCCGAGGTCATGTCCAATGAACTCGGCTCACCTCATGCACGTCACTGACAGCGTGGGAAAATTCTCACGCTGAAGTGCTGAGTGCAGGAGAATTCTCCCACGCTGTCAGTGATGTGCATGAGGTGAGCTCATGTCCAATGAACTCAGCTCACCTCCTGCACGTCACTGACAGCGTGGGAAAATTCTCCTGCAATCAGCGCTTCAGCGTGAGAATTTTCCCACGCTGTCAGTGACGTGCATGAGGTGAGCCGAGTTCATTGGACATGAACTCGGCTCATCTGGATGCCGTCACAGAGAGACGCTGAGCAGCGCAAGCATGCCTGCGCTTCTCAGTGTCTGCGGGATGACAGGCTGGATGGCGGCGTTCTGCTGCGGTCCAGCCTGTCATCTCGATGTAGCAGAGCTGAAGCTGTCGTGGGAACCATGGAAAGGTAAGGATGAGGTTGGTTTATTATTTTTCTTTTATTGCAGGAGATCGTTGGCTTCAGCTGGAATGGGTGTGATGGTAAGTATGGTTTAATTTAGAACAATAAAGAATTGTGTCTTTATTTCAATTAAAGGACTTTATTCTGGGTGTTTGTGTTTTTTTTAACTTTGACTATGGGGTTAGTAATGGGGGTGTCTTATAGACGCCTCTCCATTACTAACCTGGGCTTGATGTCAGCTGGCATTATAAGCTGACATCAACCCCAACCCTATTACCCCCTGCCACCGCACCAGGGCAGCGTGGAAGAGCGAGGCTAAGTGCCAGAATTGGCGCATCCTATGAATGCGCCATTTCTGGGGCGGCTGACGGCTGGTGTTTCTAGCCTGGGAGGGGGCCAATATTCATGGCTCCCTTCCTGGGCTATTAATATCAGCCCCCAGCTGTCTGCCTAGCCTTTGCTAGCTATTAAATTAGGGGGGACCCCACGTCATTTTTTTGGGGGGGTCCCCCATTTTAATAGCTAGTAAAGGCTATGTATTCAGCTGGGGGCTGATATTAGTAGCCTGGGAAGCTCCGTGGGTATTACCCCCTTCCCAGGCTTCAAACATCTGCCCCAGCCGTCTGCTTAACCTCCGCTAGAGCCTAAAATTAAGGGGAACCCCACGCCAATTTTTTTAATAATAAATCCTTTATTTTAATACTAAATGACAAGTACAGTAACCAACACTATCACTGTACTTCATATATATGTGACTGACATGTTTCTATCTATCTAATCTATGTGTGATGCTCTATCTTTCTGTTCTAAATTGTCGGGTTCCGCTGCTGAATTGCCGGCCGGCTTTTTTAAAGAGACAGTGCATGAAAACACTATTATTTTTTTAAATAAATCCTTTACACTAAATGACAAGTACAGTAAGCAACACTATCACTGTACTTATTATATATGTGACTGACATGTTTCTATCTATCTAATCTATGTGTGAAGCTCTATTCTTTCTGTTCTAAATTGTCGGGTACAGATGCTGAATTGCCGGCCGGCTTTTTTAAAGAGACGGTGCATGAAAACACTAATATTTTTTTTAATAAATCCTTTACACTAAATGACAAATGCAGTAACCAACACTGTCACTGTGCTTCTTATATGTGTGACTGACATGTTTCTATCTATCTAATCTATGTGTGATGCTCTATTCCTTCTTGTCTAAATTGTCGGGTACCGGTGAATGCTGCTGCTGAATTGCCGGCCGGCTTTTTTAAAGAGAGCGTCTTCTGAGCAGTTTGTCAGCTTTTGGACACCTTTGCAGGTGTTTTCTATGTGTTTCTATGTGTTTTTGTTTGCCTGCCATTGGTTTTAACGGTGTTCGACGGTGTTCTAAGGTGTTCGACGAACAGTTCGACGAACAGTTCCTCGAACATCCCGGTGTTCGACGAACCGAACCGAACCCGAACACTACGGGGGTGGCTCAACACTAGTTATGAGTTGTCCCGGTAGCGAGGATCTAGGAGGGTGGACACCCAATAATCAGCCGTGTTGAGATTGTGGGCGATGCGGCGGTCGTTTCTCAGGCACTGCAGCATGAAATCAACCATGTGCTGCAGACTGCCAACTGGCCAAGAAACGCTGTCCCCTGCTTGAGGCGTGATCTCTGCCTGCTCTGCATCACCCCACCCTCGCTCTAGATACTGACTACTAGAGCATTGTGTACCTCCCTCCTCTGGATAGATGTCTTCCTCATCCATTGACTCCTCCTCATCCTCCTCACAAAGTGTCCCCTGCCTAGGCCTTTGTGAGGAACCACGTTGCGCAGACTGAAGAGAAGCAGATGGCATTTGTGACTCCTCATCCTCCACCTCTTCCAAAACCTCGTCCCTTATTGCTTGCAGTGTTTTTTCAAGCAGGCAGATAAGGGGGATAGTCATGCTGACTAGTGCATCATCTGCACTCGCCATCCGCGTGGAATAATCGAAGGCACGCAAAACGTGGCAAATGTCCTTCATAGAGGCCCACTCAGTGGTGGTGAAGTGTGAACGGCGCGCACTGCGACTTGTTTGCGCCTGCTGCAGCTGGTACTCCATTACTGCTGCCTGCTGCTCACACAACCTCTCCAACATATGTAACGTTGAATTCCACATGGTGGGTAGGTCACATATGATGCGATGTTCCGGAAGACGTAATCGGCGCTGCAGAGCTGCAATGCGTGATCTTGCATTGCTGGAACGCCACAAGTGAGCGCACTCTATGCGGACCTTGTGAAGCAGTGCATCAAGATCCGGATAGTCCCTCAAAAAACTCTGCACGACCAAGTTGAGCACATGTGCCAGACATGGGATGTGAGTGAGGTTGCCAAGCCCAGAGCTGCCACCAGATTTCGGCCATTGTCACACACTACCATGCCTGGCTGGAGATTCGCTGGCACAAACCACACGTCGCTCTGCTGCTTGATGGCATTCCAGAGCTGCTGCGCTGTGTGGCTTCGATTCCCCAAAGAAATTAATTTTAATACGGCCTGTTGACGTTTGGCCACGGCTGCGCTCATATTGGTCACCATAACAGGTAACCGTTCACGGGTCGATGTGGAGGTAGACCGTGACGGCTCCTGCAGCGCTGATTCAGAGGAACTGGAGTATGAGGAGGAGTCAATGTGTACAGACTGGATTCCTGCAATCCTTGGAGTTGGCAGAACACGTACAGCGCCACTCAAGATCTGTACCCGGCTCCACAACATTTACCCAATGGGCAGTGAGGGAAAGGTAATGTCCCTGTCCATGCTTACTGGTCCACGCATCGGTGGTCAGGTGGACCTTGCTACTGATGGCGTTTTGTAGCGCATGTTTAATTTTTCCCTCCACATGATGTTGCAGGGCAGGGATGGCTTGCCTGCTGAAATAAAATCGGCTGGGCACGTTGTATTGTGGGACTGCCAATGCCATAAAGTTACGGAATGTGTCAGTCTCCACCAGCCTGAATGATAGCATTTCAAGGGTCAGTAGTTTAGCAATGCCAGAATTCAGAGCCTGTGCTCAGGGGTGGTTTGCCGAGTATGGGCGCCTTTTCTCCCATGCCTGTGCTAACGATGGCTGTAGACTGGCCTGGGAGTATGAGGATGACTGGGAAAGTGGTGCTGTGGGTGGAATTACACTGTGTCTCTGTACAACAGTGCAAGAGATTCTTCCATGGCGATCCTGTGAGGAAGCCGAACCAGCTGTGTGTGAGCTGGAGGAAGAGGCTACAACACGAGCTGAAGAGGTGGTAGGTGGCGCTGTAGGTTGGCCTAGGTCTTCAGTGTGTTTTTGTAACTCCACCACGTGCTTGGTCCGCACATATTTCCACATATTTGTGGTATTGAGGTTGCTGACACTTTTCCCTCTTTTCACCTTCTGATTACACAGCTTGCATTTGACAAAGCAAATGTCATCTGCAACTGTGTCAAAAAAGGACTAGGCACTGCAAGTCTTGGGAGCGCCTGCTTTGGATTTTGGAAGAGCCATGCTCCTAATGGGTGCTGAAGTGGAGGCTACAGGCAACCAAGTCTGCCCCCTCCCTCTCCCTCCTTTTTGGGCTGTTCGGGGAATCTCTTGATCAGAGCTGCTCCCACCACCTTCCTGTCCCTCACGCCATGATGGGTCAAGGACCTCATCATCTACACCACCCTCTTCAAACTACTGCTTCTCCTGGGTAGTCTCGACAGCACAGTACGCACCAGAAAGTGGCACCTGAGTCTCATCATCAGATGCGTACTGAGGTGTGCTGCTGACCATAGGCACTGGCCCACGCGCCTCTTCAGATTCAGAGAAACAAAACGGTTGCGCATCACTGCATACTACCTCTTCTTCAAATTCTCGAATTCTGCTTGGCTGGTCCCCTCTTTCCAAGCCAAGAGATTCAGAGAACAGAAGTAGAGATGGCTCCTGTGCAGGGCTCTCTGACTGCCTGGGCAATTTGGCAGGTGGTGAAGAGACAGATGGGTGCTCTTCAGTGCTCAGGACCTGAGAGGATCTGGAACTAATTGAAGTCGATGCGTTAGCTGCCATCCATCCGACAACGGCTTCAATTTGGTCCTCGCGCAGCAGTGGGGTATGGCTAGCTCCTACAAAGCTGCGCATAAAGGACTGTTCCCTGGTAAAACTGGGGGATGCTGAGTCACTGGTGCCCGCAGCAGGCACAGAATCCCCATGTCCTCTCCCTGCAGGCACAGAATCCTCACGTCCTCTCCCTGCAGAAACTCCACGCCCATGCCCACGCCCACGACCACATGCCTTACTCCCTGCCTTCTTCATCTTGGTAGACTGATAAAGATAGGCAGAAAAGTACTAAGGGCTTAGTGTGCTTATTCCTGAACAGCTGCTAACAGGTATAAGAAACACTAATTTTATAAAGTGTGGACTAGACTTTAATATGAGCTAATGTGGCCTACACAACTGTAAAGTGGAGTGTTTGGTGAACTTTATTTAGGTTTTTTTTGTCACAAAAAGACACTGGATGTGCCTAAAGATGTAATAACGATAGTATCACAAACTTTTTGAAGCTATTACAATGTAGGAAGGTAACCTACAATGCAATAGATGAGGCTGCAAAAAGTAGGCTAATACTAATCTGGCTGGGGCTGCAGGGCCCAATGCTGCAGAAAGGCTCCTCTAACTACTCCTATATAGTGTGTTTGGAACCAATTTAGCTGAATACGGATGGAACCACCACACTAATAGGAGAAATCAGGAAAAATTGTGAATTGGCAAAAAAGGACAATGTATGAGGCAGTGACACACACTGAGTGCACTACAATCAGACGTAGTTGAAGCAAACACTACAGGGTGAGCTGCACTCACACACCAGACCTTGCAGACAGCGGTGAACAGTACAGATTAGTGTTGAGCCACCCCCGTAGTGTTCGAGTTCGGTTCGGTTCGTCGAACACCCGTGTGTTCGCCGAACTGTTCGTCGAACACCTTCGAACACCGTTAAAACCAATGTCAGGCAAACAAAAACACATAGAAACACATAGAAAACACCTTCAAAGGTGTCCAAAAGCTGACAAACTGCTCAGAAGACACAACTAACACATGGAAAAGTGACAAGTACATATAGTCATGCGAAAAGAAAAGAGGTGGAGGAGTAAAAGGAGAGGGAGACACAGATATAGGCATGTCATGCCCTTCTAAAATCCAAAAAGTGAGAAGCCGACACGTTCAGTCCGCTCCTGCCCGTGCCACCACCGTGTCGCCGGGTTTGTGCCAGAGCCGCGGTGAACCCTGATGGCCAGCCCCCCTCTCCCAATACTGGTGCCTGTCCGCTGGTGGGTCGAGCGAGCCCCCCTGTGGTGGAGGCAGCTCTAAGATTTTTAATTTAAATTGTCTCTCTAATTTGAATGAATACACTTTAAATCCATTTACAAGGATCTATTGGAGGGCAAGTCTCATGCCAGCAGCCTCGTAATTCCAGCTCCAGTAGCGTCCACTAAAGCTGCTGCAGTTAAAAAGCTTTTATAAGGATCGAGCTCGGCTGTCCACCGCAAGGCATCCTACTGCCAGTCCCAGCCCCTATGCCTTGGGGTGCCTCCTGATGCTCTTCACTGAGTATCCCGTGGTCCCGAAGCATTTCCTTTGAAAAAATTAAGTGTCTAAATTACAGGTGGTGTAGCTTGCTTAACAGCCGGGATAATCCGCTGACTAGCAGACACTGCTACTAGGCACAAAGTATTTCCTGGGCTAGATGCAGTTAAAAATTTGTAATTAGATACTCTCGTTGGATGCTGAGAAAGCATTCCATAGAGTATCCTTGCACGCCATATATGATTCTCTTAAAAAGCTTGGGGTAGGGGTCTAGGGGACCCTTTTATAGCCAAAATCACAGCCCTGTATCACAATACGTCACCTAGGCTGAAGATTAATGGAACTGTAGCACCCTGAGTGCTCGGTTGCTACAGAGGTATTGCACCTCACCCAGAGGTGTGATATCTCACTCTCAGGTAAGGATTGAGTGTGGATCAGGACCCGACACCTGCATGCATTACACCACATTGCCGTGGGGCAGGGCGACCAATATGCCTCTGAGATGGGCACGACAGTCCCTGTCCCTGGCTGGAGTGGGGGGAGGGAACACTGAGGAAGGGGAACCCTGTAGTGCAGGAGCAGGGAGGAAGCAGTTCCTGGGTGCATTGAGAAGGGAGTATAAAAGGTGGGCACCATCTTAGTTCAGTCCAGAGAAGTCTGAGCAGAAGTGGCAGGGAGCAGGGGCTCTGCATGAGCTCTGCTCCGGAGGCGGGCCTAGTAACAGAGGCCCAGGCCTGGAAGAGGGAGAAGGAAGGAAGAGGAGCGGAGAAGGCTCCAGGAATGAGGAATGAAGGGATCCCAGGGGTGCGGACGGGTGAGTCGCCACCGCACGCCCGAATCCACCTGCGTGGAGGGGTCAGGCCAAAGGGGGAGACCGGTCCCCGAAACTAGTGGAGGCAGGAAACGACCCTCAGCTAGAAACCGGAGGCTGTGACATTTTATGTGGCGCAGCCCCTCGCTACACCTGCTAGGAAGGCACCACATAGGGTCAGGGAAACTGGTGCCAAGTTTACCAAGAGGTGGCCCGAGGCAGCCGGACAGAAGGGTTGGTAAGAAAGGCCAGACAAATGACACACAAAGGGGGTCCTGTGAAGTGCTCCAAAGTTATCTGGGAGTTGTCTGAGCCCCTCACCTGGTGAGCACAGTACGACGTGGGCAGCCGTTACCTGCAGACGTGGTCTGGATAATAAGAACTGTGAGTAAAGGCCCTGGACTGCATCACTGACTCCGTGTCGTTACTGCTGCTGCCCTGCACCATCACCCCCATCCTCCGCATACACTGCCCTGAGGCTATACTCCTCCCTTGGGGAGTTATGCTACGCTCTGCTGCACCCACAACACCAGCCTCAGCGGTCTGCCCTGCAGCGGCGGTTCACTCTGACCGCAATCCACGGGTGGCGTAGTCGGACATTTAAACATCAAAACCACATAAATAGTTCCGCCACTGGTTTGACCACCCTGAGCCACGGAACCGGGTCGCCGCCACGAAGACTACAACCACCAGCATCCACCAAAAAGGGTCCGGCTCCGGGTGTCCCAAGGCCCAGGGGGTGCATCAGAACATTTTCATCACCTTTCACAATCACCAATGGGACAAGGCAGGGATGTCCTCTGTCCCCTCTCTTATACATCCTAGTGACGGAGCACCTGCTCTCATCAATTCGCAATAACCCCAATATTAGGTGGATTGAGGTGGGAGGCACCGAGTACAAGTGCTCTCTATTTGCTGATGATGTCCTAGTATATATCACTCAATCACATATATCCATCCATGCTGTTATGGCTGAAATAGATCACTTTGTTACATGGCCAAATTTTAAAATCAATGCAGCGAAGTCTGAGGCCCTCGATGTCTCCCTCCCCAAATCCATATAGGATTCCATCCAGTCCAACTTTCACTTTGCCTGGCCCTCACAGGGTATCAAATACTTAGGAATTCCTATTCCTAGAGACCTCTCCCATCTATGTTATCTTAATTTTGGGCCCTTTATTGAACAACTCCATACAGACCACGGTTGGCAAGTTAGAACTGTAAGATTCACAACGTGAACCACTGGTATTTTGTGGAAAAGCACATGTACACTGTGTTCCAAATTATTATGCATGAAGTGTTTAGGAGTGATAAGGGAAGAATTTGTTTGTTTGTCAGTTAAACTCATTGATGGTGATGTGTGTCAGGGCTCTTTATATCACTGTAAGCAATTGCAGACACCTGTGATAATTAGTTTGGCAGGTGTGTCCAATGAAAGGCAAGACTACTTAAGAAGGCTGTCTCACATTATTAAGCAGCCTACATTTTCTGCCAAAATGGGAAAGAAAAAGGATGTGTCGGCTGCTGAGAAGCAACAAATTGTGGAGTGTTTAGGTCAAGGCATGACTACAATCAACATTGTGCGATGATCAGGATGAAGTGTCTTGGCAATCAAGAAGTATATAGCTGATTCACAGTACACACGTGTGCGTGCTGATAAGGGCAAATTGAGGACTCTTTCCTACAGGCAATTACGTCAGGTTAAAAGAGCAGCGGCAAAAAAAGCCTTGTCATAGCAGCAGACAAGTTTTTGAAGCTGCCGGTGCCTCCAACGTCCCCCGAACAACAAGATGCAGGGTCCTTCAGAGGTTTGCAGCTGTGCGTACGCCATCCTGTCGACCTCCTCTATCCACTTCACACAAGCAGAAACGGCTCCAGTGGGCCAAACATTACATGAAGACTGATTTCAAAACTGTTTTGTTCACGGATGAGTGCCGTGCAGCGCTCGATGGTCCAGATGGATGGAGTGGAGGATGGCTGGTTGATGGACACCCAACGCAAACACGGCTACAGCGCCAACAAGGAGGAGGTGGAGTAATGTTTTGGGCTGGAATCATGGGGAGAGAGATTGTCGGCCCCTTTAGGATCCCTGAAGGCGCTAAAGATGAACTCCATAATGTATGTGGATTTTCTCAAACAGCACTTCCTGCCATGGTTCAAGAAGAAGAACCGTGTATTTCACAGCAAGATCATTTTTTTGCATGATAATGCACCATCTCATGCTGCACATAAAACATCTGCATCTCTGGCTGATATGGGCATAAAAGGGGACAAACTTATGGTGTGACCCCCATGCTCCCCTGACCTCTAACCCATTCAGAACCTCTGGAGCATCATCAAAAGGAGTGTCTATGATGGCGGGAGGCAGTTCACATCTAAGCAACAGCTCTGGGAGGGTATTCTGTCCTCATGCAAAACAATTGAAGCAGAAACCATCCAAAACCTGACAAATTCAATGGACGAGAGAGTTCAGAAGCTCCTTTCGAACAAGGGGTCCTATGTGAAAATGTAACATCACCTAGAATAAAGTTTTGAGTTGAAAACTGTTTGATTTCAGCTTCTAATAACCTGCTGATGCTTATAATTTCAAAAATGACCATTTTTTTGGTCTTTATTAAAATGAAAAGGTTGATCGAAAAGTTTGGGGGATCTAAGAGTGTGGCAACCCAGTAGCCATGATTACTTCGAATTCTGACAATATGAGGGTCATGTTGCAGGTAGTTCAGCAAGAAGGCACTTATGTGTCTTGCGCATCTCGAAGCCCCAAAAATATTTTCCGGGCTAGATGCAGCTAAAAATTATTATTAATTTTAAATCTGGTGGAGCTTAGTATAGATGGCCTAATAGGATCAGTGCTGCACACTGCTACAAAGCCCAAAATATTTTCCAGTCAAGATACAGATAAACATGATTAGTAATTTTAAATCTGGTGGAGCTTATTATAGATGGCCTAATAGAATCAGTGCTGCACACTGCTACAAAGCCCAAATTATTTTCCAGCCAAGATACAGATAAACATGATAAGTAATTTGAAAGCTTAAAACGGTTGGTAGGGTGATTTTAACCAATCATCAAGCTTTTACTTTCCCCAGGATGACACAGGGGAAGAAAAGTCGTTTCGGATCCATGATTTGTTCATCTTTATGAAGGTGAGTCTGTCTACATTATCAGTGGACAGCCGCGTGCGCTTATCTGTCAGAACACCACCAGCAGCGCTGAACACACGTTCAGACAGAACGCTGGCTGCGGGGCATGACAAGATCTCCAAGGCGTAAGTGGCTAGCTCCGGCCATTTATCCAGATTGGAAGCCCAAAAAGAGCAAGGGTCCAGTGACACAGTCATGGCTTCAATGTTTACTTGGAGATACTCCTGTAACATCGTCTCTAGGGGTTGACTATGTGTCAGACTTCTTATCTCCTGTGGCCTTGCAAAGGATGGGCTAAAAAAGTGGTGAAATGATTCTGCAAAATTGATGTTACCAGCAGATACTGTGGTTCTGTTACGGTTTGAGTGCTGAACACTTGACGGTCCCACGGTTGGCAAGTTGGAACTGTGAGATTCACTACGTGCACCACTGGTGTTTTGTGGAAAAGCACATGTAAGATTCTGCAACAGTCTCTGCTGATACTCCTGCATGTGTGCATCCCTTTCTATGGCAGGAATAATTTCTGCAAATTTACTTTTGTACCGGGGATCTAACAGTGTGGCAACCCAGTAGTCAGGATTATTTCTAATTCTCACAATTTGTGGGTCATGTTGCAGGTAGTGCAGCAAGAAGGCACTCATGTGTGTTGCGCATCCAGGAGCACCAAGTCCCTGTTGTGTTGGTGGCGAGGTAACAATCATGCTTCCTTCCTCTGTCCTCTCCCCCCAACCTCGCACAACAGAAATGTGATCAAGATCTCCCTCATCTGATGAGTCTTCCATCAGTTCTTCCTCCACTTCTTCCTGGGCTCCTGCACCTTCCTCACTAGTTTAGCTGCTACCATGCGCCCTGGTAAAACCATCTCCCCCACCCTCACATGCCTGCCGCCTTGGTGCTGCCGACCTTCTGGACCTTCAGATGTTAGCCCTTCCGCATACAACTCCTCCTCCTCTACTTCCTCCACCTCCTCTTGTGCCACCACCGGACTCCGAATTCTGTTTAACATGTACTCCAGCATGTAAATCACTGGAATAGTCATGCTGATAATGGCATCGTCAGCGCTAAACATCTTCGTCGCCATTTCAAATCTGTGCAGAAGGGTGCATAGGTCCCTGATCTGAGACCACTCCTCCAGCGTGATTTTCCCCACCTCTGGATCTCGTTGGCCCAGGCTATACGTCAGAACGTATTGCACCAGGGCTTGTCGGTGCTGCCACAGTCGCTGCAACATGTGCAGAGTTCAATTCCACCGGGAAGGCACATCGCATTTTAGCCGGAGAAGTGCCAGGCCCAACGACTTCTGTAGAGATGTAAGTCGCTGAGCTGCGGGATGCGTACGGCGGAAGTGAGCACACAGCGACCGTGCCCTCTGCAGAAGGCCATCCAGTCTGGGATAGTGGGATAAAAATTGCTGGACAGCCAGGTTCAACACGTGAGCCATACAAGGCACGTGTGTGACATTGCCCCGGCGAAGGGCCGCACCCAGGTTTTCAGCATTGTCGCACACGGCCTTCCCTGGTTTCAGGTCCAGTGGAGACAACCATTCATGAAATTGGTTCTCCAGAGCTGACCACAACTCCTCAGCTGTGTGACTCACATTTCCCAGACATTTCATAGTAAAAACCGCCTGATGACGTTGAGCCCTACTGCCCGCATAGTAAGGAGGTGTGCAGGATCCCTTCTGCGCAGTTAGAAAGCTTGTGGCATGACCAGACAGGCTTTGGGTGCAGGTGGAAGACCGAAAGGAGGTTGAGGAGGTAGAAGCAGTGGAGGAACTTTGACATAAAGAGGATTGACGCACAACTCGTGGGGACTGCAAGACTTGGACAGCAGCCCCTTGTCCTGCTGTCACCATAGTTACCCAGTGCCCAGTCAGCGACATGTAACGCCCCTGTCCATGCCTACTCGTCCAAGTGTCTGTGGTGAAATGCACCCTGTCACACACAGAGTTTCTCAAAGAAGCGATGATGTTGTGTGCGACATGCTGGTGGAGCGCAGGCACACCTTTCTTTGAGAAGTAGTGCCGACTGGGCATCTGGTACTGGGGCACTGCGACGAACATAAGGTCTCGAAAATCCTCTGTGTCCACCAGGCGGAAAGGCAGCATTTCTGTAGCCAAGAGCTTGCAGATGGTGAAATTCAACCTCTTAGCTTTCTCATGGCTAGGAGGAAATGGTCTTTTACTTGTCCACATCTGAGGGACCGAGGGCTGGCTATTGTGCTTAGACAGGGTTGATAAGGGTGTCCCCGGCAAACTGCCGGTCTGTGAGGAAGATGCAGGCGGACATGTTAGGTTGCCTTGATCCAAAGGTGGTGCTATCGATGTCGGACAGTGCTCAACACCAGCTAGTGTTACCACCTCCAAAGAAAATGATGACCTGCCAATCACGCTGGCTGTTGCGGGTAAAGAGGTGGCAGGTCTGCGCCCCAAAACAGGTGTGACTGCTGTCCCCCCAGTCACAGAGGATGAAGAGGCCGCGGATGCACAAGATATGGCAGACAGTGGTTGGCCTGGCCAGCTAGGCCGCATTGTAGCACACTGAGCTTCCCACTGCAACTTATGCTTTATGTCCATGTGCCGGTTCATGCATGAAGTACTCAAACTATGTATTTTTTGGCCTCTACTTAGCTTTTGCTGACAAATGTTACAGATAACACGAGTTGGGTCATCTTTATCGATCTGAAAAAATGCCCAGGCTATGCAAGGCTTAGCACCCATGCGACCTGAAGAGCCACCACGACTTGTGGTGAGAGGCAGAGTTGTGTTTGAGGATGCAGTTGTTGACGTGCTTCCAGTACTACGTCTCTGTCCAGGAAGGCACAACCTGACCTCGTCGTCACTAGCATGTTCCACCACCTCCTCTGCTGACCTCATCTCTTGGCTGGCTGTGGGTTGACAGTAAGTGGGATCTCCAACCTCATCATCATCACCCTGTGCGTTATCACACCCGTCGTCCTCAGAGCCAACCTGTTCCTGCCCTGACAAAAAACTAAAGTTGTCGCTCCAATCAGGTATTTGAGTCTCATCATCGTCTTCCTCATTGTCTCCACCAACAGGAGTTACAGTTTGGGAATGAGGGTCTACATTATGGTCAGAACCTTCTGCGTCTGGTCCTGGATCCGACTCATAAAGATTCTGGGCATCAGTGCAGATCATTTCCTCGTCTGGATTCACAGAAGCACTGGAGTCGACCTGTGATTCACAGGCTATAGTATGAGTAAACAGCTCTGCAGACTCAACCATCTGTTCTACCTCAAAATCAGACGGGCAGCTGGAGATTTGGGAGCTGTGAGGAAGCAAGTGCGATTGGGGTGACACCTTTGAGGACTGGAGTATTTGTGATGTTGAAGTTGATGTGGAGGAGAGCCCACTTAAAGGGGCACTTGATATCCGTTGAAGCACCTGCTGTTTTTGTGCCTCATCTGGAATTTGTAGCGATTGGCGTGTCCGTAAGAAAGGGATCTTCTCACATTGTCCGCTAAAAGAAGTAGACATTTTAGTTTGGCTGGAAGATGGTCTTTCTTCTGCAGATGTTACTGTTGCATTAACACCTACCCCACGGACACAACCTTTTTCCCCCTTCCCAACATGCCTATTCCCCTTTCCACCAGCAGCAGGCCTTTTTCCACTCATTTTGGTGGTTAACTAATTCACAACTCTGGAGTTGTTTGCACAAAAAAACAATGGATGGGAACCGAGCAGAGCTGAGTGGCCAAACTGTGGTATTAGGCCAAAACTATTGGCTGGGTTAGATGCAGGAAAAAGTTATATTCAATTTGCAACCTGATGGAGGTCAGTATAGATGGACTAATAGAACAAGTCCCACACACAGCTAGAAGCCCAAATATTTTTTCAGAGGTAGATGCAGAAAAAAAATATATTCAGTTTGCAACCTGATGGAGGTCAGTATAGATGGACTAATAGAACAAGTCCCACACACTGCTAGAAGGCCAAATATTTTTTCAGAGCTAGATGCAGACAAAAAATTATTTTGAATTTGCAACCTGATGGAGGTCAGTATAGGTGGACTAATAGAACAAGTCCCACACACTGCTAGAAGGCCAAATATTTTTTCAGAGCTAGATGCAGAAAAAAATTATATTCAGTTTGCAACCTGATGGAGGTCAGTATAGATGGACTAATAGAACAAGTCCCACACACAGCTAGAAGCCCAAATATTTTTTCAGAGCTAGATGCAGAAAAAAATAATATTCAGTTTGCAACCTGATGGAGGTCTGTATAGATGGATTAATAGAACAAGTCCCACACACAGCTAGAAGCCCAATATTTTTTCAGAGGTAGATGCAGAAAAAAAATATATTCAGTTTGCAACCTGATGGAGGTCAGTATAGATGGACTAATAGAGAAAGTCCCACACACTGCTAGAAGCCCAAATATTTTTTCAGAGCTCGATGCAGACAAAAAATTATTTTTAATTTGCAAACTGATGGAGGTCAGTATAGATGGACTAATAGAGAAAGTACCACACACTGCTAGGAGGCCAAATATTTTTTCAGAGCTAGATGCAGAAAAAAAATATTTTTAATTTGCAACCTGATGGAGGTCAGTATAGATGGACTAATAGAGAAAGTCCCACACACTGCTAGAAGGCCAAATATTTTTTCAGAGCTAGATGCAGAAAAAAATTATATTCAGTTTGCAACCTGATGGAGGTCAGTATAGATGGACTAATAGAACAAATCCCACACACAGCTAGAAGCCCAAATATTTTTTCAGAGGTAGATGCAGATAAAAATTATTTTTAATTTGCAACCTGATGGAGGTCAGTATAGATGGACTAATAGAGAAAGTCCCACACACTGCTAGAAGGCCAAATATTTTTTCAGAGCTAGATGCAGAAAAAAATTATATTAAGTTTGCAACCTGATGGAGGTCAGTATAGATGGACTAATAGAACAAGTCCCGCACACAGCTAGAAGCCCAAATATTTTTTCGGAGGTAGATGCAGATAAAAATTATTTTTAATTTGCAACCTGATGGAGGTCAGTATAGATGGACTAACAGAGAAAGTCCCACACATTGCTAGAAGGCCAAATATTTTTTCAGAGTTAGATGCAGACAAAAAATTATTTTGAATTTGCAACCTGATGGAGGTCAGTAAAGATGGACTAATAGAGAAAGTCCCACACACTGCTAGAAGGCCAAATATTTTTTCAGAGCTAGATGCAGAAAAAAATTATATTCAGTTTGCAACCTGATGGAGGTCAGTATAGATGGACTAATAGAACAAGTCCCACACACAGCTAGAAGCCCAAATATTTTTTCAGAAGTAGATGCAGATAAAAATTATTTTTAATTTGCAACCTGATGGAGGTCAGTATAAATGGACTAATAGAGAAAGTCCCAAACACTGCTAGAAGGCCAAATATTTTTTCAGAGCTAGATGCAGACAAAAAATTATTTTGAATTTGCAGCGTGATGGAGGTCAGTATAGATGGACTAATAGAACAAGTCCCACACACTGCTAGAAGGCCAAATATTTTTTCAGAGCTAGATGCAGAAAAAAATTATATTCAGTTTGCAACCTGATGGAGGTCAGTATAGATGGACTAATAGAACAAGTCCCACACACTGCTAGAAGCCCAAATATTTTTTCAGAGCTAGATGCAGAAAAAAATTATATTCAATTTGCAACCTGATGGAGGTCAGTATAGATGGACTAATAGAATGATGCTATGCCCAAAAGATTTTACTTCACTAGGTGCAGTAAAAAAATTGGTATTCTATACACAGGTGGTATATCTTGCAACACAGATAGGCTACTCCACTGACTAACACACTCTGCAATAGGCCAAAAAGGATTAGCTTTGCTAGATTCAGCCAAATGCTGTGAAAAAAACTTGCACAGCACTGGCACAGACCTGCCTGGCAAAAACTGATAGGAACTGATGTAACCTAGTCCTGAAAAGGACTGCAATCACAACTATTCCCTACTCCCAAGCTATCTGTAGATTTGCGCGAAAATTGGCTTGAAATTAACAAGATATAGCGCACACAGCAACAGCGGTGCCATCTAACACACAGCTGCAGCAGTGAGAAAATGGTGGCGACGTGGAAAATGGCTTGGTCTTATAGGGCAAGGACATGTGACATACACTGCCAATGACACATGCCCTTGCTTGTGTGAAAAAAAAGCACTTCGCTCCGTGTGTGCGCTGCTGATAGGCTGACAGATTGCACCTCCCCACTGTAAATGTGGGAAAGAGAAAAAAAAATGGAGATCTTCATTATTCCTGCAGAGATCCATCCCCTGCCCCTGCCCCCACCCCGCTGTACACTCAAACTGCGTATTAACATTAATTTTCATCATTACTGAGAAAAAATCCAGTTATGATTTTGGTGCATGAACAGTTATCGAACATAACCTCGAACAGCCGAATTTTTCTCAAATCGTTCGTGTTCGCCGAACGGCTCGAACACCGCCCAAAACAGCTCGAATTTGAGATTGGCGAACAGTTCGAGTAGAACAACGCTCATGTCTAGTACAAATGCAGAGCACTGTGCACTAGCGCTGCAAGACCAAAAAAATGTCTCTATCTACTCCTATATAGTGTGTTTGGAACCAATTTAGCTGAATACGGATGGAACCACCACACTAATAGGAGATATCAGGAAAAATTATGAATTGGCAAAAAAGGACAATGTATGAGGCAGTGACACACACTGAGTGCACTACAACCAGACGTGGTTGAAGCACACACTACAGGGTGAGCTGCACTCACACACCAGACCTTGCAGAAAGCGGTGAACAGCACAGAGAACTGTGCACTAGCACTGCAAGGCACAGCGATTTATAAAGTAGCTTGGGTAAAGCAGAATAGACCAAATAGGTAGCTAAAACTGTCCCTCAGAACAACAGCGTTCTATCCCTAACTGAATTCACAGCAGAGTGAGCTCAAAATGGCGGCGGCGGCTTTTATAGTGCATCATGACATCATTTCAGCAGCCAATCACAGCCATGCCATTAGTTAAGATGCCTACTTGCCTAACAGGATGTGCCCACACTTCTTAGGATCCTCATTGGCTGAATAAAATGAAAATGGCTCATTGCATTATGGGAACTTCCGATTCCGGTATACGATATTGCAAAAGTATCGGAATTAAGTATCGGAATTCCGATACCGTGAATATCAGCCGATACCCGATATTTCAGTATCGGAATGCTCAACCCTACTCCCAAGTCTCCAGCTGCCAGTCTGAGTATGGGGTAACACAGATGGTTGAGTCTGCACAGCTGTTTACTCATACTATAACCTGGGAAATGGAGTTCTGCTCCAGAGCTTCTGTTAATCCAGATGAGGAAATGATCTGCACTGATGCCCAGTATCTTTATGAGTCGATCCAGGACCATATGAAGAAGGTTCTGAGCATAATGTAGACCCTCTTTCCCAAACTATAACTCCTGTTGGTGGAGACAATGATGAAGACGATGATGAGACTCAAATACCTGATTGTAGTGACAACTTGACTTTTTGGTCAGGGCAGGAAGAGGTTGGCTCTGAGGACGACGGGTGTGAGAACACACAGGGTGATGATGACGAGGTTGGAGATCCCACTTACTGTCAACCCACAGTCAGCCAGTCGATGAGGTCAGCAGAGGAGGTGAAGGAGGATGTGACTAGCCCAGGGGATGGGGATGACATGGTACCCAGGCCTTTGCCTGGCCTTTGGGCTGTCGCGGGGGTAGGCTCCCGGGCCCGTACCCTGGGATCAGTCTTTAAAAGGGTGGATAATTGTTAATTTTATAAGAGTTTGTGACGTCACCTCTGGTATCTGGTGAGAAGCACCAGCGCTGCAGTAGTCCATTGAGGCTGGTGATAAGGCAGCTCGATGGTATAGCTCCCCACAGGTGGAGCTAGGCCTCAGAAAAGCGTATGCAGGGGGAATGCAGGACAGGCGTGACCCAGCTGGGTTAGAACAAGAACGGGAGCGGACACGGTAGTCAATTCAGGACCTTTTACTGGTGGAAATTCAGGCCCATCCCGGAGCACTGTAGGGTGAAGGGTGCATATCAGGATCCTCCCCAATGAACGGGTGTAGGGCCTCCAGTTTCTTGCCTCTGCGTAGTAAATTTCTGACCTGCCTGGAGCTAGGCCTAACATTATTTGTGTCCTGCGCTGACTGACCTTGTGGTAGGGCTTTGTCTTGGAGTTCACGCTCCCAGTATGCGGGGCCTCAGCTTCTCCTGGCTCTGTTATGTATCAGCACCTTAGCGATCCTGGGACTTGTTGTTCTCCAGGGATTCCGGTTATGCCTTACTGGGTCATAGAGATCCCGGTAAGCTCGGATCCGGTGTCTGGTAATTGCTTCAGGGTGAGCTGGTTAAGCTCCTCTGCGCCCTATGTACTAATTCTCCATTCGCCTTCGGCCTACTCGGGCCCTAACTAGGGTATACACACTAACGGCAACTTGCCGCGCTTCAACGATCTTATGGTGCCGGCACACCTTAAGCTCTAACTGGGCTCCCTGAATCTAGCTAACAGGAGCCTCGTGCTCCACTGCTGAACTATTAACTGAGTTCTCTAGACTAGACTGAGCTCCACTGCAGACTGACCTCTTTTAGGCTTCTCTACTGCAGGAACTCTTCAGAGGAAATGAACTTCCTAGCTCCACCTTCCCTATTTATATACCTAATGGGCTCCCTCTGCTGGTCTGAGGAGGAAGGTGGAGATGTATATATGAGATACTATAACCTGGGAAACGGAGGTCTGCTCCAGAGCTTCTGTTAATCCAGACAAGGAAATGATCTGCACTGATACCCAGAATCTTTATGAGTCAGATCCAGGACCAGATGAAGAAGGTTCTGAGCATAATGTAGACCCTCGTTCCCAAACTGTAACTCCTGTTGGTGGAGACAATGATGAAGACGATGATGAGACTCAAAAACCTGATTGGAGTGACAACTTGACTTTTCGGTCAGGGCAGGAAGAGGTTGGCTCTGAGGACGACGGGTGTGAGAACACACAGGGTGATGATGACGAGGTTGGAGATCCCACTTACTGTCAACCCACAGTCAGCCAGTCGATGAGGTCAGCAGAGGAGGTGGAGGAGGATGTGACTAGCCCAGGGGATGGGGATGACATGGTACCCAGGCCTTTGCCTGGCCTTTGGGCTGTCGCGGGGGTAGGCTCTCAGGCCCGTACCCTGGGATCAGTCTTTAAAAGAGTGGATAATTGTTAATTTTATAAGAGTTCGTGACGCCACCTGTGGTATCTGGTGAGAAGCACCTCTCTTGGAGGATTCCATCAATGCACTCTTCTAGGATCTGTGATACCAAGCGCAGCTGGGCATCACAGATGCTATTGACGACGAGGTTAGGTTGCTCCTTCCAGGACAGAGATGGAGTACTGGAAGCACGTCAACAACTGCATCCTCAACCACAACTCTGCCTCTGACCTCAAGTCGTAGTGGCTCTTCAGGTCGCATGGGCTCTAAGCCTTGCATAGCCTGGGTATTTTTTCAGATCGATAAGGATGACCCAACTCATGTTATCTGTAATATTTGTCACCAAAAGCTAAGTAGAGGCCAAAAAATCCATAGTTTGAGTACTTCATGCATGAACCGTCATATGGATATGAAGAATAAGTTGCAGTGGGAAGCTCACTGTGCTACAATGCGGCCTAGCGGGCCATGCCAATCATGGTCTGCCCCATCTTGTGCATCCGCGGCTTCTTCATCCTCTGTGACTGGGGGGACAGCAGTCACACATGTTTTTGGACGCAGATCTGCCACCTCTTTACCCGCATCAGCCAATGTGATTGGCAGGTCATCATTTCATTTGGAAGTGGAAACACCAGCTGGTGTTGAGCGCTCTCTGACATCAAGAGCACCTCCTTTGGATCAAGGCAACCAAATTTTCTGCCTGCATCTTCCTCATAGACCGGCAAGTTTTCCGGGGACACCCTACTCAACCCCATCTAAGCACAACAGCCAGCCCTCGGTCCCTCAGTTGTGGACAAGTAAAATACCATTTCCTTCTAGCCATGAGAAAGCTAAGAGGTTGAATTTCACCATCTACAAGCTCTTGGCTACAGAAATGCTGCCTTTCCGCCTGGTGGACACAGAGGGTTTTCGAGACCTTATGTCCGTCGCAGTGCCCCAGTATCAGATGCCCAGTCGGCACTATTTCTCAAAGAAAGGTGTGCCTGCGCTCCACCAGCATGTCGCACACAACATCACCTCTTCTCTGAGAAACTCTGTGTGTGACAGGGTGCATTTCACCACAGACACTTGGGCGAGTAGGCATGGACAGGGGCGTTACATGTCGCTGACTGGGCACTGGGTAACTATGGTGACAGCAGGACAAGTGGCTGCTGTCCAAGTCTTGCCGTCCCCACGAGTTGTACTTCAAGCCTCTTTATCTAGAAGTTCCTCCACTGGTTCTGCCTCCTCAACCTCCTCTCGGTCCTCCACCTGCACCCAAAGCCTGTCTGGTAATGCCACCCGCATTCTAACTGGGTAGAAGGAATCCTGCACACCTCCTTACTATGCTGGCAGCAGGGCTCAACGGCATCAGGTGGTGTTTACTTTGAAATGTCTGGGAAATGTGAGTCACACAGCTGAGAAGTTGTGGTCAGCTCTGGAGACCCAGTTTCATGAATGGTTGTCTCCACTGGACCTGCAACCAGGGAAGGCCGCGTGCGACAATGCTGCAAACCTGGTTGCGGCCCTTCACCAGGGCAATGTCACACACGTGCCTTGTATGGCTCACGTGTTGAACCTTGTTGTCAAGCAATTTTTTGCCCACTATCCCAGACTAGATGGCCTTCTGCAGAGGGCACGGTCGCTGTGTGCTCACTTCCGCCATTCGCATCCCGCAGCTCAACGACTTACATCTCTACAGAAGTCGTTGGGCCTGCCAGTTCACCGGCTGAAATGCGATGTGCCAATACGTTGGAATTGAACTCTGCACATGTTGCAGTGACTGTGGCAGCACCAACAAGCCCTGGTGCAATATGTTCTGATGTATAGCCTGGGCCAACGAGATCCAGAGGTGGGGCAAATCACGCTGCAGAAGTGGTCTCATATCACGGACCTATGAAGTTGACATGCCCCCTGGGCCGTGAGGTACCGGTAGCCGGGCCGGTAGACGCTGGGGGTTGTAGTCACTGTGGCGGCGACCCGGTCCGTGACCCAGGGCGGTGAATCCATTGTTAATTTATATATATGGGTTTTATAATGTCTGACTATGCCACCTGTGGAGTGTGGCCAAAGGGGCCGCTGCTGCAGAACAGTCCTCTGAAGCTGGTGGTTTTGCAGCAATGGTATTATTACTCCTCACAGGAAGAGTGTAGCTTCAGGGCAGTGTGGAGGGATGATGGTGTTTGTAGTGCAGGGAGTCAGTAATTAACACAGAGTCCATGTGATGCAGTCCCAAGATCTTTACTCACAGTTGTTGCAGTCCAGATTACAGGTACCAGATCAATCTCCCCCGCCGTGCTGTGCGTACTCAGTGAGGGGCTCAGTCCACCCCCAGATAGCTCCGGAGTACTTAGCAGGACCCCCTTCTGTGTGTCCTTTCTCTGGCCTTCTCCCTGCACCTCACACCCAGTGACACTTCTATCCGGTATCCTCGGGCCTTGGCGGGCGACGTGTGTTCCGTCCCCTAGGTCCTATGTGGTTACCTTCTTAGTGAGACTGGTGTGGACTTTGGCCTGCAGTACATGAAATACTGCAGCCTCTGGTTTCTAGTTGAGCCTTGCTGTTTCTCCACTAGTTGAGGCACCGGTTCCCCTTATCTGGCCTGACCCCTCTACCTCCTGGTAGCAGCGGACGTACGGGTGGCCTTCTGCATGGCCCGTACCCCTAGGGTCCCTTAGGTTCCTGGAGCCTTCCTGCTCCCACTCCTCTCTTCTCTCCTTCAGTCCAGGGCCTCCCTGGCTATGCCCGCCTCCGGAGCAGAGCTCATGCAGAGCCTCTGCTCCTGTCACTTCTCCTCTGACTGGCTTGCTCTTTCTAAGATGGCTTCCTATTTATACTCTCCCTGTCATGTGCTCCCCTAAGCTGCTTTCTCCACCCACACCCACTACATAGGACCATCCCACCAGCTAGGGAGCTAGTACTGTGCTCTCCCTTAGGAGCAATCTCGCCCTACCCCCACTGCGGGTATGTTTTGGATGCAGGTGTTAGGGTCCCGAGCCATACTCCTTCCTTACCTGATGGTGAGATACCACACCTCTGGGTGAGATGCAGTAACACTGTAGCGACTGAACCCTCAGGGGCGCCACACACCCTTCTGCGCAGTTTTGAAATGGCGACGAAGATGTTTAGTGCAGACGACGATGCAATTATCAGCATGACTATTCTGGTGATTTACATGCTGGAGCACACATTAAACAGAATTCAGAGTCAGGTGGTGGGACAAGAGGAGGTGGAGGAAGTAGAAGAGGAGCCGTATGCGGAAGGAATAACATCTCCAAGGTCCCAACGGTCGGCAACACCAAGGCGGCAGGCATGGGATGGTAGGGGAGAGGGATTAACCAGGGCGCATGGTAGCTGCCAAACTGTTGAGGAAGGTGCTGGAGCCGAGGAAGAAGTGGAGGACGAACTGGCGATGAGCATGTAAGACTCATAAGATGAGGGAGACCTTAATCACATTTCTGTTGTGCGAGGTTGGGGGGAGAGGGCAGAGGAAGGAAGCATGATTCTTACCTCGCTACCAACACAACAAGGACTTGGTCCTCCTGGATGCGCAGGACACATGAGTGCCTTCTTGCTGCACTACCTGCAACATGACCCTCAGATTGTCAGAATTCGAAGTAATCCCGACTACTGGGTTGCCACACTCTTAGATCCCCGGTACAAAAGTAAATTTGCCGAAATAATCCCTGCCATAGAAAGGGATTCACGCATGCAGGAGTATCAGCAGAGGCTGTTGCAGAATCTTACATGTGCTTTTCCACAAGACACCAGTGGTGCACGTAGTGAATCTCACAGTTCTAACTTGCAAACCGTGGGACTGTCGAGTCTTCATCACTCAAACCATAACAGTAACACAGTATCTGCTGGTAACAGCAATTTTGTGGAATCGTTTCACCACTTTTTTAGACCATTCTTTGCAAGGCCCCAGGAGACAAGAAGTCTGACACATAGTCAACGCCTAGAGAGGATGGTACAGGAGTATCTCCAAGTGAATATCGAAGGTATGACTGTGTCACTGCACCCTTGCTCATTTTGGGCTTCCAATCTGGAAAAACGGATGGAGCTTGCCTCTCAAGCCTTGGAGATCTTGTCATGCCCTGCAGCCAGCGTTCTCTCTGAACATGTGTTCAGCGCTGCTGGTGGTGTGCTGCCAGATAAGCGCACGCTGCTGTCGACTGAGTATGTAGACAGACTCACGTTCATAAAGATGAACAAATCATGGATCTGCAAGGACTTTTCTACCCCTGTGGCATACTGGGGAGACTAAATGCTTGAGGATTTGGTAAAATCACCTCACCGACCGTTTTAAGCAACTCTGGGGCAATTGATGCCACTTAAGTGGTGTCTGTGCAACAATTTTTGGAAAAAATGGAGACTATTTTTGGAATCCCCTTGCTGTGTTTTGCGTGAAATTGGCATCGTCAATTCCAGGTGCGTTGGGTGGCCCCCCCCTTTTAACTGTAATAAACTACATACACTATGGCTTGGGGTAACACAGATGGTTGAGACTGAAGAGCTGTTTACTCAGAGTTCTGCTCCAAAGCTTCAGTGTCTGTTAGTCAGCGTAGAATTTTTAACTGCATCAAGCCTAGTCAATACTTTGGGCGTAGTAGCCCAGCTGCGAAGCAAGCTGCACCGCCTGTGTATCTAATAAGAATTTTTAAATGCATCTAGCCTTGGCAGACTGTGGGGACCCCAAACCAAACCCAGATGCTCAGCCCCCCTACCGCCCCCCTTTCCTTGACAATATAATAATGTAACTCTTACAACTGGATGGGTGAGGATCGGTCACAGCTTTATTAACTTTTCATACTCATTCCATTAGAAAGGCATTTTATTTCTAAAATAATTCAGCTTGTTGCAGCATGCCCTGGGTCTCCACATTGGCAAGTTGGCCAACAAGTGTAACTCTCCAACATGTCCTTTCTATTTCCAGGCCACGGAGGATCCTGAATACTCGTATGCAGGACTCTGACCCCCATCCATCACTCTTAACACTTGTTCCACTCCGTCCTGGAATCCTGACAGGAATATATCCAGTCCAATATACATTAAGTGAACACCGTCAGGCAGTATGAGGCTTGCTTTATCTCCTTCCAGTTGTCGGTGTTGTATCACTACACCGCCTCTGTCTCTTCTAAATTCTGGCATCCGAATATTTATTACCCGCCTTGTCCGTTTGATGGCCGTGATGTCTCGCGCACCTTGCCATACCGCTATCGGCACAATCTCTGACCATACTATCGTTAGTTTTGTGAAAAATTCTCTGAAGCGCTCAGTGTCTAGTTTCATTATTGCCATTAGTTATGCGCTCTTGTGATGACCTAGGTCATTTCCCCGGGCCTGTATAACTAAGATGACCGGACCTCTTGCCTCTCTCCCTACCGTGATTACCTCCATTAGTACCTGTGGCCATAATAGGCCTCTAATACCTCTCCAGTTGAAATATGTGTTATGAAACTCTAATTTACTCCCGCCTGGGCGGACATTCACCCTTTTTTCTGCCCGATATATATACGAGTGGCCTATCACCCACACTGTTGGCTTAGCGTCACCTGTAAAAGAAACAAACCACGTTAGGATAACAAGTCCGGTCTTATGTATCAAACACGTGGATCGCCATCTCCCTATCCTCTGAACTTCAGTTTCTGACAGTCCTGCTCTTGCTGCTTCCATGGCCGCGCCTATGCAGAATGAGTGTGTCCCGTAATCTTTGGGGTGGTTCCCTGCCGATGTTATGCATTTATTAAATATAGCTTGGAACTGGTATCTTGATAATGGCGTTCCATCAATGTGTGATAGGAAGAAATTACTTTGTGATCTGATGGTTATATATGTTTTTACCATTGATACCCGACTCAGTGTACCGTTTGTGGGTTGTAGAAGTACCCAAGTGCCCCTGCCCGCTGGAACCATTTTCGATTGGCGTATGCGTAGACGTATTGCATTATTGGCTATGACTACGTCCTGGTGTAATAAGCCTCCACTGGTGTTAATTTTGGATTGAGGGACTAATTCGCTTATGCATAGCGCCCCGAAGAAGGCGATCGCAGATGCAGTAGATAGTAGTGTTGCTTCAAATTGTGAGTGTCATGTTAATGGTGTTAAGGATATGATGTGAGAAACCAGTTTTAGTGACACGGGACGGGACTTCTACACTCCTGACTTGGCTGATCCCTTTTCCACCCTTTTATGGATTGTCTGATGATGAATCTCTTTGTCACATCTCCCCAATTCAGTAGTTGGAAGTGAAATGCTACTCCGGTCAGACACCGCTGCGCTGACATCCCTGATATGCCCCTCATCATTAGCTGGTGGAGAAATTCTATGGTGACTTGTAATCTGGCTTGTTCACATTGGTCAACCCGTCTACCTGCTACTAGTCGTGTCCACTCTTCCCATGACTTACCGTATGCTTGCCACGTCGACACGGCAACTGACGCTCTGATTAATGGCATCAACTATTCGCCACTAGATCCCATAGGGAGGGTGGGCAACTGTTGCCCGATGGGTGTGCGTTGGAGAGGAGCTCTGTGAAAATCTGCCAATTGAATTGTGATAAAGCGTTAGCAGCAAAATTATTATTTATTTCAAAGCTGGTGGAGCTTGGTATGGATGGCCTAATACAATGAGTACCACACACTGCTACTATGTCCAAAATTATTTTCCAGGCAAGATGCAGCTAAAAATTATTATTAATTTCAAAGCTGGTGGAGCTTAGTATAGATGGCCTAATAGAATGAGTACCACACACTGCTAATATGCCCAAAATTAGTTTACAGGCAAGATGCAGCTAAAAATTATTATTAATTTCAAAGCTGGTGGAGCTTGGTATAGATGGCCTAATACAATGAGTACCACACACAGCTACGAAGCCCAAAATTATTTTCCGGGCTAGATGCAGCAAAAAAGTATTTTGAATTTGCAACCTGGTGGAGGTTAGTATAGATGGACTAATAGTACAAGTCCCATACTCTGCTACAAGCCGAAGCACAAATATTTTTTCAGAGCTAGATGCAGATAAAAATTAGTTTGAATATGCAACCTGGTGGAGGTTAGTATAGATGGACTAATAGACCAAGTCCCACACACTGCTACAAGCCTAAATATTTTTTCAGAGCTAGATGCAGATAAAAATTATATTGAATTTGCAACCTGGTGGAGGTTAGTATAGATGGATTAATAGAATGATGCTATGCCCAAAAGGTTTTAATTCACTAGGTGCAGTAAAAAAATGTGTATTCTAGACACAGGTGGTGTAGCTTGCAGCACAGATAGGCTACTCCACTGACAAACACACACTGCAAGAGGCCAAAAAGGATTTGCTTTGCTAGATTTAGCCAAATGCTGTGAAAAAAAACTTGCACAGCACTGGCACAGACCTGCCTGGCAAAAAGTGATAGGAACTGATGTAACCTAACCCTCAAAAGGACTGCAATTACAATTAGTCTTTACTCCCAACCTATCTATTTAAGAGCACCGACCTGCGTGATAAAATCGATAGGAACCAATGTAACCTAGCCCTCAAAAGGACTGCAATTACAATTAGTCTTTACTCCCAAACTATCTATTTAAGAGCACAGACCTGCCTGATAAAAGTCGTAGGAAATGATGTAACCTAGTCCTCAAAAGGACTGCAATCAAAACTATTCCCTACTCCCAAGCTGTAGATTTGTGCGAAAATTGGCTTGAAATTAACAAAGTATAGTGCACACAGCAACAGCGGTGCCATCTAACATGCAGCTGCAGCAGTGAGAAAATGGTGGCGACTGGTAAAATGGTTGTGTCTTATAGGGCAAGGACATGTGACATACACTGCCAATGACACATGCCTTTGCTTGTGTGAAAAAAAGCACTTCACTCCGTGTGTGCGATGCTGATAGGATGACAGATTGCACCTCCCCACTGTAAATGTGGGAAAGAGAAAAAATAATGGAGATCTTCATTATTTATGCAGAGATCCATCACATGCCCCTCCCCCCGCGCCGCTGTACACTCAAACTGCATATTATCATTAATTTTCAGCATTACTGAGAAAAAATCCAGTTATGATTTTGGTGCACGAACAGTTATCAAACATAACCTCGAACAGCCGAATTTTTTTCAAATCGTTCGTGTTCGCCGAACGGCTCGAACAACGCCCAAAACAGCTCGAATTTGAGATTGGCGAACAGTTCGAGTCGAACACTGCTCATCTCTAGTCATGAAATGTGCGAATTTAGGACTGTGGCCTGTGGGGTGTTGGCTGCAAATTTGCACTTTCGTTCAAAGCTCTGGGATATGGACAATTGAACGCTGCGGTGGGACGTGGACGTTTACGTTGATGCTGTTTCTTGAGAAACTGCCAGAACTAGTGAAGACTGAGAGGAAGGGGCATCTTTGCATGCAGTGTGGACAGGGGATTGCCTTGCACGCACAACAGGGGGATCTCTTACACGCAGAAGAGCGGAATAAGCAGTGGTGACACACGCTGACACTGGTAGTGGACCCTGGGTTACGCCCCACAAAGTCGGGTGCTTTACTGACATATGCCTGATCATGCTGGTGGTGGTCAGGCTCGTAGTTTTGTCACCCCTGCTGATGCTGGCATGGCAGGTGGTACAAATGGCCTTTTTGGGGTTATCAGCAGAGTCTTTAAAAAAATTCCAGACTCTGAAAGACTTACCGGTTGTACTGGCAACGTCCCTCGTGTTGGTGTTACGGGGAACTGTTGCCTGCCTTCTGTGTGCGGCCACCACACTGCTTCTTCCTGCCTGTTGGGGTACTCTGCCTCCCTCCCCTTGTGTGCTGCTGGCCTCACTCTGCGTATCCTTCTGCCACGTTGGGTCAGTTACTAGATCATCCACCACCTCCTCCTCTTCACTTGCGCACCACGATCCTCCTCCTCACTTTGTGGCAATTGTGTCTCATCATCGTCCACCTCTTGTGACAAATTGCCAGCGTCGACTTCCTATGGCCCTGGCAGTTCAAATATTTGGGCATTGCTACTTGGGATCTCCTCTTCCACCACTTCAAATGGAGCAGGCAAGGGGCACAAATATGGAAATGGACCAGTGAACAGCTCTTCAGAGTGTCCAAGTGTGGGATCAGTTGCTGTCAGATGACACTCGGCATGGTGGGAGGAAGTACCATCAGGGTGAGGAGGAATATGCGATCGAGACCCACGACTACTAAAACTTGACTGTGTGGAAGACAGACCGAAGATGGTAGTGCCCAGGTAACTGGAAGTATTATCTGCTATCCAATTAAAAACCTGTTCACACTGATCAGTTCGCAACACTGGTGTTGTAGTGTGCTTCCCTAGTAATTTGGTCAAGAAGTGGGAGTGAGAAGATGTTGGTTGTGGCACATTTTCACCTTGGCCACGGCCCCGCCCTCTACATGCATGATCACCAGATCGTCAATTTCCACGTCCCTTGCCACGTGCCTTTCCCATTGTAAATAAAGTAAAATAGCTTACTCTCGCACTATCAATGTCAAAAGGGTAAAAAAAAGGAGAATAGAACTGGGGAAGAGGAAAACCACAGTTCTGTTTCTCTGGCCTACACCAGACTCTTTTAATTAGATATATTGGTGTTTGACCAGTCAGGGAGACACTATTACAGGTTTTTTTTTACGGCAAAAAATGCCAAAAGCAGGAAAATAGAGAGATTTGACCAGTGGACCTGCAAAACCACAGTTGTATTTCTCTGGCCTACACCAGACTTTTTTAAACAGATATATTGGTGTCTGACCAGTCATGGAGAAACTATTATCGTTTTTTTTTTACAGCAAAAAATTCCAAAAGCCGGATAATACAGAGATTTGACCCGTGGAACTGCAAAACTACAGTTCTATTTCTCTGGCCTACACCAGACTCTTTTAAACAGATATATTGGTGTCTGACCAGTCAGAGAGACACTATAACAGTTTTTTTTATGGCAAAAAATGCCAAAAGCAGGATAATACAGAGATTTGACCCGTGGAACTGTAAAAAAACCAGTTCTATTTCTCTGGCCTACACAAGACTCTTTTAAATGGATATATTGGTGTCTGACCAGTCAGAGAGACACTATAACAGGTTTTTTTTATGGCAAAAAATCCAAAAGCAGGATAATACAGAGATTTGACCAGTGGAACCGCCAAACCACAAGTCTATTTCTCTGACCTACACCAGACTCTTTTAAACAGATATATTGGTGTCTGACCAGTTAGTGAGACACTATCACAGCTTTTTTTATGGCAAAAAATGCCAAAAGCAGGATAATACAGAGATTTGACCTGGGGAACTGCAAAACCACAGTTCTATTTCTCTGGCCTACACCATGCTCTTTTAATTAGATATATTGGTGTCTGACCAGTCCGGGAGACACTATTACAGTTTTTTTTTACGGCAAAAAATGCCAAAAGCAGGATAATGCAGAGATTTGACCCGTGGAACTGCAATACCACAGTTCTATCTCTCTGGCCTACACCAGACTCCTTTAATTAGATATATTGGTGTCTGACCATTCAGGGAGATACTATTACAGTTTTTTTTTACGGCAAAAAATGCCAAAAGCAATATAATGCAGAGATTTAAGCTTTGGAACTGAAAAACCACAGTTCTATTTCTCTGGCCTACACCAGATACTTTCAATTAGATATATTGGTGTCAGTCCAGTCAGGGAGACACTATTACAGGTTTTTTTTATGGCAAAAAAATGCCAAAAGCAGGATAATACAGAGATTTGTCCTGTGGAACTGAAAAACCACAGTAATATTTATCTTGCATACACTAGACTCTTTTAAACAGATATATTGGTGTCTGAACAGTCAAGGAGAGACAACTACTACAGTTTTTTTATGGCAAAAAATGCCAAAAGCAGGATAATACCGAGATTTGACCCGTGGCACCGCAAAACCTCAGTTCTATTTCTCTGGCCTACACCAGACTCTTTCATTAAGATATATTGGTGTCTGACCAGTCAGGGAGACACTATTACACTTGTTTTTTAGGGCAAGCAATGACAAAAGCAGGATACTACAGAGATTTGACCCGTGGAACTGCAAAACCACAGATCTATTTCTCTGGCCTACACCAGACCCTTTTAAACAGATATTTCGAAGTCTGACCTGTCAGGGAGACACTATTACAGTTTTTTTACGACAAACAATGCCAAAAGCAGGATACTACAGAGATTTGACCCGTGGAACTGCAAAACCACAGATCTATTTCTCTGGCATACACCAGACTATTTTAAACAGATATATTGGTGTCTGACCAGTCAGTTAGACACTATTACAGTTTTTTATGGCAAAAAATGCTAAAAGCAGGATAATACAGAGATTTGACCTGTGGAACTGCAAAACCACAGTTCTTTTTTTCTGGCCTACACCAAACCCTTTTAATTAGATATATTGGTGTCTGACCCGTCAGGAGACGCTATTACAGTTTTTTACGGCTTAAAATGCCAAAAGCAGGATAATACAGAGATTAAACCCATGGAACTGCAAAACAACACTTCTATTTCTCTGGCATACACCAGACTCTTTTAACCCCCTAAGCCCCGAGGGTGGTTTGCACGTTAATGACCTGGCCAATTTTTACAATTCTGACCACTGTCCCTTTATGAGGTACTTTCTCTGGAACGCTTCAACGGATCCCCCTGTTTCTGAGATTGTTTTTTCGTGACATATTGTTCTTCATGATTGTGGTAAAATTTCTTCGATATCACTTGCGTTTATTTGTGAAAAAAATGGAAATTTGGCGAAAATTTTGAAAATTTTGCAATTTTCAAAATTTGAATTTTTATGCCCTTAAATCAGAGAGATATGTCACATAAAAGAGTTAATAAATAACATTTCCCACATGTCTACTTTACATCAGCACAATTTTGGAACCAAAATTTTTTTTTGTTAGGGAGCTATAAGGGTTAAAATTTGACCAGCGATTTCTTATTTTTCGAACAAAATTTACAAAACCATTTTTTTTAGGGACCACATCACATTTGAAGTCACTTTGAGAGGTCTTTATGACCGAAAATTCCCAAAAGTGACTCCATTCTAAAAACTGAACCCCTCAAGGTGCTCAAAACCACATTCAAGAACTTTGTAAACCCTTCAGGTGCTTCACAGGAATTTTTTGAATGTAGAAGAAAAAAATGAACATTTAACTTTTTTCACAAAAATGTTATTTTAGACCCAATTTTTTTTTATTTTCACAGGGGAAACAAGAAAAAATGGACCTCAAAATATGTTGTGCAATTTCCCCTGGGCACGCAGATACCCAAAATGTGGGGAAAAAACACTGTTTGGGCGCACGGCAGGGCTCGGAAGGGAAGGAGCACCATTTGACTTTTTGATTGTAAAATTTGCTTGAAAAATTAGCGGATGCCATGTTGTGTTTGGAGAGCCCCTGTGTGCCCAAACATTAGAGCTCCCCCAAAAGTGACCCCATTTTGGAAACTAGACCCCCCAAGGCACCTAGCTAGATGCATAGTGAGCACTTGGAACCCCCTAGGTGCTTCACAAATTGATTCGTAAAAATGAAAAAGTGAAAAAAAAACACTTTTTCATTTTTATGAATCAATTTGTGAAGCACCGAGGGGTTCCAAGTGCTCACTATGCATCTAGATAGGTGCCTTGGGGGGTCTAGTTTCCAAAATGGGGTCACTTGTGGGGGAGCTCCAATGTTTGGGCACACAGGGACTCTCCAAATGCAACATGGTATCCGCTAACAAATTGTCGGCTCAAATTGTTAGCGGACACCATGTTGCGTTTGGAGAGCCCCTGTGTGTCCAAACATTGGAGCTCCCCCACAAGTGACCCCATTTTGGAAACTAGCCTCCCAAATGCACCTATCTAGATGCATAGTGAGCACTTGTAACCCCCAATTGCTTCACAAATTGATTCATAAAAATGAAAAAGTGAAAAAAAAACACTTTTTCATTTTTATGAATCAATTTGTGAAGCACCTGGGGGTTCCAAGTGCTCACTATGCATCTAAATAGGTGCCTTGGGGGGTCTAGTTTCCAAAATGGGGTCACTTGTGGGGGAGCTCTAATGTTTGGGCGCGCATGGGCTCTCCAAACGCAACATGGCGTCCGCTAACAATTTGAGCCAATTTTCCATTCAGTTTGTTAGCGGACACCATGTCGCGTATGGAGAGCCCTTGATGTGCCTAAACAGTGGAGCTCCCCCACAAGTGACTCCATTTTGTAAACTATACCCCTCAAGGATTTTATTAAGGTGTATAGTGAACATTTTGAACCCAGAGGTACGGCACAGAATTTGTTTACATTAGGTCATCATATTGAATAAGTTGTCATTCTTGAGCGCAAGTGCTCGCTACTTGAGTTTGCATCGGGTACTCAGGTATACACCATGTACACCGTGTGCTCGAGTGACATGCTCGAGTCCCTGCTCCGCATGTTTCACGGTTATTAGACACCCAAAAAAAAACATGCGGGGATCGCTCGTGCATGGCAGTCAATCCCCGTAAAGTTTTTTTGGCCGCGAAGCATATGGGGCAGAGACTCGAGCATGTCACTCAAATACCAACGATACTCAATGCATACCAGAGCACCCGATGCAAACTCAAGTAGCGAGCACTTGCGCTCAACACTAGTCGCCATATCGTCATCTTTTTTTCTTACTTTTGAAAAAAATCCCAAGCCCATCACAACCCTAACCCCAACCCTAACCCCAACCCCAGCCCTAACCGTAGCACAACCCTAACAGTAGCACAACCCTAACCCTAGCACAACCATAACCCTAGCACAACCATAACCCTAGCACAACCCTAACCCTAGCACAACCCCAACCCCAAACCCAGCCCTAACCCTAGCGCAATCCTAACCCAAGAGTTTATTTTTGACGCCGTTCCTCATGCGTTATAAGTGATTAGACAACTTTATTCTTCGGGTCGGTGAGATTACAGCAATACCAGAATCATATGGGGATTTTATGACTGACAGCTATCACACACAAAAAGACGCATTTGTTGTAAATCTAGTTTTTGCATCGCCATATTTTGAGAGCTATAATTTTTCCAGATTTTGGCAGACAGTCATGTGACGGCTCGTTTTTTGCGGGATGAGTGGACGTTGTTATTGGTGCCATTTTCAGGCACGTGACATTTTTTGATCGCTTTCTATTCTGATTTTTGGGAGGCAGAATAAACAAAAACCAACAATTCAGGAACTGGTTTTTTTGTTGTTTTTTATTCTGTTCCGCGTGTGGTAAAATTGATAAGGCAGCTTTATTCTTCGGGTCAGTACGTTTACAGCGGTACCACATTTATATAGTTTTTCTATGTTTTGCACTTTTACATAATAAAAGCAATTTTATAGAAAAAAATATTTTTTAGCATAGCCTTATTCTGAGAGCTATAACTTTTTTATTTTTCTGCTTATGGAGCTGTATGTCAGCTTGTTTTTTGCGGGACGAGATTACGTTTCCAGCGGTACCATTTTTATTTATATCTGTCTTTTTGATCGCGTGTTAGTCCATTTTTTGTTTGGCGGTATGGTGATAAAGCATTGTTTTTTGCTTCGTTTTTTTTTTTTTTTTTTTTTTACCGTGTTCACTGAAGGGGTTAACTAGTGGGACAGTTTTATAGGTCTGGTTGTTCCGGACGCGGCGATACCAAATATGTGTACTTTTATTGTTTTTTTTTTTTTTTTTTTATAATAATATTTATTGATGGGTACATTATATTTTTATTTTTGGTGGATTATTTTATTTCTTTTTTTTATATATTTTTGCATTTTTTTTTTTTCCACTTTCTGAAAGTTTATATACTTTTTTACTTTGTCCCACTGTGGGACTTTCACTTTTTTTATTCTGATCGCCTGCATGGCACAGGAATGCAGCACCATCCCTGTGCCATGCAGGCTGTCAGCGCTGGAAAGGGAGAAGATTGTTTGGAGATGCACTGCGCATGTCCAAACAATCTTCCTGCTGTCTGGTGACCCAGATGTTGTCATGACGACATCGGGTCGTCATGGCAACACCCGGGAAGCCTTTGCAGACAGCGCTGGAAGCCGGAAGAGGAGGTGAGTATCTGCGATCACCTCCCCTTGCCCCCGCAATGCTGCGATCGACTTCGATCGACTTCGATCGCAGCATCACGGGGGTTAATGTGCTGGGAGCGGTGCAGGACCGCTCACTGCACATTGTCACAGCTGACACCCGATACTATCAGCTGACACCCGGCGGCGATCGCGCCAGCACAGCCTGTGTGCGCGCGCGATCGCCATGACGTACTAATACGGGTCTGGCTCTTAAGTCCCAGGGCACAGACGCGTATTAGTACGTCAGATGTTGATAAGGGGTTAAACAGATATATTGGTGTCTGATCAGTCAGGGAGAGACTATTACAATCTTTTTTTACGGCAAAAAATGCAAAAAGCAGAATAATACAGAGATTTGACCTGTGGAACTGCAAAACCACAGTTCTATTTCTCTGGCCTACAACAGATTCTTTTAATTAGATATATTGGTTTCTGACCAGTCAGGTACACACTATTACAGTTTTTTTAAGGCAAAAAATGCCAAATGCAGGATAATACAGAGATTTGACACGTGGAACTGCAAAACTACAGTTCTACTTATCTGGCATACACCAGAATCTTTTAAACAGATATTTTAGTTTCTGACCAGTCAGGGAGACACTATTCCAGGTTTTTTTAAGGCTAAAAATGCCAAAAGCAGGATAATACAGAGATTAGACCCGTGGAACTGCAAAACCATAGTTCTAGTTCTCTGGCCTACACCAGACTCTTTTAAACAGATATATTGGTGTCTGATCAGTCAGGGAGAAACTATTTTATATTTTTTTTACTGCAAAAAATGCCAAAAGCAGGATAATACAGAGATTTGACCCGTGGAACTGTGAAACCACAGTTTTATTTCTCTGGCCTACACCAGACTCTTTTAAACAGATATATTGGTGTCTGACTAGTCAGGAAGACACTATTATATTTTTTTTTAATGAAAAAAAATGCCAAAAGCAGTATAATACAGAGATTTACCCGTGGAACCGCAAAACCACAGTTCTATTTCTCTGGCCTACAGCAGACTCATTTAATTAGATATATTGGTGTCTGACCAGTGAGGGAGAGACTATTACAAATTTTTTTTTGCGGCAAAAAATGCTAAAAGCAGAATAATACAGAGATTTGACCCGTGGAACTGTAAAACCACAGTTCTATTTCTCTGGATTACACCAGATTCTTTTATTTAGATATATTGCTTTTTGACCAGTAAGGTACACACTATTACAGTTTTTTTTATGGCAAAAAATGGCAAAAGCTGGATAATACAGAGATTTGACCTGTGGAACTGCAAAACCACAGTTCTATCTCTCTGGCCTACACCAAACCCTTTTAATTAGATATATTGGTGTCTGATCAGTCAGGAGATGCTATTACAGTTTTTTTTACGGCAAAAACTGCCAAAAGCAGGATAATACAGAGATTTAACACGTGGAACTGCAAAACCACAGTTCTGTTTATCTGGTATACACCAGACTCTTTAAACTGATACATTGGTGACAGACCAGTCAGGGAGACACTATTGCAGTTTTTTTATGGCAAAAAATGCCAAAAGCAAGATAATACAGAGATTTAACACGTGGTACTGCAAAACCACAGTTATATTTATCTGGCATACACCAGAATCTTTTAAACAGATATATTGGTGCCTCACCCGTCTGGGAGATACTATTACAGATTTTTTTTATTGCAAAAAATGCCAAAAGAAGAATAATACAGAGATTTGGACCATGGAACTGTAAAACCACAGTTCTATTACTCTGGCCTACACCAGACTCTTTTAAACAGATATATTGGTGTCTGACCATTTAGTGAGACACTATTATAGGTTTTTCTTGCGAAAAAAAATGCCAAAAGCAGGATAATACAGAGATTTACCCGTGGAACCGCAAAACCACAGTTCTATTTCTCTGGCCTATACCAGACTCATTTAATTAGATATATTGGTGTCTGACCAGTCAGGGAGAGACTATTACAATTTTTTTTTTTACGGCAAAAAATGGCAAAAGCAGGATAATACAGAGATTTGACCCGTGTAACTGCAAAACCACAGTTCTATTTCTCTGGCCTACTCAAGATTCTTTTAATTAGATATATTGATGTCTGACCAGTCAGGTATACACTTTTACAGTTTTTTTATGGCAAAAAATGGCAAAAGCAGGATAATACAGAGATTTGACCCGTGGAACTGCAAAACCACAGTTCAATTTATCTTTCATATACCAGACTCTTTTAAACAGATATATTGGCGTCTGACCAGTCAGGTACACACTATTACAGTTTTATTATGGCAAAAAAATGCCAAAAGCAGGATAATACAGAGATTTGACCTGTGGAACCACAAAACCACAGTTATATTTCTCTGGCCTACACCAGACTCTTTTAATTAGATATAACGGTGTCTGACCTGTCAGGGAGACACTATTATAGTTTTTTTTATGGCAAAAATGCCAAAAGCAAGAGAATACAGAGATTTGACCCATGGAACTGCAAAACCACATTTCTATTACTCTGGCCTACACCAAACTCTTTTAAACAGATATATTGTTGTCTGACCAGTTTGGGAGACACTATTCCAGGTTTTTTTTACGGCAAAAAATGCCAAAAGCAGGATAATACAGAGATTTGACCCGTGGAACTGCAAAAAAACATTTCTTTATCTCTAGCCTGCAAAAGACGCTTTTAAACAGACATATTGAAGTCGGACCGGTCAGGGAGACACTATTACATTTTTTTTACGACAAAAAATGCCAAAAGCAGGATAATACAGAGTTTCGACCCGTGGAACTGCAAAACCACAGTTCTTTTTCCCTGGCCTACATCAGACTCTTTTAAACAATATGTTAGTGTCTAACCTGTCAGGGAGACACTATTTCAGGTATTTTTTATGTCAAAAAATGACAAAAGCAGGATAATACAGAGATTTGATAGGTGGAACTGCAGAAATACATTTCTATATCTCTGGCCTACACCAGACCCTTTTTAACAGATATTTTGAAGTCTGACCAGTCAGGGAGACACTGTTACAGTTTTTGTTTACTACAAAAAATGAAAAAAGCAGGATAATACAGAGATTTGACCCGTGGAACAGCAAAACCACAAATCTATTTCTCTGGCCTACACCAGTGTCTTTTAAACATATATATCGGTGTCTGACCAGTCAGTGAGCCACTATTACAGTTTTTTTTACGTCAAAAAATGATAAAAGCAGGTTAATACAGAGATTTGACCTGTGGAACTGCAAAACCACACTTCTATTTCTCTGGCCTATACCAGACTCTTTTAAACAGATATATTGGTGTCTAACCATTTATGGAGACACTATTACAGTTTTTTTTTACGGCAAAAAATGCCAAAACCAGGATAATACAGAGATTTGACCGATAGAACTGCAAAACCACAATTCTATTTCTATGGCCTACACCAAACTCTTTTAAACAGATATATTGGTGTCTAACCATTTATGGAGACACTATTACAGTTTTTTTTTACGGCAAAAAATGCCAAAACCAGGATAATACAGAGATTTGACCGATGGAACTGCAAAACCACAATTCTATTTCTATGGCCTACACCAAACTCTTTTAAACAGATATATTGGTGTTTGACCAGTCAGGGAGACACTATTTTAGTTTTTTTTTTACGACAAAAAATGCCAAAAGCAGGATAATACAGAGATTTGACACATGAAACTGCAAAATCAAAGTTCTATTTTTCTGGCATACACCAGACTCTTTTAATCAGATATATTGGTGTTTGACCAGTAATGGAGACACTATTACAGAATTTTTTTATGGCAAAAAATGCCAAAAGCAGAATAATACAGAGAATTGACCCATGGAACTGAAAAACCACAGTTCTATTTCTCTGTCCTACACCAGACTCTTTTAATTTGATATATTGGTGTCTGACCAGTCAGGGAGACACTATTACAGTTTTTTTTAGGGCAAAAAATGCCAAAAGCAGGATAATACCGAGATTTGACACGTGGAACTGCAGAAAAAATTTCTTTATCTCTTGCCAACACCAGACGCTTTTAAACAGATATATTGAAGTCTCACCAGTCAGGAAGACACTATTACAGTTTTTTTTTATGACAAAAAATGCCAAAAGCAGGATAATACAGAGCTTTGACCCGTGGAACTGCAGAACCACAGTTCTATTTCTCTGGCTTACACCAGACTCTTTTAAACAGATATATTGGTGTCTGACCATTTAGGGAGGCACTATTACAGTTTCTTTTAACAGCAAAAAATGCCAAAAGCAGGATACTACAGAGATTTGACCCATGGAACTGCAAAACCACAGTTCTATTTCTCTGGCCTTCATCAGACTCTTTTAAACAGACATAAAAGTGTCTGACCAGTCAAGGAGACACTATTCCAGGTTTTTTTTACGGCAAAAAATGCCAAAAGCAGGATAATACAGAGATTTGACCCGTGGAACTGCAAAAATCATTTCTATATCTCTGGCCTACACCAGACACTTTTAAACAGATATATTGAAGTCTGATCAGTCAGGGAGACACTATTACAGTTTTTTTACAGCTAAAAATGCCAAAAGAAGGATAATACAGAGATTAGACCCGTGGAACTGCAAAACCACAGTTCTAATTCTCTGGCCTACACCAGACTATTTTAAACAGATATATTGGTGTCTGATCAGTCAGGAAGACACTATTTTAGTTTTTTTTTATGGCAAAAAATGCCAAAAGCAGGATAATACAGAGATTTACCCGTGGAAGCGCAAACTCACAGTTCTATTTCTCTGGCATACACCAGATTCTTTTAATTAAATATATTGGTGTCTGACTAGTCAGGGAGACACTATTTCAGGTTTTTTTTTACGGCAAAAGATGCCAAAAGCAGGATAATACAGATATTTGACCGGTGGAACTGCAGAAAAACATTTCTATATCTCAGTCCTACACCAGACTCTTTAAAACAGATATATTTGTGTCTGACCAGTCAGGGAGACACTAATAAAAAAATTTTTACATCATAAAATGTCAAAAGCAGGATAATGCAGAGATTTGAACCGTGGAACTACAAAACCACAGTTCTAATTCTCTGGCCTACACCAGACTCAATTAATTAGCTATATTGGTGTCGGATCAGTCAGGTACACACTATTGCAGGTTTTTTACGGCAAAAAATGCCAAAAGCAGGATAATAGAGAGATTTGACCGGTGGAACTGCAAAACCACAGATCTATTTCTCTGGACTACACCAGACTCATTTAATCAGATATATTGGTGTCTGGCCAGTCAGGGAGAGACTATTACAATTTTTTTTTTTACGGTAAAAAATGCCAAAAGCAGGATAATAGAGAGATTTCACCGGTGGAACTGCAAAACCACAGATCTACTTCTCTGGACTACACCAGACTCATTTAATCAGATATATTGGTGTCTGACCAGTCAGGGAGACACTATTCCAGGTTCTTTTTATGGCAAAAAATTCTAAAAGCAGGATAATACAGAGATTTGACCCATGGAACTGCAAAAATTATTTCTATATCTCTGGCCTACACCAGACACTTTTAAATAGGTATATTAAAGTCTGACCAGTCAGGGAGACACTATTACAGTTTTTTTTTACTACAAAAAATGCCAAAAGCAGGATACTACAGAGATTTGACAGGTGGAGCTGCAGAAAAACATTCCTATATCTCTGGCCTACACCAGATCCTTTTAAACAGACATATAAGTGTCTGACCAGTCAGGTGGACACTATTCCAGGTTTTTTTTACGGCAAAAAATGCCCAAAGCAGGAAAATACAGAGATTTTACCCGTGGAACTGCAAAACAACAGTTCTATTTCTCTGGACTACACCAGATCCTTTAAAACAGACATATAAGTGTCTGACCAGTCAGGGATACACTATTACGTTTTTTTTTATGACAAAAAATGCTAAAAGCAGGATAATACTTAGATTTGACCTGTGGAACTGCGAAACCACAGATCTATTCCTCTGGCTTACACCAGACTCTTTTAAACAGATACATTGGTGACACACCATTCAGGGAGACACTATTACAATTTTTTTGCGTCAAAAAATGCCAAAAGCAGGATAATACAGAGATTAGACCCGTGGAACTGCAAAACCACAGTTCTATTTCTCTGGCCTACACCAGACTCTTTTAAACAGATACATTGGTGACAGACCATTCAGGGAGACACAATTACAGTTTCTTTAAGGCAAAAAGTGCCAAAAGCAGGATAATGCAGAGATTTGACGCGTGGAACCACAAAACCACAGTTCTATTTCTCTGGCCTTCACCAGACACTGTTAATTAGATATAACGGTGTGTGACATGTCATGGAAACACTAATACAGATATTTTTAAGGCTAAAAATGCCAAAAGCAAGATAATACAGAGATTTGACCCATGGAACTGCAGAACCACTGTTCTATTACTCTGGCCTACACCAGACTCTTTTAAACAGATATATTAGTGTCTGACCAGTCAGGGAGACACTATTCCAGGTATTTTTTACAGCAAAAGATGCCAAAAGCAGGATACTACAGAGATTTGACCCGGGGAACTGCAAAACCACAGTTCTATTTCTCTGGCCTACACCAGACTCTTTTAATTAGACATATTGGTGTTTGACTAGTCAGGAGACGCTTTTACAGTTTTTTTTACGGTAAAAAATGCCAAAAAGCAGGATAATACATAGACTTGACACGTGGATCTGCAAAACCACAGTTCTATTCATCTGGTATACACCAGACTCTTTTAAACAGATATATTGGTGTCTGATCAGTCAGGGAGACACAATTTTAGTTTTTTTTTTACGGAAAAAAATGCCAAAAGCAGGATAATACATAGATTTGATGCGTGGAACTGCAGAAAAACATTTCTATATCTCTGGCCTACACCAGACACTTTTAATTAGATATATTGGTGTCTGACCAGTCAGGTACACACTATTACAGTTTTTTTACGGCAAAAAATGCCAAAAGCAGGATAATACAGAGATTTGACACGTGGAACTGCAAAACCACAGTTCTATTTCTCTGGCCTACACCAGACTCTTTAAAACAGATATATTGGTGTCTCACCAGTCAGGGAGACAATACTACAGCTTTATTTATGGCAAAAAATGCCAAAAGCAGGATAATACAGAGATTTGACACGTGGAACCGCAAAACCACAGTTCTATTTCTCTGGCCTACACCAGACACTTTTAATTAGATATATTGGTGTCTGACCAGTCAGGTACACACTATTACAGTTTTTTTACGGCAAAAAATGCCAAAAGCAGGATACAACAGAGATTTAACCCGTGGAACTGCAAAACCACAGTTCTATATCTCTGGCCTACGCCAGACTCTTTTAATTTGATATATTGGTGTCTGACCAGTCAGGGAGACACTATTACAGTTTTTTTTTCATGGCAAAAAATGCCAAAAGCAGTAAAATACAGAGATTTGAACCTTGGAACTGCAAAACCACAGTTATGTTTCTCTTGCCTACACCATACTCTTTTAAACAGATATATTGGTGTCTCACCTGTCAGGGAGACACTATTACAGTTTTTTTTAATGGCAAAAAATGCCAAAAGCAGGATCCTACAGAGAATAGACCCGTGGAACTGCAAAACCACAGTTCTATTTCTCTGGCCTATATCAGACTCTTTTAAACAGATATATTGGTGTCTGACTAGTCAGGGAGACACTATTAAAGGGTTTTTTATGGCAAAAAATGCCAAAAGCAGGATAATACAGAGATTTGACCTGTGGAACTGCAAAACCATAGTTCTATTTCTCTGGCCTACACCAGACTCCTTTAAACAGATATATTGGTGTCTGACCATTTATGGAGACACTATTTCAGTTTTTTTATGGCAAAAAATGCTAAAAGCAGGATAATACAGAGATTTAACCTGTGGAACTGCAAAACCACAGTTCTATTTCTCTGGCCTACACCAGACTCTTTTAAACAGATATATTGGTGTCTGACCATTTATGGAGACACTATTTCAGTTTTTTTATGGAAAAAAATGCCAAAACCAGGATAATAGAGAGATTTGACCCGTGGAACTGCAAAACCACAGTTCTATTTCTCTGGCCTACACCAGACTCTTTTAATTAGACATATTGGTGTTTGACTAGTCAGGAGACGCTTTTACAGTTTTTTTTACGGTAAAAAATGCCAAAATCAGGATAATACATAGACTTGACACGTGGATCTGCAAAACCACAGTTCTATTCATCTGGTATACACCAGACTCTTTTAAACAGATATATTGGTGTCTGATCAGTCAGGGAGACACAATTTTAGTTTTTTTTTTACGGAAAAAAATGCCAAAAGCAGGATAATACATAGATTTGATGTGTGGAACTGCAGAAAAACATTTCTATATCTCTGGCCTACACCAGACACTTTTAAACAGATATTTTGAAGTCTGACCAGTCATGGAGACACTATTACAGTTTTTGTTTACGACAAAAAATGACATATGCAGAATAATACAGAGATTTGACCCGTTGAACTGGAAAACCACAAATCTATTTCTCTGGCCTACACCAGACTCTTTTAAACAGATATATTGGTGTCTGACCAGTCAGTGAGACACTATTACAGTTTTTTTTTAAGGCAAAAAATGGTAAAAGCAGGATAAGACAGAGATTTGACCTGTGGAACTGCAAAACCACAGATCTATTTCTCTGGTCTACACCAGACTCTTTTAAACAGATATATTGGTGTCTGTCTATTTATGCAGACACTATTACAGTTTTTTTTTACGGCAAAAAATGCCCAAACCAGGATAATACAGAGATTCAACCCGTGGAAAAGCAAAACCACAGTTCTATTTCCCTGGCCTACACCAGACTCTTTTAATTAGACATATTGGTGTTTGACCAGTCAGGAGACGCTATTACAGGGTTTTTTTACGGCAAAAAATGCCAAAAGCAGGATAATACATAGACTTGGATCTGCAAAACCACAGCTCTATTTATCTGGTATACACCAGACTCTTTTAAACAGATACATTGGTGACAGACCATTCAGGGAGACACTATTACAGTTTTTTTAGGGAAAAAATGTCAAAAGCAGGATAATACAGAGATTTGACCGATGGAACTGCAAAACCACAATTCTATTTCTATGGCCTACACCAGACTCTTTTAAACAGATATATTGGTGTCATATCAGTCAGGGAGAAACTATTTTAGTTATTTTTTACGGCAAAAAATGCCAAAAGCAGGATAATACAGAGATTTAACCCGTGGATCTGTAAAGCCACAGTTCTATTTCTCTCGCCTACACCAGACTCTTTTAAACAGATATATTTGTGTCTGACCAGTCAGGGAGACAATATGTAACGGGTCTGGGAGGCGGAACCTCTGAGCAACTATACAAGGGGGCGGTCCTTGTAAAGAAGCGGGTGGCGCCCAGGGAAGACGGGCTGGTAGTCACAGCAAGCGACAGGGACAGTTTCTGGGTAAACGGGCAGGTGGTCACGGCAAGTGACCGGGACAGTCTCTGGGTAAACGGTCAGGTGGTCACGGCAAGTGACTGGGACAGTCTCTGGGTAAACGGGCAGGAAGTCACAGCAAGTGACCGGGACAGTCTCTTGACAGGAGGGTGATCACGGCAAGTGACAGCAGAGCCTCCAGGTAGGCTAGCAGGCTGGTAGAGGGTGGACGCTCCCAGGTGAGCGAGCAAGAGTCTCTGGACAGGCAGGTGGTCACAGCACATGACGGCAGAGCCTCCAGGTAGGCTAAAAGGCAGGTAGCAGATGAGCGCTCCCAGGTGAGCGGGCAAGAGTCTCTGGACAGGCAGGTGGTCACAGCACGTGACGGCGGAGCCTCCAGGTAGGCTAGCAGACAGAGAGCAGGTGAGTGCTCCCAGGTGAGCGGGCAAGAGTCTCTGGACAGGCAGGTGGTCACAGCACGTGATGGCGGAGCCTCTAGGTAGGCTAGCAGACAGGTTGCAGGTGAGTGCTCCCAGGAGAGAGGGCAAGAGTCTCTGGACAGGCAGGTGGTCACAGCACGTTACGTCGGAGCCTCCAGGTAGGCTAGCAGGCAGGTAGCAGATGTGCGCTCCATAGACAGACTGGCAGGGCTGGTAGGCAGACTGTCGGACTGCAGGAATAGTAGTAGGTAGACACGAGACAGGCAGGTATCAGACAGGAAACTGGCAGGTAACTGGCAGGTAACTGGAAACTGGACCTGAGGGCTGAAGCAGAGTGATGAACTGTGCTACAACATTGCTCGGGCACCTCCATTTTGGAGGAGGTGCCTTATATATGGTGAAGTCCTCCGGCCATTGGCCGGGGACTCCTTAGGACGGCGCGCGCGGCCCCTTCAAGAAAGGGGGAGCGCGCGCGCGCCCTAAGCACCGTGGCAGGGAAGGAGCGCGCACTGCCAGCAGAGTGGGAGGAAGACGCCGGGCACAGAGCGGAGAGGTGAGGGGAACATCGTCCCTGCCTAGCAGGAGGCAGGGACGCCGATGCTACAGTACCCCCCCTTTATGTCCCCCCCTTTTTTAGGCCAGACAGAAATTTAGCAAGGATGAGAGGGGCATGGATGTTCTCCCGGGGCTCCCAAGTTCTCTCCTCAGGACCAAACCCCTTCCAATCTACTAGATAAAAGGTCTTTCCTCTTACCCTTTTGGTGGCCAGAATGTTCTCTACCTCAAACTCGTTTTCAGCGGAAACCGGAGCAGGAGGCGTACCTGTAGACTTGGAAAAAGAGTTAAATACCACGGGTTTGAGGAGAGATACATGGAAGGAGTTAGGGATCCGTAAGTTGGCCGGGAGTTTCAATTTATAGGCCACCGGGTTGATCTGATTGATAACCTCCAGTGGGCCGATGAACCGAGGCCCTAACTTGTAGGAAGGAACCTTGAGCCGGACATACTTGGACGAGAGCCAGACTTTATCTCCAGGACGGAATTGTGGAGGATCCAGGCGTATTTTGTCAGCGTGTTTTTTCATTCGCTCGGACGACTGAAGGAGTGCTGATCGGGTACTCTCCCAAATGGAGGAAAATTCGCTAACGAGAGATTCCGCAGCCAGATTATCCACCGAGGTGGAGAAGGGAAATGGGATCCGAGGATGCTGACCGAAGACTACAAAAAACGGGGATTTGGAGGAAGATTCGCTCTCGTGATTGTTGTAAGAGAATTCGGCCCATGTCAGAAGATCCACCCAGTCTGAATGGTGGGCATTAACGAAGTGCCAGAGGTAACTGGTCAGGATCTGATTGATCCGCTTCACTTGACCATTGGACTGTGGATGGTAAGCGGAGGAGAAGTCCAGGGTGACGTCTAGCAGTTTACATGTGGCTCTCCAGAAGCGTAAGGTGAACTGAACCCCACGATCCGACACGATGTGGAGGGGCAGGCCATGAAGACGGAAGATGTGGCGGATAAAGTTTTTAGCCAGCTCTGGTGCAGACGGGAGGCCTGGCAGGGGAATGAAATGAGCCATTTTGGAAAAGCGGTCAGTGACCACCTAAATGACTGTACAACCGGCAGAGACAGGGAGATCTGTTATGAAGTCCATAGCTATATGCTGCCAGGGGGCAGCAGGTACAGGAAGCAGAAGGAGGCGACCGGCTGGCAGGTGTCTCGGAACCTTGTTGCGGGCGCAGGACACACAGGCAGAAACAAAGTCTATTACGTCCTTGTGCAGGGTAGGCCACCAGTAGTGCCGGGTAATATGCTGGAGGGTCTTTTTCTGACCGGCGTGGCCAGCTAGTTTAGACGAGTGACCCCAGTGTAGGATCTTCTCCCGATCTGGTACCGTTACGAACGTCTTACCGGGAGGGAGACGATTTAGACTCAAGGGGGCCACCTGTATTACTCTGGCGGGATCGATGATGTGTTTGGGTTCCTCCTCGAGATCAGACACCAGAAAGGATCGGGACAAGGCATCCGCTTTGATGTTTTTGTCAGCCGGGCGAAAATGAAGAACAAAATCAAAGCGAGCAAAAAACAAGGACCACCGGGCTTGGCGCGGGTTAAGTCTCTGGGCACTCTGGAGGTAAGCCAAGTTCTTGTGGTCAGTGTAAATTATTTCCGGGTGAAGAGCCCCCTAGAGCAGGTAACGCCACTCCTCCAATGCCAGCTTAATGGCCAATAACTCTCGGTCTCCTATAGAATAGTTGCGTTCAGGAGAGGAGAAGAGTTTGGAGAAGAAGCCGCAGGTTACCATTCTCCCGGAAGACGATTTTTGGGTATGTACCGCTACGGCTCCAGAGGAGGAGGCGTCAACTTCCAGGAAGAACTGCTTGTTGCCGTCCGGGCGATGCAGCACCGGGGCGGAAGAGAAAGCCTGTTTTAAGGAGAGAAAGGCTTCCTCTGCTTCGGGCAGCCATTCTCTGGGATTAGTGCCTTTACGGGTGAGCGCAGAGATTGGGACATTCCGGGAAGAGAAGTGCGGTATGAAGAGGCGGTAGTAGTTGGCGAAGCCCAGGAACCGCTGAATAGTAGTGTTGAGCCACCCCCGTAGTGTTCGAGTTCGGTTCGGTTCGTCGAACACCCGTGTGTTCGCCGAACTGTTCGTCGAACTGTTCGTCGAACACCTTCGAACACCGTTAAAACCAATGGCAGGCAAACAAAAACACATAGAAACACATAGAAAACACCTTCAAAGGTGTCCAAAAGCTGACAAACTGCTCAGAAGACACAACTAACACATGGAAAAGTGACAAGTACATATAGTCATGCGAAAAGAAAAGAGGTGGAGGAGTAAAAGGAGGGGGAGACACAGATATAGGCATGTCATGCCCTTCTAAAATCCAAAAAGTGAGACGCCGACACGGCCAGTCCGTTCCTGCCCGTGCCACCTCTGTGTCGCCGGGTTTGTGCCAGAGCCGCGATGGACCCTGACGGCCAGCCCCCCTATCCCAATTCTGGTGCCTGTACGCCGGTGGGTCGAGGCCCCCCACGGTGGGGAGGGAGTAACATCTGCAGAAGAAAGACCATCTTCCAGCCAAACTAAGATGTCGACTTCTTTTCGTGGACAATGTGATACGATCCCATTCTTACGAACACGCCCATCGCTACAAATTCTAATTGAGGCACAAAAACAGCAGGTGCTTCAATGGATATCAAGTGCTCCTTCAAGTGGGCTCTCCATCACCTCAATTTCAACATCACAAATACTCCAGTTCTCAGAGGTGTCACCCCAATCGCACTTGCTTCCTCACAGCTCCCAAGTCTCCAGCTGCCCGTCTGAGTATGGGGTAGCACAGATGGTTGAGTCTGCACAGCTGTTTACTCATACTATAGCCTGGGAAACGGAGGTCTGCTCCAGAGCTTCTGTTAATCCAGATGAGGAAATGATCTGATCTGATGCCCAGAATCTTTATAAGTCGGATCCAGGACCAGATGAAGAAGGTTCTGAGCATAATGTAGACCCTTGTTCCCAAACTGTAACTCCTGTTGGTGGAGACAATGATGAAGACGATGATGAGACTCAAATACCTGATTGGAGCGACAACTTTACTTTTTGGTCAGGGCAGGAAGAGGTTGGCTCTGAGGACGACGGGTGTGATAACACACAGGGTGATGATGACGAGGTTGGAGATCCCACTTACTGTCAACCCACAGTCAGCCAGTCGATGAGGTCAGCAGAGGAGGTGGAGGAGGATGTGACTAGCCCTGGGGATGGGGATGACTCGGTACCCGGGCATTTGCCTGGCCTTGGGGATGTCGCGGTGGTCGGCTCCCTGGCCCGTACCCTGGGGTCTCTCTTTAAAAGGGTGGATTATTGTTAATTTTATAAGAGTTCATGACGCCACCTGTGGTATCTGGTGACAAGCACCAGCGCTGCAGCAGTCCACTGAGGCCGGTGATAAGGCAGCTCGATGGTATAGCTCCCCACAGGTGGACCTAGGTCTCAGAAAAGCGTATGCAGGGGGAATGCAGGACAGGCAAGACCCAGCTGGGTCAGAGCAAGAACGGGAATGGACACGGTGGTCACTTCAGTACCTTTTACTGGTGGAAATTCAGGCACATCCCGGAGCACTGTAGGGTTAAGGGTGCATATCAGGATCCTCCCCAATGAGCGGGTGTAGGGCCTTCTGTTTCTTGCCTCTGCGTAGTAAGTTTCTGACCTGCCTGGAGCTAGGCCTAACTTTGTCTCTGTCCTGCGCTGGCTGACCTTGTGGTAGGGCCTTCTCTTGGAGTTCACGCTCCCAGTATGCGGGGCCTAAGCACCTCCTGGCTCTGTTACATATCAGCACCTTAGCGATCCTGGGACTTGTAGTTCTCCAGGGATTCCGGTTATGCCTTACTGGGTCATAGAGATACCGGTAAGCTCGGATCCTGTGTCCGGTAAATGCTTCGGGGTGAGCTGGTTAAGCTCCTCTGCCCCTTATGTACTAACTCGCCACTCGCCTTCGGCCTACTCGCGCCCTCACTAGGCTATACACACTAACGGCAGCTTGCCGCGCTTCACTGATCTTACGGCACCGGCACACCTTAAGCTCTATCTGGGCTCCCTGAATCTAGCAAGCAGGAGCCTCGTGCTCCACTGCTGAACTATTAACTGCGTACTCTAGACTAGACTGAGCTCCACTGCAGACTGACCTCTCTTAGGCTTCTCAACTGCAGGAACTCTTCAGAGGAACTGAACTGCCTAGCTCCACCTTCCCTATTTATATCCCTAACGGGCTCCCTCTGCTGGTCTGAGGTGGAAGGTGGAGATGTGTGAATGTTTATGGGGGCCTCTTGTGGAGGATTCCATCAATGCACTCTTCTAGGATCTGTGATACCAAGCGCAGCGGGGCATCACAAATGCTATTGACGACGAGGTTAGGTTGCGCCTTCCTAAACAGAGACGGAGTACTGGAAGCACGTCAACAACTGCATTCTCAACCACAACTCTGCCTCTGACCACAAGTCGTAGTGGCTCTTCAGGTCACATGGGTGCTAAGCCTTGCATAGCCTGGGCATTTATTCAGATCGGTAAGGATGACCCAACTCGTGTTATCTGTAATATTTGTCAGCAAAAGCTAAGTAGAGGCCAAAAAATCCATAGTTTGAGTACTTCATGCATGTACCGTCACATGGACATGAAGCATAAGTTGCAGTGGGAAGCTCACTGTGCTACAATGCGGCCTAGCCGGCTGGGCCAACCACTGTCTGCCCCATCTTGTGCATCGCAGCCTATTCATCCTCTGTGACTGGGGGGACAGCAGTCACACATGTTTTTGGACGCAGACCTGCCACCTCTTTACCCGCAACAGCCAGTGTGATTGGCAGGTCGTCAGTTCATTGGGAAGTGGAAACACCTGCTAGTGTTGAGCGCTCTCCGACATCAAGAGCACCACCTTTGGATCAAGGCAACCTAACATGTCCGCCTGCATCTTCCTCACAGACCGGCAGTTTGCCGGGGACACCCTACTCAACACCGTCTAAGCACAACAGCCAGCCCTCGGTCCCTCAGATGTGGACAAGTAAAAGACCATTTCCTCCTAGCCATGAGAAAGCTAAGAGGTTGAATTTCACCATCTGCAAGCTGTTGGCTACAGAAATGCTGCCTTTCCATCTGGAGGACACAGAGGATTTTCAAGACCTTATGTCCGTCACAGTGCCCCAGTACCAGATGCCCAGTCGGCACTACTTCTCAAAGAAAGGTGTGCCTGCGCTCCACTAGCATGTCGCACACAACATCACCGCTTCTTTGAGAAACTCTGTGTGTGACAGGGTGCACTTCACCACAGACACTTGGACGAGAAGGCATGGACAGGGGCGTTACATGTCGCTGACTGGGCACTGGGTAACTATGGTGACAGCAGGACAAGGGGCTGCTGTCCAAGTCTTACCGTCCCCACGAGTTGTGCGTCAATCCTCTTTATCTCGAAGTTCCTCCACTGCTTCTGCCTCCTCAACCTCCTCTCGGTCCTCCACCTGCACCCAAAGCCTGTCTGGTAATGCGACCTGCTTTCTAACTGCGCAGAAGGAATCCTGCACACCTCCTTACTATGCTGGCAGCAGGGCTCAACGGCATCAGTGTTTACTTTGAAATGTCTGGGAAATGTGAGTCACACAGCTGAGGAGTTGTGGTCAGCTCTGGAGACCCAGTTTCATGAAAGGTTGTCTCCACTGGACCTGCAACCAGGGAAGGCCATGTGCGACAATGCTGCAAACCTGGGTGCGTCACTTCGCCGGGGCAATGTCACACACGTGCCTTGTATGGCTCACGCATTGAACCTGGTTGTCCAGCAATTTTTAGCCCACTATCCTGGACTAGATGGCCTTCTGCAGAGGGCACTGTCGCTGTGTGCTCACGTCCGCCGTTCCCATCCCGCAGTTCAACGACTTACATCTCTACATAAGTCGTTGTGACTGCCAGTTCACCGGCTGAAATGCGATGTGCCGACACGGTGGAATTCAACTCTGCACATGTTGCAGCGACTGTGGCAGCACCGACAAGCCCTGGTGCAATACGTTCTGACGTATAGCCTGGGCCAACAAGATCCAGAGGTGGGGCAAATCACGCTGCAGGAGTGGTCTCAGATCAGGGACCTATGAAGTTGACGCGCCCCCTGGGCCATGGGGTACCCCGAGCCGGGCCGGTAGACGCTGGGGGTTGTAGTCACTGTGGTGGTGGTGACCCAGTCCGTGACCCAGGGCGGTCAATCCAATGGTAATTTGTATATATGGATTTTATAATGTCTGACTACGCCACCTGTGGAGTGCGGCCAAAGGGGCTGTCGCTGCGGAACAGTCCTCTGAAGCTGGTGGTTTTGCAGCAACGGTATTATTACTCACCACAGGAAGAGTGTAGCTTCAGAGCAGTGTGGGTGGATGATGGTGGTTGTAGTGCAGGGAGTCAGTAATGAACACAGAGTCCGTGTGATGCCGTCTCAAGATATTACTCACAGTTGTTGTAGTCCAGATTACAGGTACCAGAGCAATCTCCCCCGTCGTGCTGTGCATACTCAGTGAGGGGCTCAGTCCACCCCCAGATATCTCCGGAGTACTTAGCAGGACCCCCTTCTGTGTGTCCTTTCTCTGGCCTTCTCCCTGCACCTCACACCCAGTGACACTTCTACCGGTATCCTCGGGCCTTGGCGGGTGACGTGTGTTCCGTCCCCTGGGTCCTATGTGGCTACCTTCTTAGTGAGACTGGTGTGGACTTTGGCCTGCAGTACATGAAATGCAGCAGCCTCCGGTTTCTAGTTGAGCCTTGCTGTTTCTCCGCTAGTTGAGGGACCGGTTCCCCTTATCTGGCCTGACCCCTCTACCTCCTGGTAGCAGCGGGAGTACGGGTGGCCTTCTGCACGGCCCGTAGCCGTAGGGTCCCTTCGGTTCCTGGAGCCTTCCAGCTCCCACTCCTCTCTTCTCTCCTTCAGTCCTGGGCCTCCCAGGCTAGGCCCGCCTCCGGAGCAGAGCTCATGCCTAGTCTCTGCTCCTGTCACTTTTCCTCCTCTGTCTGGCTTGCTCTTTCTAAGATGGCTTCCTATTTATACTCTCCTTGTCATGTGCTTCCCTAAGCTGCTCCCCTAAGCACCCACTACATAGGACCCTCAAACCAGCTAGGGACCTGGTACTGTGCTCTCCCTTAGGAGCAATCTCGCCCTACCCCCACTGCGGGTATGTGTTGGATGCAGGAGTCAGGGTCCCGAGCCATACGCCTTCCTTACCTGAGGGTGAGATACCACACCTCTGGGTGAGATGCAGTAACTCTGTGGCGACTGAACCCTCAGGGGCGCCACACACCCTTCTGCACAGTTTTGAAATGGCGACGAAGATGTTTAGTGCTGACGACGATGCCATTATCAGCATGACTATTCCGGTGATTTACATGCTGGAGCACACATTAAACAGAATTCAGAGTCAGGTGGTGGGACAAGAGGAGGTGGAGGAAGTAGAGGAGGAGTCGTATGCGGAAGGGATAACATCTCCAAGGTCCAGACGGTTGGCAGCACCAAGGCGGCAGGCATGGGAGGGTGGGGGAGAGGGATTAACCAGGGCGCATGGTAGCAGCCAAACTGTTGAGGAAGGTGCAGGAGCCGAGGAAGAAGTGGAGGACGAACTGGCGATGGGCTTGGAAGACTCATCAGATGAGGGAGACCTTGATCACATTTCTGTTGTGCGAGGTTGGAGAGAGAGGGCAGAGGAAGGAAGCATGATTCTTACCTTGCTACCAACACAACAAGGACTTGGTACTTCTGGATGCGCAAGACACATGAGTGCCTTCTTGCTGCACTACCTGCAACATGACCCCCGGATTGTCAGAATTCGAAGTAATCCCGACTACTGGGTTGCCACACTCTTAGATCCCCGGTACAAAAGTATATTTGCCGAAATAATTCCTGCCATAAAAAGGTATTGATGAATGCAGGAGTATCTGCAGACGCTGTTGCAGAATCTTACATGTGCTTTTCCACAAAACACCAGTGGTGCACGTAGTGAATCTCACAGTTCTAACTTGCCAACGGTGGGACTGTCGAGTCTTCATCACTCAAACAGTAACAGTAACACAGTATCTGCTGGTAACAGCAATTTTGTGGAATCGTTTCACCACTTTAGACCATCCTTTGCAAGGCCACAGGAGACAAGAAGTCTGACACATAGTCAATGCCTAGAGAGGATGGTACAGGAGAATCTCCAAGTGAACATTGAAGCCATGACTGTCTCACTGGACCCTTGCTCATTTTGGTATTCCAATCTGGAATAATCGCCGGAGTTCGCCACTCACACCTTGGAGATCTTGTCATGCCAAGCAGCCAGCGTTCTCTCTGAACATGTGTTCAGCGCTGCTGGTGGTGTGCTGACAGATAAGGGCACGCGGCTGTCCACTGAGAATGTAGACAGACTCACGTTCATAAAGATGATCAAATCATGGATTCGCAAGGACATTTCTACCCCTGTGTCATCCTTGGGAGACTAAAAGCTTGGGGATTTGGTAAAATCACATCACCAACCATTTTAAGCAACAGTGGGGCAATTGATGCCACTTAACACTAGAACGCATGACCATAAAAATCTACACTTTCACATACCTGGGGCCCTTTAGGCCCGTGTGCAAATAACATGGAATAACTCAAACTCAAATGACAAACAACTATATACATGAAGAATACCTAGAGTTTCAAAATTCTAACTAAAGTAATCTTGCAGAAAATAGAAAACAATTAACTGGGCGGGCCTGCAAGGCCACAGGTATGCGTTCTAGTGTTAAGTGGTGTCTGTGCCACAATTTTGGGAGTCCCCTTGCTGTGTCGTACGTGACGTTGGCATTATCAATTCCAGGTGGGTTGGGTCGCACCCCCCTCTTTTAACTGTAAGAAACTACATACACTATGGCTTGGGGTAACACAGATGGTTGAGTCTGAAGAGCTGTTTACTGAGAGGTCTGCTCCAAATCTTCAGGGTCTGCTAGTCAGCGTAGAATTTTTAACTGCATCTAGCCTAGGCAATACTTTGGGCGTAGTAGCCCAGCTGCGTAGCAAGCTGCACCGCCTGTGTATCTAATAAGAATTTTTAAATGAATCTAGCCTAGGCAGACTGTGGGGACCCCCAACCAAACCCAGACGCTCAGCCCCCCTACCGCCCCCCTTTCATGGACAATACAATAATGTAACTCTTACAACTGGATGGGTGAGGATCGGTCACAGCTTTATTAACTCTTTATACTCATTCCATTAGAAAGGCATTTTATTTCTAAAATAATTCAGCTTGTTGCAGCATGCCATGGGTCCCCACTCCGGCAAGTTGGCCAACAAGTGTAACTCTCCAACATGTCCTTTCTATTTCCAGGCCACGGAGGATCCAGCGTACTCGTATGCAGGACTCTGACCCCCACCCATCACTCTTAATGCTTGTTCCACTCCGTCCTGGAGTCCTGACAGGAATATGTCCAGTCCAATATCTATTAAGTGAATACCGTCGGGCCGTATGAGGCCTGCTTTATCTCCTTCCAGTTGTCGGTGTCGTATCACTACACCGCCTCTGTCTCTTCTAAATTTTGCATTCCGAATATTTATTACGCGCCTTGTCCATTCGATGGCCGTGATGTCTCGCGCACCTTGCCATACCGCTATCGGCACAATCTCTGACCATACTATAGCTAATTTTGTGAAAAGTTCTCTGAAACACTCAGTGTCTAGTTTCATTATTGCCATTAGTTATGCGCTCTTGTGATGACCTAGGTTGTTTCCCCCAGCCTGTATAACTAAGATGACCGGACCTCTTGCCTCTCTCCCTACCTTGATTACCTCCATTAGTACCTGTGGCCATAGAAGGCCTCTAATACCTCTCCAGTTGAAATATGTGTTATGAAACTCTAATTTTCTCCCGCCTGGGCGGACTTTCGCCCTTTTTTGTGCCCAATATATATACGAGTGGCCTATCACTCACACTGTTGGCTTAGCGTCACCTGTAAAAGAAACAAACCACGTTAGGATAACAAGTCCGGTCTTATGTATCTTGCCAAACACGTGGGTCGCCATCTCCCTATCTACTGAACTTCCGTTTCTGACAGTCCTGCTCTTGCTGCTTCCGTGGCCGCACCTATGCGGAATGAGTGTGTCCCGTAATCTTTGGGGTGGTTCCCTGCTGATGTTATGCATTTATTAAATTTAGCTTGGAACAGGTATCTTGATAATGGCGTTCCATCAATGTGTGATAGGAAGAAATTACTTTGTGATCTGATGGTTAGATATGTTTTTACTATTGTTACCCGACTCAGTGTACCGTTTGTGGGTTGTAGAAGTACCCAAGTACCCCTGCCCGCTGGAACCGTTTTCGATTCATGTATGCGTAGACGTATTGCATTATTGGCTATGACTACGTCCTGGTGTAATAAGCCTCCACTGGTGTTAATTTTGGATTGAGGGACTAATTTGATTATACATAGCGCCCCGAAGAAGGCGATCACAAATGCAGTAGACATTAGTGTTGCTTCAAATTGTGAGTGTCATGTTAATGGTGTTAGGGATATGATGTGAGAAATCAGTTTTAGTGACACGGGACGGGACGTCTACATTCCTGACTTGGCTGACCCCTTTTCCACCCTTTTATGGATTGTCTGATGATGAATCTTTGTCACATCTCCCCAATTCAGTAGTTGGAAGAGAAATGCTACTCCGGTCAGACACCGCTGCGCTGACGCTCCTGATATGCACCTCATCATTAGCTGGTGGAGAAATTCTATGGTGACGTGTGATCTGGCTTGTTCACATTGGTCAACCCGTCTGCCTGCTACTAGTCGTGTCCACTCTTCCCATGCCTTACCGTATGCTTGCCACGTTGACGGGGCAACTGACGCTCTGATTAATGGCATCAACTATTCGCCACTAGATCCCATAGGGAGGGTGGGCAACTGTTGCCCGATGGGTGGGCGTTGTGGAAGAGCTCTGTGAAAATCTGCCAATTGAATTGTTATAAAGCGTTAGCAGCAGCTTTATACCCCTCAGCATAGTGGCTAGCGCGGACCCATACATTGTGTTTTAGGCACAGGAATGCTAGCCTGCGTAGTAGGCCTAGCACTGGGAGAGACGATGATGCCATCTTATTAATGCAGTGCGCTAGGCTGGTGTTTTGTGTTATGAAGCGTATATTTTTGTTAGCCAGGCGCGCGCCCCATATTTCTATTGCTAACACTATTGGGAAAAATTATTTTCAGGGCTAGATGCAGCTACAAATTATTATTAATTTCAAAGCTGGTGGAGCTTGGTATAGATGGCCTAATACAATGAGTCCCACACACTGCTAGAAGCCCAAATATTTTTTCAGAGCTAGATGCAGATAAAAATTATATTCAATTTGCAACCTGATGGAGGTCAGTATAGATGAACTAATAGACCCAGTCCCACATACTGCTAGAAGCCCAAATATTTTTTCAGAGCTAGATGCAGATAAAAATTATTTTTAATTTGCAGCCTGATGGAGATCAGTATAGATGGACTAATAGACCAAGTCCCACACACTGCTAGAAGCCCAAACATTTTTTCATAAGTAGATGCATTAAAAAATTACATTCAATTTGCAACCTGATGGAGGTCAGTATAGATGGACTAATAGAACAAGTCCCACACACTGCTAGAAGGCCAAATATTTTTTCAGAGGTAGATGCAGATAAAAATTATTTTCTATTTGCAGCCTGATGGAGGTCAGTATAGATGGACTAATAGAGAAAGTCCCACACACTGCTAGAAGGCCAAATATTTTTTCAGAGGTAGATGCAGATAAAAATTATTTTTAATTTGAAAACTGATGGAGGTCAGTTTAGATGGACTAATAGAGAAAGTCCCACACACTGCTAGAAGGCCAAATATTTTTGCAGAGCTAGATGCAGAAAAAAATTATATTCAATTTGCAACCTGATGGAGGTCAGTATAGATGGACTAATAGAATGATGCTATGCCCAAAAGATTTTACTTCACTAGGTGCAGTAAACAAATTGGTATTCTATACACAGGTGGTATATCTTGCAACACAGATAGGCTACTCCACTGACTAACACACTCTGCAATAGGCCAAAAAGGATTAGCTTTGCTAGATTCAGCCAAATGCTGTGACAAAAACTTGCACAGCACTGGCACAGACCTGCCTGGCAAAATCTGATAGGAACTGATGTAACCTAGTCCTGAAAAGGACTGCAATTACAATTAGTCTTTACTCCCAACCTATCTATTTAAGAGCACAGACCTGCCTGATAAAAGTCGTAGGAAATGCTGTAACCTAGTCCTTAAAAGGACTGCAATCACAACTATTACCTACTCCCAAGCTATCTGTAGATTTGTGCGAAAATTGGCTTGAAATTAACAAGGTATAGCGCACACAGCAACAGAGGTGCCGTCTAACACGCAGCTGCAGCAGTGAGAAAATGGTGGCGACAGGGAAAATGGCTGGGTCTTATAGGGCAAGGACATGTGACATACACTGCCAATGACACATGCCCTTGCTTGGTGAAAAAAAGCACTTCGCTCCGTGTGTGCGCTGCTGATAGGCTGACAGATTGCACCTCCCCACTGTAAATGCGGGAAAGAGAAAAAAAAATGGAGATCTTCATTATTCCTGCAGAGATCCATCCCCTGCCCCTCCCCCCACCCCACTGTACACTCAAACTGCGTATTAACATTAATTTTCATCATTACTGAGAAAAAATCCAGTTATGATTTTGGTGAACGAACAGTTATCGAACATAACCTCGAACAGCCGAATTTTTCTCAAATCGTTCATGTTCGCCGAACGGCTCGAACACCGCCCAAAACAGCTGGAATTTGAGATTGGCGAACAGTTCAAGTAGAACAACGCTCATCTCTACTGAATAGCCTTCAACCCCTCTGGTCGGGGCCACTTCTTGATGGCAGACAGTTTCTCAGGATCCATTCGAAGGCCGGTCTGAGAAATTATGTAGCCCAAAAACGGAAGCGAGGTCTGCTCAAAGAGGCACTTCTCATATTTAGAGTAGAGGTGGTTCTGCCTGAGCCTGAGCAGGACCTGACGAACATCCCTCCGGTGAGTCTGGAGATCCGGAGAGAAGACCAAGATGTCGTCCAGGTACACCACTATGCAGGAGTAGAGAAGGTCCCGGAAGATGTCATTGACCAACTCTTGAAAGACGGCAGGAGCGTTAGAGAGACCAAAGGGCATTACCAGATATTCATAGTGGCCGTCCCGGGTGTTGAATACCGTCTTCCATTCATCCCCCTGATGGATACGGATCAGGTTATACGCCCCACGGAGGTCCAGTTTGGTGAAGATTCTAGCCCCCCTCAGACGGTCAAATAATTCCGGAATGAGCGGAAGGGGGTATTTATTCTTCACCGTGATCTGGTTAAGGCCTCTATAGTCTATACAGGGACGGAGAGAGCCGTCCTTCTTTTTAACGAAGAAGAAGCCTGCTCCTGCCGGGGAGGTAGATTTCTGAATAAATCCCCGGGCCAGATTTTCCTCAATATATTCAGACATAGACCGGGTCTCAGCAGCGGACAATGGGTAAATACGCCCACGGGGAGGAGTAGTACCGGGTAACAGGTTGATTGGGCAGTCGTATGGTCTATGAGGGGGTAATGTTTCTGCCTCCTTTTTATTAAAGACATCAGCATATGACCAAAAAGGAATCGGAAGTCCAGGTAGATTAGCTGGGGTAGGAGAAGGACGGACGGGATGGATGGGAACCAAACAAGTCTTATGGCAGTCCTGTCCCCAGTGAAGGACTTCTCCGGTCTGCCAGTCAAGCACGGGTGCATTTTTCTGGAGCCAAGGTAGGCCTAGCAAGAGGGCGTGAGAAAGTCCAGGCAGAACATGAAAGAAGATGCTCTCAGAGTGCAGCATTCCCACCTGCAGAGTAATGGATTCGGTGATGAGTTGGATGGGATGTGGTAAGAGGCCCCCATCCACGGCAGCGACAGATAAGGGTACAGCCAGAGGTTTGGTGGGAATGTGGTATTTTTCTACTAGGGACTGAGAATTGAGATTCCCGGCAGCTCCAGAGTCAAGTTGGGCTAGTTCAAAATAACGGTTCTCCCCGCAGATGATAGAGACTGACAGCAGCAGAGATGGAGAGGGTTTATTCTTGTCTAGGACGACCTCTCTGAGTGATCCTAGACACAGGCGTTTCCAGACCTCTCCGGGCAGGTACGGATCTGGTGCTCCTTACTGCCACAGTAGAAGCAGCTCCCCTCGGCACGGCGTAAGTCCTGACGGGTTTTGACCATCTTGGTCTGGTCAACCTGCATAGGCTCAGGTGAGTGTGCCTGGGGAGTAAAGGAGGGAGTGACGGGTTTCTGGAAGGTGGGGGCTAGACGTGGAAACCTCCTCTCACGGGTGACCTCTTTGGCGCGCTCCTGGAACCGGATGTCAATCCGGGTGGCAAGGGTTATTAAGTCGTCGAGAGTGGTAGGAATGTTCCGACCGGCGAGTTCATCTTTAATACGGCCGGACAGACCCTCCCAGAAGACAGACACCAGAGCGTCGTTATCCCAGGCCAGCTCCGAAGCAAGGGTACGGAACCGTATGGCATATTGGCCCACGGTGAGATTTCCTTGATGGAGGCGTAGCAGAGACGATGCGGATGAGGTCTTCCATTCGGGTTCGTCGAAGACTTTCCAGAAAGCCGTGAGAAAGGCAAGTCGGACACCAGGGGGTCTCCTCTCTCCCATAGAGGATTTAGCCAAGCCAGAGCCTCCCCCGTGAGGTGGGACATGATAAAGGCCACTTTGGACTGGTCGGAGATAAACTGATGGGACAAGAGTTCAAAGTGCAGGGTGCAATGGTTTATGAAGCCCCGAGCTTGAGCGGAGTCACCTCCGAAGCGAGGAGGTGCATAAAGCCGGGGTCCAGGACAGGATACCATGGTATTGGTGGGCAGCGGCGCTGCTGGGTTGCGAGTCATGACACTAGCGGTGGTTGCTGGTGGAGCAGTCAGAGTGTCCAGGCGAGAGTTGACATTCCGCATGTGACCCAGGATGGACTCCTGTTGGGACCTCTGACCGGACAGTTCATGACATAGGTCCGAGAGCGAGGGAGCTTGGGTGCCACCGGGTCCAATGGCCCATGCAAACTGTAACGGGTCTGGGAGGCGGAACCTCTGAGCATCTATACAAGGGGGCGGTCCTTGTAAGGAAGCAGGTGGCGCCCAGGGAAGACGGGCAGGTGGTCACGGCAAGTGACCGGGACAGTCTCTGGGTAAATGGGCAGGAAGTCACAGCAAGTGACTGGGACAGTCTCTTGACAGGCGGGTGATCACGGCAAGCGACAGCAGAGCCTCCAGGTAGGCTAGCAGGCTGGTAGCGGGTGGACGCTCCCAGGTGAGCGAGCAAGAGTCTCTGGACAGGCAGGTGGTCACAGCACGTGACGGCGGAGCCTCCAGGTAGGCTAGCAGACAGATAGCAGATGAGCGCTCCCAGGTGAGCGGGCAAGAGTCTCTGGACAGGCAGGTGGTCACAGCACGTGACGGCGGAGCCTCCAGGTAGGCTAGCAGACAGATAGCAGATGAGTGCTCCCAGGTGAGCGGGCAAGAGTCTCTGGACAGGCAGGTGGTCACAGCACGTGACGGCGGAGCCTCCAGGTAGGCTAGCAGGCAGGGAGCAGATGTGCGCTTCCTGGTGAGCGGACAGACGGATCCATAGACAGACTGGCAGGGCTGGTAGGCAGACTGTCGGACTGCAGGAATAGTAGTAGGTAGACACGAGACAGGCAGGTATCAGACAGGAAACTGGCAGGTAACTGGCAGGTAACTGGAAACGGGACCTGATGGCTGAAGCAGAGTGATGAACTGTGCTACAACATTGCTCGGGTACCTCCATTTTGGAGGAGGTGCCTTATATATGGTGAAGTCCTCTGGCCATTGGCCGGGGACTCCTTAGGACGGCGCGCGCGGCCCCTTTAAGAGAGGTGGAGCGCGCACGCGTTCGCCCTATGCACCGTCGCCGGGAAGGAGCGCGCACTGCCAGCAGAGCGGGTGGAAGACGCCGGCCACGGAGCGGAGAGGTGAGGGGAACAGCGTCCCTGCCTAGCAGGAGGCAGGGACGCAGACGCTACACACTATTACAGTTTTTTTTATGGCAAAAAATGCCAAAACCAGGATAATACTGAGATTTGACCCATGGAAATGCAAAACCACCGTTCTATTTCTCTGTCCTACACCAGGCTCTTTTAATTAGACATATTGGTATTTGACCAGGCAGCAGATGCTATTACAGTTTTTTTTTTAAGGCAAAAAATGCCAAAAGCAGGATAATACATAGACTTGAAACGTGGATCTGCAAAATCACAGTTTTATTTATCTGGTATACACCAGATTTTTTTAAACAGATACATTGGTGACAGACCCTTCAGGGAGACACTATTACAATTTTTTTACGTCAAAAAATGCCAAAAGCAGGATAATACAGAGATTTGACCGATGGAACTGCAAAACCACAGTTCTATTTCTCTCGCCTACACCAGACTCTTTTAAACAGATACATTGGTGTCTGACCAGTCAGGGAGACACTATTAGTTTTTTTTACAGCAAAAAATGACAAAAGCAGGATAATACAGAGATTTGACACATGGAACAGCAAAATCACAATTCTATTTCTGTGGCCTACACTAGACTCTTTAAAACAGATATATTGGTGTCTCACCAGTCAGGGACTAGTGTTGAGCCACCCCCGTAGTGTTCGGGTTCGGTTCGGTTCGTCGAACACCGGGATGCTCGAGGAACTGTTCGTTGAACTGTTCGTCGAACACCTTAGAACACCGTAGAACACCGTTAAAACCAATGTCAGGCAAACAAAAACACATAGAAACAAAGAGAAAACACCTTCAAAGGTGTCCAAAAGCTGACAAACTACTCAGAAGACGCTCTCTTTAAAAAAGCCGGCCCGCAATTCAGCAGCGGCATACACCGGTACCCGACAATTTAGACAAGAAGGAATAGAGCATCACACATAGATTAGATAGATAGAAACATGTCAGTCACATATATATGAAGTACAGTGACAGTGTTGGTTACTGTACTTGTCATATAGTATTAAAATAAAGGATTTATTAAAAAAAAAAATTGGCGTGGAGTTCCCCGTAATTTTAGTCTCTAGCGGAGGTTAAGCAGACGGCTGGGGCAGATGTTTGAAGCCTGGGAAGGGGGGTAATACCCATGGTGCGTCCCAGGCTACTAATATCAGCCCCCAGCTGAATACCTAGCCTTTACTAGCTATTAAAATGGGGGGACCCCCCCAAGAAAATGACGTGGGGTCCCCCCTATTTTAATAGCTAGCAAAGGCTAGACAGACAGCTGGGGGCTGATATTAATAGCCCAGGAAGCGTACCATGAATATTGGCCCCCTCCCAAGATAGAAACACCAGCCATCAGCTGTCCCAGAAATGGCGCATCCATAGGATGCGCCAATTCTGGCACTTAGACTCGCTCTTCCCACTGCCCTGTAGCGGTGGCAGTGGAGTAATAGGGCTGGGGTTGATGTCAGCTTATAATGCCAGCTGACATCAAGCCCAGGTTAGTAATGGAGAGGCGTCTATAAGACACCCCCATTACTAACCACATAGTCAAAGTTAAAAGAAAACACAAACACCCAGAATAAAGTCCATTAATTGAAATAAAGACACAATTCTTTATGGTTCTAATTTAAACCATACTTACCATCACGCCCATTCCAGCTGAAGCCAACGATCTCCTGTAATAAAAGAAAAATAATAAAGCAACATCATCCTTACCTTTCCATGGTTCCCACGACAGCTTCAGCTCTGCTACATCGAGATGACTGGCTGGACCGCAGCAGAACGCTGCCATCCAGCCTGTCATCCCGCAGACACTGAGAAGCGCAGGCTTGCTTGCGCTCCTCAGTGTCAGGCTGTGACGGCATCCAGATGAGCCGAATTCATGTCCAATGAACTCGGCGCACCTCATGCACGTCACTGACAGTGTGGGAAAATTCTCAAGCTGAAGCGCTGAGTGCAGGAGAATTTTCCCACGCTGTCAGTGACGTGCATGAGGCTGATAATTAAATTTGCCTCACAAATCGGAGATTGGTCGCGGGCAGCGTCCGCGACCAATCAGCACAGTAGTGTTTAACTTTGGCGGCAAGATCAGTGATTGGTCGCGGTCAATACGGCGACCAATCACCGATTTGTGCGGCACATTTAAATAGCGGCCGCGACCGATTGGATGTCAGCGCCGCTCCCCGGTCCTCCCTTCACACCCTAGCCGCTGATGTCCCCACATTATCCGCATGATGTTACAAAGGTCTGGACATTTGTGTAAAAAATCGCTGATTGGTCGCTGGCGCTGCCCGTGACCAATCACCGATTTGGGTGACAAATTTAAAAATCGGCCGCGACCAATCACCCATCTTGGCTCCACATTTAAACACCGCTGTACTGATTGGTCGCGGACGCAATTTAAATGTGGCGCCAAAATCGGTGATTGGTTGCAGCCGATATTTAAATTTGGCACCCAAATCGGTGATTAGTCGCGGGCAGCATCAGCGACCAATCAGCGATTTTTAACACAAATGTCCGGATCTTTGTAACACCATGCGGATACTGTGGGGACATCAGAGGCTAGGGTGTCAAGGGAGGACCGGGGAGCGGCGCTGCGGGTCGGGATACTTCTGCTGCGAGCAGTCGCTCATCTCCCGGCTTCTCGCAGCGGAAGTATCCGACCAGGCAGCGGCGCTCCCCGGTCCTCACCAATACGATTCGCTGATTGGTCGCGTGCGGAGAGCGCGACCAATCAGCGATCTTGGCGCCAAATTTAAACAATGCTCTGCTGAATGGTCGCGGTCGTGACCAATCACCATTATTGGCACCAAATTTAAACACCGCTTTGCTGATTGGTCGCGACCGCAACCAATCAGCATTATTGTCGCAAAATTTAAACACCGCTTTGCTGATTGGTCGCGGTCGCGAACAATCAGCATTATTGGCGAAAAATTGAAACCCGCTCTGCTGATTAGTCGCAACCGCCGGCCGTGACCAATCAGCGGTATAGTCGCCAAATTTCAACACCGCTTTGCTGATTGGTCGCGGTTGCTGGCCGCGACCATTCAGCAATTTTGGCGCCAAATTTAAACACCGCTCTGCTGATAGCGCCGGGTCTGGCGCATACATATTCTAGAATACCCGATGCGCTAGAATCGGGCCACCATCTAGTTTCATGAAATAATTAAAAAAAAAATAATGACGTAGGGCTTCACACTATATTTGTGTCCAGCCAGGTACAGCAGGCAGGAACGGCTGCCCCCAACCACCAGCTGCCTATTTGTACCTGGCCGGACACAACAATATAGGAAAGCCCTTTTTTTCTTAATTATTTCATGAATTTCATGAAATATTTAAAAAAAAAAATACGTTGGGCTTCGCCCTATTTTTGTGTCCAGCCAGGTACAACTAGGCAGCTGGGGGCTGGAATGTGCAGCGCAGGGAGGCCCAAGCTTTCTGGGTCCCCCCCGCTGCAAATTGCAGTCCGCAGCCACCCCGGAAAATGGCGCGGTCATAGAAGCGCCATCTTCTGACGCTGTACCCAACTCATCCAGGGCCCTGGTGCGGTGGCTCACTGGGTAATAAAGGGGTTAGGGCCAGATAGGGCCAGCTGATAATGCCAAAGCCCGAAATTCATGGGGTCACGCCAATATTAGACATGACTGCCATGAATTTCTAGTAAAGTATTTAAAAAAAACACAACACCCAGAAAAATGTCCTTTAATTGAAATAAACACACAATTCTTTATTGTTCAAAATTAAACCATACTTACCGTCACGCCCATTCCAGCTGAAGCCAATGTCTTCTGCAATAAAAGTAAAATAATAAAGCAACCTCATCCTCACCTTTCCATGGTTCCCACGACAGCTTCAGCTCTGCTACATTCACATGACAGGCTGGACGGCAGCAGAAAGCTGCCATCCAGCCTGTCATCCCGCAGACACTGAGAAGCGCAGGCATGCTTGCGCTCCTCAGTGTCTCGCTGTGATGGCATAAAGATGAGACGAGTTCAAGTCCAATGAACTCGGCGCACCTCATACACGTCACTGACAGTGTGGGAAAATTCTCCTGCACTCAGCTCTCCAGCGTGAGAATTCTCCCACGCTGTCAGTGACGTGCATGAGGTGAGCTTAGTTCATTGTCGGCTCATCTGGATGCCGTCACAGCGAGACACTGAGGAGCGCAAGCAAGCCTGCGCTTCTCAGTGTCCGCGGAATGGCAAGCTGGATGGCAGCGTTCTGCTGCAGTCCAACCTGTCATCTCGATGTAGCAGAGCTGAAGCTGTCGTGGGAACCACGGAAAGGTAAGGATGATGTTGCTTTATTATTTTATTTTTATTGCAGGAGATCGTTGGCTTCAGCTGGAATGGGCGTGGTGGTAAGTATGGTTTAATTTAGAACAATAAAGGAATGTGTCTTTATTTCAATTAAAGGACTTTATTCTGGGTGTTTGTGTTTTTTTTAACTTTGACTATGGGGTTAGTAATGGGGGTGTCTTATAGACGCCTCTCCATTACTAACCTGGGCTTGATGTCAGCTGGCATTATAAGCTGACATCAACCCCAACCCTATTACCCCACTGCCACCGCTACAGGGCAGTGGGAAGAGCGAGGCTAAGTGCCGGAATTAGCGCATCCTATGGATGCGCCATTTCTGGGGCGGCTGACGGCTGGTGTTTCTAGCCTGGGAGGGGGCCAATATTCATGGCGCCCTTCCTGGGCTATTAATATCAGCCCCCAGCTGTCTGCCTAGCCTTTGCTAGCTATTAAAAGAGGGGGGACCCCACGTCATTTTTTTTGGGGGGTCCACCATTTTAATAGCTAGTAAAGGATAGGTATTCCGCTAGGGGCTGATATTAGTAGCCTGGGAAGCTCCATGGGTTTTACCCCCTTCCCAGGCTTCAAACATCTGCCCCAGCTGTCTGCTTACCCTCCGCTAGAGCCTAAAATCCTTTATTTTAACATTAAATTAAAAGTACAGTAATCAACACTGTCACTGTACTTCATATATGTGACTGACATGTTTCTATCTATCTAATCTGTGTGTGATTCTCTATTCTTTCTGTTCTAAATTGTCAGGTACCGCTGCTGAATTGCCAGACGGCTTTTTTAAAGAGACGGTGCTTGAAAACACTATTATTTTTTTTGATAAATCCTTTACACTAAATGACAATGTAACGGGTCTGGGAGGCGGAACCTCTGAGCTACTATACAAGGGGGCGGACCTTGTAAGGGAGCGGGTGGCTACCAGGGATGACGGGCAGGCAGTCACAGCAGGTGACCGGGACAGTCTCTGAGAGAACGGGCTGGAGGTCACGGCAAGTGAACGGGCAGGGGGTCACGGCAAGTGATCGGGGCAGTCTCTGGAAGAACGGGCAGGGAGTTACGGCAAGCGACCAGGGCAGTCTCTGTGTAAAGGGTAGGTACGACCTGTGATGGCAGAGCCTCCGGGTAGGCTAGCAGGCAGGTGGTAGATGTGTGCTCCCAGGTGAGCAAGCGAGAGTCTCTGGAATGGTAGGTGGTCACAACACGTGACGGCGAAGCCTCCAGGTAGGCTAGCAGGCAGGTAACAGGTGGGCGCTCCCAGGTGAGCGGGCAGGAGTCTCTGGAAAGGCAAATGGTCACAGCACGTGACGGCGGAGCCTCCAGGTAGGCAACAGGCAGGTAACTGATGTGCGCTCCCAGGTGAGCGGGCAAGCTGGTCCATAGACAGACTGACAGGAGTTGGAAGGCAGACCGTCGGACCTCAGGCTAGCAGGCAGGTAGCAGACGTGCGCTCCCGGGTGAGCGGGCAAGCTGGTCCTTAGACAGACTGACAGGAGTTGGAAGGCAGACCGTCGGACCTCAGGCTGGCAGGCAGGTGACTGGATCTCAGGCAGCACAAAGACAGCAAGCTGGCAGGAATCTGGCAGGTAACTGGCAACGGGACCTGAGGGCTGAAGCACAGGTGAGACACAGTGCAAACAACATTGCTTGGGCACCTCCATTTTGGAGGAGGTGCCTTTTATATGGGAGGTCCTCCGGCAATTGGCCGGGGACTCCTTAGGACGGCGCGCGCGGTCCCTTTAAGAGAGGGGGAGCGCGCGCGCCCCCTAAGCACACTGCCGGGGAAGGAGCGCGCGCCGGAAGCAGCGGGGAGAGCGGCGCTGGAGGACGCCGTGCCAGGAGCGGGGAGGTGAGAGGGACGGCGTCTCTGCCTAGAACGGGGCAGAGACGCCGATGCTACAGACAAGTACAGTGGTTGACATGTTTCTATCTATCTAATCTATGTGTGAAGCTCTATTCTTTCGGTTCTAAATTGTCGAGTACCGGTGTATGCCGCTGCTGAATTGCCGGCTTTTCATGTGTCACTGTTGGCACTGTTCTCATCGATTTGGGCAATCACTGTAATGCCACAACCACCATGGCTGTGGCATTACAGTGAGTGGCAGACAATCCCTACATGATTGGTGCTTAAAATAGCGCCAGACATGCAGGACACGCTTTTGGTGCACGAACAGTTATCGAACATAACCTCGAACAGCCGAATTTTTTGCAAATCGTTCGGGTGCGTCGAACAACTCGAACACCGCCCAAAACAGCTTGAATTTGAGATTGGCGAACAGTTAGAGATGAGCGGTGTTTGACTATATCAGGGACACACTATACCAGATTTTTTTATGGCAAAAAATGCCAAAAGCAGGATAATACAGAGATTTGACCCATGGAACCGCAAAACCACAGTTCTATTACACTGGCCTACAACACACTCATTTAATTAGATATATTGGTATCTGACCAGTCAGGGAGAGACTATTACAATTTTTTTCGGGCAAAAAATGCCAAAAGCAGGATAATACAGAGATTTGACCCGTGGAACTGCAAAACCACAATTCTATTTCTGTGGCCTACACCAGACTCTTTAAAACAGATATATTGGTGTCTCACCAGTCAGGGACTAGTGTTGAGCCACCCCCGTAGTGTTCGGGTTCGGTTCGGTTCGTCGAACACCGGGATGTTCGAGGAACTGTTCGTCGAACACCTTAGAACACCGTCGAACGCCGTTAAAACCAATGGCAGGCAAACAAAAACACATAGAAACACATAGAAAACACCTTAAAAGGTGTCCAAAAGCTGACAAACTGCTCAGAAGACGCGCTCTTTAAAAAAGCCGGCCGACAATTCAGCAGCGGCATACACCGGTACCCGACAATTTAGACAAGAAGGAATAGAGCATTACACATAGATTAGATAGATAGAAACATGTCAGTCACACATATAATAAGCACAGTGACAGTGTTTCTTACTGTACTTGTCATTTAGTGTAAAGGATTTATTAAAAAAAATAATTGTGTTTTCGTGCACCGTCTCTTTAAAAAAGCCGGAAGGCAATTCAGCAACGGTACCCGACAATTTAGAACAGAAAGATAGAGCATCACACATAGATTAGATAGATAGAAACATGTCAGTCACATATATATGAAGTACAGTGACAGTGTTGGTTACTGTACTTGTCATTTAGTATTAAAACAAAGGATTTATTAAAAAAAAAATTGGCGTGGGGTTCCCCGTAATTTTTGTCTCTAGCGGAGGTTAAGCAGACGGCTGGGGCAGATGTTTGTAGACTGGGAAGGGGGTAATACCCATGGAGCGTCCCAGGCTACTAATATAAGCCCCCAGCTGAAAACCTAGCCTTTACTAGCTATTAAAATGGGGTGACCACCCAAAAAAAATAACGTGGGGTCCCCCCTATTTTAATATATAGCAAAGGCTAGGCAGACAGCTGGGGGCTGATATTAATAGCCCAGGAAGGGTACCATGAATATTGGCCCCCTCCCAGGCTAGAAACACCAGCCGTCAGCCGTCCAAGAAATGGCGCATCCGTAGGATGCGCCAATTCTGGCACTTAGCCTCGATCTTCCCACTGCCCTGTAGCGGTGGCAGTGGGGTAATAGGGCTGGAGTTGATGTCAGCTTATAATGCCAGCTGACATCAAGCCCAGGTTAGTAATGGAGAGGCGTCTATAAGACACCCCCATTACTAACCACATAGTCAAAGTTAAAAGAAAACACAAACACCCAGAATAAAGTCCTTGAATTGAAATAAAGACACAATTCTTTATTGTTCTAAATTAAACCATACTTACCATCACGCCCATTCCAGCTGAAGCCAACGATCTCCTGTAATAAAAGAAAAATAATAAAGCAACATCATCCTTACCTGCAGGACACGCTTTTGGTGCACGAACAGTTATCGAACATAACCTCGAACAGCCGAATTTTTTGCAAATCGTTCGGGTTCGTCGAACAACTCGAACACCACCCAAAACAACTTGAATTTGAGATTGGCGAACAGTTATAGTCGAACACCGCTCATCTCTAATGATTAGTAATTTTAAATCTGGTAGAGCTTATTATAGATGGCCTAATAGAATCAGTGCTGCACACTGCTACAAAGCCCAAATTATTTTCTAGCCAAGATACAGATAAACATGATTAGTAATTTGAAAGCTTAAAACTGTTGGTGAGGTGATTTTCACCAATAATCAAGCTTTTACTCTCCCCAGGATGACACAGGGGTAGAAAAGTCGTTTCTTATCCACGATTTGTTCATCTTTATGAACGTGAGTCTGTCTACATTATCAGTGGAGAGCCGCGTGCGCTTATCTGTCAGCACACCACCAGCAGCGCTGAACACACGTTCAGACAGAACGCTGGCTGCAGGGCATGACAAGATCTCCAAGGCATAAGTGGCTAGCTCCGGCCATTTATCCAGATTGGAAGCCCAGAAAGAGCAAGGGTCCAATGACACAGTCATGGCTTCAATGTTTACTTGGAGATACTCCTGTACCATCGTCTCTAGGCGTTGACTATGTGTCAGACTTCTTGTCCCCTGTGGCCTTGCAAAGGATGGGCTAAAAAAGTGGTGAAATGATTCCACAAAATTGATGTTACCAGCAGATACTGTGGTTCTGTTACGGTTTGAGTGCTGAACACTCGATGGTCCCACGGTTGGCATGTTGGAACTGTGAGATTCACTACGTGCACCACTGGTGTTTTGTGGAAAAGCACATGTAAGATTCTGCAACAGTCTCTGCTGATACTCCTGCCTGCATGCATCCCTTTCTATGGCAGGAATAATTTCTGCAAATTTACTTTTTGTATCGGGGATCTAACAGTGTGGCAACCCAGTAGTCAGGATTATTTCTAATTCTCACAATTCGAGAGTCATGTTGCAGGTAGTGCAGCAAGAAGGCACTCATGTGTGTTGCACATCCAGGAGCCCCAAGTCCCTGTTGTGTTGGTGGCGAGGTAACAATCATGCTTCCTTCCTCTGTCCTCTCCCCCCAACCTCTCACAACAGAAATTTGATCAAGGTCTCCCTCATCTGATGAGTCTTCCATCAATTCGTCCTCCACCTTCCTCACTAGTTTGGCTGCTACCATGCGCCCTGGTAAAACGATCTCTCCCACCCTCACATGCCTGCCGCCTTGGTGCTGCCGACCGTCTGGACCTTGCAGATGTTAGCCCTTCCGCATACAACTCCTCCTCCTCTACTTCGTCCACCTCCTCTTGTGCCACCACCTGACTCCGAATTCTGTTTAACATGTGCTACAGCAGGTAAATCACCGGAATAGTCATGCTGATAATGGCATCGTCAGCACTAAACATCTTCATTGCCATTTCAAAACTGTGCAGAAAAGTGCATAGGTCCCTGATCTGAGACCACTCCTCCAGCGTGATTTGCCCCACCTCTGGATCTCATTGGCCGAGGCTATACGTCAGAACGTATTGCACCAGGGCTTGTCGGTGCTGCCACAGTCGCTGCAACATGTGCAGAGTTGAATTCCACCGGGTAGGCACATCGCATTTTAGCCAGTGAAGTGGCAGGCCCAACGACTTCTGTAGAGATGTAAGTCGCTGAGCTGCGGGATGCGAACGGCGGAAGTGAGCACACAGCGACCGTGCCCTCTGCAGAAGGCCATCTAGTCCGGGATAGTGGGCTAAAAATTGCTGGACAACCAGGTTCAACACGTGAGCCATACAAGGCAAGTGTGTGACATTGCCCCGGTGAAGGGCCGCACCCAGGTTTGCAGCATTGTCGCACACGGCCTTCCCTGGTTTCAGGTCCAGTGGAGACAACCATTCATGCAATTGATTCTCCAGAGTTGACCACAACTCCTCAGCTGTGTGACTCACATTTCCCAGACATTTCAAAGTAAAAACCGCCTGATGACGTTGAGCCCTACTGCCAGCATAGTAAGGAGGTGTACAGGATCCCTTCTGCGCAGTTAGAAAGCTTGTGGCATGACCAGACAGGCTTTGGGTGCAGGTGGAGGACCGAGAGGAGGTTGAGGAGGCAGAAGTAGTGGAAGAACTTTGAGATAAAGAGGATTGACGCACAACTTGTGGGGATGGCAAGACTTGGACAGCAGCCCCTTGTCCTGCTGTCACCATAGTTACCCAGTGCCCAGTCAGCGACATGTACCTCCCCTGTCCATGCCTACTCGTCCAAGTGTCTGTGGTGAAATGCACCCTGTCACACACAGAGTTTCTCAAAGAAGCGGTGATGTTGTGTGCGACATGCTGGTGGAGAGCAGGCACATCTATCTTTGAGAAGTAGTGCCGACTGGGGCTGGGGCACTGCGACGGACATAAGGTCTCGAAAATCCTCTGTGTCCACCAGGCGGAAAGGCAGCATTTCTGTAGCCAAGAGCTTGCAGATGGTGAAATTCAACCTCTTTGCTTTCTCATGGCTAGGAGCAAATGGTCTTTTACTTGTCCACATCTGAGGGACCGAGGGCTGGCTATTGTGCTTAGACGGGGTTGATAAGGGTGTCCCCGGCAAACTGCCGGTCTGTGAGGAAGATGCAGGCGGACATGTTAGGTTGCCTTGATCCAAAGGTGGTGCTATCGATGTCGGACAGTGCTCAACACCAGCTGGTGTAACCACCTCCCAAGAAAATGATGACCTGCCAATCACGCTGGCTGTTGCAGGTAAAGAGGTGGCAGGTCTGCGCCCCAAAACAGGTATGACTGCTGTCCCCCCAGTCACAGAGGATGAAGAGGCCGCGGGTGCACAAAATATGGCAGACGGTGATTGGCCCGGCCGGCTAGGCTGCATTGTAGCACAGTGAGCTTCCCACTGCAACTTATGCTTCATGTCCATGTGCCGGTTTATGCATGAAGTACTCAAACTATGTATTTTTTGGCCTCTACTTAGCTTTTGCTGACAAATGTTACAGATAACACGAGTTGGGTCATCTTTATCGATCTGAAAAAATGCCCAGGCTATGCAAGGCTTAGCACCCATGCGACCTGAAGAGCCACCACGACTTGTGGTGAGAGGCAGAGTTGTGTTTGATGATGCAGTTGTTGACGTGCTTCCAGTACTACGTCTTTGTCCAGGAAGGCGCAACCTGACCTCGTCGTCACTTGCATCCTCCTCCACCTCCTCTGCTGACCTCATCTCTTGGCTGACTGTGGGTTGACAGTAAGTGGGATCTCCAACCTCATCATCATCACGCTGTGCGTTATCACACCCGTAGTCCTCAGAGCCAATCTGTTCCTGCCCTGACAAAAAACTAAAGTTGTCGCTCCAATCAGGTATTTGAGTCTCATCATCGTCTTTCTCATTTTCTCCACCAACAGTAGTTACAGTTTGGGAATGAGGGTCTACATTATGGTCAGAACCTTCTGCGTCTGGTCCTGGATCCGACTCAAAGATTCTGTGCATCAGTGCAGATCATTTCCTCGTCTGGATTCACAGAAGCGCTGGAGTCGACCTCTGATTCACAGGCCATAGTATGAGTAAACAGCTCTGCAGACTCAACCATCTGTTCTACCTCATACTCAGACGGGCAGCTGGAGATTTGGGAGCTGTGAGGAAGCAAGTGCGATTGGGGTGACACCTTTGAGGACTGGAGTATTTGTGATGTTGAAGTTGATGTGGAGGAGAGCCCACTTAAAGGAACACTTGATATCCGTTGAAGCACCTGCTGTTTATGTGCCTCATCTGTAATTTGTAGCGATTGGCATGGCCGTAAGAAAGGGATCTTATCACATTGTCCGCTAAAAGAAGTAGACATTTTAGTTTGGCTGGAAGATGGTCTTTCTTCTGCACCTACCCCACGGACACAACCTTTTTTCCCCTTCCCAACACGCCTATTCCCCTTTCCACCAGCAGCAGGCCTTTTTCCTCTCATTTTGGTGGTTAAATAATTCACAACTCTGGAGTTGTTTGCACAAAAAAACAATGGATGTGAACCGAGCAGAGCTGAGTGGCCAAACTGTGGTATTAGGCCAAAACTATTGGCTGGGTTAGATGCAGAAAAAAAATATATTCAGTTTGCAACCTGATGGAGGTCAGTATAGATGGATTAATAGAACAAGTCCCACACACAGCTAGAAGCCCAAATATTTTTTCAGAGCTAGATACAGAAAAAATATATATTCAATTTGCAACCTGATGGAGGTCAGTATAGATGGACTAATAGAATGATGCTATGCCCAAAAGATTTTACTTCACTAGGTGCAGTAAAAAAATTGGTATTCTATACACAGGTGGTATATCATGCAACACAGATAGGCTACTCCACTGACTAACACACTCTGCAATAGGCCAAAAAGGATTAGCTTTGCTAGATTCAGCCAAATGCTGTGAAAAAAACTTGTACAGCACTGGCACAGACCTGCCTGGCAAAAACTGATAGGAACTGATGTAACCTAGTCCTGAAAAGGACTGCAATTACAATTAGTCTTTACTCCCACAACCTATCTATTTAAGAGCACAGACCTGCCTGATAAAAGTCGTAGGAAATGCTGTAACCTAGTCCTTAAAAGGACTGCAATCACAACTATTCCCTACTCCCAAGCTATCTGTAGATTTGTGCGAAAATTGGCTTGAAATTAACAAGGTATAGCGCACACAGCAACAGCGGTGCCGTCTAACACGCAGCTGCAGCAGTGAGAAAATGGTGGCGACGGGGAAAATGGCTTGGTCTTATAGGGCAAGGACATGTGACATACACTGCCAATGACACATGCCCTTGCTTGTGTGAAAAAAAGCAGTTCACTCCGTGTGTGCTCTGCTGATAGGCTGACAGATTGCACCTCCCCACTGTAAATGAGGGAAAGAGAAAAAAAAATGGAGATCTTTATTCCTGCAGAGATCCATCCCCTGCCCCTCCCCCCGCCCCGCTGTACACTCAAACTGCGTATTACATTAATTTTCATCATTACTGAGAAAAAATCCAGTTATGATTTTGGTGCACGAACAGTTATCGAACATAACCTCGAACAGCCGAATTTTTCTCAAATCGTTCGTGCTCGCCGAACGGCTCGAACACAGCCCAAAACAGCTCGAATTTGAGATTGGCAAACAGTTTGAGTCGAACAATGCTCTTCTCTAGTCAATACGCAGGACATAAACGTCCCTGACGCGTGTTTCGCCGGGGGTACCGGCTTTTTCTAAGGGCGGGATCGGCCGCCTTCTCAATTTATTTATACATCCTGCCATGACTGACAGGTATAGTAGCCAATTGAATCACAAATACGGATTTGTTAAGATCAATTGATACAAGGTGCAACAAACAAAATTGTGAACCAAATGAACATTTCATTATAGATTCTAAGCATCAAGGACCTAGAAAATTTCTTAATCAATTTAGTAGATATATAAAAATAGTTCATTTGATTGTTTGTATAGGGAAAGAATAAATAATCTCAGGGTAGATTATATATGAGGAAGAGATGTAAAAAGGGATATGTAATAGCTGTTAAATATATATCGAAGGAAAGGACAAGTTGCAGCAAAATCATGAGGTAGGCTATAAATTCTACAAGGATTCAAATGGAATTATCAGAAAATAGATTCCTAATTCAAGGGGAATATTCTCCAAAGTACATGCAATACATATCATACATATATGGTTTGATTATACTCTCAAAGTAAAACTGCCAAAATAATCACATATCAAAGAGATGGCAAATAATCTAAAGATATGTCATAAAAGAATATATCATAAAGAGATATGTGATGTATATTAATATATATTTATATAGTGGACAGATAAAATCAAAACCAGTCATATCCACAAAATACCCTGATCTCATGAACGAGATCAGAGAAAGCAACCAAAATTAAAGTTCTCATTAAGTCCGTGGGGTCGGACCGTATTCAATCTGAAAATCCATTCACTTTCCTTCTTTAGAAGGATTGAATCCAAATTGCCCACTCTGATATCCATTTTCTGTTGGAAAATAGCCCACCCTTTCAGTTCTTTCCACCATAGGGCATGTACATCCTTGAAATGTCTGGCAATCGGGGTGGGTGCAAAAACTTTCCGTTGTTCTTGATTTGTGTGTTCATCCTTATCATAATTGATGATGCTTCTAATATGTTCTCTCACCCAGGTTTTCAAGTCTCTCGTGGTTTTCCCCACATATTGTAGTCCACATGTACATTCTAAACAATAAACCACTCCAGCAGAGGAACAGTTAAGATGTTGACGAAAGGTAAAGGTTTTTCCAAAGGCATCTTTAAGAGACCTCTTGGGAACTAGAATTTGGCAAGCCTTCCATGTCTTAGAAGGAAAAAAGCCCGGATATCGAACAGTCACGGGTTTATTATTCCGTTTGGAATGACTGCTCACCAACAGACTCGAGATAGAGGTGGTTTTGCGATAACCTGCAGATGCCTGTGGTGTAAGGCAACAATTGAGATCTCGATCCGATTTCAGGATACCCCAATGTCTATTGAGAATATTGAAAAAAGAGGAAAGTAGATTCAGCTCACCTGATTGCTGTAGGCTTTGGAAGGAAGCACGGGTACGTGTGGCCTCACGTGTTTGCATGAAAAAAAAAAAGTTGAAGAAACCAGCTTCCAAAAGTGCAAATATTTATTGAAGCAAATCCACGCAGTTTAAAAATTTCCAAATTCCATCGGGGAATCTCACATGGAAAAAACGCAACGCGTTTTGAACACAGAGCTGTGTTCTTTGTCAAAGCTAACATGCATATGACACTCTATAGTATTATATCCAATAACAACCAATCAGATCGATATGCTTGGTCACATGAGAGTGTGAATAGGGTGCATAATTAGTGTGAGCCAATCACATAAAATGGAAAAAACAATAAAACCATTATGGAGAGAAAGAACAAAAAAAAGAGATAAAATTCATTTTAACATAGAATGTTACATGAAATAAATAAAATAAACTGACAGAAACATGAAGTAGAATCAATAATGAAACATGATTTCACGGCGTGCATTGAGTCCGTCTGGACAGGACTAATGAAGATAATAAATATTGTGGAATCATTTGCTTAAGGCTATATACTTAGATTTTTTGGTGCATAAAAATCAGATGGCACACTCTCAATCTGAATGCCTACGTAAGGCGGAGAGTGTTTTCTGTGGACTCTATTAACCCCTCAGATGTGAATGACATGAGCGCTTTATTTAAGCAATTGGAAAAACTCATGCTAAATGAAACCAAAGTCTGGTGGGATCAGACTACTCTGTCGAATTACATGCACAAAAATATGATCCCTAGAGGTTTAAGAATCAAAAAAATACCCACAACTATTTACTCTGAGGAATTTGTTGTGAACTGGAATCAGCTCCTTTCAGACTGCTCCTTGAATCTGATGAGGCTCATTATCAAACATGAGGAGTCAAAACTCTCTGAATTGCAAAAAGAGATTGAAGCCACACACAATAAATTGGAGCAATACAAAATTAACCCTGATTATCAGACTTATAATGATCGCATACAGCAAGCAGTTTCCAGATTAGAAACCACTATTATGACACGGAAAAAGTCTAAATTCCAAAGGGATCAAATGGATTATTCACAACAACAGGTGTATGATTGGGGTAGGTGGGCTCGCACCTCCCAATCACCTAAGTCCATTCTAAAAAAGAAAAATAATCAGTCTAATACGCGATCTGATTTCCACGTCAGTTTTAGTTCCTCTGACCAAGAGTCAATAGACAGTAATGTCACAGACACAGAAACTCGGGAGAATCTCACTTATTATCACAAGCCCAAATATTACAAGAGCCACAAACAGACAAAAAACGGAAAAGGAGGGGAGGACGCAAACACAGCAAACCCCCCAGGCATGACAACTCGCCGAAAGAAATATTTCTAACATCACATAAATCCAATGTTCTGAATTTGTCAAAACAAGTTTTAACTCAGAAACAAGATGAAGTTCTTTCACTTGGCTTGAATTTTGTACCAGACCGTAATTTCAACCTTTTCTCCACTCTATTGGATCTGAATAGATTCATACGGAATCTTACTATAAAAAAACACTTTACAACAGAGGATAATGAGCAACCTGAACTCCCTCAAATTACTGTCAATGAATACAGAGACTTGAATTTCAAGGAACAGATGTCTTTATTGCATTTGCAGGATCTTCAGAATCCTTTGGAACCGGCTTCTATTCAAACCTCGATGTCTACTTCGTTCAAAACCAGAAATCCTTCTTTTTATCCCTTACAAACACGGGTGGACTGTATGGATCGCTTCCAGGACACAATGGAAAGAGAGCTCAAATCGCTGGCACAGGATTTCAAGCATCATGGTTCCCACCATAACTTATCATCTTTACACTATCAAGCATTGCAGGAATTGAGAAATATGCCACATATTGTTATACGTATGGCTGATAAGGGGGGCTTAGTAGTTGTGCTGGACACTGACACATATAGATCCCAGGTTGCATCTTTATTGGAGGACTCATCCACATATCGTAAATTAAGGTGTGATCCGATTGTAGATATTAAAAAACAAACCTATGAAATTGTAAGTGACAGTTATATGTTGGGTGTATTATCTAAAAACCAAAGAGATTACCTTTTGGTAGATTTTCCAATCACCCCTATTATGCATGCATTGCCCAAAGTACATAAGGGAGTCAGCCCACCCCATATGAGGCCCATCATCTCGGGCATAGGATCAGTCACTGAACGATTAAGTGAGTGGGTTGACTCGCTTTTGCAACCATTATCACAACGAACAGCTGGTTTTCTCAAAGATACTGGAGATGTATTGGGACAACTTTCTAATATAGTTTGGAGACAAGATTTTGCATGGATTGCTTGTGACGTAACGGCATTATATACCTCAATCCCCCGAGAAATTGCAGTGGAAGCACTCTCATATCTAGAGATGAGCGGTGTTCGACTAGAACTGTTCGCCAATCTCAAATTCGAGCTGTTTTGGGCGGTGTTCGAGTTGTTCGACGAACCCGAACGATTTGCAAAAAATTCGGCTGTTCGAGGTTATGTTCGATAACTGTTCGTGCACCAAAAGCGTGTCCTGCATGTCTGGCGCTATTTAGAGCACCAATCATGCAGGGATTGTCTGCCACTCACTGTAATGCCACAGCCATGGTGGTTGTGGCATTACAGTGATTGCCCAAATCGATGGGAACAGTGCCAACAGTGAAACATGAAAAGCCGGCAATTCAGCAGCGGCATACACCTGTACCCGACAATTTAGAACCGAAAGAATAGAGCTTCACACATAGATTAGATAGATATAAACATGTCAGTCACATATATACGAAGTACAGTGACAGTGTTGCTTACTGTACTTGTCATTTAGCGTAAAGGATTTATCAAAAAAAATAATAGTGTTTTCATGCACCGTCTCTTTAAAAAAGCCGGCCGGCAATTCAGCATCTGTACCCGACAATTTAGAACAGACAGAATAGAGCTTCACACATAGATTAGATAGATAGAAACATGTCAGCCACATATATACGAAGTACAGTGACAGTGTTGCTTACTGTACTTGTCATTTAGCGTAAAGGATTTATCAAAAAAAATAATAGTGTTTTCATGCACCGTCTCTTTAAAAAAGCCGGCCGGCAATTCAGCAGCGGTACCCGACAATTTAGAACAGACAGAATAGAGCTTCACACATAGATTAGATAGATAGAAACATGTCAGTCACATATATATGAAGTACAGTGATAGTGTTGGTTACTGTACTTGTCATTTAGTATTAAAATAAAGGATTTATTATTAAAAAAATTGGCGTGGGGTTCCCCTTAATTTTAGGCTCTAGCGGAGGTTAAGCAGATGGCTGGGGCAGATGTTTGAGACCTGGGAAGGGGGTAATACCCACGGAGCTTCCCAGGCTACTAATATCAGCCCCCAGCTGAATACATAGCCTTTGCTAGCTATTAAAATGGGGGACCCCCCAAAAAAAATGACGTGGGGTCCCCCCTAATTTAATAGCTAGCAAAGGCTAGGCAGACAGCTGGGGGCTGATATTAATAGCCCAGGAAGGGAGCCATGAATATTGGCCCCCTCCCAGGCTAGAAACACCAGCCGTCAGCCGCCCCAGAAATGGCGCATTCATAGGATGCGCCAATTCTGGCACTTAGCCTCGCTCTTCCACGCTGCCCTGGTGCGGTGGCAGGGGGTAATAGGGTTGGGGTTGATGTCAGCTTATAATGCCAGCTGACATCAAGCCCAGGTTAGTAATGGAGAGGCGTCTATAAGACACCCCCATTACTAACCCCATAGTCAAAGTTAAAAAAAACACAAACACCCAGAATAAAGTCCTTTAATTGAAATAAAGACACAATCCTTTATTGTTCTAAATTAAACCATACTTACCGTCACGCCCATTCCAGCTGAAGCCAACGATCTCCTGCAATAAAAGAAAAATAATAAAGCAACCTCATCCTTACCTTTCCATGGTTCCCACGACAGCTTCAGCTCTGCTACATCGAGATGACAGGCTGGACCGCAGCAGAACGCTGCCATCCAGCCTCTCATCCCGCAGACACTGAGAAGCGCAGGCTTGCTTGCGCTGCTCAGCGTCTCTCTGTGACGACATCCAGATGAGCCGAGTTCATGTCCAATGAACTCGGCTCACCTCATGCACGTCACTGACAGCGTGGGAAAATTCTCACGCTGAAGCGGTGAGTGCAGGAGAATTCTCCCACGCTGTCAGTGACGTGCATAAGGTGAGCTCATGTCCAATGAACTCAGCTCACCTCCTGCACGTCACTGACAGCGTGGGAGAATTCTCCTGCACTCAGCGCTTCAGTGTGAGAATTCTCCCACGCTGAAGCGCTGAGTGCAGGAGAATTTTCCCACGCTGTCAGTAACGTGCATGAGGTGAGCCGAGTTCATTGGACATTAACTCGGCTCATCTGGATGCCCTCACAGAGAGACACTGTGGAGCGCAAGCAAGCCTGCGCTTCTCAGTGTCTGCGGGATGACAGGCTGGATGGCAGCGTTCTGCTGCGGTCCAGCCTGTCATCTCGATGTAGCAGAGCTGAAGCTGTCATGGGAACCATGGAAAGGTAAGGATGATGTTGCTTTATTATTTTTCTTTTATTTCAGGAGATCGTTGGCTTCAGCTGGAATGGGCGTGATGGTAAGTATGGTTTAATTTAGAACAATAAAGAATTGTGTGTTTATTTCAATTAAAGGACTTTTTCTGGGTGTTGTGTTTTTTTTAAATACTTTACTAGAAATTCATGGTGGTCATGTCTAATATTGGCGTGACCCCATGAATTTCGGGCTTAGGGCCAGCTGATAATGCCAAGCTGGCCCTAACCCCTTTATTACCCAGTGAGCCACCGCATCAGGGCCCTGGATGAGTTGGGTACAGCGCCAGAAGATGGCGCTTCTATGAACGCGCCATTTTCCGGGGTGACTGCGGACTGCAATTTGCAGCGGCGGTGGCCCAGAAAGCTTGGGCCTCCCTGCGCTGCGGATTCCAGCCCCCAGCTGCCTAGTTGTACCTGGCTGGACACAAAAACAGGGCGAAGCCCCACGTCAATTTTCTTTAAATTATTTCATGAAATAATTAAGAAAAAAAGGGCTTCCCTATATTGTTGTGTCCGGCCAGGTACAAATAGGTAGCTGGTGGATGGGGGCAGCCCGTTCCTGCCTGCTGTACCTGGCTGGACACAAATATAGGGCGAAGCCCCACGTCAATTTTTTTTAAATTATTTCATGAATTTCCTGAAATAATTTAAAAAAATTGAAGTGGGGCTTCGCACTATATTTGTGTCCAGCCAGGTACAGCAGGCAGGAACGGGCTGCCCCCATCCACCAGCTGCCTATTTGTACCTGGCCAGACACAACAATATAGGGAAGCCCTTTTTTTCTTAATTATTTCATGAATTTCATGAAATAATTAAAAAAAATTGAAGTGGGGCTTCGCACTATATTTGTGTCCAGCCAGGTACAGCAGGCAGGAACGGGCTGCCCCCAACCACCAGCTGCCTATTTGTACCTGGCCGGACACAACAATATAGGGAAGGCCTTTTTTTCTTAATTATTTCATGAATTTCATGAAATAATTAAAAAAAAAGTACGTGGGGCTTCGCCCTATTTTTGTGTCCAGCCAGGTACAACTAGGCAGCTGGGGGCTGGAATCTGCAGCGCAGGGAGGCCCAAGCTTTCTGGGCCCCCCCCGCTACAAATTGCAGTCCGCAGCCACCCCGGAAAATGGCGCGTTCATAGAAGCGCCATCTTCTGGCGCTGTACCCAACTCATCCAGGGCCCTGGTGCGGTGGCTCACTGGGTAATAAAGGGGTTAGGGCCAGCTTGGTATTATCAGCTGGCCCCAAGCCCAAAATTCATGGGGTCACGCCAGTATTAGACATGACCGCCATGAATTTCTAGTAAAGTATTTAAAAAAAACACAACACCCAGAATAAAGTCCTTTAATTGAAATAAAGACACAATTCTTTATTGTTCTAAATTAAACCATACTTACCATCACACCCATTCCAGCTGAAGCCAATGATCTCCTGCAATAAAAGAAAAATAATAAACCAACCTCATCCTTACCTTTCCATGGTTCCCACGACAGCTTCAGCTCTGCTACATCGAGATGACTGGCTGGACCGCAGCAGAACGCTGCCATCCAGTCTGTCATCCCGCAGACACTGAGAAGCGCAGGCATGCTTGCGCTCCTCACTGTCTCGCTGTGACGGCATCCAGATGAGCCGAGGTCATGTCCAATGAACTCGGCTCACCTCATGCACGTCACTGACAGCGTGGGAAAATTCTCACGCTGAAGTGCTGAGTGCAGGAGAATTCTCCCACGCTGTCAGTGATGTGCATGAGGTGAGCTCATGTCCAATGAACTCAGCTCACCTCCTGCACGTCACTGACAGCGTGGGAAAATTCTCCTGCAATCAGCGCTTCAGCGTGAGAATTTTCCCACGCTGTCAGTGATGTGCATGAGGTGAGCCGAGTTCATTGGACATGAACTCGGCTCATCTGGATGTCGTCACAGAGAGACGCTGAGCAGCGCAAGCAAGCCTGCGCTTCTCAGTGTCTGCGGGATGACAGGCTGGATGGCAGCGTTCTGCTGCGGTCCAGCCTGTCATCTCGATGTAGCAGAGCTGAAGCTGTCCTGGGAACCATGGAAAGGTAAGGATGAGGTTGCTTTATTATTTTTCTTTTATTGCAGGAGATCGTTGGCTTCAGCTGGAATGGGCGTGATGGTAAGTATGGTTTAATTTAGAACAATAAAGGATTGTGTCTTTATTTCAATTAAAGGACTTTATTCTGGGTGTTTGTGTTTTTTTTAACTTTGACTATGGGGTTAGTAATGGGGGTGTCTTATAGACGCCTCTCCATTACTAACCTGGGCTTGATGTCAGCTGGCATTATAAGCTGACATCAACCCCAACCCTATTACCCCCTGCCACCGCACCAGGGCAGCGTGGAAGAGCGAGGCTAAGTGCCAGAATTGGCGCATCCTATGAATGCGCCATTTCTGGGGCGGCTGACGGCTGGTGTTTCTAGCCTGGGAGGGGGCCAATATTCATGGCTCCCTTCCTGGGCTATTAATATCAGCCCCCAGCTGTCTACCTAGCCTTTGCTAGCTATTAAATTAGGGGGGACCCCACGTCATTTTTTTGGGGGGGTCCCCCATTTTAATAGCTAGTAAAGGCTATGTATTCAGCTGGGGGCTGATATTAGTAGCCTGGGAAGCTCCGTGGGTATTATCCCCTTCCCAGGCTTCAAACATCTGCCCCAGCCGTCTGCTTAACCTCCGCTAGAGCCTAAAATTAAGGGGAACCCCACGCCAATTTTTTTAATAATAAATCCTTTATTTTAATACTAAATGACAAGTACAGTAACCAACACTATCACTGTACTTCATATATATGTGACTGACATGTTTCTATCTATCTAATCTATGTGTGATGCTCTATCTTTCTGTTCTAAATTGTCGGGTACCGCTGCTGAATTGCCGGTTGGCTTTTTTAAAGAGACAGTGCATGAAAACACTATTATTTTTTTAAATAAATCCTTTACACTAAATGACAAGTATAGTAAGCAACACTATCACTGTACTTATTATATATGTGACTGACATGTTTCTATCTATCTAATCTATGTGTGAAGCTCTATTCTTTCTGTTCTAAATTGTCGGGTACAGATGCTGAATTGCCGGCCGGCTTTTTTAAAGAGACGGTGCACGAAAACACTAATATTTTTTTTAATAAATCCTTTACACTAAATGACAAGTGCAGTAACCAACACTGTCACTGTGCTTCTTATATGTGTGACTGACATGTTTCTATCTATCTAATCTATGTGTGATGCTCTATTCCTTCTTGTCTAAATTGTCGGGTACCGGTGTATGCCGCTGCTGAATTTGCCGGCCGGCTTTTTTAAAGAGAGTGTCTTCTGAGCAGTTTGTCAGCTTTTGGACACCTTTGCAGGTGTTTTCTATGTGTTTCTATGTGTTTTTGTTTACCTGCCATTGGTTTTAACGGTGTTCGACGGTGTTCTAAGGTGTTCGACGAACAGTTCGACGAACAGTTCCTCGAACATCCCGGTGTTCGACGAACCGAACCCGAACACTACGGGGGTGGCTCAACACTACTCATATCATCTGAAAAAATATAGTGATTATACGGAAGACCTATGTACATTTATTATACAAGTGGTCAATTTTCTTATGACATGTAATTATTTTTCTTTTGATGGCCAATATTATTTACAATCGAGAGGCGTGTCAATGGGTGCTAAACACTCTCCATCATTAGCCAATCTAGTTATGGCCTATTGGGAGGAAGGTTATCTTTACAGTACTGATAATCCTTTTACCAAACACCTGGTTTGGTATGGCAGGTACATAGATGACCTACTGTTCGTTTGGTCGGGCGATGTGTCTGCCATACCCGACTTTGTGCAATATTTTTAGATGTCAATCATTGCAATCTGACATTTACGCATAGGGTTGAAATTTCTGCCATTTCATTTTTGGATTTGAATTTGCGGGGCATCCCAGATCGACACATATTGACTAGTACTTACTGTAAACCACAGTCTGGAAATACTATTTTGCATGCAAGTAGTAGTCATCCGCCCCATACTATCAAAGCATTACCTGTGGGTGAATTTACACGTGTTGCAAGGAACTGCAATGATGAAAACACTCTATCTACAGAACTTACACATACATGGTCCAAACTTTCAGAAAGGGGGTATCCTAAATGGACTCTGAGTAGAGCCAAACATATAATAAAACACAAGAGACACCAAAATTTGGGACCACGTATTGTTCACAATAATTCTAATAGACTAGTCCTGTCATTGCAGTATAGCCCTCAGTTTAATATAATCAAATCTATTTTTTTCAAACACATATCCATTTTGTATGAGGATGCAACTTTATCTAAAACTTTACAATCCAATTGCTCTGTAGTAGCAAGGAGAGGTGTCACTATTGGCAACATCGTTTCACCGTCTTTTTTCTCCTCTAATAATTTAAAAAGTAATACTTGGCTAAATTACTCTGGTTTCTATAAGTGCGGCCAAAATAGATGTCGGACATGCAAATATACATCAGCTACTAAAGAATTTTTCAATTATAACCACACAGAAACTTTCAAAATCAAAGGACACATAAATTGTAACAGCACGAATGTGGTTTACATAATTCTATGCAAAATTTGTGATCTCATATATGTTGGTTGCACAACAAGAAATCTTAAAGTTCGCATTTCAGAACATTTAACTGATATATCTTCTCTTTCTAGTACCAACCGTAATATTTCACATGCCTCTAGGCATTTTATTCAATTTCACCAGAGATCGTGCAGTTCTCTACAGGTCATTGGTAGTGTTGAGCCACCCCCGTAGTGTTCGAGTTCGGTTCGGTTCGTCGAACACCCGTGTGTTCGCCGAACTGTTCGTCGAACTGTTCGTCGAACACCTTTAAAACCAATGGCAGGCAAACAAAAACACATAGAAACACATAGAAAACACCTTCAAAGGTGTCCAAAAGCTGACAAACTGCTCAGAAGACATAACTAACACATGGAAAAGTGACAAGTACATATAGTCATGCGAAAATAAAAGAGGTGGAGGAGTAAAAGGAGGGGGAGACACAGATATAGGCATGTCATGCCCTTCTAAAATCCAAAAAGTGAGAAGCTGACACGGCCAGACCGCTCCTGCCCGTGCCACCTCCGTGTCGCCAGGTTTGTGCCAGAGCCGCGGTGAACCCCGACGGCCAGCCTCCCTCTCCCAATACTGGTGTCTGTCCGCTGGTGGGTCGAGCGAGCCCCCCTGTGGTGGAGGCAGCTCTAAGCTTTTTAATTTAAATTGTCTCTCTAATTTGAATGAATACACTTTAAATCCATTTACAAGGATCTATTGGAGGGCAAGTCTCATGCCAGCAGCCGCGGTAATTCCAGCTCCAGTAGCGTCCACTAAAGCTGCTGCAGTTAAAAAGCTTTTATAAGGATCAAGCTCGGCTGTCCACCGCAAGGCATCCTACTGCCAGTCCCAGCCCCTATGCCTTGGGGTGCCTCCTGATGCTCTTCACTAAGTATCCCATGGTCCCGAAGCATTTCCTTTGAAAAAATTAAGTGTCTAAACTACAGGTGGTGTAGCATGCTTAACAGCCGGGATAATCCGCTGACTAGCAGACACTGCTACTAGGCACAAAGTATTTCCTGGGCTAGATGCAGTTTAAAATTTGTAAGTAGATACTCTCGTTGGATGCTGAGAAAGCATTCCATAGAGTCTCCTGGCACGCCATATATGATTCTCTTAAAAAGCTTGGGGTAGGGGTCTAGGGGACCCTTTTATAGCCAAAATCATGGCCCTGTATCGCAATACGTCACCTAGGCTGAAGATAAATGGAACTGTAGCACCCTGAGGGCTCGGTTGCTACAGACGTATTGCACCTCACCCAGAGGTGTGATATCTCACTCTCAGGTAAGGATGGAGTGTGGATCAGGACCCGACACCTGCATGCATTACACCACATTGCCGTGGGGCAGGGCGACCAATATGCCTCTGAGATGGGCACGACAGTCCCTGTCCCTGGCTGGAGTGGGGGGAGGGAACACTGAGGAAGGGGAACCCTGTAGTGCAGGAGCAGGGAGGAAGCAGTTCCTGGGTGCATTGAGAAGGGAGTATAAAAGGTGGGCACCATCTTCGTTCAGTGCAGAGAAGTCTGAGCAGAAGTGGCAGGGAGCAGGGGCTCTGCATGAGTTCTGCTCCGGAGGCGGTCCTAGTAACGGAGGCCCAGGCCTGCAAGAGGGAGAAGGAAGGAAGAGGAGCGGAGAAGGCTCCAGGAACGAGGAATGAAGGGATCCCAGGGGTGCGGACGGGCGAGTCGCCACTGCAAGCCCGAATCCACCTGCGTGGAGGGGTCAGGCCAAAGGGGGAGACCGGTCCCCGAACTAGTGGAGGCAGGAAACGACCCTCAGCTAGAAACTGGAGGCTCTGACATTTTATGTGGCGCAGCCCCTCGCTACACCCGCTAGGAAGGCACCACATAGGGTCAGGGAAACTGGCGCCAAGTTTACCAAGAGGAGGCCCGAGGCAGCCGGACAGAAGTGTTGGTAAGAAAGGCCAGTCAAAGGACACACAAAGGGGGTCCTGTGAAGTGCTCCAAAGTTATCTGGGAGTTGTCTGAGCCCCTCACCTGGTGAGCACAGTACGACGTGGGCAGCCGTTACCTGCAGACGTGGTCTGGATAATAAGAACTGTGAGTAAAGGCCCTGGACTGCATCACTGACTCCGTGTCGTTACTGCTGCTGCCATGCACCATCACCCCCATCCTCCGCATACACTGCCCTGAGGCTATACTCCTCCCGTGGGGAGTTATGCTACGCTCTGCTGCACCCACAACACCAGCCTCAGCGGTCTGCCCTGTAGCGGCGGTTCACTCTGACCGCAATCCACGGGTGGCGTAGTCGGATATTTAAACATCAAAACCACAAATAGTTCCGCCACTGGTTTGACCGCCCTGAGCCACGGAACCGGGTCGCCGCCACGAAGACTACAACCACCAGCATCCACCAAAAAGGGTCCGGCTCCGGGTGTCCCAAGGCCCAGGGGGTGCGTCAGAACATTTTCATCACCTTTCACAATCACCAATGGGACAAGGCAGGGATGTCCTCTGTCCCCTCTCTTATACATCCTAGTGACGGAGCACCTGCTCTCATCAATTCGCCATAACCCCAATATTAGGTGGATTGAGGTGGGAGGCACCGAGTACAAGTGCTCTCTATTTGCTGATGATGTCCTAGTATATATCACTCAATCACATATATCCATCCCTGCTGTTATGGCTGAAATAGATCACTTTGTTACATGGTAAAATTTTAAAAACAATGCAGCGAAGTCTGAGGCCCTCGATGTCTCCCTCCCCAAATCCATATAGGATTCCATCCAGTCCAACTTTCCCTTTGCCTGGCCCTCACAGGGTATCAAATACTTAGGAATTCCTATTCATAGAGACCTCTCCCATCTATGTTATCTTAATTTTGGGCCCTTTATTGAACAATTCCATACAGTCCACGGTTGGCAAATTAGAACTGTAAGATTCACTACGTGAACCACTGGTGTTTTGTGGAAAAGCACATGTACACTGCGTTCCAAATTATTATGCAAAAAGTGTTTAGGAGTGATAAGGGAAGAATTTGTTTGTTAGTTAAACTCATTGATGGTGATGTGTGTCAGGGCTCTTTATATCACTGTAAGCAATTGCAGACACCTGTGCTAATTAGTTTGGCAGGTGTGTCCAATGAAAGGCAAGACTACTTAAGAAGGCTCTCTCACATTATTAAGCAGCCTACATTTTCTGCCAAAATGGGAAAGAAAAAGGATGTGTCGGCTGCTGAGAAGCAACAAATTGTGGAGTGTTTAGGTCAAGGCATGACTACAATCAACATTGTGCGATGATCAGGATGAAGTGTCTTGGCAATCAAGAAGTATGTAGCTGATTCACAGTACACACGTGTGCGTGCTGATAAGGGCAAATTGAGGACTCTTTCCTACAGGCAATTACGTCAGGTTGAAAGAGCAGCGGCAAAAAAGCCTTGTCATAGCAGCAGACAAGTTTTTGAAGCTGCTTGTGCCTCCAACGTCCCCCGAACAACAAGATGCAGGGTCCTTCAGAGGTTTGCAGCTGTGCATGCGCCATCCTGTCGACCTCCTCTATCCACTTCACACAAGCAGAAACGGCTCCAGTGGGCCAAACATTACATGAAGACTGATTTCAAAACTGTTTTGTTCACGGATGAGTGCCGTGCAGTGCTCGATGGTCCAGATGGATGGAGTGGAGGATGGCTGGTTGATGGACACCCCACGCAAACACGGCTACAGCGCCAACAAGGAGGAGGTGGAGTAATGTTTTGGGCTGGAATCATGGGGAGAGAGATTGTCGGCCCCTTTAGGATCCCTGAAGGCGCTAAAGATGAACTCCATAATGTATGTGGATTTTCTCAAACAGCACTTCCTGCCATGGTTCAAGAAGAAGAACCGTGTATTTCACAGCAAGATCATTTTTCTGCATGATAATGCACCATCTCATGCTGCACATAAAACATCTGCATCTCTGGCTGATATGGGCATAAAAGGGGACAAACTTATGGTGTGACCCCCATGCTCCACTGACCTCTACCCCATTCAGAACCTTTGGAGCATCATTAAAACGAGTGTCTATGATGGCGGGAGGCAGTTCACATCTAAGCAACAGCTCTGGGAGGGTATTCTGTCCTCATGCAAAACAATTGAAGCAGAAACCATCCAAAACCTGACAAATTCAATGGACGAGAGAGTTCAGAAGCTCCTTTCGAACAAGGGGTCCTATGTGAAAATGTAACATCACCTAGAATAAAGTTTTGAGTTGAAAACTGTTTGATTTCAGTTTCTAACAACCTGCTAATGCTTATAATTTCAAAAATGACCATTTTTTTGGTCTTTATTAAAATGAAAAGGTTGATCGAAAAGTTTGGAGGATCTAAGAGTGTGGCAACCCAGTAGTCATGATTACTTCGAATTCTGACAATATGAGGGTCATGCTGCAGGTAGTGCAGCAAGAAGGCACTTATGTGCCTTGCGCATCTCGGAGGCCCAAAATTATTTTCCGGGCTAGATGCAGCTAAAAATTATTTTTAATTTTAAATCTGGTGAAGCTTTAGTATAGATGACCTAATAGGATCAGTGCTGCACACTGCTACAAAGCCCAAATTATTTTCCAGTCAAGATACAGATAAACATGATTAGTAATTTGAAAGCTTAAAACGGTTGGTAGGGTGATTTTAACCAATCATCAAGCTTTTACTCTCCCCAGGATGACACAGGGGTAGAAAAGTCGTTTCGGATCCATGATTTGTTCATCTTTATGAACGTGAGTCTGTCTACATTATCAGTGGAGAGCCGCGTGCGCTTATCTGTCAGCACACCACCAGCAGCGCTGAACACACGTTCAGACAGAACGCTGGCTGCGGAGCATGACAAGATCTCCAAGGCGTAAGTGGCTAGCTCCGGCCATTTATCCAGATTGGAAGCCCAAAAAGAGCAAGGGTCCAGTGACACAGTCGTGGCTTCAATGTTTACTTGGAGATACTCCTGTACCATCGTCTCTAGGCGTTGACTATGTGTCAGACTTCTTGTCTCCTGTGGCCTTGCAAAGGATGGGCTAAAAAAGTGGTGAAATGATTCCGCAAAATTGATGTTACCAGCAGATACTGTGGTTCTGTTACGGTTTGAGTGCTGAACACTTGACGGTCCCACGGTTGGCAAGTTGGAACTGTGAGATTCACTACGTGCACCACTGGTATTTTGTGGAAAAGCACATGTAAGATTCTGCAACAGTCTCTGCTGATACTCCTGCATGCGTGCATCCCTTTCTATGGCAGGAATAATTTCTGCAAATTTACTTTTGTACCGGGGATCTAACAGTGTGGCAACCCAGTAGTCAGGATTATTTCTAATTCTCACAATTCGAGGGTCATGTTGCAGGTAGTGCAGCAAGAAGGCACTCATGTGTGTTGCGCATCCAGGAGCACCAAGTCCCTGTTGTGTTGGTGGCGAGGTAACAATCATGCTTCCTTCCTCTGTCCTCTCCCCCCAACCTCGCACAACAGAAATGTGATCAAGGTCTCCCTCATCTGATGAGTCTTCCATCAGTTCGTCCTCCACTTCTTCTTGGGCTCCTGCACCTTCCTCACTAGTTTGGCTGCTACCATGCGCCCTGGTAAAACCATCTCCCCCACCCTCACATGCCTGCCGCCTTGGTGCTGCCGACCGTCTGGACCTTGCAGATGTTAGCCCTTCCGCATACAACTCCTCCTCCTCTACTTCCTCCACCTCCTCTTGTGCCACCACCTGACTCCGAATTCTGTTTAACATGTGCTCCAGCATGTAAATCACCGGATAGTCATGCTGATAATGGCATCATCAGCACTAAACATCTTCGTCGCCATTTCAAAACTGTGCAGAAGGGTGCATAGGTCCCTGATCTGAGACCACTCCTCCAGCGTGATTTGCCCCACCTCTGGATCTCGTTGGCCCAGGCTATACGTCAGAACGTATTGCACCAGGGCTTGTCGGTGCTGCCACAGTCGCTGCAACATGTGCAGAGTTGAATTCCACCGGGTAGGCACATCGCATTTTAGCCGGTGAAGTGGCAGGCCCAACGACTTCTGTAGAGATGTAAGTCGCTGAGCTGCGGGATGCGAACGGCGGAAGTGAGCACACAGCGACCGTGCCCTCTGCAGAAGGCCATCTAGTCTGGGATAGTGGGCTAAAAATTGCTGGACAACCAGGTTCAACACGTGAGCCATACAAGGCACGTGTGTGACATTGCCCCGGCGAAGGGCCGCACCCAGGTTTGCAGCATTGTCGCACACGGCCTTCCCTGGTTTCAGGTCCAGTGGAGACAACCATTCATGAAATTGGTTCTCCAGAGCTGACCACAACTCCTCAGCTGTGTGACTCACATTTCCCAGACATTTCAAAGTAAAAACCGCCTGATGACGTTGAGCCCTACTGCCAGCATAGTAAGGAGGTGTGCAGGATCCCTTCTGCACAGTTAGAAAGCTTGTGGCATGACCAGACAGGCTTTGGGTGCAGGTGGAAGACCGAGAGGAGGTTGAGGAGGCAGAAGCAGTGGAGGAACTTTGACATAAAGAGGATTGACGCACAACTCGTGGGGACGGCAAGACTTGGACAGCAGCCCCTTGTCCTGCTATCACCATAGTTACCCAGTGCCCAGTCAGCGACATGTAACTAGAGATGAGCGTTGTTCTACTCGAACTGTTCGCCAATCTCAAATTCGAGCTGTTTTGGGCGGTGTTCGAGCCGGTCGGCGAACACGAACAATTTGAGAAAAATTCGGCTGTTCGAGGTTATGTTCGATAACTGTTCGTGCACCAAAATCATAACTGGATTTTTTCTCAGTAATGATGAAAATTAATGTTAATACGCAGTTTGAGTGTACAGCGGGGCGGGGGGAGGGGCAGGGGATGGATCTCTGCAGGAACAATGAAGATCTCCATTTTTTTTTCTCTTTCCCGCATTTACAGTGGGGAGGTGCAATCTGTCAGCCTATCAGCAGCGCACACACGGAGCGAAGTGCTTTTTTTCACACAAGCAAGGGCATGTGTGATTGGCAGTGTATGTCACATGTCCTTGCCCTATAAGACCAAGCCATTTTCCCCGTCGCCACCATTTTCTCACTGCTGCAGCTGCGTGTTAGACGGCACCGCTGTTGCTGTGTGCGCTATACCTTGTTAATTTCAAGCCAATTTTCGCACAAATATACAGATAGCTTGGGAGTAGGGAATAGTTGTGATTGCAGTCCTTTTAAGGACTAGGTTACAGCATTTCCTACGACTTTTATCAGGCAGGTCTGTGCTCTTAAATAGATAGATTGTGGGAGTAAAGACTAATTGTAATTGGAGTCCTTTTCAGGACTAGGTTACATCAGTTCCTATCAGTTTTTGCCAGGCAGGTCTGTGCCAGTGCTGTGCAAGTTTTTTTCACAGCATTTGGCTGAATCTAGCAAAGCTAATCCTTTTTGGCCTATTGCAGAGTGTGTTAGTCAGTGGAGTAGCCTATCTGTGTTGCAAGATATACCACCTGTGTATAGAATACCAATTTTTTTACTGCACCTAGTGAAGTAAAATCTTTTGGGCATAGCATCATTCTATTAGTCCATCTATACTGACCTCCATCAGGTTGCAAACTGAATATAATTTTTTTCTGCATCTAGCTCTGAAAAAATATTTGGGCTTCTAGCAGTGTGTGGGACTTGGTCTATTAGTCCATCTATACTGACCTCCATCAGGTTGCAAATTAAAAATATTTTTTTTCTGCATCTAGCTCTGAAAAAATATTTGGGCTTCTAGCAGTGTGTGGGACTTGGTCTATTAGTCCATCTATACTGACCTCCATCAGGTTGCAAATTGAATAAAAAAATTTTCTGCATCTAGCTCTGAAAAAATATTTGGGCTTCTAGCGGTGTGTGGGACTTGGTCTATTAGTCCATCTATACTGACCTCCATCAGGTTGCAAATTAAAAATAATTTTTTTCTGCATCTAGCTCTGAAAAAATATTTGGGCTTCTAGCGGTGTGTGGGACTTGGTCTATTAGTCCATCTATACTGACCTCCATCAGGTTGCAAATTAAAAATAACTTTTTTCTGCATCTAACCCAGCCAATAGTTTTGGCCTAATACCACAGTTTGGCCACTCAGCTCTGCTCGGTTACCATCCATTGTTTTTTTGTGCAAACAACTCCAGAGTTGTGAATTAGTTAACCACCAAAATGAGTGGAAAAAGGCCTGCTGCTGGTGGAAAGGGGAATAGGCGTGTTGGGAAGGGGAAAAAAGGTTGTGTCCGTGGGGTAGGTGCATCTTCCAGCCAAACTAAAATGTCTACTTCTTTTAGCGGACAATGTGATAAGATCCCTTTCTTACGGCCACGCCAATCGCTACAAATTCCAGATGAGGCACAAAAACAGCAGGTGCTTCAACGGATATCAAGTGCTCCTTTAAGTGGGCTCTCCTCCACATCAACTTCAACATCACAAATACTCCAGTCCTCAAAGTTGTCACCCAAATCGCACTTGCTTCCTCACAGCTCCCAAATCTCCAGCTGCCCGTCTGAGTATGAGGTAGAACAGATGGTTGAGTCTGCAGAGCTGTTTACTCATACTATAGCCTGGGAATCAGAGGTCGACTCCAGCGCTTCTGTGAATCCAGACGAGGAAATGATCTGCACTGATGCCCAGAATCTTTATGAGTCGGATCCAGGACCAGACGCAGAAGGTTCTGACCATAATGTAGACCCTCATTCCCAAACTGTAACTCCTGTTGGTGGAGACAATGAGGTAGACGATGATGAGACTCAAATACCTGATTGGAGCGACAACTTTAGTTTTTTGTCAGGGCAGGAACAGGTTGGCTCTGAGGACGACGGGTGTGATAACGCACAGGGTGATGATGATGAGGTCGGAGATCCCACTTACTGTCAACCCACAGTCAGCCAAGAGATGAGGTCAGCAGAGGTGGTGGAGGAAGATGCTAGTGACGACGAGGTCAGGTTGCGCCTTCCTGGACAGAGACGTAGTACTGGAAGCACGTCAACAACTGCATCCTCAAACACAACTCTGCCTCTCACCACAAGTCGTGGTGGCTCTTCAGGTCGCATGGGTGCTAAGCCTTGCATAGCCTGGGCATTTTTTCAGATCGATAAAGATGACCCAACTCGTGTTATCTGTAACATTTGTCAGCAAAAGCTAAGTAGAGGCCAAAAAATACATAGTTTGAGTACTTCATGCATGAACCGGCACATGGACATGAAGCATAAGTTGCAGTGGGAAGCTCAGTGTGCTACAATGCGGTCTAGCCGGCCGGGCCAACCACCGTCTGCCATATCTTGTGCATCCGCGGCCTCTTCATCCTCTGTGACTGGGGGGACAGCAGTCACACCTGTTTTGGGGCGCAGACCTGCCACCTCTTTACCCGCAACAGCCAGCGTGATTGGCAGGTCATCATTTTCTTTGGAGGTGGTAACACCAGCTGGTCTTGAGCGCTGTCCGACATCGATAGCACCACCTTTGGATCAAGGCAACCTAACATGTCCGCCTGCATCTTCCTCACAGACCGGCAGTTTGCCGGGGACACCCTTATCAACCCCGTCTAAGCACAATAGCCAGCCCTCAGTCCCTCAGATGTGGACAAGTAAAAAACCATTTCCTCCTAGCCATGAGAAAGCTAAGAGGTTGAATTTCACCATCTGCAAGCTCTTGGCTACAGAAATGCTGCCTTTCCGCCTGGTGGACACAGAGGATTTTCGAGACCTTATGTCCGTCGCAGTGCCCCAGTACCAGATGCCCAGTCGGCACTACTTCTCAAAGAAAGGTGTGCCTGCGCTCCACCAGCATGTCGCACACAACATCACCGCTTCTTTGAGAAACTCTGTGTGTGACAGGGTGCATTTCACCACAGACACTTGGACGAGTAGGCATGGACAGGGGCGTTACATGTCGCTGACTGGGCACTGGGTAACTATGGTGACAGCAGGACAAGGGGCTGCTGTCCAAGTCTTGCCGTCCCCACGAGTTGTGCGTCAATCCTCTTTATGTCATTTTTCCTCCACTGCTTCTGCCTCCTCAACCTCCTCTCGGTCTTCCACCTGCACCCAAAGCCTGTCTGGTCATGCCACAAGCTTTCTAACTGCGCAGAAGGGATCCTGCACACCTCCTTACTATGCTGGCAGTAGGGCTCAACGTCATCAGGCGGTTTTTACATTGAAATGTCTGGGAAATGTGAGTCACACAGTTGAGGAGTTGTGGTCAGCTCTGGAGAACCAATTTCATGAATGGTTGTCTCCACTGGACCTGAAACCAGGGAAGGCCGTGTGCGACAATGCTGCAAACCTGGGTGCGGCCCTTCGCCGGGGCAATGTCACACACGTGCCTTGTATGGCTCACGTGTTGAACCTGGTTGTCCAGCAATTTTTAGCCCACTATCCCAGACTAGATGGCCTTCTGCAGAGGGCACGGTCGCTGTGTGCTCACTTCCGCCGTTCGCATCCCGCAGCTCAGCGACTTACATCTCTACAGAAGTCGTTGGGCCTGCCACTTCACCGGCTAAAATGCGATGTGCCTACCCGGTGGAATTCAACTCTGCACATGTTGCAGCGACTGTGGCAGCACCGACAAGCCCTGGTGCAATACGTTCTGACGTATAGCCTGGGCCAACGAGATTCAGAGGCGGGGCAAATCACGCTGGAGGAGTGGTCTCAGATCAGGGACCTATGCACCCTTCTGCACAGTTTTGAAATGGCGACGAAGATGTTTAGTGCTGACGATGCCATTATCAGCATGACTATTCCAGTGATTTACATGCTGGAGCACATGTTAAACAGAATTCGGAGTCAGGTGGTGGCACAAGAGGAGGTGGAGGAAGTAGAGGAGGAGGAGTTGTATGCGGAAGGGCTAACATCTGCAAGGTCCAGACGGTCGGCAGCACCAAGGCGGCAGGCATGTGAGGGTGGGGGAGATGGTTTAACCAGGGCGCATGGTAGCAGCCAAACTAGTGAGGAAGGTGCAGGAGCCCAGGAAGAAGTGGAGGACGAACTGATGGAAGACTCATCAGATGAGGGAGACCTTGATCACATTTCTGTTGTGCGAGGTTGGGGGGAGAGGACAGAGGAAGGAAGCATGATTGTTACCTCGCCACCAACACAACAGGGACTTGGTGCTCCTGGATGCGCAACACACATGAGTGCCTTCTTGCTGCACTACCTGCAACATGACCCACAAATTGTGAGAATTAGAAATAATCCTGACTACTGGGTTGCCACACTGTTAGATCCCCGGTACAAAAGTAAATTTGCAGAAATTATTCCTGCCATAGAAAGGGATGCACGCATGCAGGAGTATCAGCAGAGACTGTTGCAGAATCTTACATGTGCTTTTCCACAAAATACCAGTGGTGCACGTAGTGAATCTCACAGTTCCAACTTGCCAACCGTGGGACCGTCAAGTGTTCAGCACTCAAACCGTAACAGAACCACAGTATCTGCTGGTAACATCAATTTTGCGGAATCATTTCACCACTTTTTTAGCCCATCCTTTGCAAGGCCACAGGAGACAAGAAGTCTGACACATAGTCAACGCCTAGAGACGATGGTACAGGAGTATCTCCAAGTAAACATTGAAGCCACGACTGTGTCACTGGACCCTTGCTCTTTTTGGGCTTCCAATCTGGATAAATGGCCGGAGCTAGCCACTTACGCCTTGGAGATCTTGTCATGCCCCGCAGCCAGCGTTCTGTCTGAACGTGTGTTCAGCGCTGCTGGTGGTGTGCTGACAGATAAGCGCACGCGGCTCTCCACTGATAATGTAGACAGACTCACGTTCATAAAGATGAACAAATCATGGATCCGAAACGACTTTTCTACCCCTGTGTCATCCTGGGGAGAGTAAAAGCTTGATGATTGGTTAAAATCACCCTACCAACCGTTTTAAGCTTTCAAATTACTAATCATATTTATCTGTATCTTGACTCGAAAATAATTTGGGCTTTGTAGCAGTGTGCAGCACTGATCCTATTAGGCCACCTATAACAAGCTTCACCAGATTTAAAATTAAAAATAATTTTTAGCTGCATCTAGCCCGGAAAATAATTTTGGGGCTCCGAGATGCGCAAGACACATAAGTGCCTTCTTGCTGCACTACCTGCAGCATGACCCTCATATTGTCAGAATTCGAAGTAATCATGACTACTGGGTTGCCACACTCTTAGATCCCCCAAACTTTTCGATCAACCTTTTCATTTTAATAAAGACCAAAAAAATGGTCATTTTTGAAATTATAAGCATTAGCAGGTTGTTAGAAACTGAAATCAAACAGTTTTCAACTCAAAACTTTATTCTAGGTGATGTTACATTTTCACATAGGACCCCTTGTTCGAAAAGGAGCTTCTGAACTCTCTCGTCCATTGAATTTGTCAGGTTTTGGATGGTTTCTGCTTCAATTGTTTTGCATGAGGACAGAATACCCTCCCAGAGCTGTTGCTTAGATGTGAACTGCCTCCCGCCATCATAGACACTCCTTTTAATGATGCTCCAAAGGTTCTGAATGGGGTAGAGGTCAGGGGAGCATGGGGGTCACACCATAAGTTTGTCCCCTTTTATGCCCATATCAGCCAGAGATGCAGATGTTTTATGTGCAGCATGAGATGGTGCATTATCATGCAGAAAAATGATCTTGCTGTGAAATACACGGTTCTTCTTCTTGAACCATGGCAGGAAGTGCTGTTTGAGAAAATCCACATACATTATGGAGTTCATCTTTAGCGCCTTCAGGGATCCTAAAGGGGCCGACAATCTCTCTCCCCATGATTCCAGCCCAAAACATTACTCCACCTCCTCCTTGTTGGCGCTGTAGCCGTGTTTGCGTGGGGTGTCCATCAACCAGCCATCCTCCACTCCATTCATCTGGACCATCGAGCGCTGCACGGCACTCATCCGTGAACAAAACAGTTTTGAAATCAGTCTTCATGTAATGTTTGGCCCACTGGAGCCGTTTCTGCTTGTGTGAAGTGGATAGAGGAGGTCGACAGGATGGCGTATGCACAGCTGCAAACCTCTGAAGGACCCTGCATCTTGTTGTTCGGGGGACGTTGGAGGCACAAGCAGCTTCAAAAACTTGTCTGCTGCTATGACAAGGCTTTTTTGCCGCTGCTCTTTCAACCTGACGTAATTGCCTGTAGGAAAGAGTCCTCAATTTGCCCTTATCAGCACGCACACGTGTGTACTGTGAATCAGCTACATACTTCTTGATTGCCAAGACACTTCATCCTGATCATCGCATAATGTTGATTGTAGTCATGCCTTGACCTAAACACTCCACAATTTGTTGCTTCTCAGCAGCCGACACATCCTTTTTCTTTCCCATTTTGGCAGAAAATGTAGGCTGCTTAATAATGTGAGAGAGCCTTCTTAAGTAGTCTTGCCTTTATTATACACACCTGCCAAACTAATTAGCACAGGTGTCTGCAATTGCTTACAGTGATATAAAGAGCCCTGACACACATCACCATCAATGAGTTTAACTGACAAACAAACAAATTCTTCCCTTATCACTCCTAAACACTTTTTGCATAATAATTTGGAACGCGGTGTACATGTGCTTTTCCACAAAACACCAGTGGTTCACGTAGTGAATCTTACAGTTCTAACTTGCCAACCGTGGTCTGTATGGAATTGTTCAATAAAGGGCCCAAAATTAAGATAACATAGATGGGAGAGGTCTCTATGAATAGGAATTCCTAAGTATTTGATACCCTGTGAGGGCCAGGCAAAGGGAAAGTTGGACTGGATGGAATCCTATAAGGATTTAGGGAGGGAGACATCGAGGGCCTCAGACTTCGCTGCATTGATTTTAAAATTTTCCCATGTAACAAAGTGATCTATTTCAGCCATAACAGCAGGGATGGATATATGTGATTGAGTGATATATACTAGGACATCATCAGCAAATAGAGAGCACTTGTACTCGGTGCCTCCCACCTCAATCCACCTAATATTGGGGTTATGGCGAATTGATGACAGCAGGTGCTCCGTCACTAGGATGTATAAGAGAGGGGACAGAGGACATCCCTGCCTTGTCCCATTGGTGATTGTGAAAGGTGATGAAAATGTTCTGACGCACCCCCTGGGCCTTGGGACACCCGGAGCCGGACCCTTTTTGGTGGATGCTGGTGGTTGTAGTCTTCGTGGCGGCGATCCGGTTCCGTGGCTCAGGGCGGTCAAACCAGTGGCGGAACTATTTATGTGGTTTTGAGGTTTAAATGTCCGACTACGCCACCCGTGGATTGCGGTCAGAATGAACCGCCGCTACAGGGCAGACCACTAAGGCTGGTGTTGTGGGTGCAGCAGAGCGTAGCATAACTCCCCACGGGAGGAGTATAGCCTCAGGGCAGTGTATGCGGAGGATGGGGGTGATGGTGCAGGGCAGCAGCAGTAACGACACGGAGTCAGTGATGCAGTTCAGGGCCTTTACTCACAGTTCTTATTATCCAGACCACGTCTGCAGGTAACGGCTGCCCACGTCGTACTGTGCTCACCAGGTGAGGGGCTCAGACAACTCCCAGATAACTTTGGAGCGCTTCACAGGACCCCCTTTGTGTGTCCTTTGTCTGGCCTTTCTTACCAACACTTCTGTCCGGCTGCCTCGGGCCTCCTCTTGGTAAACTTGGCGCCAGTTTCCCTGACCCTATGTGGTGCCTTCCTAGCGGGTGGAGCAAGGGGCTGCGCCACATAAAATGTCAGAGCCTCCGGTTTCTAGCTGAGGGTCGTTTCCTGCCTCCACTAGTTCGGGGACCGGTCTCCCCCTTTGGCCTGACCCCTCCACGCAGGTGGATTCGGGCGTGCGGTGGCGACTCGCCCGTCCGCACCCCTGGGATCCCTTCATTCCTCATTCCTGGAGCCTTCTCCGCTCCTCTTCCTTCCTTCTCCCTCTTGCAGGCCTGGGCCTCTGTTACTAGGCCCGCCTCCGGAGCAGAGCTCATGCAGAGCCCCTGCTCCCTGCCACTTCTGCTCAGACTTCTCTGCACTGAACTAAGATGGTGCCCACCTTTTATACTCCCTTCTCAATGCACCCAGGAACTGCTTCCTCCCTGCTCCTGCACTGCAGGGTTCCCCTTCCTCAGTGTTCCCTCCCCCCACTCCAGCCAGGGACAGGGACTGTCGTGCCCATCTCAGGGGCATATTGGTCGCCCTGCCCCACGGCAATGTGGTGTAATGCATGCAGGTGTCGGGTCCTGATCCACACTCCATCCTTACCTGAGAGTGAGATATCACACCTCTGGGTGAGGTGCAATACGTCTGTAGCAACCGAGCCCTCGGTGCTACAGTTCCATTTATCTTCAGCCTAGGTGACGTATTGTGATACAGGGCCGTGATTTTGGCTATAAAAGGGTCCCCTAGACCCCTACCCCAAGCTTTTAAGAGAATCATATATGGCGTGCCAGGAGACTCTATGGAATGCTTTCTCAGCATCCAACGAGAGTATCTACTTACAAATTTTTAACTGCATCTAGCCCAGGAAATACTTTGTGCCTAGTAGCAGTGTCTGCTAGTCAGCGGATTATCCCGGCTGTTAAGCAAGCTACACCACCTGTAGTTTGGACACTTAATTTTTTCAAAGGAAATGCTTCGGGACCACGGGATACTTAGTGAAGAGCATCAGGAGGCACCCCAAGGCATAGGGGCTGGGACTGGCACTAGGATGCCTTGCGGTGGACAGCCGAGCTCGATCCTTATAAAAGCTTTTTAACTGCAGCAGCTTTAGTGGACGCTACTGGAGCTGGAATTACGCGGCTGCTGGCATGAGACTTGCCCTCCAATAGATCCTTGTAAATGGATTTAAAGTGTATTCATTCAAATTAGAGGGACAATTTAAATTAAAAAGCTTAGAGCTGCCTCCACCACAGGGGGGCTCTCTCGACCCACCAGCGGACAGGCACCATTATTGGGAGAGGGGGGCTGGCCGTCAGGGTTCACCGCGGCTCTGGCACAAACCCGGCGACACGGAGGTGGCACGGGCAGGAGCGGACTGGCCGTCTCGGCTTCTCACTTTTTGGATTTTAGAAGGGCATGACATGCCTATATCTGTGTCTCCCCCTCCTTTTACTCCTCCACCTCTTTTCTTTTCGCATGACTATATGTACTTGTCACTTTTCCATGTGTTAGTTGTGTCTTCTGAGCAGTTTGTCAGCTTTTGGACACCTTTGAAGGTGTTTTCTATGTGTTTCTATGTGTTTTTGTTTGCCTGCCATTGGTTTTAACGGTGTTCGAAGGTGTTCGACGAACAGTTCGAAGAACTGTTCGGCGAACACACGGGTGTTCGACGAACCGAACCGAACTCGAACACTACGGGGGTGGCTCAACACCACATGTAACGCCCCTGTCCATGCCTACTCGTCCAAGTGTCTGTGGTGAAGTGCACCCTGTCACACACAGAGTTTCTCAAAGAAGCGGTGATGTTGTGTGAGACATGCTGGTGGAGCGCAGGCACACCTTTCTTTGAGAAGTAGTGCCGACTGGGCATCTGGTACTGGGGCACTGCGACGGACATAAGGTCTCGAAAATCCTCTGTGTCCACCAGGCGGAAAGGCAGCATTTCTGTAGCCAAGAGCTTGCAGATGGTGAAATTCAACCTCTTAGCTTTCTCATGGCTAGGAGGAAATGGTCTTTTACTTGTCCACATCTGAGGGACCGAGGGCTGGCTATTGTGCTTAGACGGGGTTGATAAGGGTTTCCCCGGCAAACTGCCAGTCTGTGAGGAAGATGCAGGCGGACATGTTAGGTTGCCTTGATCCAAAGGTGGTTCTATCGATGTCGGACAGCGCTCAACACCAGCTGGTGTTCCCAACTCCAAAGAAAATGATGACCTGCCAATCACGCTGGCTGTTGCGGGTAAAGAGGTGGCAGGTCTGCGCCCCAAAACAGGTGTGACTGCTGTCCCCCCAGTCACAGAGGATGAAGAGGCCGCGGATGCACAAGATATGGCAGACGGTGGTTGGCCCGGCCGGCTAGGCCGCATTGTAGCACACTGAGCTTCCCACTGCAACTTATGCTTCATGTCCATGTGCCGGTTCATGCATGAAGTACTCAAACTATGTATTTTTTGGCCTCTACTTAGCTTTTGCTGACAAATGTTACAGATAACACGAGTTGGGTCATCTTTATCGATCTGAAAAAATGCCCAGGCTATGCAAGGCTTAGCACCCATGCGACCTGAAGAGCCACCACGACTTGTGGTGAGAGGCAGAGTTGTGTTTCAGGATGCAGTTGTTGACGTGCTTCCAGTACTACGTCTCTGTCCAGGAAGGCGCAACCTGACCTCGTTGTCACTAGCATCTTCCTCCACCTCCTCTGCTGACCTCATCTCTTGGCTGACTGTGGGTTGACAGTAAGTGGGATCTCTAACCTCATCATCATCACCCTGTGTGTTATCACACCCGTCGTCCTCAGAGCCAACCTGTTCCTGCCCTGACAAAAAACTAAAGTTGTCGCTCCAATCAGGTATTTGATTCTCATCATCGTCTTCCTCATTGTCTCCACCAACAGGAGTTACAGTTTGGGAATGAGGGTCTACATTATGGTCAGAACCTTCTGCGTCTGGTCCTGGATCCGACTCATAAAGATTCTGGGCATCAGTGCAGATCATTTCCTCGTCTGGATTCACAGAAGCGCTGGAGTCGACCTCTGATTCCCAGGCTATAGTATGAGTAAACAGCTCTGCAGACTCAACCATCTGTTCTACCTCATACTCAGACGGGCAGCTGGAGATTTGGGAGCTGTGAGGAAGCAAGTGCGATTTGGGTGACACCTTTGAGGACTGGAGTATTTGTGAAGTTGAAGTTGATGTGGAGGAGAGCCCACTTAAAGGAGCACTTGATATCCGTTGAAGCACCTGCTGTTTTTGTGCCTCATCTGGAATTTGTAGCGATTGGCGTGGCCGTAAGAAAGGGATCTTATCACATTGTCTGCTAAAAGAAGTAGACATTTTAGTTTGGCTGGAAGACGATCTTTCTTCTGCAGATGTTACTGTTGCTTTAACACCTACCCCACGGACACAACCTTTTTTCCCCTTCCCAACACGCCTATTCCCCTTTCCACCAGCAGCAGGCCTTTTTCCACTCATTTTGGTGGTTAACTAATTCACAACTCTGGAGTTGTTTGCACAAAAAAACAATGGATGGTAACCGAGCAGAGCTGAGTGTCCAAACTGTGGTATTAGGCCAAAACTATTGGCTGGGTTAGATGCAGAAAAAAATTATATTCAATTTGCAACCTGATGGAGGTCAGTATAGATGGACTAATAGACCAAGTCCCACACACTGCTAGAAGGCCAAATATTTTTTCAGAGGTAGATGCAGAAAAAAATATATTCAGTTTGCAACCTGATGGAGGTCAGTATAGATGGACTAACAGAGAAAGTCCCACACACTGCTAGAAGGCCAAATATTTTTTCAGCGCTAGATGCATACAAAAAATTATTTTGAATTTGCAACCTGATGGAGGTCAGTATAGATGGACTAATAGAATGATGCTATGCCCAAAAGATTTTACTTCACTAGGTGCAGTAAAAAAATTGGTATTCTATACACAGGTGGTATATCTTGCAACACAGATAGGCTACTCCACTGACTAACACACTCTGCAATAGGCCAAAAAGGAATAGCTTTGCTAGATTCAGCCAAATGCTGTGAAAAAAACTTGCACAGCACTGGCACAGACCTGCCTGGCAAAAACTGATAGGAACTGATGTAACCTAGTCCTGAAAAGGACTCCAATTACAATTAGTCTTTACTCCCACAACCTATCTATTTAAGAGCACAGACCTGCCTGATAATAGTCGTAGGAAATGCTGTAACCTAGTCCTTAAAAGGACTGCAATCACAACTATTCCCTACTCCCAAGCTATCTGTATATTTGTGCGAAAATTGGCTTGAAATTAACAAGATATAGCGCACACAGCAACAGCGGTGCCGTCTAACACGCAGCTGCAGCAGTGAGAAAATGGTGGCGACGGGGAAAATGGCTTGGTCTTATAGGGCAAGGACATGTGACATACACTGCCAATGACACATGCCCTTGCTTGTGTGAAAAAAAGCACTTCGCTCCGTGTGTGCGCTGCTGATAGGCCGACAGATTGCACCTCCCCACTGTAAATGCGGGAAAGAGAAAAAAAAATGGAGATCTTCATTGTTCCTGCAGAGATCCATCCCCTGCCCCTCCCCCCACCCCGCTGTACACTCAAACTGCGTATTAACATTAATTTTCATCATTACTGAGAAAAAATCCAGTTATGATTTTGGTGCACGAACAGTTATCGAACATAACCTCGAACAGCCGAATTTTTCTCAAATTGTTCGTGTTCGCCGAACGGCTCGAACACCGCCCAAAACAGCTCGAATTTGAGATTGGCGAACAGTTCGAGTAGAACAACGCTCATCTCTAGTCATTGGTATAGAGAGGGTTAAACCTGCACATCGAGGAGGAGATTCCAGACACCGTTTACTCACCAGAGAATCATTCTGGATTTACAACCTTGGATCCCGTTTCCCAGACGGACTCAATGCACGCCGTGAAATCATGTTTCATTATTGATTCTACTTCATGTTTCTGTCAGTTTATTTTATTTATTTCATGTAACATTCTATGTTAAAATGAATTTTATCTCTTTTTTTGTTCTCTCTCTCCATAATGGTTTTATTGTTTTTTCCATTTTATGTGATTTGCTCACACTAATTATGCACCCTATTCACACTCTCATGTGACCAAGCATATCGATCTGATTGGTTGTTATTGGATATAATACTATAGAGTGTCATATGCATGTTAGCTTTGACAAAGAACACAGCTCTGTGTTCAAAACGCGTTGCGTTTTTTCCATGTGAGATTCCCCGATGGAATTTGGAAATTTTTAAACTGCGTGGATTTGCTTCAATAAATATTTGCACTTTTGGAAGCTGGTTTCTTCACCTTTTTTTTTTTATTGAGAATATTCATCATCTCGGACCAGTCCTCGTGATATTCAGTGATCAATCTCACATTGTCATTACCCAGTTCTTTCCGTTTCTTTGGGGTCAAAAAGTCACTCCTTTCGGTTCTCAAGGCAATATTGTACGCTCTTTTAATATTGCTCTTAGAATAATTCCTTTCCAACAGTCTTTCTTTGAGGTCATCAGCTCTTACTTTAAATCCCTCAAATGTGAAACAGTTGCGGCGTAACCGCAAAAATTCCCCCTTGGGAATGGCTCTGATGGTTGTTATGGAATGGGCACTTCTGGCGTCCAAAATGCTATTGGTAGCAGTATCTTTTCTATAGAGATCAGTTTGAATCACGTTATCTGCAACTCTCTTGATCATAATATCCAAAAAAAGGATATTATCTTGATGATATAGAAGTGTAAGCTTCAAATTGTACTGATTATCATTAAGGACGTCAATAAAGTTTTGTAAAGTTTCTCCTGTGCCTTTCCAGATGATCAGGACATAATCTATATAGCGTTTCCATGTTACGATCTGATCCACATAGATAGACATGTCCTCCGCAAACACAATTTCCTCTTCCCACCATCCTAGGTAAAGGTTGGCAAATCTCGGTGCCACTGCTGCCCCCATCGCGACGCCCCGCGTTTGGAGGTAAAAATCGACCATCAAACACAAAATAATTCCTCTTCAAAATGAACCTAAGACGGCCAAGAAGGAATTGTTTTGTAGTTGGATTGCAATTTTGATCCTTTGAGAGGAAAAAAATCTACCGCCTTACATCCCATGTCTTGGTCTATACTGGTATATAGACTTTCGACATCACATGTCGCTAAAAGTTCGTGCTCATCCAGTCTGCTACCTTGTAATTCTTGAAGAACATGCATAGTGTCCCTGGTATAGGAGGGAAGATCGTATACATATCCCCTTAATTCCTGGTCAATCCCCTGGTTGGCCTTTTCAGTTAAATTTCCTATAGCAGAGACAATGGGTCTCCCTGGTGGTTTATTGATGTCTTTATGAACTTTGGGTAGCATATAAAATGTGGCTATCCTGGGATTCTTCACCTCAAGAAAGTCTCTCTCATTTTTAGTGATTGCCCCGTTTTCCCAACCCTGGAATATGATATCTTTATACCCATTCAGGAATTTGTCCGTGGGATCACTCCAAAGGGACTTGTAACAGTCCTTGTTATTGAGTTGCCTCTTAGCTTCTTGAATATATTTATCTTGTGGCCAAACAACGATATTACCACCTTTGTCACTGGGCTTGAAAACGACATCATCCAGTCGTTTCAGTTCATTTATTGCCCGTCTATCTTCAAAATCCAAATGTGGTCCTGAGGTTTTATCAGGTAAAGCTAATATATCCCTTGTAACCATATCTATGAAGACTTTAACAGCTGGACAAGTGTGTAATGACGTCATGTTAGTGGACTTAGGCTTCAAAAGTTTTTTATGCCAAGTCGACCCTGTTCCTTCCTCAGATTCAATCTTCTCCATTCCATTATCCATGTCAAGTTCCTCAAGTATTTTCAAAATCTGCAGATCTTGGCTAGAGAAGTTAGGAATTATGTCCATTCCTGAAGATAAGATTTCGTTTGTAGACTCCTTTGAAAACATCTTTTTAAATATCAATTTTCTCCCAAAAAGATGTAAATCTTTAACAATGTTGAATTTATTAAGATGGTTGGGAGACAGAAATTCAAACCCTTCTTTAAGACATTTGAGACCCAGTAATAGTGTGTTTTGGTATTAAATCTAACTCTTTCAGAATTATTAATTTATCTAATGACTCCGTCAGTTTCTTTTGTTCCTGCTCTTGGTAGAGCCCCTGAACCCCCGTCTTCCTCGGTCCCTTAAAAAAGGCAAAGTGGGGTTATGATTATTATCCATGTCCTTCCTTCTAGTACTATGGGAAGGTTGTTCGGAGTCAGACTCTGACAGATTGCTACTTTCTGCGTCAGTCCCAGAAAATTCACGTTTTTGGTAGTCTTGTCTACTCGAGGTTTGTTTCCTAACAATTTGGGATAATTTTTTCCCCAATTATAAACATCACCTTTGGAATGATCCATTTTATCCCTTAAATATTTCTTTCTCTTGCGCATCTTAATTTTAGTTTCAACCTTGTTAATATATTGCAACGTCTGCTTAAAGCCTTCTTCAAATTCAGGTTTACCCTCCAATTTGTCCATATTGGGGGAAATTTCCTCCAATTCCTTCTCCAACTTCTCTAAAATATATACCTCATCCTCAACAAGAAGTTTCATTAATTCACGAGAGCATTCAGTGAGGGTTGCTTCCCATCTATCCTTCAAGTTTGGTTTAGTAAGGTCATAGGAGGGAAATATAGATACCCGCAGCCCTCTAGAAATTAATCCTTGTTCCAAGTACTGTTCTACGCTCATCTTAGTCCATGTTGTCTGCATATGCTTAATTTGGATATCCCTAAATCTTTTTAAGAGATCATCCACTTCTAAGCTCTCTGTGAATACTTCTCTCTCATTTGGAGATTTTTAATTAAAAATGGTTCTCATATCATCTTTTTGACGTGCTAGTCTAGATTGCAATTGGCTGGAAATTTTTGATGTAGCCATATAGGAGGGTTAATGCACAAATCCCTATACAAACTGTCATAAAGGTTAATTACACCCAAAATAGGGTCCAAAAAGCGGACACAGAGATGTCCTAGCAGGACACAAAGTCAGTTAAACTCAATAAAGTCCGATTTATTGGACAATATCCCCACTGGTGAACATCACCAAAATAGATCATAAATCATTAGGAAGGGGAAAAGAGTGTGAATAGATATAAAATATAACTTTTAATATTAATTCAATTAAAATACTAATATTTTTATATGGTATAAAATCATATTCTTACATACATCCAAATGGATGCATATGGGGTCGATATTAAATTGTAAGCTCAGACCCTATAAGTCCTGTATTGTGTGTCACAGCCAATAAATTTATACAGATCCACAACCCATGTCCCTCAAAGCTAGAGGTGGGGAATTATATTGTGTTGTCCCTATTAGGTGTATATTTCCCTATTAACTCCACATAAATAATTGTAAGAAATAATTGTGGGTCACCGCTAAATTCTAATTGAGATGAATATAAATGAATTTACAGTTTGAACACTGTGGATTACCGTGGATGTGACAGCTGTAACTGTTATAAGAATATCCACTGTCACATATTAATAGGGGTCACTCTTATATTACAAGTGACTCCACAGATGAATGAAGCGGGATCCCCGCAAAAATCAACCCAAAAGATATTACGGGGGTGTATTGTCCCCGTTAATAATGGTGTACAGCACCCTTATTATCAAACCCCGCAGCGGTGTGAGGAGTGGACAGAGATCTGTCAAGGCAGCTGTGTGCAAAGCTGCACTGTCACTCCTCAATCCCCGCAACGATGTTAGGAGCAAGCAATGATCTATCAGCAGCAGCTATGATCGTAGCTGCATTCTCGCCCCTAACACAGGCAAGCAGTCTCGCACGCTGACCGTGTACACGTGGTATGCACGCTGTCAGTGTAATCATCTGACTCAATGAGACGCTATGCTATGTTACCAGACGGGGACAAAGTGGGTGGATAGGGAAAGGAACAGAGGATTTCAGGCTGGCATGTCAATACGCAGGACATAAACGTCCCTGACGCGTGTTTCACAGGGGGCACCGGCTTTTTCTAAGGGCGGGATCAGCCGCCTTCTCAAGTTATTTATACATACTGCCATGACTGACAGGTATAGCAGCCAATTGAATCACAAATACGGATTTGTTAAGACCAATTGATACAAGGTGCAACAAACAAAATTGTGAACCAAATGAACATTTCATTATAGATTCTAAGCATCAAGGACCTAGAAAAATTATTAATCAATTTAGTAGATATATAAAAATAGTTCATTTGATTGTTTGTATAGGGAAAGAATAAATAATCTCAGGATAGATAATATATGAGGAAGAGATGTAAAAAGGGATATGTAATAGCTGTTAAATATATATCGAAGGAAAGGACAAGTTGTAGCAAAATCATGAGGTAGGCTATAAATTCTACAAGGATTCAAATGGAATTATCAGAAAATAGATTCCTAATTCAAGGGGAATATTCTCCAAAGTACATGCAATACATATCATACATATATGGTTTGATTATACTCTCAAAGTAAAACTGCCAAAATAATCACATATCAAAGAGATGTCGAATAATCTAAAGATATGTCATAAAAGAATATATCATAAAGAGATATGTGATGTATATTAATATATATTTATATAGTGGACAGATAAAATCAAAACCAGTCATATCCACAAAATACCCTGATCTCATGAACGAGATCAGAGAAAGCAACCAAAATTAAAGTTCTCATTAAGTCCGTGGGGGCGGACCGTATTCAATCTGAAAATCCATTCACTTTCCTTCTTTAGAAGGATTGAATCCAAATTGCCCCCTCTGATATCCATTTTCTGTTGGAAAATAACTGAAAGGGTGGGCTCTTTCCACCTTAGGGCATGTACATCCTTGAAATGTCTGGCAATCGGGGTGGGTGCAAAAACTTTCCGTTGTTCTTGATTTGTGTGTTCATCCTTATCATAATTGACGATGCTTCTAATATGTTCTCTCACCCGGGTTTTCAAATCTCTCGTGGTTTTCCCCACATATTGTAGTCCACATGTACATTCCAAACAATTAAGATGTTGATGCAAGGTAAAGGTTTTTCCAAAGGCATCTTTAAGAGACCTCTTGGGAACTAGAATTTGGCAAGCCTTGCATGTCTTACAAGGAAAAAAGCCCGGATCTCGAACTGTCACGGGTTTATTATTCCGTTTGAAATGACTGCTCACCAACAGACTCGAGATAGAGGTGGTTTTGCGATAACCTGCAGATGCCTGTGGTGTAAGGCAACAATTGAGATCTCGATCCGATTTCAGGATACCCCAATGTCTATTGAGGATATTCATCATCTCGGACCAGTCCTCGTGATATTCAGTGATGAATCTCACATTGTCATTACCCAGTTCTTTCCGTTTCTTCAGGGTCAAAAGGTCACTCCTTTCGATTCTCAAGGCAATATTGTACGCTCTTTTAATATTGCTCTTAGAATAATTCCTTTCCAACAGTCTTTCTTTGAGGTCATCAGCTCTTACTTTAAATCCCTCAAATGTGGAACAGTTGTGGCGTAACCGCAAAAATTCCCCATTGGGAATGGCTCTGATGGTTGTTATGGAATGGGAACTTCTGGTGTCCAAATTGCTAAAGGTAGCAGTATCTTTACTATAGAGATCAGTTTGAATCATGTTATCTGCATCTCTCTTGATCATAATATCCAAAAAAGGGATATTATCTTGATGATATAGAAGTGTAAGCTTCAAATTGTACTGATTATCATTAAGGACGTCAATAAAATTTTGTAAAGTTTCTCCTGTGCCTTTCCAGATGATCAGGACATCTATATAGCGTTTCCATGTTACGATCTGATCCACATAGATAGACATGTCCTCCGCAAACACAATTTCCTCTTCCCACCATCCTAGGTAAAGGTTGGCAAATGTCGGTGCCACTGCCGCCCCCATCGCAGCGCCCCGCGTTTGGAGGTAAAATCGACCATCAAACAAAATAATTCCTCTTCAAAATGAACCTAAGAAGGCCAAGAAGGAATCCTCTGTTCCTTTCCCTATCCACCCACTTTGTCCCCGTCTGGTAACATATCATAGCGTCTCATTGAGTCAGATGATTACACTGACCGCGTGCATACCACGTGTACGCGGTCAGCGTGCGAGACTGCTTGCCGGTGTTAGGGGCGAGAATGCAACTACGATCATAGCTGCTGCTGATAGATCATTGCTTGCTCCTAACATCGTTGCGGGGATTGAGGAGTGACAGTGCAGCTTTTCACACAGCTGCCTTGACAGATCTCTGTCCACTCCTCACACCGCTGCGGGGTTTGATAATAAGGGTGCTGTACACAGTTATTAACGGGGACAATACACCCCCGTAATATCTTTTGGGTTGATTTTTGCGGGGATCCCGCTTCATTCATCTGTGGAGTCACTTGTAATATAAGAGTGACCCCTATTAATATGTGACAGTGGATATTCTTATAACAGTTACAGCTGTCACATCCACGGTAATCCACAGTGTTCAAACTGTATATTTATTTATATTCATCTCAATTAGAATTTAGCGGTGACCCACAATTATTTCTTACAATTATTTATGTGGAGTTAATAGGGAAATATACACCTAATAGGGACAACACAATATAATTCCCCACCTCTAGCTTTGAGGGACATGGGTTGTGGATCTGTATAAATTTATTGGCTGTGACACACAATACAGGACTTATAGGGTCTGAGCTTACAATTTAATATCGACCCCATATGCATCCATTTGGATGTATGTAAGAATATGATTTTATACCATATAAAAATATTAGTATTTTAATTGAATTAATATTAAAAGTTATATTTTATATCTATTCACACTCTTTTCCCCCTTTTTCCACTTCCTTATGATTTATGATCTATTTTGGTGATGTTCACCAGTGTGGATATTGTCCAATAAATCGGACTTTATTCAGTTTAACTGACTTTGTGTCCTGCTAGGACATCTGTGTCCGCTTTTTGGACCCTATTTTGGGTGTAATTAACCTTTATGACAGTTTGTATAGGGATTTGTGCATTAACCCTCCTATATGGCTACATCAAAAATTTCCAGCCAATTGCAGTCTAGACAAGCACTTCAAAAAGATATGAGAACCATTATTAATGAAAAATCTCCAAGTGAGAGAGAAGTGTTCACAGAGAGCTTAGAAGTGGATGATCTCTTAAAAAGATTTAGGGATATCCAAATTAAGCATATGCAGGCAACATGGACTAAGATGAGCCTAGAACAGTACTTGGAACAAGGATTAATTACTAGAGGGCTGCGGGTATCTATATTTCCCTCCTATGACCTTACTAAACCAAACTTGATGGATAGATGGGAAGCAACCCTCACTGAATGCTCTCGTGAATTAATGAAACTTCTTGTTGAGGATGAGGTATATATTTTAGAGAAGTTGGAGAAGGAATTGGAGGAAATTTCCCCCAATATGGACAAATTGGAGGGCAAACCTGACTTTGAAGAAGGCTTTAAGCAGACGTTGCAATATATTGACAAGGTTGAAACTAAAATTAAGATGCGCAAGAGAAAGAAATATTTAAGGGATAAAATGGATCATTCCAAAGGTGAGGTTTATAATTGGGGAAAAAAATTATCCCAACGTGTTAGGAAACAAACCTTGAGTAGACAAGACTACCAAAAACGTGAATTTTCTGGGACTGACGCAGAAAGTAGCAATCTGTCAGAGTCTGACTCCGAACAACCTTCCCATAGTACTAGAAGGAAGGACATGGATAATAATCATAACCCCAATGGGCCTTTTTTAAGGGACCGAGGCAGATGGGGGTTCAGGGGCTCTACCAAGAGCAGGAACAAAATAAACTGACGGAGTCATTTGGTATTAAATCTAACTCTTTCAGAATTATTAATTTATCTAAACACACTATTACTGGGTCTCAAGCAAATGTCTTAAAGAAGGGTTTGAATTTGCCTCCCAACCCATCTTAATAAATTCAACATTGTTAAAGATTTACATCTTTTTGGGAGAAAATTGATATTTAAAAAGATGTTTTCAAAGGAGTCTACAAACGAAATCTTATCTTCAGGAATGGACATAATTCCTAACTTCTCTAGCCAAGATCTGCAGATTTTGAAAATACTTGAGGAACTTGACATGGATAATGGAATGGAGAAGATTGAATCTGAGGAAGGAACAGGGTTGACTTGGCATAAAAAACTTTTGAAGCCTAAGTCCACTAACATGACGTCATTACACACTTGTCCAGCTGTTAAAGTCTTCATAGATATGGTTACAAGGGATATATTAGCTTTACCTGATAAAACCTCAGGACCACATTTGGATTTTGAAGATAGACGGGCAATAAATGAACTGAAACGACTGGATGATGTCGTTTTCAAGCCCAGTGACAAAGGTGGTAATATCGTTGTTTGGCCACAAGATAAATATATTCAGGAAGCTAAGAGGCAACTCAATAACAAGGACTGTTACAAGTCCCTTTGGAGTGATCCCGCGGAGCAATTCCTGAATGAGTATAAAGATATCGTATTCCAGGGTTGGGAAAACGGGGCAATCACTAAAAATGAGAGAGACTTTCTTGAGGTGAAGAATCCCAGGATAGCCACATTTTATATGCTACCCAAAATTCATAAAGACATCAATAATCCACCAGGGAGACCCATTGTCTCTGGTATAGAAAATTTAACTGAAAAGGCCAACCAGTGGATTGAGCAGGAATTAAGGGGATATGTATACGATCTTCCCTCCTATACCAGGGACACTATGCATGTTCTTCAAGAATTACAAGGTAGCAGACTGGATGAGCACGAACTTTTAGCGACATGTGATGTCGAAAGTCTATATACCAGTATAGACCAAGACATGGGATGTAAGGCGGTTGATTTTTTTCCTCTCCAAGGATCAAAATTACAATCCAACTACAAAACAATTCCTTCTTGGCCGTCTTAGGTTCATTTTGAAAAGGAATTATTTTGTGTTTGATGGTCGATTTTTACCTCCAAACGCGGGGCGCCGCGATGGGGGCGGCAGTGGCACCGACATTTGCCAATCTTTACCTAGGATGGTGGGAAGCGGAAATTGTGTTTGCGGAGGACATGTCTATCTATGTGAATCAGATCGTAACATGGAAACGCTATATAGATGATGCCCTGATCATCTGGAAAGGCACAGGAGAAACTTTACAAAATTTTATTGACGTCCTTAATGATAATCAGTACAATTTGAAGCTTACACTTCTATATCATCAAGATAATATCCCTTTTTTGGATATTATGATCAAGAGAGTTGCAGATAACATGATTCAAACTGATCTCTATAGAAAAGATACTGCTACCAATAGCATTTTGGACGCCAGAAGTGCCCATTCCATAACAAACATCAGAGCCATTCCCAAGGGGGAATTTTTGCGGTTACGCCACCACTGTTCCACATTTGAGGAATTTAAAGTAAGAGATGATGACCTCAAAGAAAGACTGTTGGAAAGGAATTATTCTAAGATCAATATTAAAAGAGCGTACAATATTGCCTTGAGAACCGAAAGGAGTGACCTTTTGACCCCGAAGAAAAGGAAAGAACTGGGTAATGACAATGTGAGATTCATCACTGAATATCACGAGGACTGGTCCGAGATGATGAATATCCTCAATAGACATTGGGGTATCCTGAAATCGGATCGAGATCTCAATTGCTGCCTTACACCCCATGCATCTGTAGGTTATCACAAAACCACCTCTATCTCGAGTCTGTTGGTGAGCAGTCATTTCAAACGGAATAACCCCTGACAGTTCGAGATCCAGGCTTTTTTCCTTGTAAGACATGCAAAGCTTGCCAAATTCTAGTTCCCAAGAGGTCTCTTAAAGATGCCTTTGGAAAAACCTTTACCTTGCATCAACATCTTAATTGTTTGGAATGTACATGTGGACTACAATATGTGGGGAAAACCACGAGAGATTTGAAAACCCGGGTGAGAGAACATATTAGAAGCATAGTCAATTATGATAAGGATGAACACACAAATCAAGAACAACGGAAAGTTTTTGCACCCATCCCGATTGCCAGACATTTCAAGGATGTACATGCCCTAAGGTGGAAAGAACTGAAAGGGTGGGCTATTTTCCAACATAAAATGGATATCAGAGGGGGCAATTTGGATTCAATCCTTCTAAAGAAGGAAAGTGAATGGATTTTCAGATTGAATACGGTCCGCCCCCACGGACTTAATGAGAACTTTAATTTTGGTTGCTTTCTCTGATCTCGTTCATGAGATCAGGGTATTTTGTGGATATGACTGGTTTTGATTTTATCTGTCCACTATATAAATATGTATTAATATACATCACATATCTCTTTATGATATATTCTTTTATGACATATCTTTAGATTATTCGCCATCTCTTTGATATGTGATTATTTTGGCAGTTTTACTTTGAGAGTATAATCAAAGCATATATGTATGATATGTATTGCATGTACTTTGGAGAATATTCCCCTTGAATTAGGAATCTATTTGCTGATAATTCCATTTGAATCCTTGTAGAATTTATAGCCTACCTCATGATTTTGCTACAACTTGTCCTTTCCTTCGATATATATTTAGCAGCTATTACATATCCCTTTTTACATCTCTTCCTCATTTATAATCTATCCTGAGATTATTTATTCTTTCCCTATACAAGCAATCAAATGAACTATTTTTATATATCTACTAAATTGATTAATAATTTTTCTAGGTCCTGGATGCTTAGAATCTATAATGAAATGCTCATTTGGTTCACAATTTTGTTTGTTGCACCTTGTATCAATTGGTCTTAACAAATCCGTATTTGTGATTCAATTGGCTGCTATACCTGTCAGTCATGGCAGGATGTATAAATAACTTGAGAAGGTGGCCGATCCCGCCCTTAGAAAAAGCCGGTTCCCCCCGCGAAACGCGCGTCAGGGTCATTCATGTCCTGCGTATTGACATACCAGCCTGAAAACCTCTGTTCCTTTCCCTATCCACCCACTTTGTCCCCATCTGGTAACATAGCATAGCGTCTCATTGAGTCAGATGATTACACTGACCGCGTGCATACCACGTGTACGCTGTCAGCGTGCGAGACTGCTTGCCGGTGTTAGGGGCGAGAATGCTGCTACGATCATAGCTGCTGCTGATAGATCATTGCTTGCGCCTAACATCGTTGCGGAGATTGAGGAGTGACAGTGGAGCTTTGCACACAGCTGCCTTGACAGATCTCTGTCCACTCCTCACACCGCTGCGGGGTTTGATAATAAGGGTGCTGTACACCGTTATTAACGGGGACAATACACCCCCGTAATATCTTTTGGGTTGATTTTTGCGGGGATCCCGCTTCATTCATCTGTGGAGTCACTTGTAATATAAGAGTGACCCTTATTAATATGTGAGAGTGGATATTCTTATAACAGTTACAGCTGTCACATCCATGGTAATCCACAGTGTTCAAACTGTATATTCATTTATATTCATCTCAATTAGAATTTAGCGGTGACCCACAATTATTTCTTCCAATTATTTATGTGGAGTTAATAGGGAAATATACACCTAATAGGGACAACACAATATAATTCCCCACCTCTAACTTTGAGGGACATGGGTGGTGGATCTGCATAAATTTATTGGCTGTGACACACAATAAAGGACTTATAGGGTCTGAGCTTACAATTTAATATGGACCCCATATGCATCCATTTGGATGCATGTAAGAATATGATTTTATACCTTATAAAAATATTGGTATTTTAATTGATTTAATATTAAAAGTTATATTTTATATCTATTCACACTCTTTTCCCCTTTTTCCCCTTCCTTATAATTTATTATCTATTTTGGTGATGTTCACCAGTGTGGATATTGTCCAATAAATCGGACTTTATTGAGTTTAAATCTCTGTATTATCCTGTTTTTTGCATTTTTTGCTATAAAAAAAAAAACTGTAATAGTGTCTCCCTGACTAGTCAGACACCAATATATCTGATTAATAGAGTCTGGTGTAGGCCATAAAAATAGAACTGTGGTTTTGGAGTTTCACAGGTCAAATCTCTGTATTATCCTGTTTTAGCCTTTTTTGGCGTAAAAAAACCACTGTAATAGTGTCTCCCTCACTGGTCAGACACCAATATATCTGTTTTAAAGAGTCTGGTTTAGGCCGGAGAAATAGAACTGTGGTTTCGCAGTTCCATGGTCCAAATCTAGGTATTATCCAGCTTTTGGTAGTTTTTCCGTAAAGAAATACAGTAATAGTGTATCCCTGCTTGCTCAGACACAAATATATCTGTTTGAAAGATTCCGTTGTACGCAACATAACTATAACTGTGGTTTTGCATTTCCACGGTCCAAATCTCTGTATTATCCTGTTTTTTGCATTTTTTGCCATAAAAAAACCCTGTAATAGTGTCTCCCTGTCTGGTCAGACACCAATATATCTGTTTAAAGAGTCTGGTGTAGGCCAGAAAAATAGAACTGTGGTTTTGCAGTTCCACGGGTCAAATCTCTGTATTATCCTGTTTTTGGTATTTTTTGCCATAAAAAAACCCTGTAATAGTGTCTCCCTGTCTGGTCAGACACCAATATATCTGTTTAAAGAGTCTGGTGTAGGCCAGAAAAATAGAACTGTGGTTTTGCAGTTTCATAGGTCAAATCTCTGTATTATTCTGTTTTGGGCATTTTTTACCCTAAAAAAAAAAAACTGACCAACCCAAGAAGCCTCACCAATAAGGCGGATGAGCTGCGGGCACTTATATCGGAGGAGAGGTATGACATCGTAGGTATAACAGAGACTTGGCTAGGCGATAGCTACGACTGGGTGGTAAATTTAATAGATTATAGTTTATTTAGAAGGGACCGGAAACAGGGAAAGGGCGGAGGAGTCTGCTTATATGTAAAGTCACGTCTAAAGCCCAGACTAAGGGAAGATATAGGAGAGGGAGAAGAGGGGGTCGAGTCCATATGGGTAGAGATAGAGGGGGCAAAAAATAATAATAAAATATTACTGGGGGTCTGCTATAAGCCACCCAATATAACAGAGGAGAATGAGAAACTGCTATTAGGACAAATAGACAAAGTAGCAAAACATAATGAGGTGATTGTAATGGGGGACTTCAACTACCCGGATATTGACTGGGAAACAGAAACCTGTAGATCTCAGAAAGGAAAAAGGTTCTTGACAAATATCAAGGATAATTATCTCTCCCAACTAGTGCAGGAACCAACGAGAGGGAAGGCAGTGTTGGACTTAATATTGACTAATAGGCCTGATAGAATAGCTGAGGTACAGATAGGGGGGCACCTAGGTAATAGCGATCATAATATTATCAATTTCAAAAATGCCCTTCAGTAGTGTTATCAATAAGGGAACAACTAAAACATTAAACTTTAGGAGGGCGAAGTTTGATCAGCTGATAGAAAACCTTCAACTTATAGACTGGGACAAAGTACTTAATCAAGGAAATACGAATAGTAAATGGGAAACCTTCAAAATAATTCTGAATACTCAGTGCGAGAGGTATATACCGTATGGGAATAAAAGGGCCAGAAATAAGAGGAAACCAATATGGTTGAATAAGAAAGTAAAAGGGGCGTTAAATAGCAAAAAGGAGGCATTCAAGAGATTAAAACAGGAAAACAGCAAGGAGGCACTAATGTGTTACAAGGAAAAAACGAGAACCTGCAAAAAACAAAAAAATAGCGAAGGAGGAAACAGAGAGACGTATTGCTAGGTAAAGTAGATCAAATCCCAAACTGTTCTTTATGTATATAAATAGTAAAAGGATTAAATCGGATAAAATGGGACCGATAAAAAGTGATGAAGGCAAAATGATAGAGAAAGATGAGGATAAAGCTAATCTATTAAATACATTTTTTTCGTCAACTTTCACAAAGGAAAAAGAACTAACAGGCAAAATGAGAAGTGATAAGCTTAATCCTCCACTTAGTATGACTAATCTAACCCAAGTTGAGGTACAGAAACGCCTCAGTAACATTAAAATAAACAAATCACCAGGACCTGATGGCATACACCCACGGGTACTAAGGGAACTAAGTAATGTGATAGACCGTTATATCTTATATTTAAGGACTCTGTTGAGACTGGGTCTGTACCACTTGATTGGCAACAGGCGAATGTAGTGCCAATATTCAAAAAGGGAGCAAAAAGTGACGCCGGAAACTATCGGCCGGTGAGTCTGACGTCCGTTGTGGGCAAAATTTTTGAAGGCTTTATTAATGAGGCAATTAAGGAGCATCTTGATGCTAATAATCTATTAACCCCGAACCAACATGGATTCATGAGGAATCGCTCCTGCCAAACAAACCTGATTGACTTCTACGAGGAGGTTAGCTCTCGAGTAGATCAGGGGGAACCAGTGGATGTCGTGTATCTTGACTTCTCAAAAGCGTTCGATAGCGTGCCACATAATAGGTTGCTATACAAAATGAGAATTTTGGGGCTGGGGGAAAATGTCTGCAAGTGTGTAGCTAACTGGCTAAAGGATAGAAGGCAGAGGGTGGTTCTAAATGGAATATACTCAGATTGGGTAAGCGTCACTAGTGGGGTACCACAGGGGTCTGTACTAGGCCCAATGTTATTTAATATCTTTATTAACGACATAGTCAACGGGTTAAATAGTAAAATATCAATATTTGCAGATGACACAAAGTTATGTAAAACAATTAATACAAAAGAGGACAGTGCAGACCTACAGAGGGATTTGGATAAGCTGGGTAGGTGGAGCATTAAATGGCAAATGAGGTTTAATGAGGAGAAATGTAAGGTCATACATATGGGAAGGAAAAATGGATGTCAACAGTACTCACTGAATGGGAAATCATTGGGGAATTCAGAGATGGAGAAGGACTTGGGCATCTTAATTGATAGCAAACTAAATTGGAGTGCCCAAAGTCAGGCCGCTGCTGTAAGGGCAAACAGGGTAATGGGATGTATCAGAAGAGGTATAGCTGCAAAGGATGAGAACATTGTTCTTCCACTGTACAAAGCACTGGTCAGACCACACTTGGAATACAGTGCTCAGTTATGGGCCCCAATATATAGAAAGGATATAAATGAGCTTGAAAAGGTACAAAGGAGGGCAACAAAATTAATAAGGGGAATGGAGGGACTGCAATACCCAGAGAGGTTGGCAAAACTAAGACTATTCAGCCTGGAAAAGAGAAGGTTGAGGGGGGACATAATAAATGTGTACAAATATGTTAGGGGACAGTATAGAGACCTTGCCCGGGATTTGTTCAAAAGGAGGGATATTACGGTAACAAGAGGGCATTCACTAAGACTGGAAGAGAAAAGGTTTCAGCACCAGCATAGGAAGGGGTTCTTTACGGTAAGAGCAGTGAGAATATGGAATTCACTGAGTGAGGAGACGGTAATGTCGGATTCACTACACCAGTTCAAGCGGGGACTGGATGCTTTTCTAGATACCAGGCAGATTTCGGAATATACTTAAAAATAGAATAAAATAGTAGGTTGATACAGGGATTTATTCTGACTGCTGGTTTCAGAGTCGGGAGGGAATTTTTCCTCAGGTGAAGATTGGCCAAATCATTTGGGGTTTTTGCCCTCCTCTGGATCAACTTTAGCAATTACAGTACTTACAGGTCGAACTTGATGGACGCAAGTCTTTATTCGGCTTTACTAACTATGTAACTATGTAATAGTGTCTCCCTGACTGGTCAGACACCAATATATCTGTTTAAAAGAGTATAGTGTAGGCCAGAAAAATATAACTGTGGTTTTGCAGTTCCACGGTTCAAATCTATATATTATCCAGCTTTTGGTATTTTTTCTGTAAAGAAATACAGTAATAGTGTCTCCCTGATTGCTCAGACACAAATATATCTGTTTGAAAGATTCTGTTGTACGCCACAACTATAACTGTAATTTTGCATTTCCACGGTTCAAATCTCTGTATTATCCAGCTTTTGGCCTGTTTTACATAAAAAAAACAGTAATAGTGTCTCCCTGTCTGATCAGTCACAAATATATCTGTTTAAAGATTATGGTATAGGCCAGAGAAATAGAACTGTGGTTTTCCTCTTCCACGGTACTAATCTCCTTTTTATTACCCTTTTTCCATTGATAGTGCGAGTGTAAGCTATTTTACTTAATTTACAATGGGCAAGGCGCGTGGCAAGGGACGTGGAACTGGACCTTCTGGTGATGGTGCGTGTATAGGACGGGGCCGTGGCCAAGGTGAAAATGTGCCACAACCAACAGCCACATCTTCTCGCTCCCACTTCTTGACCGAATTACTAGGGAAGCACACTACAACACCAGTATTGCGAACTGATCAGTGCGAACAGGTTATTAATTGGATAGCAGATAATACTTTCAGTTACCTGGGCACCATCCCGTCCGGTCTGTCTTCCACACGGTCAAGTTTTAGTAGCCGCGAGTCTCGACCGCATACTCCTCCTCACCCTGATGCTCCTTCCTCCCACCATGCTTAGTGTTGTCAGACAGCAACTGATCCCACAATTGGACACTCTGAAGAGCTGTTCACTGGTCCATTTCCATATTTGTGCCCCTAGCCTGCACCACTTCAAGTGGTGGAAGAGCAGATCCCATGTAGCGAAGCCCAAATATTTGAACAGCCACGGCCACAGGAAGTCGATGCTGGCAATTTGTCACAAGAGGTGGACGATGACGAGACACAATTGCTAGGAAGTGAGGAGGAGGATCGTGGTGCGCAATGGAAGAGGAGGAGGTGGTGTATTATCTAGTGACTGACACAACGTGGCAGGAGGACATGCAGAGCGAGGCCAGCAGCACATTGGGTACTCTGCCTCCCTCACCCTAACAGGCAAGAAGAAGCAGTGTGGTGGCCGCACACAGAAGGCGGGCAACAGTTCCCTGTAACACCAACACGAGGAACATTGCCAGTACAACCGGTAGGTGTTCCAGAGTCTGGAATTTTTTTAAAGACTCTGCTATTAACCCCAAAAAGGCCATTTGTACCACCTGCCATGCCAGCATCAGCAAGGGTGACAAAACTACCAGCCTGACCACCACCAGAATGATCAGGCACATGGCAGCAAAGCACCCGGCTTTGTGGGACGTACCACAGGGTCCACGACCAGTGTCAGGGGGTGCCACCACTGCTTCTTCAGCTGTTGTGCGTGTAATAAAACCCCCTGTTGTGCGTGCAAGGCAATCCCCTGTCCATACTGCATGCAAAGATGCTCCCTCCTCTCATTCTTCACTTGTTATGGCAGTTTCTCAAGAAACAGCATCAAAGTCCACGTACCACCACAGCATACAATTGTCCATATCCCAGAGCTTTGAACGAAAGCGCAAATTCGCAGCCAACGCCCCACAGGCCACAGTCCTAAATTCGCACATTTCACGACTGCTTGCGTTGGAAATGCTGCCTTTTAGGCTGGTGGAGATGGAATACTTCCGCAACCTTATTGCGGTGGCCATCCCGCGGTACTCGGTCCCCAGCCGAGACTATTTTGCCCGGTGTGACATCCCCGCACTACACGAGCACGTGTCCCAAAACATCTGCCGTGCCCTCAACAACGCAGTTACTGGGAGAGTCCACCTGCCAACGGACACGTGGACAAGTGCTTGTGGCCAGGGATGGTACATCTCCCTGACGGCACACTGGGTAAACATAGTGGAAGCCGGGACCCAGTCGGACCTTGGCACAGACCACATCCTCCCCATACTGATGATTGCGGGCCCTATGTCAGTCAGAGTTGCCCCCACAGTGTACAGCTCCTGCGCATCATCCTCCTTCTCATGTTCAGCCTCCATCTCAGATATCACCACATCATTTACAAGCTGGAAACACTGCAGTACTGCCTCAGCCAAGCGGCAACAGGGTATGCTGAAACACATAAGCTTAGGTGATAAACCTCACTCTGCTTGTGAGTTGTGGACAGCTGTGAAAGAGCAGGCAGATCTGTGGCTGAGACCGCTGAACCTACATCCAGGCATGGTCATGTGTGACAATGGCCGTAACCTGGTGGCGGCTCTGAGGTGAGGCGAGATCACACACCTACCATGCTTGGCTCATGTGCCTAACCTCGTGGTTCAGAGGTTTCTTAAATCGTATCCCAAGTTGCCAGATATGCTCGTCAAAGTACGCCGCCTGTCAGCTCATTTTCACAAGTCGGCTACAGCTTCCGCCGCCCTTGCTGTGTTGCACAGTGTTTGCAGCTTCCGGCACACTGACTGGTGTGTGATGTCCCCACACATTGGAACTCTACCCTCCACATGTTGCAAATGATTTGTGAGCAGAAGAGAGCAGTTGTTGAGTACCAGCTGCAACAAGGCCGTCGATATTCAAGTCAGACTCCACACATAAGACCTCAGGAGTGGACCTGGATATCTGACATATGTACCATCTTGACAAAATTTGAGGAGTACACCAAGATGGTGAGTGTCGATGACGCCATCATTAGCGTCAGCATCCCACTTGTCTTTTGCAACGCTCTCTGCAGAGAATTAAAGAGGAGGCATTTGTGCCAGAGTATGATGAGATGGATCAAGAAGCCGTAGCGGGCGATTACACACAGCCCAGCCTCATCTCATGCCAATGTGCATTGGGGGACAATGAGGGAGAGGAGGAGGGGAGGAGGAGGAAAAACAGGAGCTGGTATCATGCGCTGTACTTCTTAGTACCTGTACAACCTGTCATACTGTCGGTTCAGCGTGGGTGGCCTGAGGATAGGGGGGAGGAGGAGGAGGAGGAGAGCATGGCCAGTTGTCATTTTGGTGAGGACATGGAAGTCTTGCCCGTTACCAGTCTGGCATGCATGGCTGACTTTGTTATGCTGCCTTAACCGTGACCCTCGCGTTGTCAAAATGTTGGGTGACCGTCATTACTGGTTGGTGACACTTTTAGACCCCTGCTAAAAGGAGACCTTTCACTCTCTTATTCCTGAGATGGAGAGGTCTACAAAAATGGGGCAGTACCAGAAGGCCCTTGCTGCAGAACTGTTAAAAAAATTCACATCTGAAGACGCTAGCGGCAGAGGTCACAGTTCGTTGCCCAACCAAGGCGTACAGAAAAGAGAGACGCAACTCCAATCCAGCAGAGGCAGAGGAACACTGTCAATGTTCTGGGACAGTTTTCTGAGACCCACCCAGCTTACAGGCCCTGAGGCGCGGGGTACTCTCACAAGGAGTGGAAAGTTTCAAAAGATGCTGAGGGAGTACCTTGCCGACCATACCAGCGTGCTCCGTGATTCCTCTGTGCCTTTTAATTTTTGGGTATCCAAGCTGGACACTTGGAATGAACTTGTTCTGTACGCTTTGGAGGTCCGGGCCTACCCTGCTGCTATAGTGCTATCGGAGCGTGTTTTTAGTGCCGCTGGGGGAATTATAACTGATAAGCTCACTCGCCTGTAAACTGACAATGCTGACAAGCTGACCCATATCAAAATGAACAAGGGCTGGATTGGGCCAGACTACTCATCACCACCAAATGACAGCAAAGTAACATAAAGTCAAATCCACTGTGTTATTTCGGGAGGTGTATTACCATGCACCGCTGCACACAAACATGTTTATACGCTTACTCAATTCGGCTTTTTTTTTGCTCTTCTTCTTATACTCAGCCTCCACCACCACTATACCACCAGGGTGACCGTGGTCTGTGTTGCCAGCATTGCAAGTTTCTCCGTCCTAAATTTTGGCAGCTTTTGATTGGAAGGCATAGGCAAAGACTATGGGAGACCCACTCCCCAATAATGGGAATAATGTTTTTAATATGCTGTACTGCATGGATCTCGTAAGGGGCATTAAAACCGTCTTGTTAAGCTAGTGTGACCTCCACCACATTTCCAAGGGGCATTAAAACCATCTTGTTAAGCTACTGCAACCTCCACGTCTCTTCCAAGGGGTATTAAAACCATATTGTTAAGCTAATGCGACCTCCACCACTTTTCCCAGGGGCATTGATATTGTATTTTTATTCCACTGCGAACTCCACCATTCTTTCAAATGGCATTGCATTTCCTCCTAATTTTAGTCAGCTTTTGCTTTTCAATGCATAGGCGAACAATAAGTGAGACCCACTCCCCAATAATGGGTTGAAGGTTTTTAGTATGCTGGAATCCACATCTGTTTCAAGGGGCATTGCAGTTCCTCATAATTTTTGGAAAGCCTTCCATTCACTGCTTAGGCCAACAGTGCACAGGAGACCCAGTTGCTATAAATGGAAAAAATGGTTTAGTTAAGGCCCTCTGACCTCCATGTCACTTCCAAGGGGCATTGGAGTGCCTCGAAAATTTTGGTAGGCATTGCAATCACTGCATGCCCTATAACTGTGTAGCCGAACCTCTCCTTTTGGTACAGAAACATATCCTACTAGACATTTGTGGTTGACTAGCCTGATATTGATGTGAATGGTTCCTGTTCCTCCTGACAGGAGAAATAGGGGCGGCTGGGGACCGTGTGTGGACACCCTGCCGCTGGGCGGCTGGGGACCGAGTATGGACACCCAGCCACCCCCTGGCGGCTGGGGACCGAGCGTGGCCACCCGGCCGCCGGGCGGCTGGGGACTAAGTATGGATAACAGGCCTCCGACGCAGCTATGACATGGTGGCCGGCTTCTGCCTCTACATGCCTAAAAGGCCCAATTTCAAGTGCAAGCAAGCTAGCAGTATGGTATTGCAGCCTGTGGGTGGGTGAGTGGCAGGTTGCACACTTACGCTTGCATTCCAAGAAAACAAAACAGATGCTAACTTCTATCATCATCATTATCATCATGCTCCTCACCTTGGCACGCTCAACTCCCCTGATTGAGAAGCCAGGGCCCACCGGAGGAGTCTGGTTCTCTGGTGGGCTTGTCCAATGCTGCCCTAAAACAGGCCAGGCTAAGAAAAGTGTGTGGGGGATGTTCCAAGGAGAAATAGGGGCGGCTGGGGACCGTTTATGGACACCAGGCCGCCCCCAGGTGGCTGGGGACCGTGTGTGGACACCCGGCCACAGAGCGGCTGGGGACCGAGTATGGACAGTCGGCCGCCCCCTGGCGGCTGGGAACCGAACATGGGACACCCAGCCACCGGGCGGCTGGGGACTGAGTATCGATACCTCACTGCCAAAGCAGCCATGAGGTAGTGGCCAGTTTCGGCCTCCTCCAAACTAAAAGGCCCCATTTCAAGTGCAGGCAAGCTAGCAGTATGGTATTGCAGCCTGGGGGTGGGTGGGTGGCAGGCTGCATACTTGCGCTTGCATTGCAAGGAATGGGGGTGGTACAATTGAACACTGCCCTGGAACAAGGACTTGCACGGGTTAGTTGCAAGTCTGCATCTTCTGTTGCGGCAAGGATCACTTCTGATGGGCACACTTTTAGGCAGTGACCTGGGTGTCAGAGATGCTTCCAGGGGTCTTCCCCATGCTGTTCCCATGTCTTTTCAGCACTGTATGCATGTGTCACACAGCACATGGCCAGATAAGATTGTAAAATGTTAAAATGACATTTCCCGGTGAATGCATTTGTCACGGTTGAAAGCAATACAAACGTGCAAAAACGCATAAAAAAATGCTACTTGTGTATACAGCCCAAGGTGTGGAGGAGTATTTTTGTTTTTGGTTATTTATTTTACCTTATACACAAGCCTTTACCCGGGAAAGGAAGTTCCTTAACATATTTCACAGAAAAAAAGTTTGTTTCATTTTTGAACATTTTATTGTGAGCCCGTAAAAGTGGCTTAATACCTCTGACCACGTTGTTGACCGCAGTGACCTGAGGGTCAGAAATGCTTCCTGGTGCGATGCCCATGCTGTCCCCATGTCTTTTGAGCACTTTCACTATCGTTTTGGGCACTTATTAGGCTTTCTACAGACTTCCGGGGGTGCCGACGCAAAAATGCTCTTGTCTCCCATAGAATAACATTGGACTCGTTGCTCTGGTCGAGCACCCGAGTTTCACGGCGAAATCGGCCCGAGCTTCGAGCACCCAAGCATTTTAGTGCTCGCTCAACACTAGTGATCAAGCTTCAAAAGTTTGGAAATTTCAAGACTGCTGCATCCCTCTGCAAGACATCTCACAATTTTGGACTTTTCAGAGTCCGTCAAATCTCCCTTCTGACCCATTTTGCCAAAGGAAAGGAAGTTGCCTAACAATTAAGCACACCTTATATAGGGTGTTGATGTGATTAGTCAACACCCCTCCTCATTACAGAGTTGCACATCACCAGATTTACTTAATTGGTAGTTGGCTCTCAAGCCTATGCAGCTTGAAGTAGGACAACATGTATAAAAATTATCATGTGATCAAAACACTCATTTGCCTAATAATTCTAATAATTCTGCACACAGAGTATATATATATATATATATATATATATATATATATATATATATATATATATATATATATATATATATATATATATATATATATATATATATATATATATATATATATATATATATATATATATATATATTTATTTATATATTAGGTTAACAGCAGCTCAGATTAGAGACCAGGTCAATGCCACACAGAGTTCTAGCAGAAGACACATCTCTACAACAACTGTTAAGAGGAGACTTTGTGCAGCAGGCCTTCATGGTAAAATAGCTGCTAGGAAACCACTGCTAAGGACAGGCAACAAGCAGAAGAGACTTGTTTGGGCTAAAGAACACAAGGAATGGACATTAGACTATTGGAAATCTGTGCTTTGGTCTGATGAGTCCAAATTTGAGCTCTTTGGTTCCAACCACCGTGTCTTTGTGCGACGCAGAAAAGGTAAACGGATGGACTCTACATGCCTGGTTCCCACTGTGAAGCATGGAGGAAGAGGTGTGATGGTGTGGGGGTGCTTTGCTGGTGACACTGTTGGGGATTTATTCAAAATTGAAGGCATACTGAACCAGCATGACTACCACAGCATCTTGCAGCGGCATGCTATTCCATCCGGTTTGCGTTTAGTTGGACCATCATTTATTTTTCAACAGGGCAATGACCCCAAAAACACCTCCATGCTGTGTAAGGGCTATTTGACCAAAAAGGAGAGTGATGGGATGCTGCGCCAGATGACCTGGCCTCCACAGTCACCAGACCTGAACCCAATCGAGATGGTTTGGAGTAAGCTGGACCGCAGAGTGAAGGCAAAAGGGCCAACAAGTGTTTAGCATCTCTGGGAACTCCTTCAAGATTGTTGGTAGACCATTTCCGGTGACTACCTCTTGAAGCTCATCAAGAGAATGTCAAGAGTGTGCAAAGCAGTCATCAAAGCAAAAGGTGGCTACTTTGAAGAATCTAGAATATAAGACATATTTTCAGTTGTTTGACACTTTTTTGTTAAGTATATAATTCCACATGTGTTAATTCATAGTTTTGATGCCTTCAGTGTGAATGTAGAATTTTCAAAGTCATGAAAATACAGAAAAATCTTTAAATGAGAAGGTGTGTCCAAACTTTTGGTCTGTACTGTATATATATATATTTTAAATTAAAGTGTTAGGACATCAGATAAAAGGACAATGCTAAAAACAATATCTTATCATGGCTTAAGAAAAATGTGACATCCTACTGCTATGTCAAGTACAAAATAACCATAATGGCAAATTTCCAATGAAAAATGTGTTCACAAGACCCCCCTCACCGAAAAAAAAACAATACTGAAAGAGGACATGAAAAAATTATAAAATGGGCCATAGAGGACAGTAGCTTAATAATACTGAGATTGTACATATCATATATAGGCAGAAAACCATAGGTACTGATAATTCACCAATATGTCGAAACAAAAAGTAAAGTGGTAACCCCTCTGAATTGAACATGTCCAGTAGATAAAAAACAATAATTCCTTATTAACACACTAAACATCTAAGACAAATATTAAATATGCTATAGATATCGGTTTGTTGAAAATAAACGAATGCATTAAACAAAGCTCAAGACTACAGTATATATTTAATTATTTGAGATATTGGAAAGAAGAAACCTGAACCAACATATCCAGAGTCCAGGGGGATGTCCAGATGTTAAATAAACCATGGCAGTGATCATTGGAGCACAAAATGCTGCCTGTGGTCTGGTGTCCACAAACAAAATAAATGATCTGAGGTTAATAGTAGTGTTGAGCAACCCCTGTGGTGTTCGAGTTCAGTTTGGTACGTCGAACACCCATATGTTCGCCGAACTGTTCGTCGAACACCTTCGAACACCATTAAAACCAATGGCAGGCAAACAAAAACACATAGAAACAAAGAGAAAACACCTTCAAAAGGTGTCCAAAAGCTGACAAACTGCTCAGAAGACATAACTAACACATGGAAAACTGACAAGCACATATAGTCATGCGAAAAGAAAAGAGGTGGAGGAGTAAAAGGAGGGGGAGACACAGATATAGGCATGTCATGCCCTTCTAAAACCAAAAAAGTGCGAAGCCGACACGGCCAGTCCGCTCCTGCCCGTGTGACTTCCGTGTCGCCGGCTTTGTGCCAGAGCCGCGGTGGACCTGACGGCCAGCCCCCTCTCCCAATACTGGTGTCTGTCCGCTGGTGGGTCTAGCGAGCCCCCCCGAGGTGGAGGCAGGTATAATCTTTTTAATTCTAATTGTCTCTCTAATTTGAATGAGTACACTTTAAATCCTTTTACAAGGATCTATTGAAGGGAAAGTCTCATGCCAGCAGCCGCGGTAATTCCAGCTCCAGTAGCGTCTACTAAAGCTGCTGCAGTTAAAAAGCTTTTATAAGGATCGAGCTTGGCAGTCCACTGCAAGGCGTCTTACCGCCAGTCCCAGCCCCTGTGCCTTGGGGTGCCTACCCGATGCTCTTCACTGAGTGTCCCATGGTCCCGAAGCATTTCCTTTGAAAAAATTAAGTGTCCAAACTACAGGTGGTGTAGCTTGCTTAACAGCCGGGATAATCCGCTGACTAGCAGACACTGCTACTAGGCACAAAGTATTTCCTGGGCTAGATGCAGTTAAAAATTTGTAATTAGATTCTCTCGTTGGATGCTGAGAAAGCATTCCATAGAGTCTCCTGGCACGCCATATATGATTCTCTTAAAAAGCTTGGGGTAGGGGTCTAGGGGACCCTTTTATAGCCAAAATCACGGCCCTGTATCACAATACGTCACCTAGGCTGAAGATAAATGGAACTGTAGCACCCTGAGGGCTCGGTTGCTACAGACGTATTGCACCTCACCCAGAGGTGTGATATCTCACTCACAGGTAAGGATGGAGTGTGGATCAGGACCCGACACCTGCATGCATTACACCACATTGCCGTGGGGCAGGGCGACCAATATGCCCCTGAGATGGGCACGACAGTCCCTGTCCCTGGCTGGAGTGGGGGGAGGGAACACTGAGGAAGGGGAACCCTGTAGTGCAGGAGCAGGGAGGAAGCAGTTCCTGGGTGCATTGAGAAGGGAGTATAAAAGGTGGGCACCATCTTAGTTCAGTGCAGAGAAGTCTGAGCAGAAGTTGCAGGGAGCAGGGGCTCTGCATGATCTCTGCTCCGGAGGCGGGCCTAGTAACAGAGGCCCAGGCCTGAAAGAGGGAGAAGGAAGAAAGAGGAGCGGAGAAGGCTCCAGGAACGAGGAATGAAGGGATCCCAGGGGTGTGGAGGGGCGAGTCGCCACCGCACGCCCGAATCCACCTGCGTGGAGGGGTCAGGCCAAAGGGGGAGACCGGTCCCCGAACTTGTGGAGGCAGGAAACGACCCTCAGCTAGAAACCGGAGGCTCTGACATTTTATGTGGCGCAGCCCCTCGCTACACCCGCTAGGAAGGCACCACATAGGGTCAGGGAAACTGGCGCCAAGTTTACCAAGAGGAGGCCCGAGGCAGCCGGACAGAAGTGTTGGTAAGAAAGGCCAGACAAAGGACACACAAAGGGGGTCCTGTGAAGTGCTCCAAAGTTATCTGGGAGTTGTCTGAGCCCCTCACCTGGTGAGCACAGTACGACGTGGGCAGCCGTTACCTGCAGACGTGGTCTGGATAATAAGAACTGTGAGTAAAGGCCCTGGACTGCATCACTGACTCCGTGTCGTTACTGCTGCTGCCCTGCACCATCACCCCCATCCTCCGCATACACTGCCCTGAGGCTATACTCCTCCCGTGGGGAGTTATGCTACGCTCTGCTGCACCCACAACACCAGCCTCAGCGGTCTGCCCTGTAGCGGCGGTTCACTCTGACCGCAATCCACCGGTGGCGTAGTCGGACATTTAAACATCAAAACCACATAAATAGTTCCGCCACTGGTTTGACCGCCCTGAGCCACGGAACCGGGACGCCGCCACGAAGACTACAACCACCAGCATTCACCAAAAGGGTCCGGCTCCGGGTGTCCCAAGGCCCAGGGGGTGCGTCAGAACATTTTCATCACCTTTCACAATCACCAATGGGACAAGGCAGGGATGTCCTCTGTCCCCTCTCTTATACATCCTAGTGACGGAGCACCTGCTCTCATCAATTCGCCATAACCCCAATATTTGTGGAAAAGCACATGTACACTGCGTTCCAAATTATTATGCAAAAAGTGTTTAGGAGTGATAAGGGAAGAATTTGTTTGTCAGTTAAACTCATTGATGGTGATGTGTGTCAGGGCTCTTTATATCACTGTAAGCAATTGCAGACACCTGTGCTAATTAGTTTGGCAGGTGTGTCCAATGAAAGGCAAGACTACTTAAGAAGGCTCTCTCACATTATTAAGCAGCCTACATTTTCTGCCAAAATGGGAAAGAAAAAGGATGTGTCGGCTGCTGAGAAGCAACAAATTGTGGAGTGTTTAGGTCAAGGCATGACTACAATCAACATTGTGCGATGATCAGGATGAAGTGTCTTGGCAATCAAGAAGTATGTAGCTGATTCACAGTACACACGTGTGCGTGCTGATAAGGGCAAATTGAGGACTCTTTCCTACAGGCAATTACGTCAGGTTGAAAGAGCAGCGGCAAAAAAGCCTTGTCATAGCAGCAGACAAGTTTTTGAAGCTGCTTGTGCCTCCAACGTCCCCCGAACAACAAGATGCAAGGTCCTTCAGAGGTTTGCAGCTGTGCATATGCCATCCTGTCGACCTCCTCTATCCACTTCACACAAGCAGAAACGGCTCCAGTGGGCCAAACATTACATGAAGACTGATTTCAAAACTGTTTTGTTCACGGATGAGTGCCGTGCAGCGCTCGATGGTCCAGATGGATGGAGTGGAGGATGGCTGGTTGATGGACACCCCACGCAAACACGGCTACAGCGCCAACAAGGAGGAGGTGGAGTAATGTTTTGGGCTGGAATCATGGGGAGAGAGATTGTCGGCCCCTTTAGGATCCCTGAAGGCGCTAAAGATGAACTCCATAATGTATGTGGATTTTCTCAAACAGCACTTCCTGCCATGGTTCAAGAAGAAGAACCGTGTATTTCACAGCAAGATCATTTTTCTGCATGATAATGCACCATCTCATGCTGCACATAAAACATCTGCATCTCTGGCTGATATGGGCATAAAAGGGGACAAACTTCTGGTGTGACCCCCATGCTCCCCTGACCTCTACCCCATTCAGAACCTTTGGAGCATCATTAAAAGGAGTGTCTATGATGGCGGGAGGCAGTTCACATCTAAGCAACAGCTCTGGGAGGGTATTCTGTCCTCATGCAAAACAATTGAAGCAGAAACCATCCAAAACCTGACAAATTCAATGGACGAGAGAGTTCAGAAGCTCCTTTCGAACAAGGGGTCCTATGTGAAAATGTAACATCACCTAAAATAAAGTTTTGAGTTGAAAACTGTTTGATTTCAGTTTCTAACAACCTGCTAATGCTTATAATTTCAAAAATGACCATTTTTTTGGTCTTTATTAAAATGAAAAGGTTGATCGAAAAGTTTGGGGGATCTAAGAGTGTGGCAACCCAGTAGTCATGATTACTTCGAATTCTGACAATATGAGGGTCATGCTGCAGGTAGTGCAGCAAGAAGGCACTTATGTGTCTTGCGCATCTCGGAGCCCCAAAATTATTTTCCGGGCTAGATGCAGCTAAAAATTATTTTTAATTTTAAATCTGGTGAAGCTTATTATAGATGGCCTAATAGGATCAGTGCTGCACACTGCTACAAAGCCCAAATTATTTTCCAGTCAAGATACAGATAAACATGATTAGTAATTTGAAAGCTTAAAACGTTTGGTAGGGTGATTTTAACCAATCATCAAGCTTTTACTCTCCCCAGGATGACACAGGGGTAGAAAAGTCGTTTCGGATCCATGATTTGTTCATCTTTATGAACGCGAGTCTGTCTACATTATCAGTGGAGAGCCGCGTGCGCTTATCTGTCAGCACACCACCAGCAGCGCTGAACACACCTTCAGACAGAACGCTGGCTGCGGGGCATGACAAGATCTCCAAGGCGTAAGTGGCTAGCTCCGGCCATTTATCCAGATTGGAAGCCCAAAAAGAGCAAGGGTCCAGTGACACAGTCGTGGCTTCAATGTTTACTTGGAGATACTCCTGTACCATCGTCTCTAGGCGTTGACAATGTGTCAGACTTCTTGTCTCCTGTGGCCTTGCAAAGGATGGGCTAAAAAAGTGGTGAAATGATTCCGCAAAATTGATGTTACCAGCAGATACTGTGGTTCTGTTACGGTTTGAGTGCTGAACACTTGACGGTCCCACGGTTGGCAAGTTGGAACTGTGAGATTCACTACGTGCACCACTGGTATTTTGTGGAAAAGCACATGTAAGATTCTGCAACAGTCTCTGCTGATACTCCTGCATGCGTGCATCCCTTTCTATGGCAGGAATAATTTCTGCAAATTTACTTTTGTACCGGGGATCTAACAGTGTGGCAACCCAGTAGTCAGGATTATTTCTAATTCTCACAATTCGAGGGTCATGTTGCAGGTAGTGCAGCAAGAAGGCACTCATGTGTGTTGCGCATCCAGGAGCACCAAGTCCCTGTTGTGTTGGTGGCGAGGTAACAATCATGCTTCCTTCCTCTGTCCTCTCCCCCCAACCTCGCACAACAGAAATGTGATCAAGGTCTCCCTCATCTGATGAGTCTTCCATCAGTTCGTCCTCCACTTCTTCCTGGGCTCCTGCACCTTCCTCACTAGTTTGGCTGCTACCATGCGCCCTGGTAAAACCATCTCCCCCACCCTCACATGCCTGCCGCCTTGGTGCTGCCGACCTTCTGGACCTTGCAGATGTTAGCCCTTCCGCATACAACTCCTCCTCCTCTACTTCCTCCACCTCCTCTTGTGCCACCACCTGACTCCGAATTCTGTTTAACATGTGCTCCAGCATGTAAATCACCGGAATAGTCATGCTGATAATGGCATCGTCAGCACTAAACATCTTCGTCGCCATTTCAAAACTGTGCAGAAGGGTGCATAGGTCCCTGATCTGAGACCACTCCTCCAGCGTGATTTGCCCCACCTCTGAATCTCGTTGGCCCAGGCTATACGTCAGAACGTATTGCACCAGGGCTTGTCGGTGCTGCCACAGTCGCTGCAACATGTGCAGAGTTGAATTCCACCGGGTAGGCACATCGCATTTTAGCCGGTGAAGTGGCATGCCCAACGACTTCTGTAGAGATGTAAGTCGCTGAGCTGCGGGATGCGAACGGCGGAAGTGAGCACACAGCGACCGTGCCCTCTGCAGAAGGCCATCTAGTCTGGGATAGTGGGCTAAAAATTGCTGGACAACCAGGTTCAACACGTGAGCCATACAAGGCACGTGTGTGACATTGCCCCGGCGAAGGGCCGCACCCAGGTTTGCAGCATTGTCGCACACGGCCTTCCCTGGTTTCAGGTCCAGTGGAGACAACCATTCATGAAATTGGTTCTCCAGAGCTGACCACAACTCCTCAGCTGTGTGACTCACATTTCCCAGACATTTCAATGTAAAACCGCCTGATGACGTTGAGCCCTACTGCCAGCATAGTAAGGAGGTGTGCAGGATCCCTTCTGCGCAGTTAGAAAGCTTGTGGCATGACCAGACAGGCTTTGGGTGCAGGTGGAAGACCGAGAGGAGGTTGAGGAAGCAAAAGCAGTGGAGAAACTTTGACATAAAGAGGATTGACGCACAACTCGTGGGGACGGCAAGACTTGGACAGCAGCCCCTTGTCCTGCTGTCACCATAGTTACCCAGTGCCCAGTCAGCGACATGTAACGCCCCTGTCCATGCCTACTCGTCCAAGTGTCTGTGGTGAAATGCACCCTGTCACACACAGAGTTTCTCAAAGAAGCGGTGATGTTGTGTGCGACATGCTGGTGGAGCGCAGGCACACCTTTCTTTGAGAAGTAGTGCCGACTGGGCATCTGGTACTGGGGCACTGCGACGGACATAAGGTCTCGAAAATCCTCTGTGTCCACCAGGCGGAAAGGCAGCATTTCTGTAGCCAAGAGCTTGCAGATGGTGAAATTCAACCTCTTAGCTTTCTAATGGCTAGGAGGAAATGGTCTTTTACTTGTCCACATCTGAGGGACCGAGGGCTGGCTATTGTGCTTAGACGGGGTTGATAAGGGTGTCCCCGGCAAACTGCCGGTCTGTGAGGAAGATGCAGGCGGACATGTTAGGTTGCCTTGATCCAAAGGTGGTGCTATCAATGTCGGACAGAGCTCAAGACCAGCTGGTGTTACCACCTCCAAAGAAAATGATGACCTGCCAATCACGCTGGCTGTTGCGGGTAAAGAGGTGGCAGGTCTGCGCCCCAAAACAGGTGTGACTGCTGTCCCCCCAGTCACAGAGGATGAAGAGGCCGCGGATGCACAAGATATGGCAGACGGTGGTTGGCCCGGCCGGCTAGGCCGCATTGTAGCACACTGAGCTTCCCACTGCAACTTATGCTTCATGTCCATGTGCCGGTTCATGCATGAAGTACTCAAACTATGTATTTTTTGGCCTCTACTTAGCTTTTGCTGACAAATGTTACAGATAACACGAGTTGGGTCATCTTTATCGATCTGAAAAAATGCCCAGGCTATGCAAGGCTTAGCACCCATGCGACCTGAAGAGCCACCATGACTTGTGGTGAGAGGCAGAGTTGTGTTTGAGGATGCAGTTGTTGACGTGCTTCCAGTACTACGTCTCTGTCCAGGTAGGCGCAACCTGACCTCGTCGTCACTAGCATCTTCCTCCACCTCCTCTGCTGACCTCATCTCTTGGCTGACTGTGGGTTGACAGTAAGTGGGATCTCCGACCTCATCATCATCACCCTGTGCGTTATCACACCCGTCGTCCTCAGAGCCAACCTGTTCCTGCCCTGACAAAAAACTAAAGTTGTCGCTCCAATCAGGTATTTGAGTCTTATCATCGTCTTCCTCATTGTCTCCACCAACAGGAGTTACAGTTTGGGAATGAGGGTCTACATTATGGTCAGAACCTTCTGCGTCTGGTCCTGGATCCGACTCAAAGATTCTGGGCATCAGTGCAGATCATTTCCTCGTCTGGATTCACAGAAGAGCTGGAGTCGACCTCTGATTCCCAGGCTATAGTATGAGTAAACAGCTCTGCAGACTCAACCATCTGTTCTACCTCATACTCAGACGGGCAGCTGGAGATTTGGGAGCTGTGAGGAAGCAAGTGTTATTTGGGTGACACCTTTGAGGACTGGAGTATTTGTGATGTGAAGTTGATGTGGAGGAGAGCCCACTTAAAGGAGCACTTGATATCCGTTGAAGCACCTGCTGTTTTTGTGCCTCATCTGGAATTTGTAGCGATTGGCGTGGCCGTAAGAAAGGGATCTTATCACATTGTCCGCTAAAAGAAGTAGACATTTTAGTTTGGCTGGAAGATGGTCTTTCTTCTGCAGATGTTACTGTTGCTTTAACACCTACCCCACGGACACAACCTTTTTTCCCCTTCCCAACACGCCTATTCCCCTTTCCACCAGCAGCAGGCCTTTTTCCACTCATTTTGGTGGTTAACTAATTCACAACTCTGGAGTTGTTTGTTTTTTTGTGCAATGGATGGTAACCGAGCAGAGCTGAGTGGCCAAACTGTGGTATTAGGCCAAAACTATTGGCCGAGTTAGATGCAGAAAAAAATTATTTTGAATTTGCAACCTGATGGAGGTCAGTATAGATGGACTAACAGAGAAAGTCCAACACACTACTAGAAGGCCAAATATTTTTTCAGAGGTAGATGCAGAAAAAAATTATATTCAGTTTGCAACCTGATGGAGGTCAGTATAGATGAACTAATAGAACAAGTCCCACACACTGCTAGAAGCCCAAATATTTTTTCAGAGGCACTGTAGATGCAGATAAAAATTAGTTTTAATTTGCAACCTGATGGAGGTCAGTATAGATGGACTAATAGAGAAAGTCCGACACACTACTAGAAGGCCAAATATTTTTTCAGAGCTAGATGCAGAAAAAAATTATATTCAGTTTGCAACCTGATGGAGGTCAGTATAGATGGATTAATAGAACAAGACCCACACACAGCTAGAAGCCCAATATTTTTTCAGAGGTAGATGCAGAAAAAAATATATTCAGTTTGCAACCTGATGGAGGTCAGTATAGATGGACTAATAGAACAAGTCCCACACACTGCTAGAAGCCCAAATATTTTTTCAGAGGTACTGTGGCTGCAGATAAAAATTAGTTTTAATTTGCAACCTGATGGAGGTCAGTATAGATGGACTAATAGAATGATGCTATGCCCAAAAGATTTTACTTCACTAGGTGCAGTAAAAAAATGGTATTCTATACACAGGTGGTATATCTTGCAACACAGATAGGCTACTCCACTGACTAACACACTCTGCAATAGGCCAAAAAGGATTAGCTTTGCTAGATTCAGCCAAATGCTGTGAAAAAAACTTGCACAGCACTGGCACAGACCTGCCTGGCAAAAACTGATAGGAACTCATGTAACCTAGTCCTGAAAAGGACTCCAATTACAATTAGTCTTTACTCCCACAACCTATCTATTTAAGAGCACAGACCTCCCTGATAAAAGTCGTAGGAAATGCTGTAACCTAGTCCTTAAAAGGACTGCAATCACAACTATTCCCTACTCCCAAGCTATCTGTATATTTGTGCGAAAATTGGCTTGAAATTAACAAGGTATAGCGCACACAGCAACAGCGGTGCCGTCTAACACGCAGCTGCAGCAGTGAGAAAATAGTGGCGACGGGGAAAATGGCTTGGTCTTATAGGGCAAGGACATGTGACATACACTGCCAATCACACATGCCCTTGCTTGTGTGAAAAAAAGCACTTCGCTCCGTGTGTGCGCTGCTGATAGGCTGACAGATTGCACCTCCCCACTGCAAATGCGGGAAAGAGAAAAAAAAAAAGGAGATCTTGATTGTTCCTGCAGAGATCCATCCCCTGCCCCTCCCCCCAACCCCGCTGTACACTCAAACTGCGTATTAACATTAATTTTCATCATTACTGAGAAAAAATCCAGTTATGATTTTGGTGCACGAACAGTTATCGAACATAACCTTGAACAGCCGAATTTTTCTCAAATTGTTCGTGTTCGCCGAACGGCTCGAACACCGCCCAAAACAGCTCGAATTTGAGATTGGCGAACAGTTCGAGTAGAACAACGCTCATCTCTAGTGTCCACCAGGCGGAAAGGCAGCATTTCTGTAGCCAAGAGCTTGCAGATGGTGAAATTCAACCTCTTAGCTTTCTCATGGCTAGGATGAAATGGTCTTTTACTTGTCCACATCTGAGGGACCGAGGGCTGGCTGTGTTGCTTAGACGGGGTTGAGATGGGTGTCCCCGGCAAACTGCCGGTCTGTGAGGAAGATGCAGGCGGACATGTTAGGTTGCCTTGATCCAAAGGTGGCGCTATCGATGTCGGACAGTGCTGAACACCAGCTGGTGTTTCCACCTCCAATGAAAATGATGACCTGCCAATCACGCTGGCTGTTGTGGGTAAAGAGGTGGCAGGTCTGCGTCCCAAAGCAGGTGTGACTGCTGTCCCCCAGTCACAGAGGATGAAGAGGCTGCAGATGCACAAGATGTGGTAGACGGTGGTTAGCCCGGCCGGCTAGGCCGCATTGTAGCACAGTGAGCATCCCACTGCAACTTATGCTTCATATCCATGTGCCGGTTCATGCATGAAGTACTCAAACTATGTATTTTTTGTCCTCTACTTAGCTTTTGCTGACAAATGTTACAGATAACTAGTGTTGAGCCACCCCCGTAGTGTTCGAATTTGGTTCGGTTCGTCGAACACCCGTGTGTTCGCCGAACTGTTCGTCGAACACCTTCGAACACCGTTAAAACCAATGGCAGGCAAACAAAAACACAGAGAAAACACCTTCAAAGGTGTCCAAAAGCTGACAAACTGCTCAGAAGACATAACACATGGAAAAGTGACAAGTACATATAGTCATGCGAAAATAAAAGAGGTGGAGGAGTAAAAGGAGGGGGAGACACAGATATAGGCATGTCATGCCCTTCTAAAATCCAAAAAGTGAGAAGCCGACACGGCCAGTCCGCTCCTGCCCGTGCCACCTCCGTGTCGCCGGGTTTGTGCCAGAGCCGCGGTGAACCCTGATGGCCAGCCCCCCTCTCCCAATACTGGTGCCTGTCCGCTGGTGGGTCGAGCGAGCCCCCCTGTGGTGGAGGCAGCTCTAAGCTTTTTAATTTAAATTGTCTCTCTAATTTGAATGTATACACTTTAAATCCATTTACAAGGATCTATTGGAGGGCAAGTCTCATGCCAGCAGCCGCGTAATTCCAGCTCCAATAGCATCCACTAAAGCTGCTGCAGTTAAAAAGCTTTTATAAGGATCGAGCTCGGCTGTCCACCGCAAGGCATCCTACTGCCAGTCCCAGCCCCTATGCCTTGGGGTGCCTCCTGATGCTCTTCACTGAGTATCCCATGGTCCCGAAGCATTTCCTTTGAAATAATTAAGTGTCTAAACTACAGGTGGTGTAGCTTGCTTAACAGCCGGGATAATCCGCTGACTAGCAGACACTGCTACTAGGCACAAAGTATTTCGTGGGCTAGATGCAGTTAAAAATTTGTAATTAGATACTCTCGTTGGATGCTGAGAAAGCATTCCATAGAGTCTCCTGGCACGCCATATATGATTCTCTTAAAAAGCTTGGGGTAGGGGTCTAGGGGACCCTTTTATAGCCAAAATCACGGCCCTGTATCACAATACGTCACCTAGGCTGAAGATAAATGGAACTGTAGCACCCTGAGGGCTCGGTTGCTACAGACGTATTGCACCTCACCCAGAGGTGTGATATCTCACTCTCAGGTAAGGATGGAGTGTGGATCAGGACCCGACACCTGCATGCATTACACCACATTGCCGTGGGGCAGGGCGACCAATATGCCCCTGAGATGGGCACGACAGTCCCTGTCCCTGGCTGGAGTGGGGGGAGGGAACACTGAGGAAGGGGAACCCTGTAGTGCAGGAGCAGGGAGGAAGCAGTTCCTGGGTGCATTGAGAAGGGAGTATAAAAGGTGGGCACCATCTTAGTTCAGTGCAGAGAAGTCTGAGCAGAAGTGGCAGGGAGCAGGGGCTCTGCATGAGCTCTGCTCCGGAGGCGGGCCTAGTAACAGAGGCCCAGGCCTGGAAGAGGGAGAAGGAAGGAAGAGGAGCGGAGAAGGCTCCAGGAACGAGGAATGAAGGGATCCCAGGGGTGCGGACGGGCGAGTCGCCACCGCACGCCCGAATCCACCTGCATGGAGGGGTCAGGCCAAAGGGGGAGACCGGTCCCCGAACTAGTGGAGGCAGGAAACGACCCTCAGCTAGAAACCGGAGGTTCTGACATTTTATGTGGCGCAGCCCCTCGCTACACCCGCTAGGAAGGCACCACATAGGGTCAGGGAAACTGGCGCCAAGTTTACCAAGAGGAGGCCCGAGGCAGCCGGACAGAAGTGTTGGTAAGAAAGGCCAGACAAAGGACACACAAAGGGGGTCCTGTGAAGTGCTCCAAAGTTATCTGGGAGTTGTCTGAGCCCCTCACCTGGTGAGCACAGTACGACGTGGGCAGACCCCCTGACGAAGGACGTGTGTCCGAAACGCGCGTCGTGGCTGCGCCGCTTGATGCCATTTATACACACTGGACTTCTGTGCAGGTAGATACACTTTACATTTGGGCTTACACACTGATTACTTTGGACTGTATGGATAAGCATGGGGTATATGTACTATTAAATGACATGGAGTACACGAGAATTTTCCTCTCCATACTGCCATGTACATATATATACATTTATGATTTGGCCATTCACATGTTTTCTTAGTTGCCATTTCGGTGATATAACCCCTTTCCGTTTGTCCCCTTCCTTCCATGTACTAACCTGCTTGATGTTTATCTATTCTTATTCATCTATATATCTTAGAGTCTAGTATATATTATAACATTGCTGTATGACTATTATAATGCGGCTTTCCTTGTGTATGTAGTGTCACTTTTACCATAATTTGAAAAAAGGTATTTTTGAATTGCTCTTGTTGTATTGGACCTATCATTCGGTGGTTCTCTTATATTACACTGCCCTGAGGCTATACTCCTCCCGTGGGGAGTTATGCTACGCTCTGCTGCACCCACAACACCAGCCTCAGCGGTCTGCCCTGTAGCGGCGGTTCACTCTGACCACAATCCACGGGTGGCGTAGTCGGACATTTAAACATCAAAACCACATAAATAGTTCCGCCACTGGTTTGACCGCCCTGAGCCACGGAACCGGGTCGCCGCCACGAAGACTACAACCACCAGCATCCACCAAAAAGGGTCCGGCTCTGGGTGTCCCAAGGCCCAGGGGGTGCGTCAGAACATTTTCATCACCTTTCACAATCACCAGTGGGACAAGGCAGTGATGTCCTCTGTCCCCTCTCTTATACATCCTAGTGACGGAGCACCTGCTCTCATCAATTCGCCATAACCCCAATATTAGGTGGATTGAGGTGGGAGCCACCGAGTACAAGTGCTCTCTATTTGCTGATGATGTCCTAGTATATATCACTCAATCACATATATCCATCCCTGCTGTTATGGCTGAAATAGATCACTTTGTTACATGGTAAAATTTTAAAATCAATGCAGCGAAGTCTGAGGCCCTCGATGTCTCCCTCCCCAAATCCATATAGGATTCCATCCAGTCCAACTTTCCCTTTGCCTGGCCCTCACAGGGTATCAAATACTTAGGAATTCCTATTCATAGAGACCTCTCCCATCTATGTTATCTTAATTTTGGGCCCTTTATTGAACAATTCCATACAGACCACGGTTGGCAAGTTAGAACTGTAAGATTCACTACGTGAACCGCTGGTGTTTTGTGGAAAAGCACATGTACACCGCGTTCCAAATTATTATGCAAAAAGTGTTTAGGAGTGATAAGGGAAGAATTTGTTTGTTTGTCAGTTAAACTCATTGATGGTGATGTGTGTCAGGGCTCTTTATATCACTGTAAGCAATTGCAGACACCTGTGCTAATTAGTTTGGCAGGTGTGTCCAATGAAAGGCAAGACTACTTAAGAAGGCTCTCTCACATTATTAAGCAGCCTACATTTTCTGCCAAAATGGGAAAGAAAAAGGATGTGTCGGCTGCTGAGAAGCAAAAATTGTGGAGTGTTTAGGTCAAGGCATGACTACAATCAACATTGTGCGATGATCAGGATGAAGTGTCTTGGCAATCAAGAAGTATGTAGCTGATTCACAGTACACACGTGTGCGTGCTGATAAGGGAAAATTGAGGACTCTTTCCTACAGGCAATTACGTCAGGTTGAAAGAGCAGCGGCAAAAAAGCCTTGTCAGAGCAGCAGACAAGTTTTTGAAGCTGCTTGTGCCTCCAACGTCCCCCGAACAACAAGATGCAGGGTCCTTCAGAGGTTTGCAGCTGTGCATACGCCATCCTGTCGACCTCCTCTATCCACTTCACACAAGCAGAAACGGCTCCAGTGGGCCAAACATTACATGAAGACTGATTTCAAAACTGTTTTGTTCACGGATGAGTGCCGTGCAGCGCTCGATGGTCCAGATGGATGGAGTGGAGGATGGCTGGTTGATGGACACCCCACGCAAACACGGCTACAGCGCCAACAAGGAGGAGGTGGAGTAATGTTTTGGGCTGGAATCATGGGGAGAGAGATTGTCGGCCCCTTTAGGATCCCTGAAGGCGCTAAAGATGAACTCCATAATGTATGTGGATTTTCTCAAACAGCACTTCCTGCCATGGTTCAAGAAGAAGAACCGTGTATTTCACAGCAAGATCATTTTTCCGCATGATAATGCACCATCTCATGCTGCACATAAAACATCTGCATCTCTGGCTGATATGGGCATAAAAGGGGACAAACTTCTGGTGTGACCCCCATGCTCCCCTGACTTCTACCCCATTCAGAACCTTTGGAGCATCATTAAAAGGAGTGTCTATGATGGCGGGAGGCAGTTCACATCTAAGCAACAGCTCTGGGAGGGTATTCTGTCCTCATGCAAAACAATTGAAGCAGAAACCATCCAAAACCTGACAAATTCAATGGACGAGAGAGTTCAGAAGCTCCTTTCGAACAAGGGGTCCTATGTGAAAATGTAACATCACCTAAAATAAAGTTTTGAGTTGAAAACTGTTTGATTTCAGTTTCTAACAACCTGCTAATGCTTATAATTTCAAAAATGACCATTTTTTTGGTCTTTATTAAAATGAAAAGGTTGATCGAAAAGTTTGGGGGATCTAAGAGTGTGGCAACCCAGTAGTCATGATTACTTCGAATTCTGACAATATGAGGGTCATACTGCAGGTAGTGCAGCAAGAAGGCACTTATGTGTCTTGCGCATCTCGGAGCCCCAAAATTATTTTCCGGGCTAGATGCAGCTAAAAATTATTTTTAATTTTAAATCTGGTGGAGCTTATTATAGATGGCCTAATAGGATCAGTGCTGCACACTGCTACAAAGCCCAAATTATTTTCCAGTCAAGATACAGATAAACATGATTAGTAATTTGAAAGCTTAAAACGGTTGGTAGGGTGATTTTAACCAATCATCAAGCTTTTACTCTCCCCAGGATGACACAGGGGTAGAAAAGTCGCTTCGGATCCATGATTTGTTCATCTTTATGAACGTGAGTCTGTCTACATTATCAGTGGAGAGCCGCGTGCGCTTATCTGTCAGCACACCACCAGCAGCGCTGAACACACGTTCAGACAGAACGCTGGCTGCGGGGCATGACAAGATCTCCAAGGCGTAAGTGGCTAGCTCCGGCCATTTATCCAGATTGGAAGCCCAAAAAGAGCAAGGGTCCAGTGACACAGTCGTGGCTTCAATGTTTACTTGGAGATACTCCTGTACCATCGTCTCTAGGCGTTGACAATGTGTCAGACTTCTTGTCTCCTGTGGCCTTGCAAAGGATGGGCTAAAAAAGTGGTGAAATGATTCCGCAAAATTGATGTTACCAGCAGATACTGTGGTTCTGTTACGGTTTGAGTGCTGAACACTTGACGGTCCCACGGTTGGCAAGTTGGAACTGTGAGATTCACTACGTGCACCACTGGTATTTTGTGGAAAAGCACATGTAAGATTCTGCAACAGTCTCTGCTGATACTCCTGCATGCGTGCATCCCTTTCTATGGCAGGAATAATTTCTGCAAATTTACTTTTGTACCGGGGATCTAACAGTGTGGCAACCCAGTAGTCAGGATTATTTCTAATTCTCACAATTCGAGGGTCATGTTGCAGGTAGTGCAGCAAGAAGGCACTCATGTGTGTTGCGCATCCAGGAGCACCAAGTCCCTGTTGTGTTGGTGGCGAGGTAACAATCATGCTTCCTTCCTCTGTCCTCTCCCCCCAACCTCGCACAACAGAAATGTGATCAAGGTCTCCCTCATCTGATGAGTCTTCCATCAGTTCGTCCTCCACTTCTTCCTGGGCTCCTGCACCTTCCTCACTAGTTTGGCTGCTACCATGCGCCCTGGTAAAACCATCTCCCCCACCCTCACATGCCTGCCGCCTTGGTGCTGCCGACCTTCTGGATCTTCCAGATGTTAGCCCTTCCGCATACAACTCCTCCTCCTCTACTTCCTCCACCTCCTCTTGTGCCACCACCTGACTCCGAATTCTGTTTAACATGTGCTCCAGCATGTAAATCACCGGAATAGTCATGCTGATAATGGCATCGTCAGCACTAAACATCTTCGTCGCCATTTCAAAACTGTGCAGAAGGGTGCATAGGTCCCTGATCTGAGACCACTCCTCCAGCGTGATTTGCCCCACCTCTGAATCTCGTTGGCCCAGGCTATACGTCAGAACGTATTGCACCAGGGCTTGTCGGTGCTGCCACAGTCGCTGCAACATGTGCAGAGTTGAATTCCACCGGGTAGGCACATCGCATTTTAGCCGGTGAAGTGGCAGGCCCAACGACTTCTGTAGAGATGTAAGTCACTGAGCTGCGGGATGCGAACGGCGGAAGTGAGCACACAGCGACCGTGCCCTCTGCAGAAGGCCATCTAGTCTGGGATAGTGGGCTAAAAATTGCTGGACAACCAGGTTCAACACGTGAGCCATACAAGGCACGTGTGTGACATTGCCCCGGCGAAGGGCCGCACCCAGGTTTGCAGCATTGTCGCACACGGCCTTCCCTGGTTTCAGGTCCAGTGGAGACAACCATTCATGAAATTGGTTCTCCAGAGCTGACCACAACTCCTCAGCTGTGTGACTCACATTTCCCAGACATTTCAAAGTAAAAACCGCCTGATGACGTTGAGCCCTACTGCCAGCATAGTAAGGAGGTGTGCAGGATCCCTTCTGCGCAGTTAGAAAGCTTGTGGCATGACCAGACAGGCTTTGGGTGCAGGTGGAAGACCGAGAGGAGGTTGAGGAGGCAGAAGCAGTGGAGGAACTTTGACATAAAGAGGATTGACGCACAACTCGTGGGGACGGCAAGACTTGGACAGCAGCCCCTTGTCCTGCTGTCACCATAGTTACCCAGTGCCCAGTCAGTGACATGTAACGCCCCTGTCCATGCCTACTCGTCCAAGTGTCTGTGGTGAAATGCACCCTGTCACACACAGAGTTTCTCAAAGAAGCGGTGATGTTGTGTGCGACATGCTGGTGGAGCGCAGGCACACCTTTCTTTGAGAAGTAGTGCCGACTGGGCATCTGGTACTGGGGCACTGCGACGGACATAAGGTCTCGAAAATCCTCTGTGTCCACCAGGCGGAAAGGCAGCATTTCTGTAGCCAAGAGCTTGCAGATGGTGAAATTCAACCTCTTAGCTTTCTCATGGCTAGGAGGAAATGGTCTTTTACTTGTCCACATCTGAGGGACCAAGGGCTGGCTATTGTGCTTAGACGGGGTTGATAAGGGTGTCCCCGGCAAACTGCCGGTCTGTGAGGAAGATGCAGGCGGACAAGTTAGGTTGCCTTCATCCAAAGGTGTGGCTATCGATGTCGGACAGCGCTCAAGACCAGCTGGTGTTACCACCTCCAAAGAAAATGATGACCTGCCAATCACGCTGGCTGTTGCGGGTAAAGAGGTGGCAGGTCTGCGCCCCAAAACAGGTGTGACTGCTGTCCCCCCAGTCACAGAGGATGAAGAGGCCGCGGATGCACAAGATATGGCAGACGGTGGTTGGCCTGGCCGGCTAGGCCGCATTGTAGCACACTGAGCTTCCCACTGCAACTTATGCTTCATGTCCATGTGCCGGTTCATGCATGAAGTACTCAAACTATGTATTTTTTGGCCTCTACTTAGCTTTTGCTGACAAATGTTACAGATAACACGAGTTGGGTCATCTTTATCGATCTGAAAAAATGCCCAGGCTATGCAAGGCTTAGCACCCATGCGACCTGAAGAGCCACCACGACTTGTGGTCAGAGGCACAGTTGTGTATGAGGATGCAGTTGTTGACGTGCTTCCAGTACTACGTCTCTGTCCAGGAAGGCGCAACCTGACCTCGTCGTCACTAGCATCCTCCTCCACCTCCTATGCTGACCTCATCTCTTGGCTGACTGTGGGTTGACAGTAAGTGGGATCTCCAACCTCGTCATCATCACCCTGTGTGTTATCACACCCGTCATCCTCAGAGCCAACCTCTTCCTGCCCTGACAAAAAACTAAAGTTGTCGCTCCAATCAGGTATTTGATTCTCATCATCGTCTTCCTCATTGTCTCCACCAACAGGAGTTACAGTTTGGGAACGAGGGTCTACATTATGGTCAGAACCTTCTTCGTCTGGTCCTGGATCCGACTCATAAAGATTCTGGGCATCAGTGCAGATCATTTCCTAGTCTGGATTCACAGAAGCTCTGGAGCCAACCTCTGATTCCCAGGCTATAGTATGAGTAAACAGCTCTGCAGACTCAACCATCTGTTCTACCCCATACTCAGACGGGCAGCTGGATACTTGGGAGCTGTGAGGAAGCAAGTATGATTGGGGTGACACTTCTGAGGACTGGAGTATTTGTGAAGTTGAAGGTGAGGTGGAGGAGAGCCCACTTAAAGGAGCACTTGATATCCGTTGAAGCACCTGCTGTTTTTGTGCCTCATTTGGAATTTGTAGCGATTGGCGTGGCAGTAAGAAAGGGATCTTATCACATTGTCCGCTAAAAGAAGTAGACATCTTAGTTTGGCTGGAAGATGGTCTTTCTTCTGCAGATATTACTGTTGCTTTAACACCTACCCCAAGGACACAACCTTTTTTTCCCTTCCCAACATGCCTATTCCCCTTTCCACCAGCAGCAGGCCTTTTTCCACTCATTTTGGTGGTTAACTAATTGACAACTCTGGAGTTGTTTGCACAAAAAACAATGGATGGGAACCGAGCAGAGCTGAGTGGCCAAACTGTGGTATTTGCCCAAAAGTATTGGCTGGGTTAGATGCAGATAAAAATTATATTGAATTTGCAACCTGCTGGAGGTTAGTATAGATGGACTAACAGAACAAGTCCCACACACTGCTAGAAGCCGAAATTGTTTTACAGAGCTAGATGCAGAAAAAAATTATATTGAATTTGCAACCTGATGGAGGTTAGTATAGATGGACTAATAGAACAAGTCCCACACACTGCTAGAAGCCGAAATACTTGTTCAGAGCTAGATGCAGAAAAAAATTATATTGAATTTGCAACCTGATGGAATTTAGGACAAAAAGGATTAGCTTTGCTAGATTTAGCCAAATGCTGTGAAAAAAACTTGCACAGCACTGGCACAGACCTGCCTGATAAAAGTGATAGGACCTGATGTAACCTAGCCCTGAAAAGGACTGCAATTACAATTAGTCTTTACTCCCAAACTATCTATTTAAGAGCACAGACCAGCCTGATAAAAGTCGTAGGAAATGATGTAAACTAGTCCTTAAAAGGACTGCAATCACAGCTATTCCCTACTCCCAAGCCATCTGTAGATTTGTGCGAAAATTGGCTTGAAATTAACAATGTATAGCGCACACAGCAACAGCGGTGCCGTCTAACACGCAGCTGCAGCAGTGGGAAAATGGTGGCGACGGGGAAAATGGCTGGGTCTTATAGGGCAAGGACATTTGACATACACTGCCAATGACACATGCCCTTGCTTTTGTGAAAAAAAGCAGTTCGCTCCGTGTGTGCGCTGCTGATAGGCTGACAGATTGCACCTCCCCACTGCAAATGCGGGAAAGAGAAAAAAAATGGAGATCTTCATTATTTCTGCAGAGATCCATCCCCTGCCCCTCCCCCCGGCCCGCTGTACACTCAAACTGCGTATTAACATTGATTTTCATCATTACTGAGAAAAAATACAGTTATGATTTTGGGGCACGAACAGTTATCGAACATAACCTCGAACAGCCGAATTTTTTTCAAATCGTTCGTGTTTGCCGAATGGCTCGAACACCGCCCAAAACAGCTCGAATTTGAGATTGGCGAACAGTTCGAGTCGAACACCGCTCATCTCTAGTTAATAGCTTTACTTATAACTGTTTATTAATCTAAGTGCAGTGTTGCTCCATCAGGAACAGGTAGTGACTCTACAAGAAGATGTTCCCCTTAAATACCTCATATAACAGCCAGGGTGGAGACAGCTGTATAATCACATAAGCAATTCCTGTTCAGCATGTATGCACAGGAGCAGACACCCCATTAGAGCTTCAGAGAGTTGAAGATGAGGCTTGGAACACAAGTTGGATATGTTCAAGCCATTACCTTCCCTCAGACAAGCATTAACCCCTTAGTCCAAGTTCACACGTTCAGTATTTGCTGAGTATTTTACATCCATATTTGCAAGCAAAAACAAGGTGAGGAACAATCAGAGGGAAAGTATGATAGAAACACGTCACTACTTCTGCATTTTTCACCCACTCCTGGTTTTGGCTTACAAATACTGATGTAAAATCTGGGTTCCCAGTGTTAAAGTTGACCAGTACCTCCTGTCAGAATGAAGCAAATGTGAACAGGTGCAAACTGCTGTGACTGCATTATGTAAAAACTAAAGAATACAACAACACAATAAGCCCGATTCATCATAGACTAATGTTATTCATGCCAGTTTTGATGAGAGGACATGCTGGAGTCAGAAGCTCCAGTTTCATGAAAAAGTGTACGACTCTTCTTGAATCTGGAGGGTCTGATCAATGGTGAGCAACTTCATACGTGACACCAGAAATCTCACTCCAGTAAGGGACTGCGGTGAGATTTTTGATGTATGAAGTGCAGCGACTTGTCATGAATTTAACGAGTTGTGGTGTCACACCACAACCGTGTCCTCAGCCCAGCTCCACCTATTTTGGCGAAGCTGTGAGAAACTGGAGTTAAATTGCCAAAAGTTGCTCTAAATCTAGTCGCAAGTCCAAGTTTCGCCTAAATTTTGCAACTTTTCAAAGCTTTTATGCCAAAAAAAGCTTTGTTGAGTTGGGCCCATTGTGCACTCCAAATTTTGTGTAAACATTGAATTTATTGATTCATTTAAATGTCAAATAAACTAAACTTATATCATTGAGGTACTTTTCATCACTCAAATTGGCCAATTAGTGACTACCAGCCACGACAAGGTGACCTTTTCTTGATGGATGCTTAACCCTTTCACAACCCTGGGATTTTGCGTTTTTTGCTTTTTCGTTTTTTGCTCCTCTTGTTCCCAGAGCCATAGCGTTTTTATGTTTTGGTCAATATGGCTGTGTGAGGGCTTATTTCTTGCGGGACAAGTTCTACTTTTCAACGCCCTTACTAGTTTTACCATATAGTGAACGGGAAAAAAATTCCAAGTGCGGTGAAATTGCAAAAATAGTGCAATACCACAGTTGTTTTTTATTTATTTTTTTACCACGTTCACTGAATGCTAAAACTTACCTGCCATTATTATTCTCCAGGTCATTATGAGTTCGTAGACACAAAACATGTATAAGTTCTTTTCTACTTAAGTGGTGAAAAAAAATTCCAAAGTTTGGTAAAAAAAAAAAAATAGCGCCATTTTCTAAGACCTATAGCGTCTCCATTTTTCAGTATCTGTGGCAGTGTGAAGGCTTATTTTTTGCGCACCGAGTTGATGTTTTTATTAATACCATTTCTGCATAGATCCAATGTTTTGTTCGCCCGTTATTGCATTTTATTGCAATTATGCGGCGACCAAAAAACGTATTTCTGGTGTTTAGAATTTTTTTCTCGTTACGCCGTTTACCAATCGGATTAATTTTTTTATTATATTGATAGATCGGGCGATTCAGAACGCGGCGATACCAAATATGTGTATGTAGGAGTTTTATTTTATTATTATTTTATTTTGAATGGTGTGAAAGGGGGGTGATTTAAACTTTTATATTTTTTTATTTTTTTAATATTTTTAAAAACTTTTTTTTTATTTTTACTTTTTGCTTGCTTCTATAGTCTCCATAGGAGACTAGAAGCAGCAACTTTCCGATCGCCTCTGCTACACACAGGGGACGAGTAGATCCCCTGTATGTAGCAGAAATGCTCCTGTGCTATGAGCGCCGACAACTAGGTGACGCTCATAGCGACCAGCTCATGACAACCACAGACGTCTCCTGCAGACCCTGGGTTGTCATGGCCACCCATCAGTGACCCGCGATCACGTGGCGGGGTCACCGATGGGCGGGGCTTAGTTAGCGCTTCCCGGAAGCGCGAGTTAAATGCCGCTGTCAGAGATTGACAGTGTTATGATCTGCTACAGAGACTAAGGAAAGGCAGGAGTTCTGTCCCTACAATAGAACTAAACTAGATCCCTACGATGTAACGGGGAACCTGATCCTGCGATCAGACCCGCTAAAGTCCTCGGCTAGTCTGAACGCAGACCTATAGATGTGGGGGAGGAATCCCTACAAGATCTAGGGACTGGAATAAGTTTGACACCTCCTAGCAGAAATAGTAGCAGTCAAAGACAAAACACACAACAAAAAGCAAAGAGGTAATAAGACCTAGCAAAACTAACAGAGTACGGCAATAGAGCAACAAGCTAGCTCAACAGTAGTAAATACAAATGAAGTCCAGAAAAGCCAGGAGGGCGGAGCCAGATTAAATAGGCAAAATGGTCATGTGACCAGCAAACTAAAAAAAAAAAACAACTAACAGGAGAGTTGTAACAGTACCCCCTCTTCTAAGAGGATCCTCCGGATCCCCTAGGCCCAGGCTTACCAGGAAACCTCCTGTTAAATGCTCGGACAAGTCTGGGGGCAGAAACATCATCCGCCCTCGCCCATGAGTTATCTTCAGGTCCAAAACCCTTCCAAGCAACGAGATACTGCAAACTCCCTCTATACCGTCTAGAATTTAGGATGCGGGAAATTTCATATCCCCCGTCCTCCACCACCGGAGGAACAGTGGCAGAGGCGTCACCATCCGACACATCAGCTTTTTTCAACAGAGAAACATGAAACACCGGATTAATCCTCCAGGACGTAGGAACCTCCAGCCTAACAGCAGATTGGTTAACTATCTGAAGTACCTTAAAGGGCCCTACGAACTTGGGACCCAATTTTTTTAGAAGGAATCATCAATTGCAGATTCTTAGAGGACAACCAAACCATGTCACCAACAGCAAACAAAACCTCTTGCTGTTTCCTATCAAAGTACCTCTTAGATTTTTTGCTAGCCTCCTGAAGATTACCACGCACATCCGTCCAAACTCTCTCCAAATCACCGGAAAAACTCTCCTCAGGCACAGCCGAAACCAATTTGGAAAATGACCCAAAAGACGGATGTCTCCCAGAACAACAAAAAAAAGGCGAACACCCAGCAGAAGAGGATGTATGGTTGTTAAGAGCAAATTCAGCAAGTGGCAGAAACTCAGACCACCCCTCTTGATTGTCTGCCACAAAACAACGCAAGAACTGCTCAACATCCTGGTTCTTCCTTTCTGTCTGGCCATTAGACTCAGGATGATATCTGGATGAAAACGACAAATGAACTCCCAACCTGTCACAAAAGGCATGCCAAAAACAAGCCACGAACTAAGGTCCCCTATCAGAAACAATGTCAGTAGGAACACCATGTAGTCTGACAATCTCCTTGACAAAGGCCTTAGCGAGTGTCTTAGCGCAAGGCAGTTTGATGAAGGGAACCAAGTGACACATCTTGCTAAAACGGTCCACGACCACCCAGATGACCGTGAAACCTTCAGAGGGAGGAAGGTCAGTAATAAAGTCCATAGCCAGATGTGTCCAAGGTGCACTAGGAACCTCCAGAGGGCAAAGCAACCCCGCAGCAGGAGCATGCGAAGACGTGGATCTTGCACACACAGTACATTGGCGCACCCACTTAATGACTTCCTTCTGCCATCCAGGCCACCAAAAACTGCGACCCACAAGTCTCTTGGTGTCAGAAATTCCTGGATGACCTGCCAACCGAGACTCATGACACTCAACAAACAAATCTCTCCTAAAGGTCCTAGGCACAAACAACCTCCCATGGGGAGTGTTAGATGGTGCATTCTCCTGTGCTTTAACAATCTCATCCTCCAAAATGGAGTCCAAAGCAGCAATCACAACACCTTCTTGTAAAATGGTCTCCTCCTCCTCCTCCTCAACACCGACCATGGGAGAAAAGCTGCGAGACAAAGCATCCGCTTTAACATTCTTGGTACCCGGGATGTAAGTAACGGAAAAATTAAACCGCGAGAAAAAAGGTGCCCACCTAGCCTGACGGGCATTCAAGCGCTTGGCAGCATCAAGATAGATCAGATTTTTATGATCAGTGAAAACCTGAACGGGAAATTCAGCACCTTCCAAGAGGTGACGCCAGTGTTCAAATGCGAGTTTAATCGCCAGCAATTCCCGATTACCAATATCGTAATTAAGTTCAGTCTCGGAAAATTTTTTTGAAAAAAAGGCACAGGGATGTACTCCATCCTTGTTTTCCTGAGACAACACCGCACCAACCCCCACCGAAGAAGCATCAACCTCAACCAAAAACGGCTTAGTCACATCAGGCTGCATAAGGATGGGAGCAGAGGTGAACCTCTCCTTTAAAAACACAAAAGCTTCAATGGCCTCAGAAGTCCACTGAACCGCATTAGCACCTTTCCTGGTGAGATCGGTCAGCGGTTTGACAATAATAGAAATTTTTTTTATGAATTTTCTGTAATAATTGGCGAAACCCAAAAACCTCTGTATCGATTTCAAACCAATAGGCCTAGGCCATTCCTGCACAGCTTGAACTTTAACCGGGTCCATCTCAAAACCTTCACTGGAGATAATGTAGCCCAAAAAACTAATTCTCTGTACAGCGAACTCACATTTCTCCAGCTTAGCAAAAAGTGAATTGTCCATTAATAACTAATACCTCACGTACGCTCCGCCAATGAGACTCCAGATCAAGCGAATAAATCAAAATGTCATCCAAATACACAACCACATTTTTGCCGATTAAAGGTCTAAGGATATCATTAATAAGATTCTGAAAAAATGCTGGAGCATTGGTGAGACCAAAAGGCATAACCAGATTCTCAAAATGACCCACAGGAGTGTTAAAAGCAGTCTTCCATTCATCACCCTCCTTCATGCGCAACAAATTGTATGCCCCCCGGAGATCAATTTTAGAGAACCACTTGGCCCCCACTAACTGGTTAAATAAAATCGGGAATCAATGGCAGTGGGTAAGGATTGCGTACAGTAATTTTATTAATCTCATGAAAGTCCAGACAAGGACGTAAACAGCCATCTTTTTTTTTTTTTACAAAAAAAAAACCAACAGCCACAGGAGACTTGGAAGGCCTAATGTGACCGGCGGCCAAGCTTGTCTGTATGTATTCCTCCAAAGCCTTTCTCTCAGGAATAGTAAGATTAAATAAACGACTCTTAGGAAGAGTCGCTCCAGGGACAAATTCAATGGTATAATCATAGTCTCTATGGGGAGGCAAAACCTGCGACTCCTCCTCAGAAAAACTCTCCAAAAATCCTGAATAGGTACAGGCAACTCCCCTCTATCCACAGCAGCAATGCGCCTGTTACAACACTTGTCATAACACTTAGGGCTCCAGGACTTAATTTCATTGGTAGACCAATCCAGCACAGGATTGTGCAATTTCAACCAGGGTAACCCCAATATTACTGGAGAAGGCAAATTATCCAATGCCACCAAATCTTCTTGATGAATACCATTAATAGTGAGGGGAAATTCACAGACCTTGTGAGTAACACTCTTCAAGGGGGAGCCATCGACAGAAACCACAGCAATAGGGGATGACAAAGTTTTAGGTTCTAATTTAAGTTTTTCCAAAAATCCCCCATCAATCACATTCAGAGTAGATCCACAATCCACAAATACCCGAAATTCAATTAATTCATCCTGAGCAGCAGTAGTGGCAGATAGGAATACTCCCTTAGAATTTAGACAGGCAATAAGGGCATGACTGACCATTTTTTTTTTCTTTCTTCATACGAAGCACACAGCTTTTAATAAAATGACCAGAATTTCCGCAATAGAATCACAAGCCTTCAGAAAGTCGGCGGTCGTATTCCTGAGAGCGGGGTGCCATCACCCCAATTTCCATTGGCTCTCCATTGTCAGCACAGAACCTCTCAGAACTCGAAGCTGACATAGCAGAGGATTTGCTCACATTAACCCTTTCACACAGTCTCCTGTCCACCCGCATAGTTAATTGCATTGCCTCCTGCAAGTTTCCAGGTGTGGGATAAACAATCAGTAAATCCTTTACCCTTTCACATAGCCCTGCAAGAAACAAGCTTTTCAAAGCAGAATCGTTCCACCCCACCTGGGCAGACCACCGACGGAAGTGAGAACAATATTTTTCCACATTACCTGATCCCTGCCTCAAACGTCTTAATTCAGACTCAGCAGATGAGACACGATCAGGATCATCGTACAACAAACCCAAAGCAGAAAAAAAACTATCCACTGATCTAAAGCACGAATCACTAGGTTGGAGAGAGAAGACCCATCCCTGAGGATCTTTGCGCAAAAGTGACATTATGAACCCTATGCGCTGTGATTCATCACCAGACGATCCAGGTCTCAAACGAAAATATAATAGACAAGCATTTTTAAAAGAAAAAAAATCTTGTTGTTCGCCAAAAAATAGATCAGGCAGACGTACCTTAGGTTCAACAAAATGCGCTCCAGAACAGCTACTCACGTGTTGTTGGAGCTTGGTCACCTCCAGAGAGAGTCCCTGCAAGCGTTGAGCCAAATCTTGCACCGAGACCATGATGGAAAACTGGAGGTCTTTCCTTAGAGAAAATTTTTTTTTTTTACTGGCTGGACTTACTGTTATGATCTGCTACAGAGACTAAGGAAAGGCAGGAGATCTGTCCCTACAATAGAACTAAACTAGATCCCTACGATGTAACGGGGAACCTGATCCTGCGATCAGACCCGCTAAAGTCCTCGGCTAGTCTGAACGCAGACCTATAGATGTGGGGGAGGAATCCCTACAAGATCTAGGGACTGAAATAAGTTGGACACCTCCTAGCAGAAATAGTAGCAGTCAAAGACAAACACACAACAAAAAGCAAAGAGGTCATAAGACCTAGCAAAACTAACAGAGTACGGCAATAGAGCAACAAGCCAGCTCAACAGTAGTAAATACAAATGAAGTCCAGCAAAGCCAGGAGGGCGGAGCCGGATTAAATAGGCAAAATGGTCATGTGACCAGCAAACTAAAAAAAAACCTAACAGGAGAGTTGTAACAGACAGCGGCATTTAACATGTTAACAGCCGCAGGTGGATCGCGATTCCACCCGCGGCTGTTGCGGGCACATGTCAGCTGTAATAATCAGCTGACATGTGCTCGGATCAGTGCGGGCTAACCGCCGGAGCCCTCACTGAACCAGGGGATTACAGTCTGTGCGTACTATTATGTCACAGGCTGTGTTGAGCGAGCACTAAAATGCTCGGGTGCTCGAAGCTCAGGTCGAGCACAATGGAATGCTCGGGTGCTCGACCCAAGCAATGAGCCCAATGTAAGTCTATGGGAAACTCGAGCATTTTTCTGGCGGCCCCCCCGTGCGGTCTGCAGAAGGTCAAAAATTGCCCAAATTGATGGGAACAGTGCTCAATTAAATGTCAGGCAGGCAGGCAGAATATATAGGCAGACAGGCAGGCAGGGCATATAGGAGGGTGCATGAAAAACATAGCAGGGCACTTGGAACACACTAGTGCCCTCCGATTTTCCTGCACTCGTCTCTTTAAAAAAGCCAGCCGGAAATTCATCAGCGGCATGCACCGGTACCCGACAATTTAGAACAGAAAGAATACAGCATCACACATATATTAGACAGATAGAAACATGTCAGTCACATATATAATGAGTACAGTGACAGTGTTGGTTACTGTACTTGTCATTTAGTGTTAAAATAAAGGATTTTTTTTAAAAAATTGGCGTGAGGTTTCCCGTAATTTTAGTCTCTAGCGGAGGTTAAGAAGACAGCTGGGGCAGATGTTTCAAGCCTGGGAAGGGGGTAATACCCACGGAGCTTCCCAGGCTACTAATATCAGCCACCAGCTGAATACCCAGCCTTTACTAGCTATTAAAATGGGGGACCCAAAAAAAACATGACGTGGGTACCCCCTATTTTAATTGCTAGCAAAGGCTAGGCAGACAGCTGGGGGCTTATATTAATAGCCCAGTATGGGTGCCATGAATATTGGCCCACTCCCAGGCTAGAAACACCAGCCGCCCCAGAAATGGCGCATCCGTAAGATGCGCCAATTCTGGCACTTAGCCTCGCTCTTCCCACTGCCCTGTAGCGTTGGCAGTGGGGTGAAAGGGCTTGAGTTGATGTCAGCTTATAATGCCAGCTGACATCAAGCCCAGGTTAGTAATGGAGAGGCGTCTATAATACACCCCCATTACTTACCCCACAGTGAAAGTTAAAAAAAAAAAACACAAACACCCAGAATAAAGTCATTTAATTGAAATAAAGACGCAATTATTTAACGTTCTAAATTAAACTCTACTTACCGTCATGCCCATTCCAGCTGAAGCCAACGATCTCCTGCAATAAAAGTAAAATAATAAACCAACCTCAGCCTTACCTTTCCATGGTTCCCAGAATGGCTTCTGCTCTGCTACATTGACAATACAGGCTGGATCACAGCATAACGCTGCCATCCAGCTTGCCATGCTGCAGACACCGAGAAGCTCCTCAGTGTCTGGCTGTGACGGCATCCAGATGAGCCGAGTTCATGTCTAATCAACTCAGCTCACTTCATGCACCTCACTGACAGCATGGGAGAATTCTCCTACGCATGCATTCTGCTACAATCCAGCCTGCCATCTCAATGCCATCCCAGAGTGGGAGAATTCTCCTGCTCAAGCGGTGGCATCATTTGCCTGCACTGCATGTGCAGGAGAATTCTCCCAAGCTGTCAGCGACGTGCATGAGGTGAGCTGAGTTCATTGGACATGAACTAGGCTCCTCTGGATGCCATCACAGGCAGACAATGAGGAGCTTCTCAGTGTCTGCGGCATGGCAAGCTGGATGGCAGTGTTCTGCTACGTTCCAGCCTGTCTTGACAATGTAGCAGATCTGAAGCCATCCTGGGAACCATGGAAAGGTAAGGATGAGGTTGGTTTATTATTTTACGTTTGTTGCAGGAGATCGTTGGCTTCAGCTGGAATGGGCGTGATGGTAAGTAGAGTTTAATTTAGAACAATAAAGAATTGTGTCTTTATTTCAATTAAAGGACTTTATTCTGGGTGTTTGTGTTTTTTTTTACTTTCACTATGGGGTTAGTAATGAAGGTGTCTTATGGACACCACTCCATTACTAACCTGGGCTTGATATCAGCTGGCATTATAAGCTGATATCAACCCCAACCCTATTACCCCACTGCCACCGCTACAGGGCAGTGTGAAGTGCGAGGCTAAGTGCCAGAATTGGCGCATCCTATGGATGCGCTATTTCTGGGGTGGCTGACGGCTTGTGTTTCTAGCTTTGGAGGGGGCCAATATTCATGGCACCCTTCCTGGGCTATTAATATCAACCCCCAGCTGTCTGCCTAGCCTTTGCAAGCTATTAAAATAGAGGGGGACCCCACATCATTTTTTTGGGGGGTCCCCCATTTTAATAGCTAGAAAAGGCTAGGTATCCAGCTGGGGCTGATATTAGTGGCCTGGGAAGCTCCGTGGGTATTACCCCCTTCCCAGGCTTCAAACATTTGCCTGTTAGAACCTTGCTCTTAGGTTTTTTCCTTTGCTGGTCACATGACCTTGTTGGCTTATTTAATCCTGCTCCGCCCTTCTGGCTTTGCTGGACTTCATTGTATAACTACTTTCTAACTAGCCTGTGCTCTGTATCTTACTCTGTTAGTTTGCTTGGTCTACGGACCTCAGTGTTCTATATATTTTGTTTGTTTGTCTGTCTGCTACTATTTCTGTTAGGAGGTGTCCCATTTTCCTCCCAGTCCTTAGTACTTGTAGGGATTCCTTCCCCACATCTATAGGTCTCCGTACAGACTAGCTTAGGACTTTAGCAGGTCTGATCGCAGGATCAGGTCCCCTGTTACATCGTAGGGATAAAGCTGAGTTCTATCGTAGGGACAGATCTCCTCTCTTTCCTTAGCTCTGGTAGCAGAACATAACAGTAAGTCCAGCCTGCAAATTCTCTAAGGAAAGATTTTTCTGTTCCATCATGGTGTCGGTTCAGGATTTGGCTCATCGCCTGCAGGGACTCTCTCTGGAGGTGACTGAGCTCCGTCAGCACGTGAGTAACTGTCCTGGAGCACATTTCTTGGAGCCTAAGGTATGTTTGCCGGATTTATTTTTTGGTGAACACCGAGAATTTTTTTCATTTAAAAATGCTTGCTTATTGTATTTTCGTTTGAGACCTAAGTCCTCTGGGGATGAATCCCAGCGCATAGGGTTCATAATGTCACTTTTGCGCAAAGAGCCTCAGGAGTGGGCCTTTTCTTTGCAACCTAGTGATACATGCTTCAGATCAGTGGATAGTTTTTTTTCTGCTTTGGGACTATTATATGATGATCCTGACCGTGTCTCATCAGCTGAGACTGAGTTGAGACGTTTGAGACAGGGATCAGGTAATGTGGAAAAATATTGTACTCATTTCCGTCGTTGGTCTACTCAAACAGGGTGGAACGATTCTGCTCTGAAAAGTCTATTTCTTGCTGGGCTCAATGAAAGGGTTAAAGACCTGCTAATTGCTTATCCTACACCTGAAGATTTGCAACAGGCTATGCAATTAGCTATACGGGTGGATAGGAGACTGCGTGCAAGGGTTAATGAGAGCAAATCCTCTGCTATGTCAGTTTCTGGTTATGAGAATGTGTGTACTAACAGTGGTGAACCGATGGAGATTGGATCGGTGGCACCTCGCTCTCAAGAAAAAGACCGTAGATTTTTTGAAGGCTTGTGTTTCTATTGCGGAAAATCTGGTCATTTGATTAAAGGCTGTGAGCTTCGAATGAAGAAAGAAAAAAAAATGGTCAGTCATGCCCGTATTGCCTGTTTAAATTCCAAGGGTGTATTTTTAGCTGCTTCCATGATTGCTCAGGAAAAATTAATGGAATTTCGGGTGTTTGTCGATTGTGGGTCTACTCTGAATGTAATTGATGGGGGATTCTTGGAAAGACTCAATTTAAAACCCAAACCTTTATCATCCCCCATTGCTGTAGTTTCTGTGGATGGTTCCCCTTTGAAGAATATTACTCTCAAGGTCTGTGAATTTCCTCTCACTATTAATGGTGTTCACCATGAGAAATTGGATTTGGTAGTTTTGAATAACTTGCCTTCTCCAGTAATATTGGGATTGCCCTGGTTAAAATTTCACAATCCTGTACTGGATTGGTCTAACAGTGAAATTAAATCCTGGAGCCATAAATGTTATGACAAGTGTTGTAACGGGCGTATTGCAGCTTTGGATAGGGGAGAATTACCTGTTCCTATTCAGGATTTTTGGAAAGTTTTTTCTGAGAAGGAATCGCAGGTTTTGCCTCCCCATAGAGACTATGATTGTTCTATTGAATTTGTCCCTGGAGCGACTCTTCCTAAAAGTCGTTTATTTAACCTTACTATTCCTGAGAGGAAGTCTTTGGAGGAATACATACAGACAAGTTTGGCCGCCGGTCACATTAGGCACTCTAAGTCTCCTGTTGCGGTTGGATTTTTTTTTGTAAAAAAAAAGGACGGCGGTTTACGTCCTTGTCTGGATTTTCGTGAGATTAACAAAATTACTGTACGCAATCCTTACCCACTGCCATTGATTCCTGATCTGTTTAACCAGTTAATGGGGGCCAAGTGGTTCTCTAAAATTGACCTTAAGGGGGCATACAATCTGTTGCGCATGAAGGAGGGTGACGAATGGAAGACTGCTTTTAACACTCCTGTGGGTCATTTTGAGAATCTGGTTATGCCTTTTGGTCTTACTAATGCTCCTGCATTTTTTCAGAATCTTATTAATGACATCCTTAGACCTTTGATCGGCAAAAATGTGGTTGTGTATTTGGATGACATTTTGATTTATTCGCCGGATCTGGAGTCTCATTGGCGGAGCGTACGTGAGGTATTACAGTTGTTAATGGACAATTCGCTTTTTGCTAAGCTGGAGAAATGTGAGTTCGCTGTACAGAGAATTAGTTTTTTGGGTTACATTATCTCCAGCGAAGGTTTTGAGATGGACCCGGTTAAAGTTCAAGCTGTACAGGAATGGCCTAGGCCTATTGGTTTGAAATCAATACAGAGGTTTTTAGGTTTCGCCAATTATTACAGAAAATTCATAAAAAATTTTTCTAGTATTGTCAAACCTCTGACCGATCTCACCAGGAAAGGTGCTGATGCGGTTCAGTGGTCTTCTGAGGCCATTGAAGCTTTTGTGTATCTCAAGGAGAGGTTCACCTCTGCTCCCATCCTTATGCAGCCTGATGTGACTAAGGCGTTTTTGGTTGAGGTTGATGCTTCCTCTGTGGGGGTTGGCGCAGTATTGTCTCAGGATAACGGGGATGGACTACATCCCTGTGCCTTTTTTTCAAAAAATTTTTCGGAGACTGAACTGAATTACGATATTGGTAATCGGGAATTATTGGCTATTAAACTCGCATTTGAACACTGGCGCCACTTCTTGGAAGGTGCGGAATTTCCCGTTCAGGTTCTTACGGATCATAAAAATCTGATATATCTTGATGCTGCCAAGCGCCTGAATGCCAGTCAGGCTAGGTGGGCACTGTTTTTCTCGCGGTTTAATTTCTCCGTTACTTACATCCCTGGTACTAAGAATGTTAAGGCGGATGCCTTGTCTCGCAGTTTTTCTCCCATGGTCAGTGCTGAGAAAGAGGAGAACATTTTACAAGAAGGTGTTGTGATAGCTGCTTTGGACTCCGTTTTGGAAGATGAGATTCTTAAAGCACAGGAGAATGCCCCATCTAACACTCCTAATGGGAGGTTGTTTGTGCCTGGGACCTTTAGGAGAGATTTGTTTGTTGAGTGTCACGAATCTCGGTTGGCAGGTCATCCCGGAATCTCTGAGACCAAGAGACTGGTGGGTCGCAGTTTTTGGTGGTCTGGATGGCAGAAGGAAGTCATTAAGTGGGTGCGCCAATGTACTATATGTGCTAGATCTAAGTCCTCACATACTCCTGCTGCGGGGTTGCTTTGTCCTTTGGAGGTTCCCAGTGCTCCTTGGACACATTTGGCTATGGACTTTATAACTGACCTTCCCCCCTCTGAGGGTTTTACTGTCATCTGGGTGGTCGTGGACCGTTTTAGCAAGATGTGTCACTTGTTTCCCTTCGTCAAACTGCCCTGCGCTAAAACTCTCGCTAAGGCCTTTGTCAAGGAAATTGTCAGACTTCATGGCATTCCTACTGACATTGTTTCTGATAGGGGTCCTCAGTTCGTGTCTAGTTTTTGGCGTGCCTTTTGTGACAGGTTGGGAGTTCATTTGTCGTTCTCGTCCGGATATCATCCTGAATCTAATGGCCAGACAGAAAGGAAAAACCAGGATGTTGAGCAGTTCTTGCGTTGTTTTGTGGCAGACAATCAAGAGGGGTGGTCTGAGTTTCTGCCACTTGCTGAATTTGCTCTGAACAATCATACATCTTCTTCTGCTGGTTGTTCGCCTTTTTTTTGTTGTTCTGGGAGACATCCGTCGCTTGGGTCGTTCTCCAAGTTGGGATCTGCCGTGCCTGAGGAGGAGAATTTTTCCGGTGATTTGGAGAGAGTTTGGACGGATGTGCGTGGTAATCTTCAGGAGGCCAACAGAAAATCTAAAGACTACTTTGATAGGAAACGACAGGAGGTTTTGTTCGCTGTTGGTGACATGGTTTGGTTGTCCTCTAGGAATCTGCGGTTGAGGATTCCTTCTAAGAAATTGGGTCCCAAGTTTGTAGGGCCCTTTAAGGTGCTTCAGGTTGTCAACCAATCTGCTGTTAGGTTGGAGGTTCCTACCTCCTGGAGAATGAATCCGGTATTTCATGTCTCTCTGTTAAAAAAAGCTGTTGTGTCGGATGGTGACGCCTCTGCCTCTGTTCCTCCGGTGGTGGAGGACGGGGAATATGAAATTTCTCGCATCCTTAACTCTAGACGGTATAGAGGTAGTTTGCAGTATCTTGTGGCCTGGAAAGGTTTCGGACCCGAGGATAACTCTTGGGTGAGGTCAGATGATGTTTCCGCGTCCAGACTTATCAGAGCGTTTCACAGGAGATTTCCTGATAAGCCTGGTCCTAGGGGATCCGGAGGATCCTCTTAGAAGTGGGGGTACTGTTAGAACCTTGCTCTTAGGTTTTTTCCTTTGCTGGTCACATGACCTTGTTGGCCTATTTAATCCTGCTCCGCCCTTCTGGCTTTGCTGGACTTCATTGTATAACTACTTTCTAGCTAGCCTGTGCTCTGTATCTTACTCTGTTAGTTTGCTTGGTCTACGGACCTCAGTGTTCTATATATTTTGTTTGTTTGTCTGTCTGCTACTATTTCTGTTAGGAGGTGTCCCATTTTCCTCCCAGTCCTTAGTACTTGTAGGGATTCCTTCCCCACATCTATATGTCTCCGTACAGACTAGCTTAGGACTTTAAAACCAGACAATGTGAACTGAGGTCTAAGATGGCAGACATACAAGAAACAGAGGCATGTTCACACTAGCAAATAAGAAGCAAGACAAAAATATATCTCATACCCTACCATAATTATATATAAATGTAAAGCAAAATTGCATAATAAATATAGGGTACTTAGTGAACTATTTTTGATCAAAAAAAGTATACAAGCCGTCCCACCAGCGGCAAGGTGACCCTAAATTGGGACGGTACCTATACTGCCTATATTAAAAACCTTACTGTATATCAAAGTTGAAGTAATGCATATAAAAGGGTAGACAAATAGGACCGGGTCCCAACTCCAGACCACCTAGGCCCGTGGTAAGCTACATATATACCAATCAGCTCAACAAAGGGCATGCCACACCCTTAAATTGCACAGAATGCAAACAAGTCAAAAAACCAGACAATGTGAACTGAGGTCTAAGATGGCAGACATACAAGAAACAGAGGCATGTTCACACTAGCAAAAAAGAAGCAAGACAAAAATATATCTCATACCCTACCATAATTATATATAAATGTAAAGCAAAATTGCATAATAAATATAGGGTACTTAGTGAACTATTTTTGATCAAAAAAAGTATACAAGCCGTCCCACCAGCGGCAAGGTGACCCTAAATTGGGACGGTACCTATACTGCCTATATTAAAAACCTTACTGTATATCAAAGTTGAAGTAATGCATATAAAAGGGTAGACAAATAGGACCGGGTCCCAACTCCAGACCACCTAGGCCCGTGGTAAGCTACATATATACCAATCAGCTCAACAAAGGGCATGCCACACCCTTAAATTGCACAGAATGCAAACAAGTCAAAAAACCAGACAATGTGAACTGAGGTCTAAGATGGCAGACATACAAGAAACAGAGGCATGTTCACACTAGCAAAAAAGAAGCAAGACAAAAATATATCTCATACCCTACCATAATTATATATAAATGTAAAGCAAAATTGCATAATAAATATAGGGTACTTAGTGAACTACTCGCATCCTTAACTCTAGACGGTATAGAGGTAGTTTGCAGTATCTTGTGGCCTGGAAAGGTTTCGGACCCGAGGATAACTCTTGGGTGAGGTCAGATGATGTTTCCGCGTCCAGACTTATCAGAGTGTTTCACAGGAGATTTCCTGATAAGCCTGGTCCTAGGGGATCCGGAGGATCCTCTTAGAAGGGGGGGGTACTGTTAGAACCTTGCTCTTAGGTTTTTTCCTTTGCTGTTCACATGACCTTGTTGGCCTATTTAATCCTGCTCCGCCCTTCTGGCTTTGCTGGACTTCATTGTATAACTACTTTCTAACTAGCCTGTGCTCTGTATCTTACTCTGTTAGTTTGCTTGGTCTACGGACCTCAGTGTTCTATATATTTTGTTTGTTTGTCTGTCTGCTACTATTTCTGTTAGGAGGTGTCCCATTTTCCTCCCAGTCCTTAGTACTTGTAGGGATTCCTTCCCCACATCTATAGGTCTCCGTACAGACTAGCTTAGGACTTTAGCAGGTCTGATCGCAGGATCAGGTCCCCTGTTACATCGTAGGGATAAAGCTGAGTTCTATCGTAGGGACAGATCTCCTCTCTTTCCTTAGCTCTGGTAGCAGAACATAACACTGCCCTAGCCGTCTGCTTAACCTGAGCTAGAGACTAAAATTACGGGGAACCCCACGGCAATTTATTTTTTAATAAATCCTTTACTTTAACACTAAATAACAAGTACAGTAACCAACACTGTCACTGTACTTATATATGTGACTGACATGTTTCAACTATCTAATCTATGTGTGATGCTCTATTATTTCTGTTCTAAATTGTCGGGTACTTGTGTATGCCGCTGCTGAATTGCCGGCTTTTCATGTTTCACTGTGAACACTGTTCCCATTGATTTGGGCAATCACTGTAATGCCACAACCACCATGGCTGTGACACTGCAGTGAGTGACAGACAATCCCTGCATGATTGAGGCTCTAAATAGCGCCAAACATGCAGGAAGGGGACCCGAGCTCCCGCCCGAGCATCTCGCAAGTACTCGGCGAGCTCCGAGCATCTCGAGTACTGAGATGCTCGCTCATCACTATTGATAATTTTACTGGCGCCATGAGAGTAAGGATTAGTTAGGGGAAACTCCTATAGGGGGCAGTCTGACATACAGGATGAATTTACTATTCTATTGGTAAGCATGTCTTGATTTCATGGTATGCTTGGGCTTTAGCTTTACTGATGGTCCATTCTCATTAGTTGATCTATATATTCATACACAAGCATTTTCCATTGTTAATATACGAGGCAATAATATTCCCATTCCAGTTCATATACTATACCATGAAACGGGGATTATGGTGGCCAAAGGACATGGTGCTATATAGTCTATTTGGGGAGAGATACTTATAATAGTGATCACCATATCCATTCACACGCTACCCAATTTTGTCCATTCAGAAAAAATATATGTTTCGCCTGCATTTGTCAGACACTTTATCGTACAATTTATGGTATGTAATATTTTACTGAACTTTGATGAAGATTTTTAATGTTTATGCATCAATAAAAATATATATTTTTTAATTGAACAATTTTGACATTGTCTCTTTACATTGTGGGATGTTTGGCTCCAGTTCTCTTTTTGTCTGTAAGGCGCTCATCACTATTAACCAACCTTTATTACGGGTGGCTTAAAAAAAATAAAGACTCAGGTGGCAGTCACTGTATAAAGTTTTCTTTATGCCATAGGTTATGGTCCAAACAACCTGATGTAATTGGAGACTTGATGAGCTATGTACTACAAATTAAACTAATATAATAATGTGCAAAAAATCACTTCTGTTTGTGCCATGCAAACTTTATGAGGCAGTATAGAGTTAAAACCTTCATGGCAAGGACAATTATTTCTATTTTTGAGTTTTTGTTTTTTTCCCCTCACCTTCTTTCCAGAGCCCTAACTCTTTTATTTTTCTAAATACATAGACATATGATCGCTTGTTTTTTGCCGGACTAGTTGTCCTTTTGAGTGACATCATTCATTTTACCATAAAGTGAACTGGAATTAAGACAAAAAAAAATTCCAAGTGAGGAGAAATAGTCAAAAAAAAGAAATGCTGACATTTCTTTTTCAGAAATATTTTTATGGTGTACATGTTGTGGTAAAATGACCTTGAAATATTATTCTGCTCATCAGTTGTATTACGGCGACAACAAACATGTCAAGTTTTTTTTAATGTTTTAGTAATGGAAAAAAAAAAGAAGTAGTTTGTAAAAAAAATTTTTAAGGGTTGTGTCGCCATTTTCCGAGACCTGTAACATTTCTGTATTTTTGTCGATGTTATATCTTAGATTTGTGGAGCAAGACAACGTATTTATTGATCACATTTCAGGATATTTATGATGTTTAGATTGTGTGTTACAATTTTTTTTGGATTATCTTCTATGTATATATTTGATAACAGGTGTTAATAAAAATCTGTTGTGCATGTGCACTTTATAAATATTTTTTATTATTATTCTTTTGCAACGCACTTTACCTTTATACATACCCGCCATTTTTATAGGTGTACTAATTAAAATCTACTGCACATTTGTACTTGACAAATATATCTCTATAGATTAGCATTAATTGTTAGAGCTGTTATTGCTGCTCTACTTCCTATTTTTAACTATAAGTTATTTTATCGTGTCTTGTTGTTCTGTGCTTTTTAACTATTTCTGTCCTATTTTTGTGTGAAATAAAATGATGCTATTAATTCAAAATGTTTATTTTTTATTTATTATTTGTTCAAGTAGTCTTTTCTTTTTTATATTATGCATTACCTGTTGAATAGTGCTTTACGGTGCACATACTTATATTGTTACTAGAGATGAGCGGTGTTCGAATCGAACTATTCGCCAATTTCAAATTCGAGCTGTTTTGGGCGGTGTTCGAGCCGTTCGACGAACCCGAACGATTTGATAAAAATCCGGCTGTTCGAGATTATGTTCGATAACTGTTCGTGCACCAAAATCGTAACTTGATTTTTTCACAGTAATGCTGATAATCAATGTTAATACACAGTTTGAGTGTACAGTAGGGCGGGGGGAGGGGCAGGGGATGGATCTCTGCAGAAATAATGAAGATCTCCATTTTTTTTTCTCTTTCCCGCATATACAGTAGGGAGGTTCAGTCTGTCAGCCTATCAGCAGCGCACACACCGAGCGAAGTGCTTTTTTTCACACAAGCAAGGGCATGTGTCATTGGCTGTGTATGTCACATGTCCTTGCCCTATAAGACCCAGCCATTTTCCCCGTCGCCACCATTTTCTCACTGCTGCAGCTGAGTGTTAGACGGCACTGCTGCTGCTGTTAGCGCTATATTGTGTAACTGAATTGCAAGTGAATTTTTTCCTAAATAGAAAGGTTTAGGGAGTAGGGACTAGTTTGTAATTGCAGCCCTTTTGAGGGCTAGGTTACATCAGTTCCTATCAGTTTTTGCCAGGCAGGTCTGTTTTAGTGCTGCGCAAGTGTTTTTCACAGCATTTGGCTAAATCTAGCTAAACAAATCCTTTTGGGCCTCTTGCAGTGAGTGTTAGTCAGTGGAGTAGCGTATCTGTGATGCAAGCTACACCACCTGTGTATGTAATACATATTTTTTACTGCACCTAGCCAAGTAAAACCTTTTGGGCATAGTAGCAGTGTGTGGTACTCATTGTATTAGGCCATCTATACCAAGCTCCACCAGCTTTGAAATTAATAATAATTTTTAGCTGCATCTAGCCAGTAAAATAATTTTGGGCATAGTAGCAGTGTGTGGTACTCATTCTACTAGGCCATCTATACCAAGCACCACCAGCTTTGAAATTAATAATAATTTTTAGCTGCATCTTGCCTGTAAAATAATTTTGGGAATATTAGCAGTGTGTCACAGCTTTATTAACTGTTTATACTCATTACATTAGAAAGGCATTTTATTTCTAAAATAATTCAGCTTGTTGCAGCATGCCCTGTGTCTCCAGTCTCCACAACGGCAAGTTGGCCAACAAGTGTAACTCTCCAACATGTCCTTTCTATTTCCAGGCCACGGAGGATCCTGCGTACTCGTATGCAGGACTCTGACCCCCATCCATCACTTTTAATGCTTGTTCCACTCCGTCCTGGAGTCCTGACAGGAATATGTCCAGTCTAATATCCATTAAGTGAACACAGTCGAGCCGTATGAGGCCTGCTTTATCTCCTTCCAGTTATCCGCCTCTGTCTCTTATAAATTTTGGCATCCAAATATTTATTAGCCGCCTTGTCCGTTCGATGGCCGTGATGTCTCGGGCACCTTGCCATACCGCGCTCGGCACAATCTCTGACTATTTTTGTGAAAAATTCTCTGAAGTGCTCAGGGTCTAGTTTCATTATTGCCATTAGTTATGCGCTCTTGTGATAACCTAGGTCGGTTTCCCTGGCCTGTATAACTAAGATGACCTGACCTCTTGCCTCTCTCCCTACCTTGATTACCTCCATTAGTACCTGTGGCCATTGCAGGCCTTTAATACCCCTCCAGTTCAAATATGTGCTATGAAACTCTAATTTCCTCCCGCCTGGGTGGACTTTTGCCCTTTTTTCTGCCCAATATATATACGAGTGGCCTATCATCCATACTGTTGGCATAGCGTCACCTGTAAAAGAAACAAACCACGTTATGATAACAAGTACAATCTTATGTATCTCGCCAAACACGTGGATCGCCATCTCCCTATCCTCTGAACTTCCGTTTGTGACAGTCCTGCTCTTGCTGCTTCCGTGGCTGCGCCTATGTGGAATGAGTGTGTCCTATAATCTTTGGGGTGGTTCCCTGCCGATGTTATGCATTTATTAAATATAGCTTGGAACTGGTATCTTGATAATGTCATTCCATCAATGTGTGATAGGAAGAAATTACTTTGTGATCTGATGGTTATATATGTTTTTACCTTTGTTACCCGATACATAATACCATTTGTGGGTTGTAGAAGTACCCAAGTGCCCCTGCCCGCTGGAACTGTTTTTGATTTGCATATGCGTAGATGTATTGCATTATTGGCAATGACTACATCCTGGAGTAGTAAGCCTCAACTGTTGTTAATTTTGGATTGAGGGACTAATTTGCTTATGCATAGCGCCCCGAAGAAGGTGATCGCAAATACAGTAGACAGTAGTGTTGCTTCGAATTGTGAGTATCATGTTAATGGTGTTAGGGATATGATGTGAGAAATCAGGTTTAGTGACACGGAAAGGGATGTCTACACTCCTGACTTGACTGACCCCTTTTTCACCCTTTTATGGATTGTCTGATTATGAATCTCTTTGTCACATGTCCCCAATTCAGTAGTTGGAAGTGAAATGCTACTCAGGTCAGCCACCGCTGTGCTGACACCCCTGATATGCCCCTCATCATTAGCTGGTGGAGAAATTCTATGGTGACTTGTAATCTGGCTTGTTCACATTGGTCAACCCGTCTGCCTGCTACTAGTCGTGTCCACTGTTCCCATGCGTTACCGTATGCTTGACACATCGACGGGGCAACTGATGCTCTGATTAATGGCATCAACTATTCTCCACTAGATCCCATAGGGAGGCTGGGAAACTGTTGCCTGATGGGTTGGCGTTGGGGAGGAGCTCTATTGGAAACAGTTCCAGGACTGTCTGTTTTTTTGTCAGCACTTGTTCTGCCCAATATGGTGGCCATAAGCTTGTGCACCATTGGTTATTTAGTATCGCTGCATATCTGCCTGATTCTGCCGCCCCGGTGAATAATCTTAGTTGAATGTTGGACTGTTCTACTGACATAAATAACGTGTGACCGTTGAATGATTTTAAGAAGGTTTTCCACACCTCTATGTCTGCTCGTAGCTGCCTGCTGATTCTGATTGTATGACTCGGTTTAGATGCCCCTTTTGTTGCGGGCAATAAATGAAGAGAAAAAACCCTTCCAACTGGCATCACCCGGCTCGCAAACACGAGGAGACCTAGTAATACTTGCATCTGCTGTAGTGTTACTTTCCATACTGCGCAAAAAACCGAGATCAGGTGTAATGTTTCGGTATTTTTTCCCATGGGAGGCGGAACAACCTTGCTGTGGTGTCGATTTCGATGCCTAAAAATGATTTTTTTTAGTTGTGGGGTCTATGTTTTTGGTTGGGCATAATGGGTCTCCAAACTGACGGGAAACATTTGTGAATTCGTTGAGTAAGGGGCAGCGAAAGTGGATGACGAATCGCCACATGGCAGAAAAAGAAAGGAAAAAATCATCTCACCCACCTAGAGATCAACATCATGGAGCCAGGAGTGCTACCAGATGAACATGAGGAACCAGGAAGATCCAGCTGAAAAAATCTTCTAAAATCCACTTTTTATTGGATCATACAAAAAATATTTTAAAAGTCCACCTTGGAGAAGAACAGCAAATGCGTTTCGAACTAAAGGTTCTTAATCACTGCATAGCAAAAAAACAACAAGGAAGTGGTACTTATATGTCATGTCCTGCTATGCACCTGTTCAAGGCTGAGTTAATCAGAAATTTAAACACACAAACCAGGTTAAAATCGTATAGCATAGAAACAATGCATATAAATGTAAATAATCCAAAAGAAAAAGAAAAGAAGAAAAAAGGAACATATATATAATAATAATAATCTATAAATGATAATTCATAATAATACATCAAATCATGTCTGATTTTTAAACCCGCTGGTACACGTGTATTTAAAGAATCAATCCACCAACTTTCTCTATTAAGGAGCTTTCTTCTATAATCATCCACCAAATCTCCACCAATCGCCATGGCCCACGGAGGGGACACCACAGTCAGTGAATCCTTCCTTATTTAGTATAGAGTCTACCAATACTTTGGGCGTATTATCCCAGCTGCGAAGCAAGCTGCACCGCCTGTGTATCTAATTATAAATTTTAACTGCATCTAGCCTAGGCAGACTGTGGGGACCCCCAACTAAACCCAGATGCTCTGCATCTAACCCAGCCAATCATTTGATAGTATTTCTAGTAGCAGTGTCGCATGGGCTCTAAACCTTGCATAGCCTGGGCATTTTTTCAGATCGATAAGGATGACCCAACTCGTGTTATCTGTAACATTTGTCACCAAAAGCCAGTAGAGGCCAAAAAATCCATAGTTTGAGTACTTCATGCATGAACCGTCACATGGATATGAAGCATAAGTTGCAGTGCAAAGCTTACTGTGCTACAATGCGGCCAAGCGGGCCGAGACAACCACCATCTGCCCCACCTGTGTCATTCTGGGGAGACTAAAAGCTTGAGGATTTTGGAAAATCACCTCACCAATAGTGTTGAGCGATACCGTCCGATATCGGAAAATATCGGATCGGATTGGATCGGACCGATACCGAAAAAGTATCGGATATCGCCGATTCCGATACCGGAAACCAATGCAAGTCAATGGGACAGAAATATCGGAATGAAAATAAACCCTTTCTTTCCCTGTAGGTTAATTCTACTTGAAGGAAAACAACTAAGAATAATGTAGAATGTATTGGGGGAGGTGGGGGAGACAATAAAGGCATAGAGGTTTAGCCCAATGAAATGGAATAGCAGGAATTAATATTTTTTTAAGACGTTCTGAGTTACGGAAATATTGACTATGTTAAGTATTTTTATATTTTGTCAGATATTTATGTTTCACTACTTCCATGCTCTTCACCTTCTTTTTTACTTCTCCCACACTTTCTCCTTCATCATCCTCAGCATCTTTTTCATCCACTTCTTCTTCATCTTCTTCATCTTCCTCTTCTTCACCTTCTTCATATTATTCTTTTTTTTACATTCTTCATATTCTACTTCTTCATATTCTTCTTCTTCATCATATTCTTATTTGTGGCAGGCATTCCTGTAGTTGTTATCTATAAAAGGTTGGACATTACAACTTTCGTTCTGCCCGTCACAAAAGATTTACAACAGGATTTTTCCACGTTCAGTTTGGCCTGCAGCAGCAGGTCTTTTCCATGGGCACCACGAGGAGGAACGGACTCACCCCCATACACTGCTTAGTCATCTTCTGCTTATAATTTAGATATTATCTTTTGCTCTGATTTTTAGTCTTATGCTTAATGTTCTTCCGCTTTTTTTCTGCAGCTTCTTGCATTTCTGCTTCTTGGTTTTCTGTCTCTTGTTCTTCTGTATCTTGGTGCTTGTATTCTCTTCCTTGTCCTCTTGGTCAACTTCTTCCGGGTCTTCTTCTTGGTCTTCTTCGGGGTGGTCTTCAGGGTCGTCGTCTTCGGGGGTCCTCGTCTTCGGGGTCCTCGTCTTCTTCGGGTTGGTCTTCTGGGTCCTCGTCTTCGGGGTCCTCGTCTTCTTCGTGGTGGTCTTCAGGGTCCTCGTCTTCTTCGGGGTGGTCTTCAGGGTCCTCGTCTTCTTCGGGGTGGTCTTCAGGGTCCTCGTCTTCAGGGTCGTCGTCTTCAGGGTCGTCGTCTTCGGGGTCCTCGTCTTCTTAGGGTTGGTCTTCAGGGTCCTCGTCTTCAGGGTCCTCGTCAGGGAGATCCATAGTGATTACCAAGAACCATTTCAAAAAGCTTGAACTTGGAAATGTAGCAAAAGGTACAAGAAAGCTGAGGAACTACCAAGGACCAGCTGACGGTACTGGAACCCGGATGGGTAGCAGAAGGTACAAGAGCCAATGGAACTGCCGAAGACCAGCTGACGGTACTGGAACTCGGTTACTAAGCAGGAGGTACCTGTGCCAGAAAGCACTACCAAGGACCAGCAGACGTTGGTGGAACTTGGATACCGAGAAGGAGGCACCTAATCCAAAGGCACTGCCGAGAACCAGCTGACGGTACTGGAACCCGGATGGGTAGCAGAAGGTACCCATGTAAAAAAAAGTTCAAGGCCGCGAGCCGGCCGCAGTTACCAAAACCCACAGTCCTACAGGGGGTGCTTGTCCTATTGGCACTATGGTACCAGCCTTCATTGCCAGATCCCGCAGCCCACATAGGAGTCACCTAAACTGCAGGCACCATAGAGTCGGCTAACCCGACCGCAACACGACAGGACAACGCATTGGAGGCAAAGTGACGTTGACACTACCCAGAAACAGCTGGCGTGCTGGAACCAGGCTGGGCAGGAGGAAGTACCCATGCCAAAGTCACTGACCAGAACCAGCTGACGGTACTGGAACCCGGATGGGTAGTAGAAGGTACAAGAGCAAAAGGAACTACCGAGGACCAGCTGACGGTACTGGAACCCGGATGGGTAGCAGAAGGTACAAGAGCCAATGGAACTGCCGAAGACCAGCTGACGGTACTGGAACTCGGTTACTAAGCAGGAGGTACCTGTGCCAGAAAGCACTCACAAGGACCAGCAGACGTTGGTGGAACTTGGATACCGAGAAGGAGGCACCTAATCCAAAGGCACTGCCGATAATGAGCTGACGGTACTGGAACCCGGATAGGTATTAGAAGGTACAAGAGCAAATGGAACTACCGAGAACCAGCTGGCGGTGTTGGAACCCAGGGTAAATACTAAAAACAGAGTGGAGCCAGAGGTGTAATTGGAGCAAGTTTTAAATCAGTAGTACAGTGGATGTGGACAAAGCAGGAGAATTTGCCGGACACAAAGCAGGGGAACAGTTGACGTTACTGAACCCCAATAACACTGGAGCAAGCATTGACTGTGCAGACGACACTTCTGAGCAGCAACTAGCGGTATTGGAGCCCAGGGTAAATACTAAATACAGAGGAGCCAGAGGTGTTTTTGGACGAGGTTTTAAATCAGTAGTACAGTGGATGTGGACAAAGCAGGAGAAATTGCCATCCACACAGCAGGGGAACAGCTGACGTTAATGAACCCCAATAACATGGCAGCAAGTGTTGACTGTGCAGACGGCACTTCCGAGTGCCAACTGGCGGTGTTGGAGCTCAGGGATAATACTGAAAACAGAGGAGCCAGAGGTGTATTTGGAGGAGGCTTTAAATCAGTAATACAGTGGATGTGGACAGAGCAGGAGAAATTGCCGTCCGCACAGCAGGGGAACAGCTGACGTTACTGAACACCAATAACATGGCAGCAAGTGTTGACTATGCAGACGGCACTTCCGAGTGCCAACTGGCGGTGTTGGAGCTCAGGGATAATACTGAAAACACAGGAGCCAGAGGTGTAATTGGAGCAACTTTAAAATCTGTAGTCATGAGAATGTGGACAGAGCAGGAGAAATTGCCATCCGCACAGCAGGGGAACAGCTGACGTTACTGAACCCCAATGACACGGCAGCAAGTGTTGACTGTGCAGATGGCACTTCCGAGCGCCAACTGGCGGTGTTGGAGCTCAGGGATAATACTGAAAACAGAGGAGCCAGAGGTGTAATTGGAGCAACTTTAAAATCTGTAGTAGTGAGAATGTGGACAGAGCAGGAGAAATTGCCGGCCGCACAGCAGGGGAACAGCTGACGTTACTGAACCCCAATGACACGGCAGCAAGTGTTGACTGTGCAGACGGCACTTCCGAGCGCCAACTGGCAGTGTTGGAGCTCAGGGATAATACTGAAAACAGAAGAGCCAGAGGTGTAATTTTAGCAACTTTAAAATCTGTAGTAGTGAGAATGTGGACAGAGCAGGAGAAATTGCCGTCCGCACAGCAGGGGAACAGCTGACATTACTGAACCCCAATGACACGGCAGCAAGTGTTGACTGTGCAGACGGCACTTCCGAGCGCCAACTGGCGGTGTTGGAGCTCAGGGATAATACTGAAAACAGAGGAGCCAGAGGTGTAATTGGAGCAACTTTAAAATCTGTAGTAGTGAGAATGTGGACAGAGCAGGAGAAATTGCCGTCCGCACAGCAGGGGAACAGCTGATGTTACTGAACCCCAATAACACGGCAGCAAGTGTTGACTGTGCAGACAGCACTTCCGAGTGCCAACTGGCGTTGTTGGAGCTCAGGGGTTACAGTTCAGGTGGTAGAAACATGAACACAAAAGGAGACCTGGATACTGTTGCCAACCAATTATTTATTCTGGAAGAGGACTGGCAAATTCATGAGAGATCCAGCCTTGTTCATTTTGAGAAAAGTAAGCCGGTCAATGTTATCAGAGGATAGTCGCATGCGACGGTCTGTTAGTACATCACCTGCGGCACTAAAGACGCGTTCCGATAATACACTAGCAGCAGGGCAAGCTAGCACCTCTAATGCATACTGACTAAGCTCTGGCCATGTATCCAGCTTACAGACCCAAAACTTGAAGGGAGAAGAGCCGTCTGGGAGTACACAAAGAGGGTAAGACATGTAGTCTGTCACCATCTGACGGAAACGTTGCCTCCTGCTGACTGGAGCCGTCTGTGAGGGTGTAGACATTTGTGGCGGCGGGGACACAAAACTTTGCCACATTTCGGCCATACTGGTCTTGCCTTGTGCTGAGGCGCTGCTTCTGCTCCCTCTTTGTGCAGAGCTTCCTCCACTGCCTCGACGCACTGAGCTGCTTTGTAAAGCACTAGCAGCACTGCTCTCGGTTGGAATGGAGAACATGATGGAATGCACCAGTGCGTCTTGGTACTCCCGCATTTTACGCTCCCGGTTCAAAGGTGTTATGAGGCTTTGTAAGTTGTCCCGGTAGCGAGGATCTAGGAGGGTGGACACCCAATAATCAGCCATGTTGAGAATGTGGGCGATGCGGCGATCGTTTCTCAGGCACTGCAGCATGAAATCAACCATGTGCTGCAGATTACCAACTGGCCAAGAAACGCTGTCCCCTGCTTGAGGCGTGATCTCTGCCTGCTCTGCATCACCCCACCCTTGCTCTAGATACTGACTACTAGAGCATTGTGTACCTCCCTCCTATGGACAGTTGTCTTCCTCATCCATTGACTCCTCCTCATCCTCCTCACAAAGTGTCCCCTGCCTAGGCCTTTGTGAGGAACCACGTTGCGCAGACTGTAAAGAAGCAGATGGCATTTGTGACTCCTCATCCTCCACCTCTTCCAAAACCTCGTCCCTTAGTGCTTGCAGTGTTTTTTCAAGCAGGCAGATAAGGGGGATAGTCATGCTGACTAGTGCATCATCTGCACTCGCCATCCACGTGGAATAATCGAAGGCACGCAAAACATGGCAAATGTCCTTCATAGAGGCCCACTCAGTGGTGGTGAAGTGTAAACGGCGCGCACTGCGACTTGTTTGCGCCTGCTGCAGCTGGTACTCCATTACTGCTGCCTGCTGCTCACACAACCTCTCCAACATATGTAACGTTGAATTCCACCTGGTGGGTAGGTAACATATGATGCGATGGTCCGGAAGACGTAATCGGCGCTGCAGAGCTGCAATGCGTGATCTTGCATTGCTGGAACGCCGCAAGTGAGCGCACTCTATGCGGACCTTTTGAAGCAGTTCATCAAGATCCGGATAGTCCCTCAAAAAACTCTGCACGACCAAGTTGAGCACATGTGCCAGACATGGGATGTGAGTGAGGTTGCCTAGGCACAGAGCTGCCACCAGATTTCGGCCATTGTCACACACTACCATGCCTGGCTGGAGATTCGCTGGCACAAACCACACGTCGCTCTGTTGCTTGATGGCATTCCAGAACTCCTGCGCTGTGTGGCTTCGATTCCCCAAAGAAATTAATTTTAATACAGCCTGTTGACGTTTGGCCACGGCTGTGCTCATATTGGTCACCATAACAGGTAACCGTTCACGGGTCGATGTGGAGGTAGACCGTGACGGCTCCTGCAGCGCTGATTCAGAGGAACTGGAGTATGAGGAGGAGTCAATGTGTACAGACTGGATTCCTGCAATCCTTGGAGGTGGCAGAACACGTACAGCGCCACTCTCAAGATCTGTACCCGGCTCCACAACATTTACCCAATGGGCAGTGAGGGAAAGGTATCGTCCCTGTCCATGCTTATTGGTCCACGCATCGGTGGTCAGGTGGACCTTGGTACTGACGGCGTTTTGTAGCGCATGTTTAATTTTTCCCTACACATGATGTTGCAGGGCAGGGACGGCTTGCCTGCTGAAATAAAATCGGCTGGGCACGTTGTATTGTGGGACTGCCAATGCCATAAAGTTACGGAATGTGTCAGTCTCCACCAGCCTGAATGATAGCATTTCAAGGACCAGTAGTTTAGCAATGCCAGCATTCAGAGCCTGTGCTCGGGGGTGGTTTGCCGAGTATGGGCACCTTTTATCCCATGCCTGTGCTAACTATGGCTGTAGACTGGCCTGGGAGTGTGAGGATGACTGGGAAAGTGGTGCTGTGGGTGGAATTACACTGTGTTTCTGTACAACAGTGCCAGAGATTCTTCCATGGCGATCCTGTGAGGAAGCTGAACCAGCTGTGTGTGAGCTGGAGGAAGAGGCTACAACACGAGCTGAAGAGGTGGTAGGTGGCGCTGTAGATTGGCCTTGGTCTTCAGTGTGTTTTTGTAACTCCACCACGTGCTTGGTCCGCATATGTTTCCACATATTTGTGGCATTGAGGTTGCTGACACTTTTCCCTCTTTTCACCTTCTGATTACACAGCTTGCATTTCACAAAGCAAATGTCATCTGCAACTGTGTCAAAAAAGGACCCGGCACTGCAAGTCTTGGGAGCGCCCGCTTTGGATTTTGGAAGAGCCATGCTCCTAATGGGTGCCGAAGTGGAGGCTACAGGCAAACAAGTCTGCCCCCTCCCTCTCTCTCCTTTTTGGGCTGTTCGGGGAATCTCTTCCTCAGAGCTGCTCCCACCACCTTCCTGTCCCTCACGCCATGATGGGTCAAGGACCTCATCATCTACACCACCCTCTTCAAACTGCTTCTCCTGGGTAGTCTCGACAGCACAGTACGCACCAGAAAGTGGCACCTAAGTCTCATCATCAGATACGTACTGAGGTATGCTGCTGACCATAGGCACTGGCCCACCCGCCTCTTCAGATTCAGAAAGACAAAACGGTTGCGCATCACTGCATACTACCTCTTCTTCAAATTCTCAAATTCTGCTGGCCCCCTCTTTCCAAGCCAAGAGATTCAGAGAACAGAAGTAGAGATGGCTCCTGTGCAGGGCTCTCTGACTGCCTAGGCAATTTGGCAGGTGGTGAAGAGACAGATGGGTGCTCTTCAGTGCTCAGGACCTGAGAGGATCTGGAACTAATTGAAGTCGATGCGTTAGCTGCCATCCATCCGACAACGGCTTCAATTTGGTCCTCCCACAGCAGTGGGGTACGGCTAGCTCCTACAAAGCTGCGCATAAAGGACTGTTCCCTGGTAAAACTGGGGGATGCTGAGTCACTGGTGCCCGCAGCAGTCACAGAATCCCCACGTCCTCTCCCTGCAGGCACAGAATCCCCACGTCCTCTCCCTGCAGAAACTCCACGCCCACGCCCACGACCACATGCCTTATTCCCTGCCTTCTTCATCTTGGTAGACTGATAAAGATAGGCAGAAAAGTACTAAGGGTTTAGTGTGCTTATTCCTGAACAGCTGCTAACAGGTATAAGAAACATTAATTTTATAAAGTGTGGACTAGACTTTAATATGAGCTAATGTGGCCTACACAACTGTAAAGTGGAGTGTTTGGTGAACTTTATTTAGGTTTTTTTTGTCACAAAAAGACACTGGATGTGCCTAAAGATGTAATAACGATAGTATCACAAACTTTTTGTAGCTATTACAATGTAGGAAGGTAACCTACAATGCAATAGATGAGGCTACAAAAAATAGGCTAATACTAATCTGGCTGGGGCTGCAGGGCAAAATGCTGCAGAAAGGCTCCTCTAACTACTCCTATATAGTGTGTTTGGAACCAATTTAGCTGAATACGGAAGGAACCACCACACTAATAGGAGAAATCAGGAAAAATTATGAATTGGCAAAAAAGGACAATGTATGAGGCAGTGACACACACTGAGTGCACTTCAACCAGACATGGTTGAAGCACACACTACAGGGTGAGCTGCACTCACACACCAGACCTTGCAGACAGCGGTGAACAGTACAGATGCAGAGCACTGTGCACTAGCGTTGCTAGACCAAAAAAATTTCTCTATCTACTCCTATATAGTGTGTTTGGAACCAATTTAGCTGAATACGGATGGAACCACCACACTAATAGGAGATATCAGGAAAAATTATGAATTGGCAAAAAAGGACAATGTATGAGGCAGTGACACACACTGAGTGCACTACAACCAGACGTGGTTGAAGCACACACTACAGGGTGAGCTTTACTCACACACCAGACCTTGCAGACAGCGGTGAACAGTACAGATGCAGAGCACTGTGCACTAGCGCTGCTAGACCAAAAAAATTTCTCTATCTACTCCTATATAGTGTGTTTAGAACCAATTTAGCTGAATACGGATGGAATCACCACACTAATAGGAGATATCAGGAAAAATTATGAATTGGCAAAAAAGGACAATGTATGAGGCAGTGACACACACTGAGTGCACTTCAACCAGACGTGGTTGAAGCACACACTACAGGGTGAGCTGCACTCACACACCAGACCTTGCAGACAGCGGTGAACAGTACAGATGCAGAGCACTGTGCACTAGCGCTGCTAGACCAAAAAAAATTCTCTATCTACTACTATATAGTGTGTTTGGAACCAATTTAGCTGAATACGGATGGAACCACCACACTAATAGGAGATATCAGGAAAAATTATGAATTGGCAAAAAAGGACAATGTATGAGGCAGTGACACACACTAAGTGCACTACAACCAGACGTGGTTGAAGCACACACTACAGGGTGAGCTGCACTCACACATCAGACATTGCAGACAGCGGTGAACAGTACAGATGCAGAGCACTGTGCACTAGCGCTGCAAGACCAAAAAAATTTCTCTATCTACTCCTATATAGTGTGTTTGGAACCAATTTAGCTGAATACGGATGGAACCACCACACTAATAGGAGATATCAGGAAAAATTATGAATTGGCAAAAAAGGACATTGTATGAGGCAGTGACACACACTGAGTGCACTACAACCAGACGTGGTTGAAGCACACACTACAGGGTGAGCTGCACTCACACACCAGACCTTGCAGACAGCAGTGAACAGTACAGATGCAGAGCACTGTGCACTAGCGCTGCAAGACCAAAAAAATTTCTCTATCTACTCCTATATAGTGTGTTTGGAACCAATTTAGCTGAATACGGGTGGAACCACCACACTAATAGGAGATATCAGGAAAAATTATGAATTGGCAAAAAAGAACAATGTATGAGGCAGTGACACACACTGAGGGCGCTACAACCAGACTTGGTTGAAGCACACACTACAGGGTGAGCTGCACTCACACACAGAGACCTTGCAGAAAGGGGTGAACAGCACAAAGAACTGTGCACTAGCACTGCAAGGCACAGCGATTTATAAAGTAGCTTGAGTAAAGCAGAATAGACCAAATAGGTAGCTAAAACTGTCCCTCAGAACAACAGCGTCCTATCCCTAACTGAATTCACAGCAGAGTGAGCTCAAAATGGCGGCGGCGGCTTTTATAGTCCATCATGACATCATTTCAGCAGCCAATCACAGCCAAGCCATTAGTTAGGATGCCTACATGCCTAACAGGATGTGCCCACACTTCTTTGGATCCTCATTGGCTGAATAAAATGAAAATGGCTCAATGCATTATGGGAACTTCCGATTCCGGTATACGATATTGCAAAAGTATCGGAATTCCGATACCGCGAATATCAGCCGATACCCGTTATTTCAGTATTGGAATGCTCAACACTGCGCACCAACCAATTTAAGCAACTCTGGGACTATTGATGCCACTTAAGTGGTGTCTGTGCCACAATTTTGGGAAAAAAAATGGAGATTCTTTTTGGAGTCCCCTTGCTGTGTTATACATGACGTTGCCATCGTCAATTCCAGGTGGGTCAGGTCTCCCCCCCCCCCCTTTTAACCGTAAGAAACTACATACACTATGGCTTGGGGTAACACAGATGGTTGAGTCTGAAGAGCTGTTTACTCATACTATAGCCTGGGAATCAGAGGTCTGCTCCAAAGCTTCAGTGCCTGCTAGTCAGCGGAGTAGCCACCGCCTGTAGATCTAATTACAATTTTTTTTTTCAAATTCAAGTTTTTTTTTATTTTTGTGTTGAAAATGTACAATAAAATACAATATACATAGTATAAGGGGCAGTATAACTATAAATCTATGCATAACGACAGTACATTGGGGGGATCAGGGAGGGTTTTCCATCAATATCCAGATCAAGCATGTATTTTTCCATATGAAAGATAGAGAGAGAGGGAGCGGACCACGGCAGACCACCAATCCATAGAGTGCGATTATGATCATTGTTGTGCCGACATCACGGATAACTTTTGTTGGGGACTAGATGGTAGGTGTCAGAGTTTTGCAAATCAATCCAATCACTCCAAATCACACAGTATCTATAAACATCAGCCGGTGAGATGGCAATCAGATGCTTCATCCTATTAAGGAGGGAGATCTCCGCAAACCATTCCTCCACAGTGGGTGGGTCTCTGCTTTTCCAGTGTCGTGGAATGACATTCTTAGCCGCCTGTATTAGGTAGCCTATTGATGACCTTTTATAACTTCGTTTACTTATTGGTAACATTGATAAATGGAGGGCTTCTGGCCTATTAGAGATAGTCAAACCAGTTATTTTCTCAATCATGGGAACCACCTTTGCCCAAAATGCATTTATTATAGGGCATGCCCACCATATGTGTGACATTGTCCCTTCCCCCTCCCCACATCTCCAACATCTATCTGAGACCACTGGATACCATCTATGAAGGACTGCTGGTACCCGGTACCATCTAGAGATAATTTTGAAGGAGGTTTCCTGAGCTTTGGATCCTATTGAGGTTTTATGTGTTAGGAAGAAACATTTATCCCATTGTGAGTCAGAGAACGACTTCCCCAGTTCCCTTTCCCATGCACCGCAGAATCCTGGCCTATTGTCAGTTACCTGGGCAATGAGGAGATTATACAGTAGGGAGATGGAGTGTGTAGGGGGTGACAATGATAGGCTCAATTTTTCAAAGTTTGTGAGATCTCTATGAAGATGTGTACGCTTCTTCACAGTTGAATAGAATTGTTGTAACTGGTTATATTCAAAATTAGCTTCGGGGAAGTGGCTTTTCCCTGTAACAAGTCAGTGAGGGGGAGCAGCAAAGTATTGGATATGACATGAGAAAATAATATCGGATGGGATTTATTTGAACTGAGAAATCTATTTGCAGATAGTCCTGGTGGGAAATCTGGATATCTGAAATGAGGAGCAAGGGGCTCTGGGGGTCGACTGAGGATGAGCTTTTTTGGGGGGATCTCAAAGCCAAAGCAGTGGCATAAGTACAATATGACATGAGGCCAAGAGAGGGGACAATTAAATGGGCGCACCATGGGAGAGTGGTAAGAGCTTTAGGACAAATAGATTGAGCTATTTTGACACACAATTTCCCCTCTGAATGATGGAAGAAGTCCAGGTTTCTAGCGTGTACTGCTGCCATGTAATACCTTCTGCAATCCGGAAGGCTAAGGCCCCCCTTTTGTTTGTGTCTGATCCGAACGTCCCCCCGAATGCGTGGATGCCCACTTGCCCAGATAAATCTGCAAAAGCTACTGCGTAGTCTTTTACAAAAATTTGAGGGAATTAACACGGGAATGGTGTCTAAGAGGTATAAGAGTTTAGGTAGGACGTTCATTATTAGTATATTTATTCTGCGGAACCAGGAAAAATCCTTCACCGGCCAAGAATTAAGATCTCTATGGAGTTGTTCAATAAAGGGCCCAAAATTAAGATAAAATAGATGGGAGAGGTCTCTATGAATATGAATTCCAAAGTATTTGATACCCTGTGAGGGCAAGGCAAAGGGAAAGTAGGACTGGATGGAATCCTGTATGGATTTGGGGAGGGAGACATCGAGGGCCTCAGACTTCGCTGCATTGATTTTAAAATTTGACCATGTACCAAAGTGATCTATTTCAGCCATAACAGCAGTGATGGATATATGTGGTTGAGTGATATATACTAGGACATCATCAGCAAATGCAGAGCACTTATGCTCGGTGCCTCCCACCTCAATCCCCCTAATATTGGGGTTATCGTGAATTGATGAGAGCAGGTGCTCCATCACTAGGATGTATAAGAGAGGGGACAGAGGACATCCCTGCCTTGTCCCATTGGTGATTATGAAAGGTGATGATAATGTTCCATTTAACTTCAGCCTAGCTGACGGATTGTGATACAGGGCCATGATTTTGGCTATAAAAGGGTCCCCTACCCCAAGCTTTTTAAGAGAATAATATATGGCGTGCCAGGAGACTATGGAATGCTTTCTCAGCATCCAACGAGAGTATTTAATTACAAATAAATTTTTAACTGCATCTAGCCCAAGCAATGCTTTGGGCCTAGTAGCAGTGTCTGCTAGTCAGCGGATTAACCCAGCTGTTAAGCAAGCTACACCACCTGTAGTTTGAATACTTAATTTTTTCAAAGGAAATGGTTCGGGTCCCCGGGACACTCAGTGAAGAGCATCGGGGAGGCACCCCAAGGCACAGGGGCTGGGACTGGCGGTAGGACGCCTTGCGGTGGACCGCCAAGCTCGATCCTTATAAAAGTTTTTTAACTGCAGCAGCTTTAGTGGACGTTACTGGAGCTGGAACTCTATTTTATTAGAAAAGTAGAAACATTACAAGTAACAAAACATAAACAAACTCATACAGAGCAAAAAAAACAAGCAAAACCTACCAGGTACCCTACCTGTCCCACCACTCTCTCACACTACATACAACAAAAACTATTACAACAAGCTATTTACAACTTCTTACCACATCCAGTTCCACTGCCCAACAATACCAAACATAACACCACTAACAACAAAATCCTCAAATAATATACAGATTTTTTTTTTATTCCCCCCCCACACCTAACCTAAATCTCTACCTAAACCCACCACCCCTGATCCAACACCGGCCACCAAGTTCAAGTACAGTTTTCCGAGCTTGGGTCAGACTCCAATGTTTTTCCCCAGATGGGCCCGGGCCAGGCCAGACCAGTACTTAGAACACCAAAACCCCACAACCCTCCCCCGCCCCAACCCAAAAAGAAACCCCACCCCACCTAACTGAACACCTTTACTAAAATAACCACATATTTTATATACAGATAACCATACCTCATATTATATATTATATACAAACTTCACATTACAAAACCCATTTGCTCAAGTTTGGTGCTTGAAAACCCTCTCCACTACTTATCAAGCCAAAACAAAACAAAAATCTAATTGTGAAAGGAACCAGCCCCCCACCAGGAGAAAAGAGTTGGAGTACTACAAGACTAAGGCACCCCAAATGAGAACCCTCTCCAAAGCCGATAGGCCCTCCGTGCACCCAGTCGTTGATACTCCAAGGAGCGTACCTTCACCAGGTCACCTAAGATGTTACTATAAACTTCTTCCAAAGGGAGGATTTTGCTACCCGTCGATACTAAGGCACGTGCATTCCATGTGAAATACCTAACTACTATGCTAACTAAGAATAAAGTGGTTCTGTCCCGACCACCAAGGTCTCTGAACGCCCCATAGGCCCACTCAGGGTAGGAGAGGTAAGTCAGCCGAGGCCAACCCATGGAAGCACACACCCTGTTGTAAACCTCTATATTGAAGGGACACCAAAGCAGGAAGTACTCCATGCTTTCCAACATGTCTGCACAATCCTCCCGAGGACAATTCCTGTCCTCAGAATTCCTGTACTTCAGGTTGTCCCTCACATATAGCTTACCATGGAAACAGTGCCAAGTCAAGTCAAAAAACTTCAAGGGGATTCTACTTGAATTTAAAAGCCTTAACCCTACCTCCAGATCACCACTTGGGCAGTCCCTGAGGGCCAGAGGTTTATGGAAGTGTGTTGACAAGACCCTCTCATCAAGAAGTTTCCTTGACAGAGTTCTTATATCCCACACCCCCAGTCCCTACCGACGTATTGTCTTCAAAACCGGGGTAACATAAGCCGGGAGATATGCATGATGTACTCGGAGATCCTTCACGCGCCCCCCTGTCTCCCATTCCTGGAAGAAGGGCCGAAACCACTCCCTGCAGGAGAATACCAACGGAGGAGCCCTTTCTTTCCAGAGGTTCAAAATGTATGTTTTCAAAAAGGTGTTCACTAGAAACACCACATGGTTGACCATATTCAACCCCCCTAGTCTCCTCATACGGTAAGTAACCTCTCGCTTGACTAGGTTCAACCTATTACCCCATAACAGTTGGAAGAACAGGCTATAAACCCGCGTCCAGAAAGGCTCTGGCAAGATGCAGACAGTACCCAGATAAATTATCAAAGGGAGCAGGAATGCCTTACACAAGTTAACCCTTTCCCTCAGGGTCAGAGACCAACCCTTCCATTGGTCCACTTTCTGAGAGGCACAAGCGAGCCTACCATCCCAGTTTCTGGACGCAAAATCACCCTGGCCAATGTCATCTCCCAAGACTCTGGCATACTCTTGGGGCTCCGGAAGGGTGTCTGGGAGACCAAAACCAGGGTCTTCCCCTCCCAACCATAGACTCTCACACTTACCCTGATTGACCTTGGACCCGGATGCTTCCGAGTAGCACTTTGTAACGGGTCTGGTAGGCGGAACCTCTGAGCTACTATACAAGGGGGCGGTCCTTGTAAGGGAGCGGGTGGCGACCAGGGAAGACGGTCAGGCAGTCACAGCAGGTGACCGGGACAGTCTCTGGGTGAACGGGCAGGAGGTCACGGCAAGTGACCGGGACAGTCTCTGGGTATAGGGTAGGTACGACCTGTGACGGCTGAGCCTTCAGGTAGGCTAGCAGGCGGATGACAGATGAGTGCTCCCAGGTGAGCAGGCGAGAGTCTCTGGAAAAGCAGGTGGTCACAGCACGTGACGGCAGAGCCTCCAGGTAGGCAAGCAGGCAGATAGCGGAGGAGCGCTCCCAAGTGAGCGGGCAAGAGTCTCTGGAATAGCAGGTGGTCATAGCACGTGACGGCGGAGCCTCCAGGTAGGCAAGCAGGCAGGTAGCGGAGGAGCGCTCCCAGGTGAGTGGGCAAGAGTCTCTGGAATAGCAGGTAGTCACAGCACGTGACGGTGGAGCCTCCAGGTAGGCTAGCAGGCAGGTAGCAGAGGAGCGCTCCCAGGTGAGCGGGCAAGCTGGTCCATAGACAGACTGACTGGAGTAGGAAGGCAGACCGTCGGACCTCAGGCTAGCAAGCAGGTAGCAGGAATATCAAGCAGGAAACAGACAGCAAACTGGCAGGACTCTGGCAGGAATCAGGCAGGTAACTGGCAGGTAACTGGCAACGGGACCTGAGGGCTGAAGCAGAGTAGTGAACAGTGCAACAACATTGCTCGGGCACCTCCATTTTGGAGGAGGTGCCTTATATATGGTGAAGTCCTCCGGCCATTGGCCGGGGACTCCTTAGGACGGCGCGCGCGGCCCCTTTAAGAGGGAGGGAGCGCGCGCGCGCGCGCCCTAAGCACGGTGGCCGGGAAGAAGCGCGCGCTGCCAGCAGAGCGGGAGGAGGACGCCGGGCTCGGAGCAGAGAGGTGAGGGGAACAGCGTCCCTGCCTAGCAGAGGGCAGGGACGCCGACGCTACAGTACCCCCCCCTTTAGGCCCCCCCTTTTTTAGGCCAGACAGAAATTTAGCAAGGATGAGAGGGGCATGGATGTTCTCCCGTGGCTCCCACGTTCTCTCTTCAGGACCAAACCCCTTCCAATCTACTAGAAAAAAGGTCTTCCCTCTTACCCTTTTGGTGGCCAGAATGTTCTCTACCTCAAATTCGTTTTCAGAGGAAACCGGAGCAGGAGGCGTACCTGTAGACTTGGAAAAAGAGTTAAGTACCACGGGTTTGAGGAGAGATACATGTAAGGAGTTAGGGATCCGCAAGTTGGCCGGGAGTTTCAATTTATAGGCCACCGGGTTGATCTGACTGATGACCTCCAGAGGACCGATGAACCGAGGCCCTAACTTATAGGAAGGAATCTTGAGCCGGACATACTTGGACGAGAGCCAGACCTTATCCCCTTGACGGAATTGAGGATGATCCAGACGTTTTTTGTCAGCATGTCTTTTCATACGATCGGATGACAGAAGGAGTGCGGACCGGGTACTCTCCCATATGGAGGAAAATTTGTTAACAAGAGATTCCGCAGCCGGATTGTCCACCGAGGTGGAGACGGGAAACGGGATCCGAGGATGCTGACCGAAGACTACAAAAAACGGGGATTTGGAGGAGGATTCGCTCTCGTGATTGTTGTACGAGAATTCGGCCCATGGCAGGAGATCCACCCAGTCAGAATGGTGGGCATTAACGAAGTGCCGGAGGTAACTGGTCAGGATCTGATTGATCCGCTCCACTTGACCATTAGACTGTGGGTGGTAAGCGGAGGAGAAGTCCAGGGTGACGTCTAGCAATTTACAAGTGGCTCTCCAGAAACGAGAAGTGAACTGTACCCCACGATCCGACACGATGTGACGGGGCAGGCCATGAAGACGGAAGATGTGGCGGATAAAGTCTTTAGCCAGCTCGGGTGCAGACGGGAGGCCTGGCAGGGGAATGAAGAGAGCCATCTTGGAAAAGCGGTCAGCTACCACCCAAATGACCGTACAACCGGCAGAGATGGGAAGATCAGTTATGAAGTCCATCGCTATATGCTGCCAGGGGGCAGCAGGTACTGGCAGAGGAAGGAGGCGACCGGCTGGCAGGTGTCTCGGAACTTTGTTGTGGGCGCAGGACACACAGGCAGAAACAAAGTCTATTACATCCTTGTGCAGGTTAGGCCACCAGTAGTGCCGGGTAATAAGCTGGAGGGTCTTTTTCTGACCGGCGTGGCCAGCTAGTTTAGATGAATGACCCCAGTGTAGGATCTTCTCCCGATCAGGTACCGATACGAACGTCTTACCGGGAGGGAGACAATTTAGACTCACGGGAGCCACCTGCATTACTCTGGCGGGATCGATGATATGTTCCTCCTCGAGGTCAGATACCAGAAAGGATCGGGACAAGGCGTCCGCTTTGATGTTCTTGTCAGCCGGGCGAAAATGTAGAACAAAATCAAAGCGAGCAAAAAACAAGGACCACCGGGCTTGGCGCGGGTTAAGTCTCTGGGCACGCTGGAGGTAAGCCAAGTTCTTGTGGTCAGTGTAAATTATTACCGGATGAAGAGCCCCCTCGAGTAGGTAACGCCACTCCTCCAATGCCAGCTTGATGGCCAATAACTCTCGGTCTCCTATGGAATAATTGCGCTCAGAAGAGGAGAAGAGTTTGGAGAAAAAGCCACAAGTTACCATTCTCCCGGAAGATGATTTTTGAGTAAGTACAGCTCCGGCTCCAGAGGAGGAGGCGTCAACCTCCAGGAAGAACTGCTTGTTGCCGTCCGGACGATGCAGCACCGGGGTGGAAGAGAAGGCCTGTTTTAAGGAAAGAAAGGCCTCCTCTGCTTCGGACGGCCACTCCTTGGGATTAGTACCCTTACGGGTGAGCGCGGAAATTGGGGCAGTCCGGGAAGAGAAGTGTGGTATGAAGAGGCGGTAGTAGTTGGCGAAGCCCAGGAACCGCTGAATGGCCTTCAACCCCTCCGGTCGGGGCCATTTCTCGATGGCAGACAGTTTCTCTGGATCCATTCGTAGGCCGGTCTGAGAAATAATGTAGCCCAAAAACGGAAGCGAAGTCTGCTCTAAGAGGCACTTCTCATATTTAGCGAAGAGGTGATTCTGCCTGAGCCTGAGCAGGACCTGACGAACGTCCCTCCGGTGAGTCTGGAGATCCGGAGAGAAGACCAAGATGTCGTCCAGGTACACCACAACGCAGGAGTAGAGAAGGTCCCGGAAGATGTCATTGACCAACTCTTGAAAGACGGCAGGAGCGTTACAGAGACCAAAGGGCATTACCAGATATTCATAGTGGCCGTCCCGGGTGTTGAATGCAGTCTTCCATTCATCCCCTTGATGGATACGGACCAGGTTGTACGCCCCACGGAGGTCCAGTTTGGTGAAGACTCTAGCCCCCCTCAGGAGATCAAATAATTCTGGAATGAGCGGAAGGGGGTACTTATTCTTCACCGTGATCTGGTTAAGGCCTCTATAGTCTATACAGGGACGGAGAGAGCCGTCCTTCTTTTTTACGAAGAAGAAGCCTGCTCCCGCCGGGGAGGTAGATTTCCGGATGAATCCACTGGCCAAATTCTCCTCAATATATTCGGACATCGACCGGGTCTCAGCAGCGGACAATGGGTAAATACGCCCACGGGGAGGAGTAGTACCGAGTAACAGGTCGATAGGACAGTCGTATGGTCTATGAGGGGGTAATGTCTCTGCCTCCATTTTATTAAAGACATCAGCAAATGACCAATAGGGAATCGGAAGTCCAGCTAGATTAGTTGGGGTAGGAGAAGGACGGACGGGATGAGCAGGAACCAAACAAGTCTTATGACAGTCCTGTCCCCAGCGAAGGACTTCTCCGGTCTGCCAGTCAAGCACGGGTGCATGTCTCTGGAGCCAAGGTAGACCTAGTAAGAGGGCGTGAGAGAGTCCAGGTAGAACATGAAAAGAGATGCTCTCAGAATGCAGCATTCCCACCTGCAGAGTTATGGATTCGGTGATGAGTTGGATGGGACGTGGTAAGAGGCCCCCATCCACAGCAGCGACAGATAATGGTACAGGCAGAGGTTTGGTGGGAATGCGGTATTTTTCTACCAGGGACTGTGAAATAGGATTCCCGGCCGCTCCAGAGTCAAGTTGGGCTAGTTCGAAATAACGATTCTCCCCGCAGATAATAGAGACTGACAGTAGCAGAGATGGAGAGGATTTATTCTTGTCTAGGTGGACCTCTCTGAGCGAACCTAGACACAGGCGTTTCCCGACCTCTCCTGGCAGGTACGGATCCGGTGCTCCTTACTGCCACAGTAGAAGCAGCTCCCTTCGGCACAGCGTAAGTCCTGACGGGTTTTGACCATCTTGGTCTGGTCGACCTGCATAGGCTCAGGAGAGTGTACCTGGGGAGAAGCGGAGGGAGTGACGGGTTTCTGAAAAGTAGGAGCTAGACGTGGAAACCTCCTCTCACGGGTGACCTCTTTGGCATGCTCCTGGAACCGTAGGTCAATCCGGGTGGCAAGGGTTATTAAGTCATCGAGAGTGGTTGGAATGTCCCGACCGGCGAGTTCATCTTTAATACGGCCGGACAGACCCTCCCAGAAGACAGATACCAGAGCGTCGTTATCCCAAGCCAGCTCCGAGGCAAGGGTACAGAACCGTATGGCATATTGGCCCACGGTGAGATTTCCCTGGTGGAGGCGTAGCAGAGATGATGCGGATGAGGTCTTCCGTCCGGGTTCGTCGAAGACTTTCCGGAAAGCCGTGAGAAAGGCAGGCAAATCGGACACCAGGGGGTCTCCTCTCTCCCATAGAGGATTTAGCCAGGCCAGGGCCTACCCGGTGAGATGGGACATGATGAAGGCAATTTTGGCCCGGTCGGAGTTAAACTGGTGGGACAGGAGTTCAAAGTGCAGGGTGCACTGATTTATGAAGCCCCGAGCCTGAGCGGAGTCGCCTCCGAAGCGAGGAGGTGCAGAAAGCCGGGGTCCGGGGTAGGATACCATGGTATTGGTGGGCAGCGGAGCTGCCGGGTTGCGAGTCATGGCACTGGCGGTGGTTGCTGGTGGAGCAGTCAGAGTGTCCAGGCGAGAATTGACATTCCGCAGGTGACCCAGGATGGACTCCTGTTGGGACCTCTGACGGGACAGTTCATGACAGAGGTCCGAGAGCGAGGGAGCTTGGGTGCCACCGGGTTCCATGGCCCGAGCAAACTGTAACGGGTCTGGTAGGCGGAACCTCTGAGCTACTATACAAGGGGGCGGTCCTTGTAAGGGAGCGGGTGGCGACCAGGGAAGACGGGCAGGCAGTCACAGCAGGTGACCGGGACAGTCTCTGGGTGAACGGGCAGGAGGTCACGGCAAGTGATCGGGACAGTCTCTGGGTATAGGGTAGGTACGACCTGTGACGGCTGAGCCTCCAGGTAGGCTAGCAGGCGGATGACAGATGAGTGCTCCCAGGTGAGCAGGCGAGAGTCTCTGGAAAAGCAGGTGGTCACAGCACGTGACGGCAGAGCCTCCAGGTAGGCAAGCAGGCAGGTAGCGGAGGAGCGCTCCCAGGTGAGCGGGCAAGAGTCTCTGGAATAGCAGGTGGTCACAGCACGTGACGGCGGAGCCTCCAGGTAGGCAAGCAGGCAGGTAGCGGAGGAGCGCTCCCAGGTGAGCGGGCAAGAGTCTCTGGAATAGCAGGTGGTCACAGCACGTGACGGCGGAGCCTCCAGGTAGGCTAGCAGGCAGGTAGCAGAGGAACGCTCCCAGGTGAGCGGGCAAGCTGGTCCATAGACAGACTGACAAGAGTAGGAAGGCAGACCGTCGGACCTCAGGCTAGCAAGCAGGTAGCAGGAATATCAGGCAGGAAACAGACAGCAAACTGGCAGGACTCTGGCAGGAATCAGGCAGGTAACTGGCAGGTAACTGGCAACGGGACCTGAGGGCTGAAGCAGAATAGTGAACAGCGCAACAACATTGCTCGGGCACCTCCATTTTGGAGGAGGTGCCTTATATATGGTGAAGTCCTCCGGCCATTGGCCGGGGACTCCTTAGGACGGCGCGCGCGGCCCCTTTAAGAGGGAGGGAGCGCGCGCGCCCTAAGCACAGTGGCCGGGAAGGAGCGCGCGCTGCCAGCAGAGCGGGAGGAGGACGCCGGGCTCGGAGCAGAGAGGTGAGGGGAACAGTGTCCCTGCCTAGCAGAGGGCAGGGACGCCGACGCTGCACACTTCACCTCTGACATCACCACCCCAACCTCCTCCTCCGATGAGACAAAGACAGTGACATCATCAGCGTAGGCCACTACATTCAGAGTAGCCTCCCATGCTCCCGAGCCACCCATCTCTATCCCCACCAACGATCCACGATCCACCCTTCTAACAAAAGGATCAATCGCGAACGCGTACAGTAAAGGACTAAGAGGACAACTTTGGCGAACACCGGAACACACCTCAAAAGGCTGCCCAACCCAACCATTCACCAGCGGAAAGTTCTCTGCCCCCCTGTAAAGGGTTTTTAGCCAATCCACAAAACCGCCTGGCAGACCGTACCTCAGAAGAGTAGACCAGAGGTACCCATGATCAACTCGATCATAAGCCTTAGCCTGATCCAGGGACAGCATAAAACCCTTCCAAAGGCCCACCCTGCCGCGCTCCACCGCTTCTCAGACACCAAGAACCACACTAAAAGTGCTATGGCCCGGAATACAGCAGTGCTTGGCCTCCGAAAGGAGAAGTGGCACAAATTTCACCAACCTATTAAAAAGCACCTTAGACAGGACCTTCCTGTCGACATTGAGAAGTGCTATGGGACGCCAGTTCTCAATGTGTGACGGGTCCTTACCCTTTGAAAGAAGGATCAAAGCAGACCTCCTCATTGATCTCAGTAAAGTGCCAGAGGACAGACACTCATTAAACACCCGAGTCAACAAGGGGACCAAGGAGTACTTAAAGGTCTTATAAAACTCAGATGTTAAGCCATCCAGACGTGGCGATTTTTTGAGCCGAAGACCATCAATCGCCAGTCTCACTTCCTCTTCTTTGAACACCTCTTCCAAAACACCAAGCGAGGGGTCTACCCCTGACTCAGGAATGGTCTCAGCCAAGAAAGCCGACATCCTGTCACGATCCAGTTCCTTCCTCATCAAGAGATGTGAGTAATTAGATCTGACGACTTCCAAGATCCCTGATCTGGACCTCATCAGAGAACCTGTACCATCCTTCAGACCTACCACAACCTTGCTATTCACTGACATCTTACAGTTTCTGTAGGGATCAGGCGAGCGGTATTTCCCGAAATCCCTCTCAAAAACTAAAGATGTGTGCCTATCATACTGACACCTCTTCAGTAAGGATTTCACTCTGGAGATATCCTCACGGTCACCCCCAGCCAAGACAAGACACTCGAGTTTCCTCCTCTGGCTCTGATTCAGCACCTCCCCATTTACAACTCAATAACCCGTCGGCATTCAACATCTGCGGTTTTAAAAAGAACCGCCACCCCGCTATATGGCTCAGCCGCCAGAGACCAGTAGGAAGGCCCATGCGACCATTCCCTTCTTGCTTTACGCAAAGACGTCAGATCTGATAACCTGGTCTCCTGCAAAAATAAAATGTCGGTGTCAAGTCGACCGAGAAAATCAAAGGCTGTAAACCTAGCCGCATCTGACTTTATGCTGGCAACATTAATGGTTGCCAGAGTCAACGGGGTGAGTGCCGCCATCATGGGTGATTGGGTTCGACAGCGACCTTTTTCCCACGCCCTTGTGACACGGAAACCTCTTCAGTAGAAGCAACTTGCTTCAAACATACAGACACATCCATCCCCTCCTTTCGCACCCCTTTGTCTGAAGAGCTTGGCGCAGCCTCCTCCACCGAGGGCTTACTTTCCACCCCCCAGTGAAGACGGCCCGGCGCCCTCTAAAGTCCCTGCCACCACACCTGCCGCACCCGGCACCACGTCCTCCTCCTCCCCATCTGAAGAGGAAGGAGAGATGTCATATAAGACGTGATACAGGTTGGTGAGGTCCGCCAGGGGCGGGGCGGTTGAGCCCTCCTCCGGCAACTGTGTCTGGGTCTCTGCTGGTTTCCCCAGGAGATCCCATTCTAAGGACGAGCCCCGAGGCCCCCTCGCCGATTTGATTTTAGCCTTCTTTTTCCCGCTACGCTTTTTATGTTTTGCATCTAGCCATTCCTTTGCGTCTTCATTGAGATCTTCACTACATGAGGAACGCGAGGCCTCGGCATCTTCCTCTCTATTGAGTCTCTCCACTTCCTCGTACAGATCACAGCCCGAGACCTCAGCCACAGATATACTTACACCAGGGTTATGAGGCAGGGTCATCACCCCTTCACTCCCCCCCTGGTGCCCCTCCTGCCATCTCTCCTGCCGCCTCACCCTAGAGGGGCCCGGCTGTCTGCTCTTCACTGGTCTCTCTCTCCTCCCACCTCTGCTAGTCCCTTCACCAGCAGGATTGGACCCCTTGCCATGGGCCAAACCCACCGGATTCAGGACCGCATTGGCAAAGGAGTGTGGACAGCGGCTGAACGGATGACCAAGATCCCCATACAGGTTACACCTAATGTCACCACAAGTTGCAGCAAGGTGACCAAGACCCCCACATAAAGCACACTTCACCACCTTGCACCCTGCGCTAAAATGTGAGGGACTACCGCACTTGTGGCAGACCTTCGGCTGCCCCTGGTAAAAGATCATGATCCTATCCCTCCCTAAAAATGTTGAGGAAGGGATGTGCATAACTGTATTACTGAAACTTTTAACTTAATCAAAAAGGTCCAGGCCCCAGACCAAATGCCGAAACGATCCAGATTTTTTTCGGGGATCTTGACTACATCCCCGAACCTGCTTATCCAGGTCATGATGTCCACACAAGAAAGTGACTCGTTACCTGTTAATACGGTCACTTTCTTAACCGTGTTCTGACGGGAGATCGCTTGCACTGAGAACCCTCGCCATTCAGGGAGACTATGAGTCAGCTCGTACTGAGACCAGAAAAGCTCCATGTCCTCTGGTCTCACGAAACTGACATCAAAGTAGGTGGGTGGTGCCAAAAGGTTGGATTGAGGCATAGATGTTCTCTGCCTTGAAACCCATCTTCAGCATGAGCTCCGCCACCTTGTCTCTAGGGGGACAGGCATCATTGCTCACCCACCGAAAACGGACCACATTTTTACTGGCACCACCCTGCCCTGGTGTCGGCAGAGACCACACCGTCCCTGCACCTTTTTCTTGGAAGGATGATAATCCATGCCTCTTTGTCCAAAAAGACAGGTCAACCACCCCTTTTTCCACAGTAAAGCTTTCCTCACCCCTGTTCAAGGCCTCCAAAAGATGCCGTTGCAAGTCACCATCGCCAAGCTCCCAGACAAAGACTTAGACACACCACCCAACCCAACTGCAACAGCCCCAGCATAGCTACCCCCTTGGGGCCTGACCCCTACTGCTGGGGGGGCAGTGGAACTCTCACCAACCACATCACTTTTTGCACCCCCCCATAGTCACTTCCACCTCACCACTCACCCCATTCGCCCTCCCCATCAGCCATTACCACCTCCATCTCTCCTCCATCCACAACCTCCACACACCCACCCCCCCATACACACCTCCCTCCACACTTACATCATCAAGATAAGGTAGGGCCCCAGCGTGCTCACTATTCACAATATTTACACTGTTTACAACATATATTATCTCCTTATCAGCTGCCACCACAGTCACTTTATTTACCTCCAGGGCCTCCTCAATGGGCCCTCCGTTACCTTGGGTGACAGAAATACCAACCACCCCTTCGGCCCCAGGGGCCATGACCATCTCGACCACTTTGGCATGCTGTGCCCATGACGTAGCAGCATGCTTCTCTGCTCCTCCCCACGTATCCCCAGTGACAACCGGCTTAGATACAAGGGGAAGAGCAGGAAACTCTCAATGTCTGGTATTTTTACCAAAACTGCTGCACCACCAGCACCCCTGCTGTTAACCGCAGAGACGTCAGCTTCACCACTCACGCTCTCCTTCCTGCTCTCCCCGTCTGACCCACAGCCTGCACTCACTGACAGAGCCAGCTGCTGCCCAGCAGGGTTTACACGGGAAATAGCAGGCACATCAGGCAAGTTTATATATTTAAAACTCACAATTTCCCATGCAGCATCGGAGTTTTTCCCCCTTCCATTTCTCCTCCTGGGTTTTCCTTTCACCTCCCCCGCTGGCATATCATCACCAAGAGAAAGCCCAGTCAGATCCATAGGGGATTCCTGCTGCTTGATAGCCTTTAACAGGCCCTCAGATCCACTTGACTCGTAATCTTCCTCAGTAACGTCAAGTTCACGCCCGGTGTCTGACATGGAAACAGGCTCCTGCCCAGGTCTCAGTTAACAATCATCTGCTGAGGCCATACTCACAGACCTCTCCACAACAACCTCTGTCTGTAGTTCTGCCGCCATCTTGGCTCTCACCTCCATGCTGCAGGTAGAGTCCAGCCCTTGCTCCTCCCCACCTGGCTGGACACCACTGACTGAACCACCTGGGGGCAGGACCTGATTGCTGCTAGGTGGAACACACCCAAGATTGATGCTGCTCACTTAATTGCATGCAGTAATGCTGCCGGCTGATTTGGGAGGAGCAACAGAGCCTGGTGAAATAGTTGAGTGCTGTGGAACAACAGAGCCCAGCGCACCAGAATCATGCACAGTGTAATGACCGGAGGTCCGAGAGAGATCCAGTGAGTCACAAACTGAGACAGAGACAAATAAACAACACTTTCTTTACTAAAACAGGGATTAGACTAAAATTCAGTATTGCATGAATCAGTCTCAGGTTCTGCCTGGGACACTGTCTCTACTAAATACAAACAATCAGCAAAAGCTGAAATCAATGTGCCAATCTCAAGGTCTCCAGCTTATGTGAATTATTCTAGTGATCTGGACCAATTTTACCTAAACACAGTGTCAGACTAGTGAGAGCGGTATATGGGGACCCAGTGAGATGGCACACTGAATACAATCCTACCACTATGAACAATAATAATGCATGAAACTCTATCAATTGCTCTTATACCCTTATTATCAGAATACCCGGGTATCTTAAAGTTATGGTACCGTTAACCTCAGATCCAGTCTATCACAGGCCTGTGAATCGCGGTGTCTGCAGCTAGTTCTGGAAAACTTTGGCGCCAAATCAAAAGCAAAGTTCACAAAAACAGCAAAAATTCCTTGTCTTGTCGGCCGCTGCCAAGCCCACGCACCGGGGACGTTAGTCCTGTAGCCTCAGATTAAGGTCTGGGAAGATCTCTTCACAAAGTCTTGTCAATATCCCCTCAGTGGAAATGGCACCAGAAACCTTCTTTTCTCCCGAAGTCTCTCCCTCTTATCCAGTACACCAGCCACGTGCTCCGTCACAGAAATGGATTCCTGAGTCCCATCGTTTATCACTCGACACGTGACTCCTTCAGCACAAAGTCTATAATCCACTTATCATGGACTTCCAGAAAACTCCACAGAGCCACACAGCTTCCCCGGCTCAGCACTTGTTCTTAAACAGAGAAAGGGGTAAACAAAACTCCACAGGGAAGAGTGTAAAGACAGCGTCTTGTTGCAGCTCCTTCTCACAGACTTCCTGTCTCGACTCTCACACATCAGACACTCTTATAACATACACAGTTTCTTGCACTGCCCCTCCTCTGAGCTCAGCCAGGCAAAAGTCACAGGGTCCTAGTGCTCTCCTGCTTGTATCACATTTCACACTCTCACACACAGCAACAGAAACCACTTTTTTTTTCCCTTTTTGCAAAGTGGCAGAGTCCTGCACCGCAGGAGAAACATGCTATGTGGCAGAGCCTTGCAGAGCACACAGACCGCTCAGAGCGTCAGAACCCTGCAGAACAGAGCCCCGTGCAACGACCAATCTGGGCCGCACAGCCGAACCACATGTGACAGCAGGACCGTGCCGGGTGCTACTGCCAGGGGGGACCTCACTGACAGTCATGCCATGGGGTGATCTCTCCCAAAACCTTGTACAGCAAGGTGAGGCAGCACCAGCCTGAGAGCCAAGCACTGCATTCCCATTACCACTGTCCTGACTTGCTTTCCCCATGGTGGTAAAACGCCAGTCATTCTGGAGCTTCTCCATAAACGGTCCTGTGTTTTTCAGGATTTCCTCCTGGAGGGTTATTAAGGCCTCCCTTTTCTCCCTCAGAGCTTGCACCCTGACAGCTACACCCTGGGTGTTCTTCCCACCTGCAGAGCTGCGACCACCCGACTTTGCTTTTTCCATTTTGATTTCTTCTTGCAAACGAGTTATGTCCCTACCCGTCTCTCCATAGATTTTAAACATGTGGGAGATGCGTGCAGTGAAAGTTTCCGAGAATCCATGGTTCCCCAATTCCTTTTTAGGGCCACATGACCAGACCCCCCAACCGTCACACCGGTAGTAATTTTAAGGGCAGATGCACGCCCCTTACCTGGCTGTGGTTAGGATCCTTGCTGCGGCTACGATCCTTCCTTGAGAGCTGGACCTGGGGAATCCATGCTCTTAAGTCTAGCCGACATCCTAACACCTTCCTCAGCCAATGAAGATGGCTCCCAGCCCCCCGCAGAGGCAGATTGGGGGGCAGGAGCAGGGGCCGCCATTAGCCCCTCCTGGGAATCCCTGCCTCTCCCTGGGGAGTAGAGAGGCAGGACGTGGGCCTCCTTCCTGGTTCTTTGGAGAGCATACTCCAAACACACACAGCTCCAGCACATGATAAGCTCCTCCTCTTCCTGTTTCTGCTGCTGCTGGCATGAGACTTGCCCTACAATAGATCCTTGTAAAATAATTTAAAGTTTACTCATTCAAATTAGAGAGACATTTTAAATTAAAAAGATTAGACCTGCCTTCACCGCAGGGGATCTCGCTCGACCCACGAGCGGACAGGCACCAGTATTGGGAGAGGGGGGCTGGCCATCAGGGTCCACCGTGGCTCTGGCACAAACCCAGCGACACGGAGGTCGCACGGGCAGGAATTGACTGGCCGTGTCGGATTTGCACTTTTTTGGTTTTAGAAGGGCATGACATGCCTATATCTGTGTCTCCCCCTCCTTTTACTCCTCCACCTCTTTTCTTTTCGCATGACTATATGTACTTGTCACTTTTCCTTGTGTTAGTTGTGTCTTCTGAGCAGTTTGTCAGCTTTTGGACACCTTTGAAGTGTTTTCTATGTGTTTTCTATGTGTTTCTATGTGTTTTTGTTTGCCTGCCATTGGTTTTAACGGTGTTCGAAGGTGTTTAACGAACAGTTTGGCGAACATATGGGTGTTCGACGAACCGAACCGAACTCGAACACTATGGGGGTGGCTCAACACTAGTTGTTACGTCTTAGTGTTATTTTCCTTCTTACCTAGGTGCAATGACAAGCACAGAGGTCTCCAATAGACCTCCAGCTGTCATACCAACCCATCAGCGACCTGCAAACATGTCACTGGAACGCCGATGGGCACTCGTAATGACGAGCCCATATGCCGGCGTGTGGTAAATGCCACCATCAGAGATTGGCAGCAGCATTTAACAGATTACCAATCACAGGCGGAGCTCTGTGACAACCTTTATTAATTAACCACGACTTTCTGGGTATCCCGTGAGCCCATTCCATACACCCACTTCCGACTTGCGCCATACATGTACAGTGAATGTCATGAAGGGGTTAAATTAGGTTTTTCTGGACTTTGAAGTAAATACTTTTATGTCAAAAATGACAAAAGTATTCTCAGAGTTATACCTTTATTGGCTGACCAGAAATATAGATATATGCAAACTTTCAGAGCACAAAGGCTCCTTCGACAGGCAAGATTACAAAAGAATTCATAAGACAAAAGACACAACATTTGAGAGATGTTACAAAAAGACAATTGTTCAAGGGGTGTAAGTTGTGATGCCTCCTACTGATAAGTTGGAAGGATAATGTTTTCCCACAGGTGTGTCCAGTTCACTGTGAGAAAACATTTCTCTGGCCGGGGACACTGTAAGAAATATCTAAAAATTTTATTACTAAAAGGTGACTTCAAGGTCAACAGAAAAAGAAAAATTTGGGAATTTGGGACCAGAGACTGTACGCCATCGTGCCGAACACTCAGTCTATTGAGTAACAATTAAAGTATTGTTCCAATTTGCTGGGTTAAGTGAATTCCTAAAAATATGACATGAATACAGAGGATAGATGGTAGAACAAGCCTAAGAGCATCACAGCCAATGGAGTAAGAGGTGGACACTTACGGTATGTGTTTTTGTGCTTTTATGAAGTTATGAAATGTTGTAGATGTTGTGATGACAAGGGCCTGAAGCATATGGGTGGAGAGAAAATCTTCATGTGAAATGATGCCGTAAAATAAAGCATCACAGAGAAACTAGGGAAGTGGCCTGTAGAGTTAAGATCCTAGGCTGGGAATGATTGACAAGTCTGAAGAACTTGCATACACAAGGACAGACACCTGGAGAGATCAGAAATGGTGCACAGTTGAGGAAACGTTCTTCTGTTGTGCAACATTTAAAGTAAACATGCCTCTATATTGGATCTCTGTAAAAGATGATACATTGCCTGGTTTATCATCTGCAGCTAGTGCATATTCAGGACACACTTCAGAGGACATAGTGACATTTGACATACTGCCTCCCTCCCACCTCTTAAACATAAACCATGTGGTAATCTTGTAATTTTGGGGATGTTCCCAGGTACATTACATATAATTATTATAATAATCACAGAGTTGTGGATTCATCTCAGGATCTTTATTACAAGGAAAAGATTCACATATCTTACAAAAAATAAATAAAAGTAAGTGTAAGGATAATTTTTTTTCTATATAATTCTCAGCCTCTACATTCTGTAGCCTGCAGCATCTAAAACCATGGCCGGTACCGTGGGTCATTTGAGGGGTTGCTGAAAAGACGAGCCCTCAATGGCGGAAACCAGAGTGGCACCCAGGTCCTAAAAACGGCAGTTGGTGCCTGAAAATACAAGAACACCATGGGTTAATTCAATAAAATTTAATTTTTACTGCATCCAAGAGTCATTAGCCCAAACCCCATGTGTCAATTTTATGGTCATGCACCCTTAGTGCAAGTGTCATAGTCCTATACCCCAAGTGTCAGTAAATGTTGAGGATTTCTTACCTGATCTGCTACAGCATTACTCTGTGTTTGCTCCACTGGAGGATTGGGAGCTGCATCAATTCCACTTTCTCCATCATCACTAAGCCTTGGTGATGATGATGGTGTTGAGATGGTATCTTTGACGTCTTCAGGAACCTGTATGGCGCAGTCAACCATACAGGAAGACAAAGCTTCTTGCTGATCCTCTTCTGGTCAAACAGAAACATCTTTTACTCTAGGGGATCTTGGATCGAAGCTTGCAACAGTGTATGGGAAATTTTCTTCCCCAACCTGTACAAAGATAAATCAATAAGATATGGTTATCAGTCCTGGGAATAATTGGAACCAAATCTTCTGAATATTATACACATAGAGATTACCTACCGGCAAGATACTTCAAAGGGGTCAATCCACAAGGTGAATTCCTGGGGCAGTGCAAGGTCATAAAATATTATTTTACTTAGAGTAAAAGCCTCTAGAATGCTTTCATCCTTGTCCTGGCCATTGATTCTTATACACCTAAATGACAAAAATGAGCCATTAGAGATAAGATGCCATTAGAACAACATTGGGAATTTCTAGAATGTCTGCAAGACCAATATGTAAATTTTCTGGACATATCTGGTGATGCCACTGATGACTTACCTGTAGGCTTGTCCTTTCATAGGCTTCTCTGGATACCAGTGCCAGGAGTCTGTGTCAGACTTTAGTCTGTGTCCATCACCTTAAGTGTCCATTAGCTGAAGTGTCTGAAATTTGAAATAATCCTGAATTGAACTGAAGGTAACTGGATACTAAATCACAGTAAACAATGTTTGTCTTTGTTTTCACTCTCACCCCCTTAATCCTTCATGTTTTACAACCACCTCTAATCCCTACACCTAGTAAGGAACTCTTTATCTCTCCCTCCATTCTCCCCACCCATCTCACCTCCTCCTCAGAGCTATTCCTGAACATACAATCCTTTGTCTCTAAACACAGACAGCCACCTCATGCCCTCTCCTGCTCCCACTTAATAATGTTTTCTCTGCTCCTCCTTACTGCCGGCGACTTCTCTCCAAATCCTGGCCCTCCTCTCCACATCCCTACAATCACTTCCACCTCCTACCCATGATCTATCCCAAACTCTCGTAACCCTTCTAACCTTACACCCATCCGCCCAGCCCCCGCTTCCCCAATTCCACTAATAGGAGCTCTATGGAATGCTTGCTCCGTCTGCAATAAACTTTCCTACATTCACGATCTCTTCATCAATAACAAGCTTTCCTTCCTCGGCATCACTGAAACCTGGCTCACCCCCTCCGACATAGACTCTCCTGCTGCACTTTCGTATGGCGGATTCCACCTCTTTCATACCCCCCGCCCCACCGGCAAGCACGGTGGAGGAATAGGTTTCCTCCTCTCTGAAAACTGCTCCTTCACCCATAGCCCATTGCCGCCCTCAATTACTCTCCCCTCTTTTGAAGTGCACTGCGTGAGCATGTACTCCCCATCCAACCTCCAACTGGCTGTCATCTACCGCCCTTCAGGATCAAACACCACTTTCTTTGACCACTTCACCACTTGGCTACTTCATTTCCTCTCCGTTGACATCCCCACTAAGCTCATGGGCGACTTTAACATCCCCATTGACACTTCTCTCTCAGCTGCCACTAAGCTTCTATCCCTCACTTCCTCCTTTGGTCTTACTCAATGGTCTTCCACACCCACTCACAAAAACGGCCACATGCTGGACCTCATCTTCACCCTCCTCTGTTCCCTATCTAACCTCTCTAACTCACCTCTCCCTCTTTCTGACCACAACCTACTCACATTCTCTTCTCTCTCCTCCCCGGGGCAACAATCCCCACTCCACAAACTTGCATACCCTTGCAGAAATCTCAAACACCTTGACCTACACTCACTCTCTGAATCCCTCCTCCCTCTTACAGACATTAGTTGACATGATACAGATGTTGCTGCCACTTTATACAACACCACAACAGCTGCAGCTCTCGATTCGGTCGACCCCCTCACACATACCAAGGCTCGCACAATCAACAGACAACCCTGGCACACCAGCATAGCTAAAGAACTGCAACTGGCCTCCAGGGTTGCTGAGCGTAGATGGAAAATGTCCCACTCCCATGAGTACTTCATCGCATTCAAACAGTCCCTCACTACCTTCAAGTCGACACTCACTGCAGCAAATCAAACATACCTCACATCTCTCACATCCTCCCTGTCTCACAACTCAAAACAACTATTCAACAACTTCAATTCTCTCCTCCATCCCCCAGTGCCTGCTCCCTCTCCTCTTATTTCAGCCAAAGACTTTGCCTCATCCTTCAAGCAGAAGATTGACACCATCAGACAAAGCTTTTGCCTAAAGCCCCCACAGCCCCTCCCCACACCTACTCAACCCTCCTCCTCCAAAACCACAATCTCCACCATTTCTGAAGATCAACTTTCCTCCTTACTCTCCAAATCACACCTCACCACCTGTAAACTTGACCCAATCCCGTCCCACCTCTTCCCAAACCTTACCACCATCTTCATCCCAGCCCTAGCCCGCCTCTTCAACCTGTCACTAACAACGGGTGTCTTCCTCTCATGCTTCAAACATGCCTCAATCACACCCATCCTCAAAAAGCACTCCCTTGACCCATCCTCTGTGTTTAGTTATCGCCCCATATCACTTCTCCCCTATGCCTCAAAACTACTGGAACAACATGTCCATTCTGAACTGTCCTCCCATCTCTCCTCCTGCTCCCTCTTTGACAACCTACAATCTGGTTTCCGACAGCACCATTCTACTGAAATAGCACTGACTAAAGTCACCAACGACCTACTAACCGCCAAATCTAAGCGACACTACTCTGTCCTCCTCCTCCTAGACCTGTCATCTGCCTTTGACACAGTGGACCATTACCTGTTACTACAGACTCTCTCATCTATCAGCATCACAGAATTGGCCCTATCCTGGATCTCCTCATAACTAACAGACCAGACATTCAGTGTCTCCCACTCACACACCACCTCCTCATCTCGCCCCCTATCTGTCGGTGTCCCCCAAGGTTCAGTTCTAGGACCCCTGCTCTTCTTCTAAACTTTCGGCCTGGGACAGCTCATAAAGTGTCACCGCTTTCATTATCACCTCTGTAGCGTCTGCGTCCCTGCCTCCTGCTAGGCAGGGACGCTGTTCCCCTCACCTCTCTACTCCGTGCCCGGCGGCTTCCTCCCGCTCTACTTGCAGCGCCCGCTCTACCTCGGCCACTGTGCTTAGGGCGCGCGCGCGGGCTCCCCCTCTCTTAAAGGGGCCGTGCGCGCCGCCCAAAGGAGTCCCCGGCCAATGGCCAGAGGATCCCTCCATATATAAGGCACCTCCTCCAAAATGGAGGTGCCCGAGCAATGTTGTTGCACTGTTCACTACTCTGCTTCAGCCCTCAGGTTCCGTTTCCAGTTACCTGCCAGTTACCTGCCAGTTTCCTGCCAGTTTGCTGTCTGATTCCTGCCTGTTATCCGCTTACCTGCTTGCTAGCCTGAGGTCCGACGGTCTGCCTTCCGACACCTGTCAGTCTGTCTATGAACCAGCTTGCCCGCTCACCTGGGAGCGCTCGCCTGGTACCTGTCTGCTAGCCTACCTGGAGGCTCCGCCGTCATGTGCTGTGACCACCTGCCTGTCCAGAGACTCTTGCCCGCTCACCAGTGAGCGTTCACCTGCTACCTGTCTGCTAGCCTACCTGGAGGCTCCGCCGTCATGTGCTGTGACCACCTGCCTGTCCAGAGACTCTTGCCTGCTCACCTGAGAGCGCTCATCTGCTACCTGCCTGTTTAACCTACCTGGAGGCTCCGCCGTCACGTGCTGTGACCACCTGCCAGTCCAGAGACTCTTGCCCGCTCACCTGGGAGCTCTCATCTGCTACCTGCCTGTTAGCCTACCTGGAGGCTCCGCCGTCACATGCTGTGACCACCTGCTTATCCAGAGACTCTCGCCTGCTCACCTGGGAGCACTCATCTGCCATCTGCCTGCTAGCCTACCTGGAGGCTCAGCCGTCACAGGTCGTAACTACCCTTTACCCAGAGACTGTCCCGGTCACTTGCCGTGACCTCCTGCCCGTTTACCCAGAGACTGTCCCGGTCACTTGCCGTGACCTCCTGCCCGTTCACCCAGAGACTGTCCCGGTCACTTGCTGTGACCTCCTGCCCATTTACCCAGAGACAGTCCCGGTCACTTGCCGTGACATTCTGCCCGTTTACCCAGAGACAGTCCCGGTCACCTGCTGTGACTACCTGCCTGTCTTCTCTGGTCGCCACCCGCTTCCTTACAAGGACCGCCCCCTTGTATAAGTTGCTCTGAGATTCCGCCTCCCAGACCCGTTACAGTTTGCTCGGGCCATGGAACCCGGTGGCACCCAAGATCCCTCGCTCTCGGACCTCTGTCATGAACTGTCCCGACAGAGGTCCGAACAGGAGTCCATCCTGGGTCACATGCGGAATGTCAATTCTCGCCTGGACACTTTGACTGCTCCGCCAGCAACCACCGCTAGTGTCAGGACTCACAGCCCGGCTGCTCCGCTGTCCATCAATACCATAGTTTCCTGCTCTGGAACCCGGATTTCTGCACCTCCTCGGTTCGGAGGTGACTCCGCTCAAGCTCGGGGCTTCATTAACCAGTGCACCCTGTACTTTGAACTCCACTCCCACCAGTTTAATTCCGACCGGGCCAAAGTAGCCTTCATCATGTCCCATCTCACGGGGGAGGCACGGCTTGGCTAAATCCTCTATGGGAGAGAGGAGATCCCCTGGTGTCCGACCTGCCAGCCTTTCTCACGGCTTTCCGGAAGGTCTTCGACGAACCCGGACGGAAGACCTCATCCGCCTCATCTCTGCTACGCCTCCGTCAAGGGAGTCTCACCGTGGGCCAATATGCCAAACGGTTCCGTACCCTTGCTTCGAAGCTGGCCTGGGATAATGACGCCCTGGTGTCCGTCTTCTGGGAGAGTCTGTCCGGCCGTATTAAACATGAACTCGCCAGTCGGGACATTGCTACCACTCTCGACGACTTAATAACACTTGCCACCCTGATTGACATCCGGTTCCAGGAGCGCGCTAGGGAGGTCACCCGTGAGAGGAGGCTTCCACGTCTAGCCCCTACCTTCCAGAGACCCGTCACTCCCTCTGTTACTCCCCAGGCACCTGAGCCTATGCAGGTCGACCAGACCAAGATGGTCAAGACCCGTCAAGACTTACATCGTGCCGAGGGGAGCTGTTTCTACTGTGGCAGTAAGGAGCACCGGATCAGTTCCTGCCCAGAGAGGTCGGGAAACGCCTGTGTCTAGGATCGCTCAGAGAGGTCGCCCTAGACAAAAGTAAACCCTCTCCATCCCTGATGCTGTCAGTCTCTATCACCTGCGTAGAGAACCGCTATTTTGAACTGGCTCAACTTGACTCAGGAGCTGCTGGAAATCTCATCTCTCATTCCCTGGTAGAAAAATACCGCATTCCCACCAAACCTCTGGCCATACCTTTATCTGTCGCCGACGTGGATGGGGGTCTCTTACCACATCCCATCCAACTCATGACCGAATCTCTGACTCTACAGGTGGGAATGCTGCATTCTGAGAGCATCTCCTTTCATGTTCTGCCTGGACTCTCTCACTTACTTTTGCTTGGCCTGCCTTGGCTCCAGAAACATGCACCCGTGCTTGACTGGCAGACCGGAGAAGTCCTTCGCTGGGGACAGGACTGCCATAAGACTTGTCTAGTTCCCGTTCGTCCTGCCCATCCTTCTCCTACCCCAGCCAATCTGCCCGGTCTTCCGGTTCCCTATTGGTCTTATGCGGATGTCTTCAATAAAAAAGAAGAAGAGACTTTGCCTCCTCATAGACCATACGACTGCCCAATCGATCTGATGCCCGGCTCTACTCCTCCCCATGGGCGAATCTACCCTTTGTCCGCTGCAGAGACCCGGTCCATGTTTGAATATATTGAGGAGAATCTGGCCCGGGGATTTTTCCGGAAATCTACCTCCCCGGCGGGAGCAGGCTTCTTCTTTGTCAAAAAGAAGGATGGCTCACTTCGTCCATGTATAGACTATAGAGGCCTAAACCAGATTACTGTGAAGAATAAATACCCCCTTCCGCTTATTCCTGAATTATTCGACCGTCTGAGGGGGGCTAGAATCTTCACCAAACTGGATCTCCGTGGGGCGTATAACCTGGTCCGTATCCATCAGGGGGATGAGTGGAAGACGGCATTCAACACCCGGGACGGCCACTATGAGTACCTTGTGATGCCCTTCGGTCTCTGTAACGCTCCTGCCGTCTTTCAAGAGTTGGTCAATGACATCTTCCGTGATCTTCTCTACTCCTGCGTGGTGGTGTACCTGGACGACATCTTGGTCTTCTCTCCGGATCTTCCTACTCACCGGAGGGACGTTCGTCAGGTCCTGCTCAGGCTCAGGCAGAACCACCTCTACGCTAAATATGAGAAGTGCATCTTTGAGCAGACCTCTCTTCCATTTCTGGGCTACATAATCTCTCAGACAGGTCTACAAATGGATCCTGAGAAACTGTCTGCCATCCAGAAGTGGCCCCGACTAGAGGGGTTGAAGGCTATTCAGCAGTTCATGGGCTTCGCCAACTATTATCGCCTGTTCATACCGCACTTCTCTTCCCGGACCGCCCCTATCTCTGCGCTCACCCGTAAAGGTACGAACCCCAGAGAATGGCTGCCCGAAGCAGAGGAGGCCTTTCTTTCCTTAAAACAGGCCTTCTCCTCCGCCTCGGTGCTGCATCGTCCGGACGGCAACAAACAATTCTTCCTAGAAGTTGACGCCTCCTCCACCGGAGCTGGGGCGGTACTTACCCAAAAGTCATCTTCCGGAAGAAAGGTAACCTGCAGCTTTTTCTCCAAACTTTTCTCCTCTTCTGAGCGCAACTATTCTATAGGAGACCGAGAATTGCTGGCCATTAAGATGGCACTGGAGGAGTGGCGTTACCTGCTCGAGGGGGCTCTTCTCCCTGTAATAATTTACACTGACCACAAGAACTTGGCATACCTCCAGAATGCCCAGAGACTTATCCCGCGCCAAGCCCGGTGGTCTTTGTTTTTTGCCCGCTTTGATTTCATTCTTCATTTTCGCCCGGCTGACAAAAATATCAAAGCTGACGCTCTGTCCCGATCCTTTCAGGTGTCTGATCTTGAGGAGGAGCCTAAACACATCATCGATCCCGCCAGAGTAATGCAGGTAGCCCCCGTGTGCCTAAATCGTCTCCCTCCCGGTAAGACGTTTGTAACGGTGTCCGATCGGGAGAAGATTCTACACTGGGGTCACTCGTCTAAACTAGCTGGCCACGCCGGTCAGAAAAAGACCCTCAAGCTTATTACCCGGCACTACTGGTGGCCTACCCTGCACAAGGACGTAATAGACTTTGTTTCTGCCTGTGTGTCCTGCGCCCGCAACAAAGTTCCGAGACACCTGCCTGCCGGCCGCCTTCTTCCTCTGCCAGTACCTGCTGCCCCGTGGCAACATATAGCTATGGACTTCATAACAGACCTTCCCGTCTCTGCCGGTTGTATGGTCATTTGGGTGGTCGCTGACCGCTTTTCCAAAATGGCTCATTTCATTCCCCTGCCAGGCCTCCCGTCTGCACCCGAGCTAGCTAAAGACTTTATCCGCCACATCTTCAGTCTTCATGGTCTGCCTCTCCACATCGTGTCGGATCGTGGAGTTCAGTTCACCTCACGCTTCTGGAGAGCCACATGTAAACTGCTCGACGCCACCGTGGACTTCTCCTCCGCTTACCACCCACAGTCCAATGGTCAAGTGGAGCGGATCAATCAGAATCTGACCAGTTACCTCCGGCACTTCGTTAATGCCCACCATTCAGACTGGGTGGATCTCCTACCATGGGCCGAGTTCTCTTACAACAATCATGAGAGCGAATCTTCCTCTAAATCCCCGTTTTTTGTAGTCTTCGGTCAGCATCCTCGGATCCCTTTTCCTGTCTCCACCTCTGTGCACAACCCGGCCGCGGAATCTCTCGTTAGCAAGTTTTCCTCCATTTGGGAGAGTACCCGATCCGCACTCCTTCAGTCGTCCGAGCGAATGAAGAGACACGCCGACAAAAAACGCCTGGATTCCCCACAATTTCGTCCCGGAGATAAAGTCTGGCTCTCATCCAAATATGTCCGGCTCAAGATTCCTTTCTATAAGTTAGGGCCTTGGTTCATCGGCCCACTGGAGGTTATCAAACAGATCAACCCGGTGGCCTATAAATTGAAACTCCCGGCCAACTTACGGATCCCTAACTCCTTCCATGTATCTCTTCTCAAACCCGTGGTACTTAACTCCTTTTCCAAGTCTACAGGTACACCCCCTGCTCCGGTTTTTGCTGAAGACGAGTTTGAGGTAGAGAACATTCTGGCCACCAAAAGGGTAAGAGGAAAGACCATTTTTCTACTGGATTGGAAGGGGCTTGGTCCTGAGGAGAGAACATGGGAGCCCCGGGAGAACATCCATGCCCCTCTCATCCTTGCTAAATTTCTGTCTGGCCTAAAAAAGGGGGGGCCTAAAGGGGGGGGTACTGTAGCGTCTGCGTCCCTGCCTCCTGCTAGGCAGGGACGCTGTTCCCCTCACCTCTCTGCTCCGTGCCCGGCGGCTTCCTCCCGCACTACTTGCAGCGCCCGCTCTCCCCCGGTCACTGTGCTTAGGGCGCGCGCGCTCCCCCTCTCTTAAAGGGGCCGCGCGCGCCGCCCTAAGCAGTCCCCGGCCGATGGCCGGAGGATCCCTCCATATATAAGGCACCTCCTCCAAAATGGAGGTGCCCGAGCAATGTTGTTGCACTGTTCACTACTCTGCTTCAGCCCTCAGGTCCCGATTACAGTTACCTGCCAGTTACCTGCCAGTTTCCTGCCAGTTTGCTGTCTGATTCCTGCCTGTTATCCGCTTACCTGCTTGCTAGCCTGAGGTCCGACGGTCTGCCTTCCGACACCTGTCAGTCTGTCTATGGACCAGCTTGCCCGCTCACCTGGGAGCGCTCACCTGCTACCTGTCTGCTAGCCTACCTGGAGGCTCCGCCATCACGTGCTGTGACCACCTGCCTGTCCAGAGACTCTTACCCGCTCACCTGGGAGCGCTCATCTGCTACCTGCCTGTTTAACCTACCTGGAGGCTCCGCCGTCACGTGCTGTGACCACCTGCCAGTCCAGAGACTCTTGCCCGCTCACCTGGGAGCGCTCATCTGCTACCTGCCTGTTAGCCTACCTGGAGGCTCCGCCGTCAAGTGCTGTGACCACCTGCCAGTCCAGAGACTCGTTGCCCGCTCACCTGGGAGTGCTCATCTGCTACCTGCCTGTTAGCCTACCTGGAGGCTCCGCCGTCACATGCTGTGACCACCTGCTTATCCAGAGACTCTTTCCCGCTCACCTGGAAGCGCTCACCTGCTACCTGTCGGCTAGCCTACCTGGAGGCTCCGCCGTCACGTGCTGTGTCCACCTGCCTGTCCAGAGACTCTTGCCCGCTCACCTGGAAGCGCTCATCTGCTAACTGCCTGTTTAACCTACCTGGAGGCTCCGCCGTCACGTGCTGTGACCATCTGCCAGTCCAGAGACTCTTGCCCGCTCACCTGGGAGCGCTCATCTGCTACCTGCCTGTTAGCCTACCTGGAGGCTCCGCCATCACGTGCTGTGACCACCTGCCAGTCCAGAGACTCTCGCCTGCTCACCTGGGAGCACTCATCTGCCATCTGCCTGCTAGCCTACCTGGAGGCTCAGCCATCACAGGTCATACCTACCCTTTACCCAGAGACTGTCCCGGTCACTTGCCGTGACCTCCTGCCCGTTTACCCAGAGACTGTCCCGGTCACTTGCCGTGACCTCCTGCCCGTTCACCCAGAGACTGTCCCGGTCACTTGCTGTGACCTCCTGCCCGTTTACCCAGAGACTGTCCCGGTCACTTGCCGTGACCTCCTGCCCGTTTACCCAGAGACTGTCCCGGTCACCTGCTGTGACTACCTGCCTGTCTTCCCTGGTCGCCACCCGCTTCCTTACAAGGACCGCCCCCTTGTTTAAGTTGCTAAGAGGTTCCGCCTCCCAGACCCGTTACAACCTCTATGCTGATGACACACAGATCTACCTCTCTGGACCCTATATCACCTCCTTACTAACCAAAATCCCACAATATCTGTCTGCTATTTCATCCTTCTTCTCTGCCAGATTTCTAAAACTTAACATGGACAAAACAGAATTCATCTTCTTTCCGCCATCTCATTCAACCCCCCTAACTGACCTATCTATCAACGTCAATGGCTGCCCACTCTCCCCAGTCCATCAAGCTCGCTGCCTTGGGGTAACCCTGGACTCGGAACTCTCCTTCAAACCATATATCCAAGCCCTTTCCACTTCCTGCCGACTCCAACTCAAAAATATCTCCTGAATCCGCACATTTCTAAACCATGAATCTGCAAAAACACTAGTGCTCGACCTCATCATCTTCCGCCTTGACTACTGCAACCTCCTGCTCCGTGGCCTCCCCTCTAACACTCTCACACCCCTCCAATCTAACCTAAACTCTGCTGCTCGACTAATCAACCTGTCCCCCCGCTATTCCCCGGCCTCTACTCTGTCAATCTCTTCACTGGCTCCCAATTGCTCAGAGACTCCAGTTCAAAACCCTAACCATTACATACAAAGCCATTCACAACCTGTCTCCTCCATATATCTCTGACATAGTCTACCGTTACATACCTGCACACAAACTCCTGCTCTACTCCCATCTTATCTCCTCCTCCCACAAACGTATACAAGATTTCTCCCATGCTTCCCCCCTACTCTGGAACTCTCTACCCCAACGTATCAGACTCTCGCCTACTGTGGAAACCTTCAAAAGGAACCTGAAGACCCACCTCTTCCAACAAGCCTACAACCTGCAGTAACCACCGCTCCACCATACCGCTGCACGACCAGCTCTACCCTCACCTACTGTATCCTCCCCCATCCCTTGTAGATTGTGAGCCCTCGCGGGCAGGGTCTTCGCTCCTCCTGTACCAGTTGCTGTCACATTGTGTTCAAGATTATTGTAATTGTTCTTGTAATATACCACTTTTTCACATGTAAAGCGCCATGGAATAAATGGCGCTATAATAATAAATAATAATAATAATGCCACTGATCACTTACCTGTAGTCTTGTCCTTTCATAGGGTTCTCTGGATACCAGTGCCCAGTGTATTTTTTGGATAGGATTTCTGCCAAATGTTCCCCAAATATGTCCATTATGGCCTAATCCAATTTTTGGAATCTGTTGCCAACAGTTTTTATGGAGTCCACTCCCTCCAACAGTTCCTGCCTCATCGCTACTGGAATAGAAATCATTGCAGCCATTTTACCTAAGAAGAAAAAAGAGAAATATTACCTTAATAGATGCGTTGTTTATAATATGTACATTTTTTTAATACTGTTGATTGTTGTTGGTGTCAGAGGTAGAACTGCAGCCACAAGATATTTATATGGAAAGTACAATATCAATAGATTGCAAAACACCCTCCAATCAGCTTATTGATGATGAGATCTAATAAATGAAGTTAACCAGTTTCATTTTATAGTGTATTATTGAAAGTAGCATTTAAAGCTGGTAGTTTCTGGAGTGAAACCATTCCAGTAGCCAAGTGTCCTGATAAATGATATTGAAAAGCAGATGGGTTGTCATGGCAGAAAGAGGGACTACTGGAGGCCAGCATGGCTACCATCCCCTGTGAAATTCAGCCACAGGCTGGGCTACATAAGAAATTTGCATTAAGGCACCGTCACACTAAGTGAGATCGCTAGCTGAGTCACAAGTTCTGTCATGCAAGAGCGACCTCAGTAGCGATCTCACTTAGTGTGACACATAGCAGCGACCAGGCCCCTGCTGTGAAATCGCTGGTCGTGTCGAAAAGGTCTGGACCTTTTTTTGATCGTTGAAATCCCACTGGGTAGCATGCATCGGTGCGTTTGACACCTTACCAAAGACCTAGTAAGCGACTCTGAATTGAGACATATAGGCGTGCATTTGCATTGCCTTTTCCGCACCCCTCATCTCCCATTGGTGGTCGCTACTGCGTTCAGATTGGGCGGCCTTGCCTTAAACAGAAGGCAACATAGTAGCGCTTCCGTCCTTTGTTCCTGACTGTGTGGTGGATTGCAGATTGTAGAAGAGTTCTCTGGGCTTCGCTCCACATCGATTCTTCAACGGTTCTTCTGACACCTATCTCTGAGCACGGTAGGTATCGTTTGGGGCCTCAAATGCGTTCCCATTGCCTTCTTAATTTATAGGACACCTACTAATTATCTGCTATCATTGCTCTGGAGGGAGGGCTTGGCTTTTATCTGCGTACAGATGCTTTTGCATGGGCAGCCATTTTAGGGGGTCTCGTGTGCGCACACCGGTACATCATGTTTTCTGGCACGCGTGTTAACGGAATGGAATGCATTTATTGCCTTATTTTTTTTTACTTTTCTCATGTTTTCATTTTATATTTTTCAGTTTGCAGCATCATGAACAATGCGCAGTGTGCTGTTGTGCTTGCTGCATTGCTGGAAAGAATTACTCCACCGATTCAACAAAGGATACAGCGATGCTTGCTGCCATCCCGGCAGATGAAAGATGGGCAGTCACGCTGCGACTCCTGGCCACCGGACGCTCACTGCAAGACTTGCATTTTTCTGCAGCCATTTCAAGGCCCCTGTTCAGTGTTCTAATTCCGGAGACATGTAATGCGATTTTCCACAGTCTACGTAGCTACATGCAGTTTCCCAACATGGAGGAGGAATGGAAAAAGATTGCCTCCGATTTTGAGCAGCTTTGGCAGTTCCCTAACTGTGGTGGGGCTTTGGACGGGAAACATGTCTGGATCACTCAACCACCAAACAGCGGATCATATTTCTTTAATTATAAGGGCTATTTCAGCATCATCCTGATGGCCCTTGTTAATGCCAATTATGAATTTATAAATGTAGATTTTTTCATGAACGGAAGGGTTTCCGATGGTGATGTTTTAGAGCACACACTCTTTGGAGAGCGTTTGAACAACTGTGACCTTCACTTGCCTCCCAACTATGAGACTAGAGGCAACCTTAATTTTGTTTTTGTCGGTGATGAGGCCTTCCTGCTTCATCCCAATCTTATCAAACCGTACCCCCCAAAAAGTCTGACGGAGGAATGAAGAATTTTCAATTACCGCTTGTCAAGGGCAAGTCGGGTTGTAGAAAATGCCTTCGGTATCATGTCCAATCGCTTCAGAGATTCCCACATGCCTATTTACATGAAGCTTGAATCAATAGACTAATAGTTGTTTTGGCTTGTTGCGTACTTCACAACTTCCTTCGCCAGGGCGATGCATTGGCGTACTGTCCGTCTGGCTTCGTGGACTCTGAATTGTCTGTAACATACACATATATATCTATATTCTATACCAGAGCACGGTGGCGCCTACCCCGACGCGCGTTTCGGTATCGCACCTTCGTCCCTGTATGTTACAGACAATTCCTGTTATTTATATATGAGCTTTAGTGGACAAGCCGTTAGTATGGAATTTAACCCATGATATCCTATCATTCCTATTTGAGTGGCCGGTGAATAGGAGTGGATTACTATATATGACCATATGGTCAAATACATTATGATGCATTGAACACTTTTGGCATTTGCTTATGAGTGATTTACTATGTTGCCCCTATTTAGGTTGGTAAAGCCTTGTCCTATTATCTATGACACTGTGGACCTATTACTAGGTTTTTACATTTATACTACTTAAAGCTATAGATACAGTCATATGAAAAAGTTTGGGCACCCCTATTAATCTTAAGCTTAATGTTTTATAAAAATTGGTGTTTTTGCAACAGCTATTTCAGTTTGATATATGTAATAACTGTTGGACACAGTAATGTTTCTGCCTTGAAATGAGGTTTATTGTACTAACAGAAAATGTGCAATCTGCATTCAAACAAAATTTGAAAGGTGCATAAGTATGAGCACCCTTATCATTTTCTTGTTTTAAATACTCCTACCTACTTTTTACTGACTTACTAAAGCACTTTTTTTGGTTTTGTAACCTCGTGGAGCTTTGAACTTTATAGCCAGGTGTATGCAATCATGAGAAAAGCTACTTAAAGTGGCCACTTGCAAGTTGTTCTCCTGTTTGAATCTCCTCTGAAGAGTGGCATCATGTGCTCCTCAAAACAACTGTCAAATGATCTGAAAACAAAGATTATTCAACATAGTTGTTCAGGGGAAGCATACAAAAAGCTGTCTCAGAGATTTAACCTGTCAGTTTCCACTGTGAGGAACATAGTAAGGAAATGGAAGAACACAGGGACAGTTCTTGTTAAGGCCAGAAGTGGCAGGCCAAGAAAAACATCAGAAAGGCAGAGAAGAAGAATGGTGAGATCAGTCAAGGACAATCCTCAGACCACCTCCAGAGAGCTGCAGCATCAACTTGCTGCAGATGGTGTCACTGTGCATCGGTCAACTATACAAGGCACTTTGCACAAGGAGAAGCTGTATGGGAGAGTGATGCGAAAGAAGCCGTTTCTGCAAGCACGCCACAAACAAAGTTGGCTGAGGTATGCAAAAGCACATTTGGAGAAGCCAATTTCTTTTTGGAAGAAGGTCCTGTGGACTGATGAAATCAAGATTGAGTTATTTGGTCATACAAAAAGGCGTTATGCATGGTGGCAAAAAAACACAGCATTCCAAGAAAAACACTTGCTACCCACAGTAAAATTTGGTGGAGGTTCCATCATGCTTTGGGGCTGTGTGGTCAATGCTGGCACTGGGAATCTTGTTAAAGTTGAGGGACGCATGGATTCCACTCAGTATCAGCAGATTCTTGACAATAGTGTTCAAGAATCAGTGATAAATATGAAGTTACAAAGTGGATGGATCTTTCAGCAAGACAATGATCCAAAACACCGCTCAAAATCTACTCAGGCATTCATGCAGAGGAACAACTACAATGTTCTGGAATGGCCATCCCAGTCCCCAGACCTGAATATCATTGAACATCTGTGGGATCATTTGAAGAGGGCTGTCCATGCTCGGCGATCATCAAACTTAACTGAACTGGAATTGTTTTGTAAAGAGGAATGGTCAAAAATACCTTCATCCAGGATCCAGGAACTCATTAAAAGCTACAGGAAGCGACTAGAGGCTGTTATTTTTGCAAAAGGAGGATCTACTAACTATTAATGTCACTTTTCTGGTGAGGTGCCCATACTTATGCACCTGTCAAATTTTGTTTGAATGCAGATTGCACATTTTCTGTTAGTACAATGAACCTCATTTCAAGGCAGAAACATTACTGTATCCAACAGTTATTACATATATAAAACTGAAATAGCTGTTGCAAAAACACCAATTTTTATAGAACATTAAGCTTAAGATTAATAGGGGTGCCCAAACTTTTTCATATGACTGTATGTATTTTTCTATTTATGATATATACTATGCACTTTAGATATGCAGGATATACTATTATGTCTGACTGTACATGCACTTTATGACTAGCTATTACACTGATATACATATATGGATATGATACTTTCTTGCTTTCTTTTAAATGTACCAGAGTTATGTGAGTGCCTCTCTATGCAGTGCCACCCATGGCCAAACCATGATTGAATAAAGGTTTTTTAATGCATCCGTTTACTTTTGGTCTATTCTTGTTCGGTTGCTCTCTTTTTGTGTTTTGGATTATACATACAAGTATGCATACCTATCTAAAAATACAGATATATATCCATACATAAAACCACCAACACATCAGTCTTCCCGTGTGACCGGAGACGCTGTATTAATAATGCATCATTTTTTCTCCAGAACCTGCAGACCCGGAGCCCCAGCAGCAGTCACCTGCTGACCCGGAGCCCCAGCAGGAGTCACCTACAGGCTCGCCAGCATCACTCCGTGATATGGGTGTAGCTTTGTCTTCCGGTAATTCTTTCACGTAAAATAAGGCCCATACAACTTGGAAAGTATAGGGCTGTTATATACTATGAAGTGTTATGTCTTTCCCTAGCCGGTGATGCCAGAGGATCCGGGTGGTCCATCAGCTCATCCTCACCCGAGTAAACTGAAAACCGTAAGCGTTAAATAACAAACATGTACCTATTAATTAGATGAATGTACAGAATTATTCGTCTTAAGTTCTACCATTACCTTCGTAGAAATCCCTACATTAGACGACCTCCTGGCATCACAGCGGACACTAACAGTAGCAGTCCAACAGCATGGAGTGATGCTGGCAAGGTTTGTGGTGGCCCAACAGCGGCGCGGCAGCCACTAACTTTGTTTTTTGTTGTTGTTGTATTTAATATGTTAAAAGTTTATATCCGCTGTTGTGTACGCTTTGTTACAAACAAATAACGTTTCATCACTCCCACCCTTTATATGTATGCATCTATATACATGCACCCAGTCCATTACCCCTCATAGGAGACCTGCTAATAACTATATGCTGAATTCAGTAAAGCAGGCTGCAAGTTTTGGGTCCATGACTGCCTTGCACAAGGATCACCGTCGATCCTACTATGTACAGTTGACATTTCATCCAGTTGACCGGCTGCCGCTTTACTTAAAGTCTCGAAAATGACCCTTTCGGCATGGATCCTCTGTGTGTCATCCAGCTTCTGAAGTCGATCAGCGGCGAAGTTGGCAAAGCTGTCCATGCCGGTGATGGTCTGCTGGCTTAAAATTTGCTTTGCCAAAGAGACTAGCTCTGTTGATGGCGACAAGGTGGCCTTTCTCTTACGTGAATTGATTATTCGCCGAGGTACAGCAGCTGAGTTGAGGGTTGCGGGTGCAGGGTCTTCACTCGAACCCTCAGTAGCCTCCGCCAGGCAAGGTTCATCACCCAGGATGTCGTCACTTGTTGTGGTTGACAGATCTTGCTGATCTTGCTGCGGGAACAGAAAATTAATGAATCAGTGGAGTAATTCTTTCCAGTAAATGTATGAAGGATTCCTCTGACATCCGCAGATAGTTACGGAAATCATGAGGATTCTTCTCCTGAAGCTCTCTTACAAGTTGCATGTTGGACAAATTGGACCTCTTCTGCAGCCACTCTCTGGTCCACATGCGACGCTTTCATTTGGAACGCCTCTCTAGCATCCGTGCCTCATCTTGACGCTGAGCTTCCTCAACCAGCAATGCAGAAAACAAAACAGCACACTGCGCATTGTTCATGATGCTGCAAACTGAAAAATATAAAATGAAAACATGAGAAAAGTTAAAAAAAAAATAAAGCAATTAATGCATTCCATTCCGTTAGCGCGTGTGCCAGAAAACATGCTGTACGGGTGTGCGCACACGAGACACCCTAAAATGGCTGCCAATGCAAAAGCATATGTACACAGTTAGAAGCCAAGCCCTCCCTCCCTCCTTCCAGAGCAATGATAGCAGATATTTAGTAGGTATCCTATAAATTAAAAAGGCAATGGTAATGCATTTGAGACCCCGAACAGAGTATAGGTGTCAGAAGAACCGTTGAAGAATAGATAAATCGAGGAAGAGTCGCAGCCCGTAGAACTCTACTACGATCTGTAAACCAGCATGCGGTCAGGAACAAAGGACGGAAGCGCTACTATGTCGCCTCATAAGGCAAGGCTGCCACCCAATCAGAACGCCGTAGCGACCACCAATCGGAACTGAATGGGTGCGGAAAAGGCAACGCAAATGCACGCCTGTATGACTACAACGTCACACAGTACGTCCCTCATCGAGGTCTGAATCGTAAGAGTAGCTGCTATGAGACAGGGTCACAATGATCAATGACATCATTGTACAGGTCGCTGTATCGTTGCAGCGTCGTTGGTAAGATCGGACTGTATGACATCTCACCAGCGACACATAGTGAAGCAGCAATGTTCCCTACCAGGTCGTATTGTTGTCGGGATCGTTGTAGCGTCGCTCAGTGTGATGGGGCCATTACTTCCCTGTTTTGCCAATTCACTATAAAGACTTTAAAAATGTTTGATATTTCCATGTACACAAAAAGATTGATTAGACAAAGTATAAAGTTATTACCCAAATATTACAATCCAATTGTGAGTCCCCACGAAAAACCAACATCCATCCAAAAAAGAAATGTGTGCCAGGAACAAAATAATAAACAAATGAGTATTGTTAAAAAATATTAAACTTTGTTAAATCTAATTTTAAAACATCATACATGTATAAACACTGGATACATATTAAAATTTGGCGGGTGAGCTATTTTGGGGAAAACCCTACCTATGGTTAAATATAGACTTGTAGACAAAATAAAATGAATTTGTAAATCAGAATTAATCTATTTACAAACGTATTTTGTCTACATGTCTATATTTAACTATATGTAGGGGTTTCCCCATAATATCTCACCTATCAAATTTAGATTGGATTTAAAAAAATAATACTATTTTTTAATAATACTCATTTGTTTATTATCTTCTTATGCTATTTTGTTCCTGGCACACCTTTTTTTTGGATGTTAACCCCTTAATAACATTTGACGTACTAATACGCGTCTGTGCCCTGGGACTTAAGATCCAGACCTGTATTAGTACGTCATCGCGATCGCGCGCGCACACAGGCTGTGCGGGCGCGATCGCCGCCGGGTGTCAGCTGATTGTCACAGCTGACACCCGGTACTATGTGCAGGGAGCGGTCCTGCACCGCTCCCAGCACATTAACCCCCGCTATGCTGCGATCGAAATCGATCGCGGCATTGCGGGGGCAAGGGGAGGTGATCGGCGATACTCACCTCCTCTTCCGGCTTCCAGCGCAGTCTGCAGCGGCTTCCCGGGTTTTGCCATGACGACCCGATGTCGTCATGACAACATCCGGGTCACCAGAGAGCAGGAAGATTGCTTGGACATGCGCAGTGCATCTCCAAGCAATCTTCACACTGTGCACTTCTGACAGCCTTCATGGCATAGGGATGGTGCTCCATTCCTATGCCATGCAGGCGATCAGAAAAAAAAAGTGAAAGTCCCAGAGTGGGACAAAGTAATAAAGTGTACAAACTGTCTGAAAGTGGGAAAAAAAAAAAAAAAAAATGTGCAAAAATATTATAAAAAAAAAAAAAAATAATACACCAAAAATAAAAATATAATGTACCCATCAATAAATATTATTATAAAAAAAATAAAAAAAAAACAATAAAAGTACACATATTTGGTATCGCCGCATCCGGAACAACCTGACCTATAAAACTGTCCCACTAGTTAACCCCTTCAGTGAACACGGTAAAAAAAAAAAAAAAAAAACGAAGCAAAAAACAATGCTTTATCACCATACTGCCAAACAAAAAGTGGAATAACAGGCGATCAAAAAGACACATATAAATAAAAATGATACCTCTGAAAACGTCATCTTGTCCCGCAAAAAACAAGCCACCATACAGCTCCATCAGCCGAAAAATAAAAAAGTTATAGCCCTCAGAAAAAAGCAATGCTAAAAAATATTTTTTTCTATAAAATAGCTTTTATTGTGTATAAGCGCCAAAACATAGAAAAATGATACAAATGTGGTACCGCTGTAAACGTACTGACCCGAAGAATAAAGCTACCTCATCAGTTTTACCACACGCGGAACAGAATAAAAAAAAAAAAAAACAATTCCTGAATTGTTGGTTTTTGTTTATTCTGCCTCCCAAAAATCGGAATAGAAAGCGATCAAAAAATGTCACGTGCCTGAAAATGGCACCAATAACAACGTCAAGTCATCCCGCAAAAAACGAGCCGTCACATGACTGTCTGCCAAAATCTGGAAAAATTATAGCTCTCAAAATATGGCGATGCAAAAACTAGATTTTACAAAAAATGCGTCTTTTAGTGTGTGACAGCTGTCAGTCATAAAAACCCCATATGATTCTGGCATTGCTGTAATCACACCGACGCGAAGAATAAAGTCGTCTAATCACTTATACCGCACAAGGAACGGCGTCAAAAATAAACTCTTGGGTTAGGATTGGGCTAGGGTTAGGGCTAGGGTTAGGGCTGGGTTTGGGGCTAGGGTTGTGCTGGGGCTAGGGTTGTGCTGGGGCTAAGGTTGTGCTGGGGCTAAGGTTGTGCTGGGGCTAGGGCTGGGGTTGGGATTTTTTTCAAAAGTAATAAAAAAAGATGACGATATGGTGACTAGTGTTGAGAGCAAGTGCTCGCTACTTGAGTTTGCATCGGGTGCTCTGGTATGCATTGAGTATCGTGGGTATTTGAGTGACATACTCGAGTCTCTGCTCCATATGCTTCACGGCCAAAAAACTTTACGGGGATTGCCTGCCATGCACGAGCGATCCCCGCATGCTTTTTTTTGGGTGTCTAATAACCGTGAAACATGCGGAGCAGGGACTCGAGCATGTCACTCAAGCACACGCTGTACATGGTGCATACCTGAGTACCCGATGCAAACTCAAGTAGCGAGCACTTGTGCTCAAGAATAATGACAACTTATTCAATATGATGACCTAATGTAAACAAATTCTGTGCCGTACCTCTGGGTTCAAAATGTTCACTATACACCTTAATAAAATCCTTGAGGGGTATAGTTTCCAAAATGGGGACACTTGTGGGGGAGCTCCACTGTTTAGGCACATCACGGGCTCTCCAAACGCGACATGGTGTCCGCTAACAAATTGAATGGAAAATCGGCTCAAATTGTTAGCGGACGCCATGTTGCGTTTGGAAAGCCCCTGTGTGCCCAAACATTGGAGCTCCCCCACAAGTGACCCCATTTTGGAAACTAGACCCCCAAAGGCACCTATCTAGATGCATAGTAAGCTCTTGGAACCCCCAGGTGCTTCACAAATTGATTCGTAAAAATGAAAAAGTGAAAAAAAAACACTTTTTCATTTTTATGAATCAATTTGTGAAGCACCTGGGGTTCCAAGTGCTCACTATGCATCTAGAAAGGTGCCTTGGGGGGTCTAGTTTCCAAAATGGGGTCACTTGTGGGAGAGCTCCAATGTTTGGGCACACAGGGACTCTCTAAATGCAACATGGTATCCACTAACAAATTGAATGGAAAATCGGCTCAAATTGTTAGCGGACACCACATTGCGTTTGGAGAGCCCCTCTGTGCCCAAACTTTGGAGCTCCCACACAAGTGACCCCATTTTGGAAACTAGACCCCCCAAGGCACCTTTCTAGATGCATAGTGAGCACTTGGAACCCCCAGGTGCTTCACAAATTGATTCGTAATAATGAAAAAGTGAAAAAAAAAACATTTTCATTTTTATGAATCAATTTGTGAAGCACCTGGGGTTCCAAGTGCTCACTATGCATCTAGATAGGTGCCTTGGGGGGTCTAGTTTCCAAAATGGGGTCACTTGTGGGGGAGCTCCAAAGTTTGGGCACACAGGGGCTCTCCAAACAGAACATGGCGTCCGCTAATTATTCAAGCAAATTTTACAATCAAAAAGTCAAATGGCGCTCCTTCCCTTCCGAGCCCTGCCGTGCACCCAAACAGTGTTTCTTCCCCAAATATTGGGTATCTGCGTGCCCAGGGGAAATTGCACAACAAATTTTGGGGTCCATTTTTTCTTGTTACCCCTGTGAAAATAAAAAAAATTGGGTCTAAAGTAACATTTTTGTGAAAAAAGTTAAATGTTCATTTTTTTCTTCCACATTCAAAAAATTCCTGTGAAGCACCTGAAGGGTTAATACAGTTCTTGAATGTGGTTTTGAGCACCTTGAGGGGTGCAGTTTTTAGAATGGTGTCATTTTTGGGTATTTTCTGTCATAAAGACCTCTCCAAGTGACTTCAAATGTGATGTGGTCCCTAAAAAAATGGTTTTATAAATTTTGTTGGAAAAATGAGAAATCGCTGGTCAACTTTTAACCCTTATAGCACCCTAACAAAAAAAAATTTTGGTTCCAAAATTGTGCTGATGTAAAGTAGACATGTGGGAAATGTTATTTATTAACTCTTTTGTGTGACATATCGCTCTGATTTCAGGGCTTAAAAATTCAAATTTTGAAAATCGCAAAATTTTCAAAATTTTCGCCAAATTTCCGTTTTTTTCACAAATAAACGCAAGTGATATCGAAGAAATTTTTCCACAATCTTGAAGTACAATATGTCATGAAAAAACAGTCTCAGAATCAGGGGGATCCGTTGAAGCGTTCCAGAGTAATTACCTCATAAATTGACAGTGGTCAGAATTGTAAAAATTGGCCCGGTCATTAACGTGCAAACCACCCGCGGGGCTTAAGGGGTTAATATATAATTATTTAACACATAAATGCCATGAAGGAAAAAAAATGTCATTATGGTGTCCTCACTTTCCCCAAGAAATGCTAAAGAAAAAGATAAAAACATTGGAGTTTCGCCAAAATGGTATAAATGGAGGGAACAAAAGTATCAGCTTACCACTACAAAAACAAGCCATCCAGAACTCCATTAACTAAAAAAAAACAAAAAGATGAAAACGCACAATGGCTATTGTAAAAAAAATGATAAAATTGCATTTTTGCATTACAGTGTCACCACACCTGATTTTTCCCCCTTTTCTCTGTACATTGATAAATTGAATGGTGCCCTAAAATAAAACAACTCTGCCCATAAAACAAAATTCATACTCCACTTTCAAAAATTGAAGGTGCAACAATGAAAATTGACCTTGACAAGAAGGGGCTATTATTATAATGAAAAAAAGAAGCCAAAAAGTTACAAAGTGCTTAACCCCGGTTCAGTGGGGGCACCGGCAGTGAGCCCGCACTGAACAGAGCACATGTCAGCTGATTATTACAGCTGACATGTGCGCGCAACAGCTGCGGGAGGAATCGCGATCCACCCGTGGCTGTTAACATGTTAAATGCCGCTGTCAATCTCCAACAGTGGCATTTAACGCGCGTTTCCTGGAAGCGAGTCCTAAGCCCCGCCCATCGGTGACCCCGTAACGTGATCGCGGGTTAACGATGGGCGTGCATGACAACCCAGGGTCTGCAGCAGACACCTGTGGTTGTCATGAGCTGGTCGCTATGAGCGCCACCTAGTGGTCGGCGCTAATAGGACAGGACCATTTCTGCTGCATGCAGGGGATCTGCGCGTCCCCTGTGTGTAGCAGAGCCGATCAAACAAGTGCTCCTTCTAGTCTTTTATGGAGACTATAAAAGCATGCAAAAAGTGAAAAAAAAAATGTTTTAAAAAATATTAAAAAAATATAACATTTTAAATCACCCCCCTTTTGCCCCATTCAAAATAAAATAACAATAAAAAAATCGCACATACACATATTTGGTATCGCCACATTCAGAATCGCCATATCTATCAATATATCAAAATAGTTAATCCGATCGGTAAACAGGGTAATGAGAAAAAAATTCTAAATTCCAGAATTACGCTTTTTGGTCGCCACAAAATTAAAATAAAATACATTAACGGGTGAACAAAACATCAGATCTACCCGAAAATTGCATCCATAAAACTTCAGCTCGGTGCGCAAAAAATAAGCTCTCACCTGGCCCCAGATCCAAAAAAATGGAGATGCTACGGGTCTCGGAAAATGGCACCATTTTTTTTTATTTTTATTTAACCAAATTTTGGAATTTTTTTTCACAACTTAAATAAAAAGTAACCTATACATGTTTAGTGTCTACGAACTCGTAATCATCTGGACAATAGTAATGGCAGGTCAGTTTTAGCATTTAGTGAACGTGGTAAAAAAAACATCTGTGGTATTGCACTTTTTTTGCAATTTCACCCCGCTTGGAATTTTTTTTTTTTTATTTTCCCGTATAGGATATGGAAAAACTAGTAATGGCGCTGAAAAGTACAACTCGTCAAACAAAAAATAAGCCCTCACACGACCATATTGACCAAAAAATAAAAACGCTATGGCTCTGGGAACAAGGGGAGCAAAAAATGAACACTCAAAAACGGAAAATGCCCCAGGGGTGAAGGGTTAATAAGAAGAATAGGAGGCTAACTGCATTTGTATCAAAGACAACATTTTTTAATCTAATATGATTGGAAAAGACAAAAATATGTTTAAAAAATGCAAAAATTGAGTGTCAAGGGAACGTCTTACTGGAAGAGAGTTTGCCAGCATTATTACAGGTTGGGGGCATCTGGAGTCTATGAGTCCCATGTATAAAAAGGGTCTCAAAAGAAAAAAAACATTGATGCCCTCAGCAATCTATCTACTCCTGTAACTCAATATACCAGTAAGATCGGTTATCAGGGCGGTCAGTCCATGAGACATTTCAATATCTATTGTCCTTATGGTCAGTGTGCCTTTCACCTTACAGATGATAGAGGAGAAGGAGCTCAGGGAAAGCCTCTGCGGTGCAGGATGTGGAGTATAAGAGTCCAGGAGGGTCTTTACTAGGAGATGTGTGAGGGCAGAGAGCAGACCCTGCTTTATATCAGTGTAGACTGGGGAGGGGTCACTTGGTTTCTGCCTTTGTTTCCAACATTGTAGGTATCAGGTGGTGTAAATCTAATTTATAAAACACAAGTCATTGAGTAAGTTAAAAAAAAAAAAAAAAAGAACACAGGAAAGCAGAAGTAATGTCTCCCCTGCCCCCCAAAATATATAAATATATATATATATATATATATATATATATATATATATATATATATATATATATATATATATATATATATATATTTCTATCTACAGTATTTAGTCTATTTTGTATTTAATTCATGTTTTATTATTTTATTGTATTTTTATTTGTCTATGTAATTGTTTGTAATATATTGATCAGTCTATGTATCTTCATATCTATTTTCTATATTTTTTATATTTTACAATTTATTATCTATATGTTAATATATTTATATTATTTATTTATTCTTCATCAGTTTAGAAAGATCATTATTTAGCTATCATCAATCCACTATACATCTTTTTATCTTTCTGGGGCGAGGTGCAGACCATCGTGTTTTCTCTCGTCCATGAGAATCGGGTTGACTATGTAAATCCCACTCTGATGGAACTCTGATCACAGTTTAATCACAGTTTGATAATATGGTGATCCGATTCTTTTGGAAGAGTAGAAGATGGAGAAAAAATGTCATCAGAATGCAGTCTGATATTTTCCATAGACTTTCTGATTTTAATGACTGAGCTCGATCTCAATATCAGATAAAACTCGGCCATGCTACAATTTTTTCCCCAGACCATCTCTGTTCAAGGAAAAAAAATAAGACATGTGCAAGGCCCCTTAGAATAACATCAGTCCGAGTGTGTTCTGATGTTTTGTCGGATCACACCCGGACCAAAAATATGATCATGTGTACGAGACCTAATATCTACTTTCATACTTTATGATCTGCATTTTCATTTTAAGGTACATTTATTATTACTCCTCTATTGACCATTCTTTCCATCTTTGTAACTTTCTATGTTTCAATGTACTGTATATATACTAGTTATATTTTTGTATCTAACCTCCTTCAATCTCTGCAATTTGTTCACTTAATAATAGAGATGAGTGCCAAAATTTGAGTGTAATAAGATTCTATTCATTAGTCAAAATGCATACTTTAATTGTTCACTTCCATACGGATTCAGCAAAAATGTTAGCAACTGTCCGCCATTTTTTTTGCCTCTAAAGCAGAAGCAAAAGTTTAAAAAAGTCCTTATGCTCAACTTACAGCTCACCACTTGGTCCCCTCTGCTCCTCATTGCATCTTTCAAACACGAACGATTGCATTGAAAGACTTGGTCCTCTCATGTTGGACTGGGACTTCCCGCTATAAAGATGCCCTGACGGCTCTGCACTTATGCGCTCGGGATCATGGTGACATTGTGACATCAAAAATTTGTAATTTTTTCAGAGTATGAGAGAGTCCAGCAATTTCTGCTCTGTACAGAAATCAAAACATGAATTGAGGACCAAAGAGGTGGACTGTGAGGAGTGGAGGGTCCGGAGATGTGAGCACTGTTGTTCGTAAAATGATTTTTTTTTTCCATCTTAAGTTTATTATAGTCTGGATATTGGCAAGACCCCATACAATTATAAGTGACATTAAAAGTGAGAAGAAGAACATCAACGCAAATTGAATTTGCCTTAAAAATATATATATGAACAGGTGAATTAATTCCAGTTTTGCCAGATTCACTCATCTCTAATTACTAATATCACATGTAGATAAATACGTGTTCAGTATCTGATTATATCTGTCAGTGGAATATCAGACGTTCATTACTCGCTCAGCTCTTATTTTATCTGAATTTAATTTATATTTTTTGTAACAAATAGAATTCACTGAATAGATGGAATTTTGTCCATTTTGCTCCAGTGGACTCTTCATAATGATGCAATGCAATCTGATAAGGACTTGGTTAATATGTTAATTCTTATAATTTCAGGTCCTAAATTAAATAAACACCTTTCCTCTTTGTCTTCTCCAGAAATAAGTCAGGTATTTGCTCATTGGTTTAGGCAACAGTGCCCTTTGTTATTCTGCAGTAGATGTTAAGGAATTTTCTATGAGACACAACAGGATCCACAAAGATCTCACCTGTCCAGAGCCTTGAAATCTCATTATGTACTAGTCCAGACTCATTACCATCTCTATGTCAGAGAATCTCCCACCATTGTCAACAACTCAGCATGACAAGAGATGAGCACATACATGGGATCCACCCAAGACAACTGAACCCACCGGCCATTCAAATGTAGATGACAGGGAACATTCACTGGAAAAAACAATTATATGGAAAGTTTGATAAATAAAAAAATGTGTACAAGAGAATGTATCTTACTCTTAACACAACTGCTCCTGCATAAAGACTTGTAAAGTAAGAGTATACAAGGGAAATGTTTAACCATCTAGATATAAGGAAGTGCTAAATATGTATGTAACACAAGACCATGGAATATCTTGAATATACCAACAATTAACATACAAATCTACAAATAGAATATACACTCTTGAATAAGGAAAATGCAACACTGCAAAAAAAAAAGTTGTGGACTTATGGAAATCATAAAATGGAGAAATGTTACTGATCTGCACATGATGGAAAAAATAAAAGCAACATGTTCAAAACTTTAATTCATTCACTAAGGAGTATGACTGTCACGTGCTGAAAATTGGCACTTACAGCCTCTTGTTATGTTCTGCTACCAGAGCTAAGGAAAGAGAGGAGATCTGTCCCTACGATAGAACTCAGCTGAATCCCTACGATGTAACAGGGAACCTGATCCTGCGATCAGACCTGCTAAAGTCCTAAGCTAGTCTGTACGGAGACCTATAGATGTGGGGAAGGAATCCCTACAAGTACTAAGGACTGGGAGGAATATGGGACACCTCCTAACAGAAATAGTAGCAGACAGACGAACAAACAAAATATATAGAACATAGAGGTCCGTAGACCAAGCAAACTAACAGAGTAAGATACAGAGCAAAGGCTAGCTAGAAAGTAGTAATACAATGAAGTCCAGCAAAGCCAGAAGGGCGGAGCAGGCTTAAATAGGCCAACAAGGTCATGTGACCAGCAAAGGAAAAAAAACCTAAGAGCAAGGTTCTAACAGTACCCCCCCTTCTAAGAGGATCCTCCGGATCCCCTAGGACCAGGCTTATCAGGAAATCTCCTGTGAAACGCTCTGATAAGTCTGGACGCGGAAACATCATCCGACCTCACCCAAGAGTTATCCTCGGGTCCGAAACCTTTCCAGGCCACAAGATACTGCAAACTACCTCTATACAGTCTAGAGTTAAGGATGCGAGAAATTTCATATTCCCCGTCCTCCACCACCGGAGGAACAGAGGCAGAGGAGTCACAATCCGATACAACAGCTTTTTTCAACAGAGAGACATGAAATACCGGATTAATTCTCCAGGAGGTAGGAACCTCCAACCTAACAGCAGATTGGTTGACAACCTGAAGCACCTTAAAGGGCCCTACAAACTTGGGACCCAATTTCTTAGAAGGAATCCTCAACCGCAGATTCCTAGAGGACAACCAAACCATGTCACCAACAGCGAACAAAACCTCCTGTCGTTTCCTATCAAAGTAGTCCTTAGATTTTCTGTTGGCCTCCTGAAGATTACCACGCACATCCGTCCAAACTCTCTCCAAATCACCGGAAAAATTCTCCTCCTCAGGCACGGCAGATCCCAACTTGGAGAACGACCCAAACGACGGATGTCTCCCAGAACAACAAAAAAAAGGCGAACAACCAGCAGAAGAAGATGTATGATTGTTCAGAGCAAATTCAGCAAGTGGCAGAAACTCAGACCACCCCTCTTGATTGTCTTCCACAAAACAACGCAAGAACTGCTCAACATCCTGGTTTTTCCTTTCTGTCTGGCCATTAGATTCAGGATGATATCCGGACGAGAACGATAAATGAACTCCCAACCTGTCACAAAAGGCACGCCAAAAACGAGCCACGAACTGAGGACCCCTATCAGAAACAATGTCAGTAGGAACGCCATGAAGTCTGACAATTTCCTTGACAAAGGCCTTAGCGAGAGTTTTAGCGCAGGGCAGTTTGACAAAGGGAACCAAGTGACACATCTTGCAAAAACGGTCCACAACCACCCAGATGACAGTAAAACCCTCAGAGGGGGGAAAGTCAGTTATAAAGTCCATAGCCAAATGTGTCCAAGGAGCACTGGGAACCTCCAAAGGACAAAGCAACCCCGCAGCAGGAGTATGAGAGGACTTAGATCTAGCACATATAGTACATTGACGCACCCACTTAATGACTTCCTTCTGCCATCCAGGCCACCAAAAACTGCGACCCACCAGTCTCTTGGTCTCAGAGATTCCGGGATGACCTGCCAACCGAGATTCATGACACTCAACAAATAAATCTCTCCTAAAGGTCCCAGGCACAAACAACCTCCCATGGGGAGTGTTAGATGGGGCATTCTCCTGTGCTTTAAGAATCTCATCTTCCAAAACGGAGTCCAAAGCAGCTATCACAACACCTTCTTGTAAAATGTTCTCCTCTTTCTCAGCACCGACTATGGGAGAAAAACTGCGAGACAAGGCATCCGCCTTAACTTTCTTAGTACCAGGGATGTAAGTAACGGAGAAATTAAACCGCGAGAAAAACAGTGCCCACCTAGCCTGACGGGCATTCAGGCGCTTGGCAGCATCAAGATATATCAGATTTTTATGATCCGTAAGAACCTGAACGGGAAATTCCGCACCTTCCAAGAAGTGACGCCAGTGTTCAAATGCGAGTTTAATAGCCAATAATTCCCGATTACCAATATCGTAATTCAGTTCAGTCTCCGAAAATTTTTTTGAAAAAAAGGCACAGGGATGTAATCCATCCCCGTTATCCTGAGACAATACTGCGCCAACCCCCACAGAGGAAGCATCAACCTCAACCAAAAACGGCTTAGTCACATCAGGCTGCATAAGGATGGGAGCAGAGGTGAACCTCTCCTTGAGATACACAAAAGCTTCAATGGCCTCAGAAGACCACTGAACCGCATCAGCACCTTTCCTGGTGAGATCGGTCAGAGGTTTGACAATACTAGAAAAAATTTTTATGAATTTTCTGTAATAATTGGCGAAACCTAAAAACCTCTGTATCGATTTCAAACCAATAGGCCTAGGCCATTCCTGTACAGCTTGAACTTTAACCGGGTCCATCTCAAAACCTTCGCTGGAGATAATGTAACCCAAAAAACTAATTCTCTGTACAGCGAACTCACATTTCTCCAGCTTAGTAAAAAGCGAATTGTCCATTAACAACTGTAATACCTCACGTACGCTCCGCCAATGAGACTCCAGATCCGGCGAATAAATCAAAATGTCATCCAAATACACAACCACATTTTTGCCGATCAAAGGTCTCAGGATGTCATTAATAAGATTCTGAAAAAATGCAGGAGCATTAGTAAGACCAAAAGGCATAACCAGATTCTCAAAATGACCCACAGGAGTGTTAAAAGCAGTCTTCCATTCATCACCCTCCTTCATGCGCAACAGATTGTATGTCCCCTTAAGGTCAATTTTAGAGAACCACTTGGCCCCCATTAACTGGTTAAACAGATCAGGAATCAATGGCAGTGGGTAAGGATTGCGTACAGTAATTTTGTTAATCTCACGAAAATCCAGACAAGGACGTAAACCGCCGTCCTTTTTTTTTACAAAAAAAAAATCCAACCGCCACAGGAGACTTAGAGGGCCTAATGTGACCGGCGGCCAAACTTGTCTGTATGTATTCCTCCAAAGCTTTCCTCTCAGGAATAGTAAGGTTAAATAAACGACTTTTAGGAAGAGTCGCTCCAGAGACAAATTCAATAGAACAATCATAGTCTCTATGGGGAGGCAAAACCTGCGATTCCTTCTCAGAAAAAACTCTCCAAAAATCCTGAATAGGAACAGGCAATTCTCCCCTATCCAAAGCTGCAATATGCCCGTTACAACACTTGTCATAACATTTATGGCTCCAGGATTTAATTTCATTGGTAGACCAATCCAGTACAGGATTGTGAAATTTTAACCAGGGCAATCCCAATATTACTGGAGAAGGCAAGTTATTCAAAACTACCAAATCCAATTTCTCATGGTGAACCCAATTAATAGTGAGAGGAAATTCACAGACCTTGAGAGTAATATTCTTCAAAGGGGAACCATCCACAGAAACCACAGCAATGGGGGATGATAAAGGTTCAGGTTTTAAATTTAGTCTTTCCAAGAATCCCCCATCAATTACATTCAGAGTAGACCCACAATCGACAAACACCCAAAATTCCATTAATTTTTCCTGAGCAATCGTGGAAGCAGCTAAAAATACACCCTTGGAATTTAAACAGGCAATACGGGCATGACTGACCATTTTTTTTTCTTTCTTCATACGAAGCTCACAGCCTTTAATCAAATGACCAGATTTTCCGCAATAGAAACACAAGCCTTCAGAAAATCGACGGTCTTTTTCTTGAGAGCGAGGTGCCACCGATCCAATCTCCATCGGTTCACCACTGTTAGTACACACATTCTCATAACCAGAAACTGACATAGCAGAGGATTTGCTCTCATTAACCCTAGCACGCAGTCTCCTATCCACCCGTATAGCTAATTGCATAGCCTGTTGCAAATCTTCAGGTGTAGGATAAGCAATTAGCAGGTCTTTAACCCTTTCACTGAGCCCAGCAAGAAATAGACTTTTCAGAGCAGAATCGTTCCACCCTATTTGAGTAGACCAACGACGGAAATGAGTACAATATTTTTCCACATTACCTGATCCCTGTTTCAAACGTCTCAACTCAGTCTCAGCTGATGCAACACGGTCAGGATCATCATATAATAGTCCCAAAGCAGAAAAAAAACTATCCACTGATCTGAAGCATGTATCACTAGGTTGCAAAGAAAAGGCCCACTCCTGAGGCTCTTTGCGCAAAAGTGACATTATGAACCCTATGCTCTGGGATTCATCCCCAGAGGACTTGGGTCTCAAACGAAAATACAATAAGCAAGCATTTTTAAATGAAAAAAGTTCTCGATGTTCACCAAAAAATAAATCCGGCAAAAATACCTTAGGCTCCAAGGAATGTGCTCCAGGACAGTTACTCACGTGCTGACGGAGCTCGGCCACCTCCAGAGAGAGTCCCTGCAGGCGATGAGCCAAATCCTGAACCGACACCATGATGGAACAGAAAAATCTTTCCTTAGAGAATTTGCAGGCTGGACTTACTGTTATGTTCTGCTATCAGAGCTAAGGAAAGAGAGGAGATCTGTCCCTACGATAGAACTCAGCTGAATCCCTACGATGTAACAGGGAACCTGATCCTGCGATCAGACCTGCTAAAGTCCTAAGCTAGTCTGTACGGAGACCTATAGATGTGGGGAAGGAATCCCTACAAGTACTAAGGACTGAGAGGAATATGGGACACCTCCTAACAGAAATAGTAGCAGACAGACGAACAAACAAAATATATAGAACATAGAGGTCCGTAGACCAAGCAAACTAACAGAGTAAGATACAGAGCAAAGGCTAGCTAGAAAGTAGTAATACAATGAAGTCCAGCAAAGCCAGAAGGGCGGAGCAGGCTTAAATAGGCCAACAAGGTCATGTGACCAGCAAAGGAAAAAAAACCTAAGAGCAAGGTTCTAACACCTCTTCTGCTTTGATTGAGGTCATTAATAATCATCTGAATGTTCTGTTGCACTGAATGCAAATCTTCAAGATGTATAAATAGTTTGCGACCCTCATATTACATCATGTGGGTAGGAGGTCTCCATGAAAAATCAGACCCCATTTCCACATAGCCTACTCAAAGTCATGCATGGCAATTAGGAGAACAACTGAGTAGAATGGCAGAGAAACCTTTATTACATTAATATATCATTAAAAAATAGTACATCACTTTAGTAACATTAACTTGTAGTTGAGACAAAGAGACATAAGGTCCCTTAAATTGCATGTAAATTGGTCTAAGTAAGGGTTCGACCCAAAAATCCAAGCTATGTGCTCATATTAGAACAGGGAGATGGACATAACATTAGAATGATCAGAATATACTCACAAAAGGGTGAAGCAAACCCAATAGTCCTAAAGATCATTTTGTACCAAACTCACCCGAATATAGAGGGACCCCTAGACCAGCAAAAAATAGTGTATGCACAGGACACAGGGTGGGAAAAGAGCCTCGATGCACGTTTTGCCGGTAAAGGACCTGGCTTTCGAAAGAGGCACGCATCCTAGTGCTTCCAGGACCTTTAAATATGCCCCATTCTGTCACAAGATACATCATATGACATTCTAATGTGGCCGCCGGGCGATAGATGCTGTGCGGCACATACACAACGGTCGTCACCCACCCCGCGCACGCACCCCCCGCCATCATGACGTCGGAGCACGGCCGGAAAAGCACGTGAGCGCTATTCCCGGCGGAACGCGCCGACTGCATATAGACAGCTGAGCGCGGCACGGAACAGGGGCGACCGAGCGCATGCGCTCTGCAACAGTGGACAGAACATGCCAAGAAACAGGTATCAAGGTAACAGAGACATCTCAAATAAGTTTTGTGGAAAGAATCTCTCTGCCAGGAATATACGCGGATATCAATAAATAATCCCATAAGGAGTACCAACTATGTAGAACCCAGTATTAGTGTTGAGCCACCCCCGTAGTGTTCAAGTTCGGTTCGGTTCGTCGAACACCCGTGTGTTCGCCGAACTGTTCGTCGAACACCTTCGAACACCGTTAAAACCAATGGCAGGCAAACAAAAACACATAGAAACACATAGAAAACACCTTCAAAGGTGTCCAAAAGCTGAAAAACTGCTCAGAAGACATAACTAACACATGGAAAAGTGACAAGTACATATAGTCATGCGAAAATAAAAGAGGTGGAGGAGTAAAAGGAGGGAGAGACACAGATATAGGCATGTCATGCCCTTCTAAAATCCAAAAAGTGAGAAGCCGACACGGCCAGTCCGCTCCTGCCCGTGCCACCTCCGTGTCGCCGGGTTTGTGCCAGAGCTGCGGTGAAACCTGACGGCCAGCCCCCCTCTCCCAATACTGGTGCCTGTCCGCTGGTGGGTCGAGCGAGCCCCCCTGTGGTGGAGGCAGCTCTAAGCTTTTTAATTTAAATTGTCTCTCTAATTTGAATGAATACACTTTAAATCCATTTACAAGGATCTATTGGAGGGCAAGTCTCATGCCAGCAGCCGCGGTAATTCCAGCTCCAGTAGCGTCCACTAAAGCTGCTGCAGTTAAAAAGCTTTTATAAGGATCGAGCTCGGCTGTCCACCGCAAGGCATCCTACTGCCAGTCCCAGCCCCTATGCCTTGGGGTGCCTCCTGATGCTCTTCACTAAGTATCCCATGGTCCCGAAGCATTTCCTTTGAAAAAATTAAGTGTCTAAACTACAGGTGGTGCAGCTTGCTTAACAGCCGGGATAATCCGCTGACTAGCAGACACTGCTACTAGGCACAAAGTATTTCCTGGGCTAGATGCAGTTAAAAATTTGTAATTAGATACTCTCGTTGGATGCTGAGAAAGCATTCCATAGAGTCTCCTGGCACGCCATATATGATTCTCTTAAAAAGCTTGGGGTAGGGGTCTAGGGGACCCTTTTATAGCCAAAATCACGGCCCTGTATCGCAATACGTCACCTAGGCTGAAGATAAATGGAACTGTAGCACCCTGAGGGCTCGGTTGCTACAGACGTATTGCACCTCACCCAGAGGTGTGATATCTCACTCTCAGGTAAGGATGGAGTGTGGATCAGGACCCGACACCTGCATGCATTACACCACATTGCCGTGGGGCAGGGCGACCAATATGCCCCTGAGATGGGCAAGACAGTCCCTGTCCCTGGCTGGAGTGGGGGGAGGGAACACCGAGGAAGGGGAACCCTGTAGTGCAGGAGCAGGGAGGAAGCAGTTCCTGGGTGCATTGAGAAGGGAGTATAAAAGGTGGGCACCATCTTAGTTCAGTGCAGAGAAGTCTGAGCAGAAGTGGCAGGGAGCAGGGGCTCTGCATGAGCTCTGCTCCGGAGGCGGGCCTAGTAACAGAGGCCCAGGCATGGAAGAGGGAGAAGGAAGGTAGAGGAGCGGAGAAGGCTCCAGGAACGAGGAATGAAGGGATCCCAGGGGTGCGGACGGGCGAGTCGCCACCGCACGCCCGAATCCACCTGCGTGGAGGGGTCAGGCCAAAGGGGGAGACCGGTCCCCGAACTAGTGGAGGCAGGAAACGACCCTCAGCTAGAAACCGGAGGCTTTGACATTTTATGTGGCGCAGCCCCTCGCTACACCCGCTAGGAAGGCACCACATAGGGTCAGGGAAACTGGCGCCAAGTTTACCAAGAGGAGGCCCGAGGCAGCCGGACAGAAGTGTTGGTAAGAAAGGCCAGACAAAGGACACAGAAAGGGGGTCCTGTGAAGTGCTCCAAAGTTATCTTGGAGTTGTCTGAGCCCCTCACCTGGTGAGCACAGTACGACGTGGGCAGCCGTTACCTGCAGACGTGGTCTGGATAATAAGAACTGTGAGTAAAGGCCCTGAACTGCATCACTGACTCCGTGTCGTTACTGCTGCTGCCCTGCACCATCACCCCCATCCTCCGCATACACTGCCCTGAGGCTATACTCCTCCCGTGGGGAGTTATGCTACGCTCTGCTGCACCCACAACCCCAGCCTCAGCGGTCTGCCCTGTAGCAGCGGTTCACTCTGACCGCAATCCACGGGTGGCGTAGTCGGACATTTAAACATCAAAACCACATAAATAGTTCCGCCACTGGTTTGACCGCCCTGAGCCACGGAACCGGGTCGCCGCCACGAAGACTACAACCACCAGCATCCACCAAAAAGGGTCCGGCTCCGGGTGTCCCAAGGCCCAGGGGTGCGTCAGAACATTTTCATCACCTTTCACAATCACCAATGGGACAAGGCAGTGATGTCCTCTGTCCCCTCTCTTATACATCCTAGTGACGGAGCACCTGCTCTCATCAATTCGCCATAACCCCAATATTAGGTGGATTGAGGTGGGAGGCACCGAGTACAAGTGCTCTCTATTTGCTGATGATGTCCTAGTATATATCACTCAATCACATATATCCATCCATGCTGTTATGGCTGAAATAGATCACTTTGTTACATGGTAAAATTTTAAAATCAATGCAGCGAAGTCTGAGGCCCTCGATGTCTCCTTCCCCAAATCCATATAGGATTCCATCCAGTCCAACTTTCCCTTTGCCTGGCCCTCACAGGGTATCAAATACTTAGGAATTCCTATTCATAGAGACCTCTCCCATCTATGTTATCTTAATTTTGTGCCCTTTATTGAACAACTCCATACAGACCACGGTTGGCAAGTTAGAACTGTAAGATTCACTACGTGAACCACTGGTGTTTTGTGGAAAAGCACATGTACACTGCGTTCCAAATTATTATGCAAAAAGTGTTTAGGAGTGATAAGGGAAGAATTTGTTTGTTTGTCAGTTAAACTCATTGATGGTGATGTGTGTCAGGGCTCTTTTTATCACTGTAAGCAATTGCAGACACCTGTGCTAATTAGTTTGGCAGGTGTGTCCAATGAATGGCAAGACTACTTAAGAAGGCTCTCTCACATTATTAAGCAGCCTACATTTTCTGCCAAAATGGGAAAGAAAAAGGATGTGTCGGCTGCTGAGAAGCAACAAATTGTGGAGTGTTTAGGTCAAGGCATGACTACAATCAACATTGTGCGATGATCAGGATGAAGTGTCTTGGCAATCAAGAAGTATGTAGCTGATTCAGAGTACACACGTGTGCGTGCTGATAAGGGCAAATTGAGGACTCTTTCCTACAGGCAATTACGTCAGGTTGAAAGAGCAGCGGCAAAAAAGCCTTGTCATAGCAGCAGACAAGTTTTTGAAGCTGCTTGTGCCTCCAACGTCCCCCGAACAACAAGATGCAGGGTCCTTCAGAGGTTTGCAGCTGTGCATGCGCCATCCTGTCGACCTCCTCTATCCACTTCACACAAGCAGAAACGGCTCCAGTGGGCCAAACATTACATGAAGACTGATTTCAAAACTGTTTTGTTCACGGATGAGTGCCATGCAGCGCTCGATGGTCCAGATGGATGGAGTGGAGGATGGCTGGTTGATGGACACCCCACGCAAACACGGATACAGCGCCAACAAGGAGGAGGTGGAGTAATGTTTTGGGCTGGAATCATGGGGAGAGAGATTGTTGGCCCCTTTAGGATCCCTGAAGGCGCTAAAGATGAACTCCATAATGTATGTGGATTTTCTCAAACAGCACTTCCTGCCATGGTTCAAGAAGAAGAACCGTGTATTTCACAGCAAGATCATTTTTCTGCATGATAATGCACCATCTCATGCTGCACATAAAACATCTGCATCTCTGGCTGATATGGGCATAAAAGGGGACAAACTTATGGTGTGACCCCCATGCTCCCATGACCTCTACCCCATTCAGAACCTTTGGAGCATCATTAAAAGTAGTGTCTATGATGGCGGGAGGCAGTTCACATCTAAGCAACAGCTCTGGGAGGGTATTCTGTCCTCATGCAAAAAAATTGAAGCAGAAACCATCCAAAACCTGACAAATTCAATGGACGAGAGAGTTCAGAAGCTCCTTTCGAACAAGGGGTCCTATGTGAAAATGTAACATCACCTACAATAAAGTATTGAGTTGAAAACTGTTTGATTTCAGTTTCAAACAACCTGCTAATGCTTATAATTTCAAAAATGACCATTTTTTTGGTCTTTATTAAAATGAAAAGGTTGATCGAAAAGTTTGGGGGATCTAAGAGTGTGGCAACCCAGTAGTCATGATTACTTCGAATTCTGACAATATGAGGGTCATGCTGCAGGTAGTGCAGCAAGAAGGCACTTATGTGCCTTGCGCATCTCGGAGCCCCAAAATTATTTTCCGGGCTAGATGCAGCTAAAAATTAATTTTAATTTTAAATCTGGTGAAGCTTTAGTATAGATGGCCTAATAGGATCAGTGCTGCACACTGCTACAAAGCCCAAATTATTTTCCAGTCAAGATACAGATAAACATGATTAGTAATTTGAAAGCTTAAAACGGTTGGTAGGGTGATTTTAACCAATCATCAAGCTTTTACTCTCCCCAGGATGACACAGGGGTAGAAAAGTCGTTTCGGATCCATGATTTGTTCATCTTTATGAACGTGAGTCTGTCTACATTATCAGTGGAGAGCCGCGTGCGCTTATCTGTCAGCACACCACCAGCAGCGCTGAACACACGTTCAGACAGAACGCTGGCTGCGGGGCATGACAAGATCTCCAAGGCGTAAGTGGCTAGCTCCGGCCATTTATCCAGATTGGAAGCCCAAAAAGAGCAAGGGTCCAGTGACACAGTCGTGGCTTCAATGTTTACTTGGAGATACTCCTGTACCATCGTCTCTAGGCGTTGACTATGTGTCAGACTTCTTGTCTCCTGTGGCCTTGCCAATAATGGGCTAAAAAAGTGGTGGAATGATTCCGCAAAATTGATGTTACCAGCAGATACTGTGGTTCTGTTACGGTTTGAGTGCTGAACACTTGACGGTCCCACGGTTGGCAAGTTGGAACTGTGAGATTCACTACGTGCACCACTAGTATTTTGTGGAAAAGCACATGTAAGATTCTGCAACAGTCTCTGCTGATACTCCTGCATGCGTGCATCCCTTTCTAAGGCAGGAATAATTTCTGCAAATTTACTTTTGTACCGGGGATCTAACAGTGTGGCAACCAGGTAGTCAGGATTATTTCTAATTCTCACAATTCGAGGGTCATGTTGCAGGTAGTGCAGCAAGAAGGCACTCATGTGTGTTGCGCATCCAGGAGCACCAAGTCCCTGTTGTGTTGGTGGCGAGGTAACAATCATGCTTCCTTCCTCTGTCCTCTCCCCCCAACCTCGCACAACAGAAATGTGATCAAGGTCTCCCTCATCTGATGAGTCTTCCATCAGTTCGTCCTCCACTTCTTCCTGGGCTCCTGCACCTTCCTCACTAGTTTGGCTGCTACCATGCGCCCTGGTAAAACCATCTCCCCCACCCTCACATGCCTGCTGCCTTGGTGCTGCCGACCGTCTGGACCTTGCAGATGTTAGCCCTTCCGCATACAACTCCTCCTCCTCTACTTCCTCCACCTCCTCTTGTGCCATCACCTGACTCCGAATTCTGTTTAACATGTCCTCCAGCATGTAAATCACCGGAATAGTCATGCTGATAATGGCATCGTCAGCACTAAACATCTTCGTCGCCATTTCAAAACTGTGCAGAAGGGTGCATAGGTCCCTGATCTGAGACCACTCCTCCAGCGTGATTTGCCCCACCTCTGAATCTCGTTGGCCCAGGCTATACGTCAGAACGTATTGCACCAGGGCTTGTCGGTGCTGCCACAGTCGCTGCAACATGTGCAGAGTTGAATTCCACCGGGTAGGCACATCGCATTTTAGCCGGTGAAGTGGCAGGCCCAACGACTTCTGTAGAGATGTAAGTCGCTGAGCTGCGGGATGCTAACGGCGGAAGTGAGCACACAGCGACCGTGCCCTCTGCAGAAGGCCATCTAGTCTGGGATAGTGGGCTAAAAATTGCTGGACAACCAGGTTCAACACGTGAGCCATACAAGGCACGTGTGTGACATTGCCCCGGCGAAGGGCCGCACCCAGATTTGCAGCATTGTTGCACACGGCCTTCCCTGGTTTCAGGTCCAGTGGAGACAACCATTCATGAAATTGGTTCTCCAGAGCTAACCACAACTCCTCAGCTGTGTGACTCACATTTCCCAGACATTTCAATGTAAAAACCGCCTGATGACGTTGAGCCCTACTGCCAGCATAGTAAGGAGGTGTGCAGGATCCCTTCTGCGCAGTTCGAAAGCTTGTGGCATGACCAGACAGGCTTTGGGTGCAGGTGGAAGACCGAGAGGAGGTTGAGGAGGCAGAAGCAGTGGAGGAACTTTGACATAAAGAGGATTGACGCACAACTCGTGGGGACAGCAAGACTTGGACAGCAGCCCCTTGTCCTGCTGTCACCATAGTTACCCAGTGCCCAGTCAGCGACATGTAACGCCCCTGTCCATGCCTACTCGTCCAAGTGTCTGTGGTGAAATGCACCCTGTCACACACAGAGTTTCTCAAAGAAGCGGTGATGTTATGTGCGACATGCTGGTGGAGCGCAGGCACACCTTTCTTTGAGAAGTAGTGCCGACTGGGCATCTGGTACTGGGGCACTGCGACGGACATAAGGTCTCGAAAATCCTCTGTGTCCACCAGGCGGAAAGGCAGCATTTCTGTAGCCAAGAGCTTGCAGATGGTGAAATTCAACCTCTTAGCTTTCTCATGGCTAGGAGGAAATGGTCTTTTACTTGTCCACATCTGAGGGACCGAGGGCTGGCTATTGTGCTTAGACGGGGTTGATAAGGGTGTCCCCGGCAAACTGCCGGTCTGTGAGGAAGATGCAGGCGGACATGTTAGGTTGCCTTGATCCAAAGGTGGTGCTATCGATGTCGGACAGCGCTCAACACCAGCTGGTGTTACCACCTCCAAAGAAAATGATGACCTGCCAATCACGCTGGCTGTTGCGGGTAAAGAGGTGGCAGGTCTGCGCCCCAAAACAGGTGTGACTGCTGTCCCCCCAGTCACAGAGGATGAAGAGGCCGCGGATGCACAAGATATGGCAGACGGTGGTTGGCCCGGCCGGCTAGGCCGCATTGTAGCACACTGAGCTTCCCACTGCAACTTATGCTTCATGTCCATGTGCCGGTTCATGCATGAAGTACTCAAACTATGTATTTTTTGGCCTCTACTTAGCTTTTGCTGACAAATGTTACAGATAACACGAGTTGGGTCATCTTTATCGATCTGAAAAAATGCCCAGGCTATGCAAGGCTTAGCACCCATGCGACCTGAAGAGCCACCACGACTTGTGGTGAGAGGCAGAGTTGTGTTTGAGGATGCAGTTGTTGACGTGCTTCCAGTACTACGTCTCTGTCCAGGAAGGCGCAACCTGACCTCGTCGTCACTAGCATCTTCCTCCACCTCCTCTGCTGACCTCATCTCTTGGCTGACTGTGGGTTGACAGTAAGTGGGATCTCCGACCTCATCATCATCACCCTGTGCGTTATCACACCCGTCGTCCTCAGAGCCAACCTGTTCCTGCCCTGACAAAAAACTAAAGTTGTCGCTCCAATCAGGTATTTGAGTCTTATCATCATCTTCCTCATTGTCTCCACCAACAGGAGTTACAGTTTGGGAATGAGGGTCTACATTATGGTCAGAACCTTCTGCGTCTGGTCCTGGATCCGACTCATAAAGATTCTGGGCATCAGTGCAGATCATTTCCTCGTCTGGATTCACAGAAGCGCTGGAGTCGACATCTGATTCCCAGGTTATAGTTTGAGTAAACAGCTCTGCAGACTCAACCATCTGTTCTACCTCATACTCAGACGGGCAGCTGGAGATTTGGGAGCTGTGAGGAAGCAAGTGCGATTTGGGTGACACCTTTGAGGACTGGAGTATTTGTGATGTTGAAGTTGATGTGGAGGAGAGCCCACTTAAAGGAGCACTTGATATCCGCTGAAGCACCTGCTGTTTTTGTGCCTCATCTGGAATTTGTAGCGATTGGCGTGGCCGTAAGAAAGGGATCTTATCACATTGTCCGCTAAAAGAAGTAGACATTTTAGTTTGGCTGGAAGATGGTCTTTCTTCTGCAGATGTTACTGTTGCTTTAACACCTACCCCACGGACACAACCTTTTTTCCCCTTCCCAACACGCCTATTCCCCTTTCCACCAGCAGCAGGCCTTTTTCCACTCATTTTGGTGGTTAACTAATTCACAACTCTGGAGTTGTTTGCACAAAAAAACAATGGATGGTAACCGAGCAGAGCTGAGTGGCCAAACTGTGGTATTAGGCCAAAACTATTGGCTGGGTTAGATGCAGAAAAAAATTATTTTGAATTTGCAACCTGATGGAGGTCAGTATAGATGGATTAATAGAACAAGACCCACACACAGCTAGAAGCCCAATATTTTTTCAGAGGTAGATGCAGGAAAAAAATATATTCAGTTTGCAACCTGATGGAGGTCAGTATAGATGGACTAATACAACAAGTCCCACACACAGCTAGAAGCCCAAATATTTTTTCAGAGGTACTGTAGATGCAGATAAAAATTAATTTTAATTTGCAACCTGATGGAGGTCAGTATAGATGGACTAATAGAGAAAGTCCGACACACTACTAGAAGGCCAAATATTTTTTCAGAGGTAGATGCAGAAAAAAATATATTCAGTTTGCAACCTGATGGAGGTCAGTATAGATGGACTAATAGAGAAAGTCCGACACACTACTAGAAGGCCAAATATTTTTTCAGAGCTAGATGCAGAAAAAAATTATATTCAGTTTGCAACCTGATGGAGGTCAGTATAGATGGATTAATAGAACAAGACCCACACACAGCTAGAAGCCCAATATTTTTTCAGAGGTAGATGCAGAAAAAAATATATTCAGTTTGCAACCTGATGGAGGTCAGTATAGATGGACTAATACAACAAGTCCCACACACAGCTAGAAGCCCAATATTTTTTCAGAGGTAGATGCAGAAAAAAATATATTCAGTTTGCAACCTGATGGAGGTCAGTATAGATGGACTAATACAACAAGTCCCACACACAGCTAGAAGCCCAAATATTTTTTCAGAGGTACTGTAGATGCAGATAAAAAGAAGTTTTAATTTGCAACCTGATGGAGGTCAGTATAGATGGACTAATAGAGAAAGTCCGACACACTACTAGAAGGCCAAATATTTTTTCAGAGCTAGATGCAGAAAAAAATTATATTCAGTTTGCAACCTGATGGAGGTCAGTATAGATGGACTAATAGAGAAAGTCCGACACACTACTAGAAGGCCAAATATTTTTTCAGAGCTAGATGCAGAAAAAAATTATATTCAGTTTGCAACCTGATGGAGGTCAGTATAGATGGATTAATAGAACAAGACCCACACACAGCTAGAAGCCCAATATTTTTTCAGAGGTAGATGCAGAAAAAAATATATTCAGTTTGCAACCTGATGGAGGTCAGTATAGATGGACTAATACAACAAGACCCACACACAGCTAGAAGCCCAATATTTTTTCAGAGGTAGATGCAGAAAAAAATATATTCAATTTGCAACCTGATGGAGGTCAGTATAGATGGACTAATACAACAAGTCCCACACACAGCTAGAAGCCCAAATATTTTTTCAGAGGTACTGTAGATGCAGATAGAAATTAGTTTTAATTTGCAACCTGATGGAGGTCAGTATAGATGGACTAATAGAGAAAGTCCGACACACTACTGGAAGGCCAAATATTTTTTCAGAGCTAGATGCAGAAAAAAATTATATTCAGTTTGCAACCTGATGGAGGTCAGTATAGATGGATTAATAGAACAAGACCCACACACAGCTAGAAGCCCAATATTTTTTCAGAGGTAGATGCAGAAAAAAATATATTCAGTTTGCAACCTGATGGAGGTCAGTATAGATGGACTAATACAACAAGTCCCACACACAGCTAGAAGCCCAATATTTTTTCAGAGGTAGATGCAGAAAAAAATATATTCAATTTGCAACCTGATGGAGGTCAGTATAGATGGACTAATACAACAAGTCCCACACACAGCTAGAAGCCCAAATATTTTTTCAGAGGTACTGTAGATGCAGATAGAAATTAGTTTTAATTTGCAACCTGATGGAGGTCAGTATAGATGGACTAATAGAGAAAGTCCGACACACTACTAGAAGGCCAAATATTTTTTCAGAGCTAGATGCAGAAAAAAATTATATTCAGTTTGCAACCTGATGGAGGTCAGTATAGATGGATTAATAGAACAAGTCCCACACACAGCTAGAAGCCCAATATTTTTTCAGAGGTAGATGCAGAAAAAAATATATTCAGTTTGCAACCTGATGGAGGTCAGTATAGATGGACTAATACAACAAGTCCCACACACAGCTAGAAGCCCAATATTTTTTCAGAGGTAGATGCAGAAAAAAATATATTCAGTTTGCAACCTGATGGAGGTCAGTATAGATGGACTAATACAACAAGTCCCACACACAGCTAGAAGCCCAAATATTTTTTCAGAGGTACTGTAGATGCAGATAAAAATTAGTTTTAATTTGCAACCTGATGGAGGTCAGTATAGATGGACTAATAGAGAAAGTCCGACACACTACTAGAAGGCCAAATATTTTTTCAGAGCTAGATGCAGAAAAAAATTATATTCAGTTTGCAACCTGATGGAGGTCAGTATAGATGGACTAATAGAGAAAGTCCGACACACTACTAGAAGGCCAAATATTTTTTCAGAGCTAGATGCAGAAAAAAATTATATTCAGTTTGCAACCTGATGGAGGTCAGTATAGATGGATTAATAGAACACGACCCACACACAGCTAGAAGCCCAATATTTTTTCAGAGGTAGATGCAGGAAAAAAATATATTCAGTTTGCAACCTGATGGAGGTCAGTATAGATGGACTAATACAACAAGTCCCACACACAGGTAGAAGCCCAAATATTTTTTCAGAGGTACTGTAGATGCAGATAAAAATTAGTTTTAATTTGCAACCTGATGGAGGTCAGTATAGATGGACTAATAGAATGATGCTATGCCCAAAAGATTTTACTTCACTACGTGCAGTAAAAAAATTGGTATTCTATACACAGGTGGTATATCTTGCAACACAGATAGGCTACTCCACTGACTAACACACTCTGCAATAGGCCAAAAAGGATTAGCTTTGCTAGATTCAGCCAAATGCTGTGAAAAAAACTTGCACAGCACTGGCACAGACCTGCCTGGCAAAAACTGATAGGAACTGATGTAACCTAGTTCTGAAAAGGACTCCAATTACAATTAGTCTTTACTCCCACAACCTATCTATTTAAGAGCACAGACCTCCCTGATAAAAGTCGTAGGAAATGCTGTAACCTAGTCCTTAAAAGGACTGCAATCACAACTATTCCCTACTCCCAAGCTATCTGTATATTTGTGCGAAAATTGGCTTGAAATTAACAAGGTATAGCGCACACAGCAACAGCGGTGCCGTCTAACACGCAGCTGCAGCAGTGAGAAAATGGTGGCGACGGGGAAAATGGCTTGGTCTTATAGGGCAAGGACATGTGACATACACTGCCAACGACACATGCCCTTGCTTGTGTGAAAAAAGCACTTCGCTCCGTGTGTGCGCTGCTGATAGGCTGACAGACTGCACCTCCCCACTGCAAATGCGGGAAAGAGAAAAAAAAATGGAGATCTTCATTTTTCCTGCAGAGATCCATCCCCTGCCCCTCCCCCCACCCCGCTGTACACTCAAACTGCGTATTATCATTAATTTTCATCATTACTGAGAAAAAATCCAGTTATGATTTTGGTGCACGAACAGTTATCGAACATAACCTCGAACAGCCGAATTTTTCTCAAATTGTTCGTGTTCGCCGAACGGCTCGAACACCGCCCAAAACAGCTCGAATTTGAGATTGGCGAACAGTTCGAGTAGAACAACGCTCATCTCTACCCAGTATATCAAATAAAGTGTGTTACAATATTTGCCATACAAATGCAGCCAGATGATATGGGTACAAAAAAGGAGGGGGACACATGACATTAGATCTATCAAGATAAGTCCAAAGGTGAAAATCATACATATCACTCAGCGGAGAAAATACAAATAAAATGGGGAGAACATATAACAACATAGATAGAATAACTACATATATGTTAACATCTTGATTGCTCTTAGATATGGAAGGAATCCAAGAGAAAAGTTGTCCATGGCAGACATCCTTCAAGAATGCAAATCCTGGAGCACAGTCACTATAAGAAAGAGGGTGAGTACTAGGAAATAAGAAAATAAAATAAGAAAATTAGAAAAATGTGAAATAAAAACATATAGCCCCGTGATCCATAATGGACAGGGCATGGTCTGCAAGAGAGCAAAGAATCATTATGTATCACATATAGTCAGCTATAACACCTCAGAGATAGGATGAGATTCTCATTGAGGCCCCGCGGAGCCATGGTGTTCAAGGTGACAATCCATCTGGCCTCTCTTTGGGCCAGAAGTCGTTTGCCGTTCCCACCCCGGGAGCCCAGATGTACAAAATCTATGCCACGGAACATCAGTGTCCGTGGATCACAATTGTGGTGTGCCTTGAAGTGACATGGCAGTGTTTTGAGCTCCCTGAGGTCAGCCACAGTCCGAGCCGCGCCAATGTCCCGCACGTGTTCACGAAATCTGATTCTTAGCTCTCTTGCAGTGAGTCCCACATACATCAATTGGCAACCACATGTGGCATAATATACCACATGGGTTGTACCACATGAGATATAATTGTGGATTTTGGATTCACGAGAGCCATCAGAGGACGTGAATGAACTACTGCGCAGGACATTGGCGCAGGCCGCACAATGGCCACAAGGGAAGCAACCAACCGTGGGCCCACGGGACCCGAATGGATTAGTCAAGGGAGGTACATAGTGAGTAGACACAAGCAAATCACCCAGATTATTGGCCCGCTGAGGAGTCGTTTGTGGGTAGCTGCCTATTGCTTCTCGTAGGGAGGGCTCCGCACTGAGAACACTGCAATGACGTGAAAGAATCAGCCGCATATTCCCCCACTCGTGGTTGTATGTGGAGATGTAGCGGATTCTTTCTGATGTCCCCTGTTTTAATACACTTGATGGATAAATTAAACGATTATGGAGTGTATTTCGTGCTCCAGCATAGCCATGGCCGATGGAGCGGTTGCTGTAACCCCGCTGTCTAAATCTTTCAGCCAGATCCGAAGCCTGTCTTTCAAATTGATAATAAGTAGAGCATATCCGCCTCATCCTTAGAAATTTTCCGACCGGGACGGCACGAATCGTAGAAGGATCACGAGCAGAAGCTGCATGTACTAAAGAATAGACCGAAGTAGGTTTTCTGAAGACATCAGTCTGAATAATGGGGTCCTCACCCACCTCCAGACTGATGTCCAAAAAGTCAATCCGCTTATGATGGTATATATAAGTCAACTTAATAGAATAGTTATTTGAATTGAGTTGCTTCATAAAATCGTTAAGCTCCTCCACCGTCCCCCGCCAAAAAATAAAATATCATCAATGTATTTAAGCCATGACAGGACGCGGTAAGCGCCCCTTTTCCAGTCGCGCGCCGACGTCATGACGGTGGGGGCACGTGTTCGGGGTGGGTGATGACTGTTGCGCATGTGCCGCATGGCATCTATCGCCGGCGGCCACATTAGATTGTCATATGATGCATCTTGTGACAGAATGGGGAGTATTTAAAGGTCCTGGAAGCACTAGGATGTGTTCCTCTTGAGAAAGCCAGGTCCTTTACCGGCAAAATGCGCTTCGAGGCTCTTTTACCACCCTGTGTCCTGTCCCTGCACTATTTTTTGCTGGTCTAGGGGTCCTTCTATATTCGGGTGAGTTTGGTACAAAATGATCTTTAGGACTATTGGGTTTGCTTCACAAATCCCAATACAATACAGGTGGGTTACAACAGTTGAGATATCCTAAATCTACAATGTTCCCTCCATTGTCCTTAAGTACAGCGGTTGAGATTTTTGTGCGTTTGGTGACGGAAGATATGAAATGTCTTCCTACACGCAGACATTTTGATAACCTTACTCACTCCCAACCCACAGCGATACAACAGCTGAAATGTCTTCGTGATGTGGTCATTAAATCGGCGGACAAGGGAGGGAATATTGTACTGTGGCCCTGCTCCAAATATGAGAAGGAGGCGATACGCCAATTTTGAGATACTGAGACGTATCGGAGGTTACCTTTTAACCCCACAGCCTCCATCTCTGCCACGCTCCAGGGGATCCTGGGTAGGGCCTGTGACCAAGGAATTATCAATAAGCAAACAGTTGAAGCTTTAACGGTTCGGTTCCCCAAAACTGCCACATTCTACTTACTTCCTAAAATTCACAAGGACGTCCTCGACCCACCGGGACATCCAATTAGGCCAGGGTTGGGTGATTTATGTGGTCCCATCTGTCAATATATTAACAGCCACCTTCACCCACTTGTGGAGACGATGGACGTCCTAAGGCGCGTCGGCGGCGTCCTTGTGACGGATGACATCTTGCTGGTCACGGCCGATGTTGAGAGTCTTTATACATGTATCAGCCATGATCTGGGCCTGTCTGCAGTCCGCCTTTTCCTTGGGGCTTCCGACCTGGACGGCCCTTCACGTGACTTCATCCTTGAGCTCCTCTACTTCGTCCTCCACCCAAATTATTTTTTGTTTAAAGATACTGTGTATCTACAGAAACGTGGCACGGCGATGGGGACGGCCTGCGTGCCCTCGTTCGGCAATCTCTTCCTAGGGTCCTGGGAGAGAAATATTTTTGGCGACGAGGGCGTCCAGGGCGCTGACCGCGTTGTATCATGGCTTAGATACATTGATGATATTTTATTCTTTTGGCGGGGGAGGTTGGAGGAGCTTAACTCAATTTAAATAAATGTTCTATTAAGTTGACTTATATATACCATCACAAATGGAATGACTTTTTGGACATCAGTCTGGAGGTGGGTGAGGACCACATTATTCAGACTGATGTCTTCAGAAAACCTACTTCGGTCAATTCTTTAGTACATGCAGCTTCTGCTCATGATCCTTCTACGATTCGTGCCGTCCCGGTCGGACAATTTCTAAGGATGAGGTGGATATGCTCTACTGATTATCAATTTGAAAGACAGGCTTCGGATCTGGCTGAAAGATTTAGACAGCGGAGTTACAGCAACCGCTTCATCGGCCGTGGCTATGCAAGAGCACAAAATATACTCCGTAATCATTTAATTTATCAATCAAGTGTATTAAAACAGGGGACATCAGAAAGAATCCACTACATCTCCACATACAAACATAAGTGGGGGAATATGCGGCGGTTTCTTTCACGTCATTGCAGTGTTCTCAGTGCAGAGCCCTCCCTACGAAAAGCAATAGGCAGCTACCCACAAATGACTCCTCGGCGGGCCAATAATCTGGGTGACTTGCTTGTGTCTAGCCAAAATGTACCTCCCTTGACTAATCGATTCGTGTCCCACGGACCCACGGTTGGTTGCTTCCCTTGTGGCCATTGTGCGGCCTGCGCCAATGTCCTGCGCAGTAGTTCGTCCACGTCCTCTGATCGCTCTCGTGAATTCAAAATCCACTATTATATCTCATGTGGTACAACACATGTGGTATATTATGCCACATGTGGTTGCCAATAAATATATGTGGGACTCACTACAATAGAGCTAAGAATCAGAGTTCGTGAACATGTGCGGAACATTGGCGTGGCTCAGACCGTAGCTGACCCCAGGGAGCTCAAAACACTGCCACGTCACTTCTAGGCAGTCCACAATTGTGATCAATGGACACTGAAGTTCCGTCGCATAGATTTTGTACATCTGGGCCAGATGGATTGTCACTATGAACACCATGGCTCCGCGGGGCCTCAATGAGAATCTGGGGTTCTCATCATTTCTCTGAGGTGTAATAGCTGACTATATGTGATACATAATGATTCTTTGCTCTCTTTCAGACCATGCCCTGTCAATTATGGATCATGGGGCTATATGTTTTTATTTCACATTTTTCTAATTTTCTTATTTTATTTTCTTATTTCCTAGTACTCACCTTCTTTCTTATAGTGACTGTGCTCCATGATTTGCATTCTTGAAGGATGTCTGCCATGGACAACTTTTCTCTTGGATTCCTTCCACATCTAAGAGCAATCAAGATTTTGACATATATGTAGTTATTTTATCTATGTTGTTATACGTTCTCCCCATTTTATTTTTATTTTCTCCTCTGAGTGATATGTATGTTTTTCACCTGTGGACTTATCTTGATAGATCTAATGTCATGTGTCCCCCCCCCTTTTTGTACGCATATCATCTGGCTGCATTTGTATGGCCAATATTGTAACTCACTTTATTTGATATACTGGGTTCTACATAGTTGGTACTCCTTATGGGATTATTTATGGATATCCGTGTATTCCTGGCAGAGAGATTCTTTCCCCAAAACTTAATTGAGACGTATCTATTACCCTGATACCTGTTTCTTGGCATGTTCTGTCCACTGATGCAGAGCGCATGCGCTCGGTCGCCCCTGCTCCGTGCCGCGCTCAGCTGACAATATGCAGTCGGCGCACCGCTGGGGGAATAGTGCTCACGTGCTTTTCCGGCCGTGCTCCAACGTCATGATGGCGGGAGCGCATGCGCGGGGTGGGTGATGACCGTTGTGCATGTGCAGCATGGCATCTATCGCCCAGCGGCCACATTAGATTGTCATATGATGTATCTTGTGATAAAATTGAGCGTATTTAAAGGTCCTGGAAGCACTAGGATGCGTGCCTTTTGAGAAAGCCATGTCCTTTACCGGCGAAACGCAAGTCGAGGCTATTTTCCCACCCTGTGTACTGTCCATGCACTATTTTTTGCTGGTCTAGGGGTCCCTCTATATTTGGGTGAGTTTGGTACAAAATGATCCTTAGGACTATTGTGTTTGCTTTACACTTTTGTGAGTATATTCTGATCATTCCAATGGTATGTCCGTCTCCCTGTTCTAATATGAGCACATAGCTTGTATTTTTGGGTCGAACCCTTACTTAGACCAATTTACATGCAATTTAAGGGACCTTATGTCTGTTTGTCTCAACTACATGTTAACGTTACTAAAGTGATGTACTATTTTTTAATGATATATTAATGTAATAAAGGTTTCTCTGCCATTCTACTCAGTTGTTCTCCTAATTACTAAATCTTCAAGATCTGTTACAGAAAGATCTTGTGAAATTGCTGATAAATTAAGTCCCAGATGTGCTCAATGGGAGACAAGTCTGTAGAAGTTGCAGCCATGAAAGCATGTTTTCGCCACGCATTCTGCTCACCGTAATGAGACTAACATGTGGCCATGCGTTACGTTGGAGATTGTCTTCTGGGACATTTGAGAAATATCCATAACACTGGTTCCATCACTAGATCATTTTAGCACTGACCTGATAGTGTATTTTAAATAAAAACCATGCATTATCCCACCCTGCACCATAACCTGAAAGTAGGACCAATGAAACAAGATAAATTCCTTGCAATAGTATCTGGTCTTTAGGAGAATGTCCCCTGTTCAGTCCTACTTCTAATAATTTAGAAATTGTAGAGAGACAGAGAGCGAACTAAAGCAGATCTGTCACCATTTCACAATGCTACAGATAACAAAATATGTTGAGGTGGATTTGACATCTACTGGAATTATATTAATGTCTGCCTTTGCCAAAATGCAGATTTTTTTGTAATTCACTTCCATGCAGATTCAGAAAAATGGCGGCACCTGGATGCCAAAAAGGTTATTATGAAGGTTTAAATAATAGTGTTGAGCCACCCCCGTAGTGTTCGAGTTCGGTTCTGTTCATCGAACACCCGTATGTTCGCCGAACTGTTCGTCGAACTATTCGTCGAACACTTTCGAACACCGTTAAAACCAATGGCAGGCAAACAAAAACACATAGAAACACATAGAAAACACCTTCAAAGCTGTCCAAAAGCTGACAAACTGCTCAGAAGACACAACTAACAGATGGAAAAGTGACAAGTACATATAGTCATGCGAAAAGAAAAGAGGTGGAGGAGTAAAAGGAGGGGGAGACACAGATATAGGCATGTCATGCCCTTCTAAAACCAAAAAAGTGCGAAGCTGACACGGCCAGTCCGTTCCTGCCCGTGCCACCTCCGTGTCGCCGGGTTTGTGCCAGAGCCGCGGTGGACCCTGACGGCCAGCCGCCCTCTCCCAATACTGGTGCCTGTCCGCTGGTGGGTCGAGCCCCCCCCGCAGTTGGGGGGGTAACATCTGCAGAAGAAAGACCATCTTCCAGCCAAACTAATATGTCTACTTCTTTTCGTGGACAATGTGATACGATCCCTTTCTTACGGACACGCCCATCGCTACAAATTCCAGATGAGGCACAAAAACAGCAGGTGCTTCAACGGATATCAAGTGCTCCTTCAAGTGGGCTCTCCTCTACCTCAACTTCAACATCACAAATACTCCAGTCCTCAGAGGTGTCACCCCAATTGCACTTGCTTCCTCACAGCTCCCAAGTCTCCAGCTGCCCTTCTGAGTATGGGGTAACACAGATGGTTGAGTCTGCACAGCTCTTTTCTCATACTATAGCCTAGGAAATGGAGGTCTGCTCCAGAGCTTCTGTTAATCCAGACGAGGAAATGATCTGCACTGATGCCCAGAACCTTTATAAGTCGGATCCAGGACCGGATGAAGAAGGTTCTGAGCATAATGTAGATCCTCGTTCCCAAACTGTAACTCCTGTTGGTGGAGACAATGATGAAGAGGATGATGAGACTCAAATACCTGATTGGAGCGACAACTTAACTTTTCGGTCAGGGCAGGAAGAGGTTGGCTCTGAGGACGATGGGTGTGAGAACACACAGGGTGATGATGACGAGGTTGGAGATCCCACTTACTGTCAACCCACAGTCAGCCAGTTGATGAGGTCAGCAGAGGAGGTGGAGGAGGATGTGACTAGCCCAGGGGATGGGGATGACTCGGTACCTGGGCCTTTGCCTGGTCTTGGGGATGTTGCGATGGTCGGCTTCCAGGCCCGTACCCTGGGGTCACTCTTTAAAAGGGTGGATAATTGTTAATTTTATAAGAGTTCGTGACGCCACCTGTGGTATCTGGTGAGAAGCACCAGCGCTGCAGCAGTCCACTGAGGCCTGTGATAAGGCAGCTCGATGGTATAGCTCCCCACAGGTGGAGCTAGGCCTCAGAAAAGCGTATGCTGGAGGAATGCAGGACAGGCAAGACCCAGCTGGGTCAGAGCAAGAACGGGAACGGACACGGTAGTCACTTCAGTACCTTTTACTGGTGGACATTCAGGCACATCCCGGAGCACTGTAGGGTGAAGGGTGCATATCAGGATCCTCCCCAATGAGCGGGTGTAGGGCCTCCTGTTTCTTGCCTCTGCGTAGTAAGTTTCTGACCTGCCTGGAGCCAGGCCTAACTTTGTCTCTGTCCTGCGCTGGCTGACTTTATGGTGGGGCCTTGTCTTGGAGTTCATGCTCCCAGTATGCGGGGCCTAAGCGTCTCCTGGCTCTGTTATGTATCAGCACCTTAGCGATTCTGGGACTTGTAGTTCTCTAGGGATTCTGGTTATGCCTTACTGGGTCATAGAGATACCGGTAAGCTCGGATCCGGTGTCCGGTAAATGCTTCGGGGTGAGCTGGTTAAGCTCCTCTGCCCCTTATGTATTAACTCGCCACTCGACTTCGACCTACTCGGGCCCTCACTAGGCAATACACACTAACGGCAGCTTGCCACGCTTCACTGATCTTATGGCGCCGGCACACCTTAAGCTCTATCTGGGCTTCCTGAATCTGGCTAGCAGGAGCCTCGTGCTCCACTGCTGAACTATTAACTGAGTTCTCTAGACTAGACTGAGCTCCACTGCAGACTGACCTCTCTTAGGCTTCTCTACTGCAGGAACTCTTCAGAGGAACTGAACTGCCTAGCTCCACCTTACCTATTTATATCCCTAACGGGCTCCCACTGCTGGTCTGAGTTGGAAGGTGGAGATGTGTGAATGTTTATGGGGACCTCTTGTGTAGGATTCCATCAATGCACTCTTCTAGGATCTGTGATACCAAGTGCAGTGGGGTGTCACAGATGCTATTGACGACGAGGTTAGGTTGCGCCTTCCTGGACAGAGACGGAGTACTGGAAGCACATCAACAACTGCATCCTCAACCACAACTCTGCCTCTGACCATAAGTTGTAGTGGCTCTTCAGGTCGCATGGGTTCTAAGCCTTGCATTGCCTGGGACCTTTTTCAGATCGATAAGGATGACCCAACTCGTGTTATCTGTAATATTTGTCACCAAAAGCTAAGTAGAGGCCAAAAAATCCATAGTTTGAGTACTTCATGCATGAACCGTCTCATGGATATGAAGCATAAGTTGCAGTGGGAAGCTTACTGTGCTACAATGCAGCCTAGTGGGCCGGGCCAACCACCGTCTGCCCCATCTTGTGCATCCGTGGCCTCTTCATCCTCTGTGACTGGGGGGACAGCAGTCACACACGTTTTTAGATGCAGACCTGCCACCTCTTTACCCGCAACAGCCAGCGTGATTGGCAGGTCGTCAGTTCATTTGGAAGTGGAAACACCTGCTGGTGTTGAGCGCTCTCCGACATCGAGAGCACCACCTTTGAATCAAGGCATGTCCGACTGCATCTTCCTCACAGACCGGCAGTTTGCTTGGGACACCCTACTCAACCCCGTCTAAGCACAACAGCCAGCCCTCGGTCCCTCAGATGTGGACAAGTAAAAGACCATTTCCTCCTAGCCATGATAAAAATAAGAGGTTGAATATCACCATCTGCAAGCTGTTGGCTACAGAAATTTTGCCTTTCTGCCTGGTGGACACAGAGGATTTTCGAGACCTTATGTCCATCGCAGTGCCCCAGTACCAGATGCCCAGTTGGCACTACTTCTCTAAGAAAGGTGTGCCTGCGCTCCACCAGCATGTTGCACACAACATCACCGCTTCTTTGAGAAACTCTGTGTGTGACAGGGTGCTTTTCACCACAGACACTTGGATGAGTAGGCATGGACAGGGGCGTTACATGTCACTGACTGGGCACTGGGTAACTATGGTGACAGCAGGACAAGGGGCTGCTGTCCAAGTCTTACTATCCCCACGAGTTGTGCGTCAATCCTCTTCATCTCAAAGTTCCTCCACTGCCTCTGCTTCCTCAACCTCCTCTCGGTCCTCCACCTGCACCCAAAGCCTGTCAGGTAATGCCACCTGCTTTCTAACTGCGCAGAAGGAATCCTGCACACCTCCTTACTATGCTGGCAGCAGGGCTCAACGGCTTCAGTGTTTACTTTGAAATGTCTGGGAAATGTGAGGCACACAGCTGAGGAGTTGTGGTCAGCTCTGGAGACCCAGTTTCATGAATGGTTGTCTCCACTGGACCTGAAACCAGGGAAGGCCATGTGCGACAATGCTGCAAACCTGGGTGCGGCCCTTCGCCGGTACAATGTCACACACGTGCCTTGTATGGCTCACGTGTTGAACCTGGTTGTCCATCAATTTTTAGCCCACTATCCCGGACTAGATGGCCTTCTGCAGAGGGCACGGTCGCTGTGTGCTCACTTCCGCCGTTCACATCCCGCTGCTCAACGACTTACATCTCTACAGAAGTCATTGGGCCTGCCAGTTCACCGGTTGAAATGTGATGTGCCGACATGGTGGAATTAAATTCTGCACATGTTGCAGCGACTGTGGCAGCACCGACAAGCCCTGGTGCAATACATTCTGACGTATAGCCTGGGCCAATGAGATCCAGAGATGGGGCAAATTACGCTGCAGGAGTGGTCTCAGATCAGGGACCTATGAAGTTGATGCGCCCCCTGGGCCGTGGAGTACCCGGAGCCGGGCCGATAGATGCTGGGGGTTGTAGTCACTGTGGCGGTGACCCGGTCCGTGACACAGGGCGGTCAATCCAAGGGTAATTTGTGTATATGGGTTTCATAATGTCCGACTACTCCACCTGTGGAGTGCGGCCAAAGGGGCCACCTCTGCGGAACAGTCCTCTGAAGCTGGTGGTTTTGCAGCAATGGTATTATTACTTCCCACAGGAAGAGTGTAGCTTCAGGGCAGTGTGGGTGGATGATGGTGGTTGTAGTGCAGGGAGTCAGTAATGAACACAGAGTCCATGTGATGCAGTCCCAAAATCTTTACTCACAGTTGTTGCAGTCTAGATTACAGGTACCATAGCAATCTCCCCCGTCGTGTTGTGCGTTCTCAGTGAGGGGCTCAGTCCACCCCCAGATAGCTCTGGAGTACTTAGCAGGACCCCCTTCTGTGTGTCCTTTCTCTGGCCTTCTCCCTGCACCTCACACCCAGTGACACTTCTATCCGGTATCCTCGGGTCTTGGCGGGCGACGTGTGTTCCGTCCCCTGTGTCCTATGTGGCTACCTTCTTAGTGAGACTGGTGTGGCTTTGGCCTGCAGTACATGAAATGCTGAAGCCTCCGGTTTCTAGTTGAGCCTTGCTGTTTCTCCACTAGTTGAGGGACCGGTTCCCCTTATCTGGCCTGACCCCTCTACCTCATGGTAGCAGCAGGCGTACGGGTGGCCTTCTGCCTGGCCCGAACCCTTAGGGTCCCTTCAGTTCCTGGAGCCTTCCTTGTCCCACTCCTCTCTTCTCTCCTTCAGTCCTGGGCCTCCCAGGCTTGGCCCGCCTCCAGAGCAGAGCTCATGCAGAGCCTCTGCTCCTGTCACTTCTCCTCCTCTGACTGGCTTGCTCTTTCTAAGATGGCTTCCTATTTATACTCTCCCTGTCATGTGCTCCCCTAAGCACCCACTACATAGGACCCTCCCACCAGCTAGGGACCTGGGACTGTGCTCTCCCTTAGGAGCAATCTCGCCCTACCCCCACTGCTGGTATGTGTTGGATGCAGGTGTTAGGGTCCCGAGCCATACTCCTTGTTTACCTGAGGTTGAGATACCACACCTCTGGGTGAGATGCAGTAACTTTGTGGCGACTGAACCCTCAGGGGTGCCACATACCCTTCTGCACAGTTTTGAAATAGCGACGAAGATGTTTAGTGCTGACGACGATGACATTATCAGCATGACTATTCCGGTGATTTACATGCTGGAGCACACATTAAACAGAATTCAGAGTCAGGTGGTGGGACAACAGGAGGTGGAGGAAGTAGAGGAGGAGTCGTATGCGGAAGGGATAACATCTCCAAGGTCCAGATGGTCGGCAGAACCAAGGCGGCAGGCATGGGAGGCTGGGAGAGAGGGATTAACCAGGGCGCATGGTAGCAGCCAAACTGTTGAGGAAGGTGCAGGAGCCGAGGAAGAAGTGGAGGATCAACTGGCGATGGGCATGGAAGACTCATCAGATGAGGGAGACCTTGATCACATTTCTGTTGTGCGACGTTGGGGGGAGAGGGCAGAGCAAGGAAGCATGTTTCTTACCTCGCTACCAACACAACAAGGACTTGGTCCTCCTGGATGCGCAGGACACATGAGTGCCTTCTTGCTGCACTACCTGCAACATGACCCTCGGACTGTCAGAATTCGAAGTAATCCCGACTACTGGGTTGCCACACTCTTAGATCCCCGGTACAAAAGTAAATTGGCCGAAATAATTCCTGCCATAGAAATGGATTCATGCATGCAGGAGTATCTGCAGACCCTGTTGCAGAATCTTACATGTGCTTTTCCACAAAAACACCAGTGGTGCACGTAGTGAATTTCACAGTTCTAACTTGCCAACCGTGAGACTGTCGAGTCTTCATCACTCAAACCATAACAGTAACACAGTATCTGCTGGTAACAGCAATTTTGTGGAATCGTTTCACCACTTTTTTAGACCATCCTTTGCAAGGCCACAGGAGACAAGAAGTCTGACACAGTCAACGCCTAGAGAGGCTGGTACAGGAGTATCTCCAAGTGAACATCGAAGCCATGACTGTGTCACTGGACCCTTGCTCATTTTGGGATTCCAATCTGGAAAAATGGCCGGAGCTCGCCACTCACGCCTTGGAGATCTTGTCATGCCCTGCAGCCAGCGCTCTCTCTGAACGTGTGTTCAGCGCTGCTGGTGGTGTGCTGACAGATAAGCGCACGCGGCTGTCTGCTGAGAATATAGACAGACTCACGTTCATAAACTTGAACAAATCATGGATTCGCAAGGACTTTTCTACCCCTGTGTCATCCTGGGGAGACTAAAAGCTTGAGGATTTGGTAAAATCAACTCACCAACCGTTTTAAACAACTGTGGGGCAAGTGATGACACTTAACCTTCCGTCAGGGGCAATATGTTTCAAAAAGAGTTTAGGGGCATTGCGCATGTCAGGCACAGGCTAGAAAATTGGCTATAATTTCCTTTTTTTTAAATTTCAATGCTCTAAAAGTGATCAGTTACCTTAATAGGAATGTAATAAATGAGAATACACATAATCACACAGCCTTTAAAGTTAGGAAGGTACAGGGAGGAGGGTGTTTCCCAGACAAACCGCTGAAAACAGAGAAATGAAACTAAGTGAGCTGCGCCTGTCAGATCAGTTGCTCCTGACGGAGGGTTAAGTGGTGTCTGTGCCACAATTTTGGGAAAAAATGCAGACTCTTTTTGGAGTCCCCTTGCTGTGTCTAACGTGACATTGGCATCGTCAATTTTAGGTGGGTTGGGTCGCCCCCCTTTTAACTGTAAGAAACTACATACACTATGGCTTGGGGTAACACAGATGGTTGAGTCTGAAGAGCTGTTTTCTCAGAGGTCTGCTCCAAAGCTTCAGTGTCTGCTAGTCAGCGTAGAATTTTTAACTGCATCTAGCCTAGGCAATACTTTGGGCGTAGTAGCCCAGCTGCGAAGCAAGCTGCACCGCCTGTGTATCAAATATGAATTTTTAAATGCATCTAGCCTAGGCAGACTGTGGGGACCCCCATCCAAACCCAAACGCTCAGCCCCCCTACTGCCCCCCTTTCCTTGACAATACAATAATTTAACTCTTACAACTAGATGGGTGAGGATCAGTCACAGCTTTATTAACTCTTTATACTCATTCCATTAGAAAGGCATTTTATTTCTAAAATCATTCAGCTTGTTGCAGCATGCCCTGTGTCTCCACTCCGGCAAGTTGGCCAACAAGTGTAACTCTCCAACATGTCCTTTCTATTTCCAGGCCACGGAGGATCCTGCGTACTCGTATGCAGGACTCTTACCCCCACCCATCACTCTTAACGCTTGTTCCACTCCGTCCTGGAGTCCTGACAGTAAAATGTCCAGTCCAAGATCCATTAAGTGAACACCATCGGGCTGTATGAGGCCTGCATTATCTCCTTCCAGTTGTCGGTGTCATATCATTACACCACCTCTGTCTCTTCTAAATTTTGCCATCCGAATATTTATTACCCGCCTTGTCCGTTCGATGGCCTTGATGTCTCGCGCACCTTGCCATAATGCTATCGGCACAATCTCTGAACATACTATAGTTAGTTTTGTGAAAAATTCTCTGAAGCGCTCTGTGTCTAGTTTCATTATTGCCATTAGTTATGCGCTCTTGTGATGACCTAGGTTGTTTCCCCCGGCCTGTATAACTAAGATGACCAGACCTCTTGCCTCTCTCCCTACCTTGATTACCTCCATTAGTACCTGTGGCCATAGCAGGCCTCTAATACCTCTCCAGTTGAAATATGTGTTATGAAACTCTAATTTCCTCCCGCCTGGGTGGACTTTCGCCCTTTTTTCTGCCCAATATATGTACGAGTGGCCTATCACCCACACTGTTGGTTTAGCGTCACCTGTAAAAGAAACAAACCACGTTAGGATAACAGGTCCGGTCTTATGTATTTCGCCAAACACGTGGATTGACATCTCCCTATCCTCTGAACTTCCGTTTCAGACATTCCTACTCTTGCTGCTTCCGTGGCAGCGCCTATGCGAAATGAGTGTGTCCCGTAATCTTTGGGGTGATTCCCTGCCGATGTTATGCATTTATTAAATATAGCTTGGAACTGGCATCTTGATAATGGCGTTCCATCAATGTGTGATAGGAAGAAATTACTTTGTGATCTGATGGTTATATATGTTTTTACTATTGTTACCCGACTCAGTGTACCGTTTGTGGGTTGTAGAAGTACCCAATTGCCCCTGCCCGCTGGAACCGTTTTCGGTTGGCGTATGCGTAAACGTATTGCTTTATTGGCTATGACTACGTCCTGGTGTAATAAGTCTCCACTGGTGGTAATTTTGGATTGAGGGACTAATTCGCTTATGCATAGCGCCCCGAAGACGGCGATCGCAAATGCAGTAGACAGTAGTGTTGCTTCAAATTGTGAGTGTCATGTTAATGCTGTTAGGGATATGATGTGAGAAATCAGTTTTAGTGACACGGGACGGGACGTCTACATTCCTGACTTGGCTGACCCCTTTTCCACCCTTTTATGGATTGTCTGATGATGAATCTTTGTCACATCTCCCCAATTCAATAGTTGGAAGTGAAATGTTACTCTGGTCAGACACCGCTGCGCTGACGCCCCTGATATGCCCCTCATCATTAGCTGGTGGAGAAATTCTATGGTGACTTGTGATCTGGCTTGTTCACATTGGTCAACCCGTCTGCCTGCTACTAGTTGAGTCCACTCTTCCCTTGCCTTACCGTATGCTTGCCACGTCGACGGGGCAACTGACGCTCTGATTAATGGCATCACCTATTCGCCACTAGATCCCATAGGGAGGGTGGGCTACTGTTGCCCGATTGGTGGGCGTTGGGGAAGAGCTCTGTGAAAATCTGCCAATTGAATTGTGATAAAGCGTTAGCAGCAGCTTTAGACCCCTCAGCATCGTGTTCAGCGTTGACCCATACATTGTGTTTTAGGCAAAGGAATGCTAGCCGGCGTAGTAGGCCTAGCACTGGGAGAGAAGATGATGCCATCTTATTAATGTAGTGCGCTAAGCTGGTGTTTTTTGTTATGAAGCGTATATTTTTGTGAGCCAGGCGCGCGCCCCATATTTCTATTGCTACCACTATTGGGAAGAAAAATTATTTTCAGGGCTAGATGCAGCTAAAAATTATTATTAATTTCAAAGCTGATGGACCTTGCTATAGATGGCCTAATACAATGAGTACCACACACTGCTACAAGCCCAAATATTTTTTCAGAGCTAGATGCAGAAAAAAATGATATTGAATTTGCAACCTGATGGAGGTCAGTATAAATGGACAAATAGACCAAGTCCCACACACTGCTAGAAGCCCAAATATTTTTTCAGAGCTAGATGCAGAAAAAAATTATATTGAATTTGCAACCTGATGGAGGTCAGTATAGATGGACTAATAGACCAAGTCCCACACACTGCTACAAGCTGAATTATTTTTTCAGAGCTAGATGCAGAAAAAAAATATTTTTAATCTGCAACCTGGTGGAAGTTAGTATAGATGGACTAATAGAATGATGCTATGCCCAAAAGGTTTTACTTCACTAGGTGCAGTAAAAAAAATCGTATTCTATACACAAGTGGTGCAGCTTGCAACACAGATAGGCTACTCCACTGACTAACACACTCTGCAATAAGACAAAAAGGATTTGCTTTGCTAGATTTACCCAAATGCTGTGAAAAAAACTTGTACAGCACTGGCACAGACCTGCCTGGAAAAAAGTGATAGGAACTGATGTAACCTAGTCCTGAAAAGGACTGCAATTACAATTAGTCTTTACTCCCAACCTATCTATTTAAGAGCACAGACCTGCCTTATAAAAGTCGTATGAAATGATGCAACCTAGTCCTTAAAAGGACTGCAATCACAACTCTTCCCTACTCCCAAGCTATCTGTAGATTTGTGCGAAAATTGGCTTGAAATTAACAAAGTTTAGCGCACACAGCAACAGCGGTGCCGTCTAACACGCAGCTGCAGCAGTGAGAAAATGGTGGCGACGGGGAAAATGGCTGGGTCTTATAGGGCAAGGACATGTGACATACGCTGCCAATGACACATGCCCTTGCTTGTGTGAAAAAAAGCACTTCACTCCGTGTGTGCGCTGCTGATAGGCTGACAGACTGCACCTCCCCACTGTAAATGCGGGAAAGAGAAAAAAAAAAAAGGAGATCTTCATTGTTCCTGCAGAGATCCATCCCCTGCCCCTCCCCTCGCCCCGCTGTACACTCAAACTGCGTATTAACAATAATTTCAGCATTACTGAGAAAAAATCCAGTTATGATTTTGGTGCACGAAAAGTTATCGAACATAACCTAAAACAGCCGAATTTTTTTCAAATCGTTCGTGTTCGCCGAACAGCTTGAACACCGCCCAAAACAGCTCGAATTTGAGATTGGCGAACAGTTCGAGTAGAACACCGCTCATCTCTATTAAATAATAAAAGATGGATCCTTATACTAATTTTACTGCTCATCTTTCCGGCCCCTCAGTACCTTTCATCAATCATCTGGACCTTGTTGCATCTTCTGATCACTCACGCTCACACTGAAATCTGCAGGAACCTTTCTGCACATGAGTAAATAAGGTCATGGTGCACGTCTTCATAATACGGTCACTTCAGCACGAGCAACGGTAATCAGAAGATGTGTGGAGGAACGATCATGTTATGGTGAGGACCACAGAGGACAGAAACGTGAGTGGTAATTTGAGTATAAAGGTTTTTTTCTGTTTATTGTGCTGAAGTCCGGAGAGACCCCAGAACATAAGGGACGTTAAAACTTATGTAGAATAACTTCCCTTACAATTCTATAATCCTATCTTAGTTCTTACATTAATAAAGCATTTTATAAGTCATCTGACACCAAGAATATTTCAGATGACCCAAATTCTCCACAAAATAAGAAGTAAAAGTCATACATCAGTAAAATCATAGTAAAGCGCAGTGGAATTAATGCCGCTATATAAGTGAGTAAAATAAATAAATGAAGGGGTTATTGATAGCGTTGATTTTTTACGATTTTTTAATAAACTCTGTGATTATCATAAAATGTATATTCTCTGAGATATTGTCTAATACCATTACTGCTTCAGTATTCCAGGTGAAAAGTTCTCCTCTTTTATTGTTTCACATATATACAATGCAAGAATATAAAAAACAGTTTAAAAGTTAAGAACAATTTTAAATTGATAAATTTGGAAAATTTTCTAAAAGGTTGGTTCAGTCTCCAAAGTGATTGAAAAAATAGTGAAATTTTGGATCTCCTTTTTTTATAGCATGGTAAAGAAAACCGCTGAAATAAGTAAAACCAAGCCCCTGACTTATAGGTCAGGGATAAGACTAAATGGGGCTGCTTTTCTTTCCGTTCTCGCCCATTAATTTTATTTGCCATTGAATTTTCTGTTAATCAGACCAGGCAGGATTGCCAGCCATAGACCAAGTACAATTCATCGTTTCAACATCTACTGGTAGTCATGTTATAAATTCCTGGTATCAGAAGCAGCTCTATTGTGAGACCTTTGATATAAATTTATTAAATGTATTAAGTTGCTTTAGTTGGGAAAGATCATCTATGTACCCTATTGGGAAAAAAATATCGCTTAAAAAATGTAAATTAAGCAAAGATCTCTTCCTGTAAAAGAAAGAAAAGTTAAATCATGAATTGTACTGTACCTTTAATATCATTGTAGTACATGTAAACTTTAAAAAAATCTTGAAGATAAATGATAATTATAATTCATCAATTGACCTCACATGCAGTTGCATAGGCAAATAGAAAGAAGAGAAATAGAAGATGTAGATCTATCTATAGATTATTAGATAGTTATATATGATCTCTGCAACAAAAAAATTCTGGTTCCCACCAATCTAAGTCAATGATTTAGCTCAGCTATTCGAGGCTATTACCACCATCTACCAGTTGTCAACTTGATCTACTCTACCAACAGGTTGAGATTTAGATAATGTGTAAGCCTCAAAAAAATCCACAATATTAGGAATGTAATACGACCCGAGGAAGAAAAAAAAAAAACTTCCTTGATCCTAGTGGGTAAACCGTTTATGGGTGCATTCTACATATACTGACAGCACAATTGTACTTTAGTATTAGCTATTATATTTTATTTATACATCGTGCATCATAGATTTATAACTGTATACCATATTAAAGAAGCTCTTACCATATCTCATATCCTTTCCAGTATCATTTTTATTATGGTTATCCTATCTCTCATGTGATTTGCTCTTCTTTATAGCTTTTGTTGTATAACCACTGTAGATATTTTAATTATTTCTTTAATAATATTTGTATTGTATCCATTGACCGTAATCTCGTGTTTTTTTTTCTTCTTCGGTATGTATTGCTTAATTTTCACTGAGGGTCATTTATGTTAGTCCTGTGCGCACATATTTAAAATATATTTATTGATTCATCAGTTAAAATTAATCTTTTATAATTTTATTATGCGTAGATATATGCGTATAGCATGTTCTACTTGTGTCTTTGATTTCCCCTCTCATCTATCTATTTCGGTAACTTAATTATTTACAAATAAAGATGAGTAAAAAATTGAGTGGAATGGACCGGATGGGTCACAGTGACAAGTGGTGAGTGGAGGAGTAAGTATTTTTTTTTATGTTTTCATCATACATTTATTATGGTCTTATTTTTGGGGACACACCACGCCATAATATGGGACCTTAAATTTGTGGACAATAATTGGTCTGAGAATCAAAATTGTCCTGAAAAAAAATGCACGAACATGCAAATTTAATATTCCTGATGCACTTTCTAATATCATGATTACATAAATTCTGTATGTTCAGTATCTGTTTATATTCTGTGAAATATCAGAAATTCATTAAATCTGGTGAATACCCTGATGACTTACTTGTTGGCTTGACCCTTCATGGGTTTCTCTGGATATCAATGAACAATGTATTTTTTTGAAATGAATGTCTGCCAATTTTTCTGTGAACACTCCAGCAATGGCTGGATCCAATACTTGGAACCTGGTGGCCACAGTTTTGACGTAGTCCACTCCGACCAATAGTTCCTGCCTCATTTCTACTGGGATAAAAGGTACTGCAGCCATTTTATCTGAGGAGAGAAATGAGAAATGTTATTTTTATAGGTATTTTACACAAAACATGCAAATTTCTCCAAAATTTCCGATTGGTGAAGGTGTGAGAGTTAGACCTGCAGTCACAAGATATTTAAAGGGATTGTCAAATGGGCAAATGGTTACAAACCACTCTTCAACTAGCTTTTTTGAAACTCAGCTCTAACAGCTGAAGTTAACCCCTTTAATGATACTGTATCTGTGGCAGTAATATTTAAAGCATGTGGTCCCATTACAGGAGCGCATGAGACTTCCCTTGACGTGATAGTGGGGAGCAGATGAATTTGCTATGGCAGAAAGAAGGACTATTGGAGACCCAATGACTGCAGTTTTGATGTTCCTCTAACCTTCAGCCATGGGCTAGGCTACATAAGAAATTTTAGCTATATCAAAAAGTACAGCTGTATTGTAGTATATAGAAAGAACGATCAGACAATCAAAAATTCAAAAATTGTTTCAACTACACCCATTTACAATAAAGAAAAAAAATGCTAACTCCATATTCACAAAAAATACTAATTTGCCAAAGTGTGAAATTGGTTGAGCCATATGGTCAATGCAACACTAAATAATAATAAATGGTGTACTCATCGCCCGCATGTAATGCATAAAAAAGCCGATTGCCATGTTACCACACATAGAATTTCCCCCCCATTTTTCTGTAAATTATTTGATAAATTGAATGATGCTCTTCAAAAACTCAAGACCTCATACATGGGAATGTAAAAATGAAAAAGCTATGATTTTTGAAAAAACGGGAAGGACAAAATGATAGGAAAAATGAAAATTGGCCGTGGTGGGAAGGGGTTATGATTAAAATTTGAATAGAACAAAATATGTAAAAAGGGAATCTAAAAAATTTTAAGTAATGATTTTATAAAATTGGTTGTAACCTAGAAAAAGAATAAGAGGCTGAAACTGCACTTGTATGAAAGTGTCAAAGTTTTTACGCTAATATGTTTGGAAAATACAAGTGACGTTTTGCAAAAATAAGAGATGGGTTACTGTGTGAGTGGCAGAAGATGTGGCAAGGACTGGACGGTGATGGCGAGGATCCAGAGAGGTGACTGCATTCACTTTTTTTACCCTTTTAAAACCTTTTGATAGTCAGTGGCCATGATTTTGATGAGTCTGCGAGAAAGCGAATTACAAATAAATAACTACATTTTGGCGAATGCAGATCTTTGTAAAATTCAGTTCAGTATGAATACATGTTTCTCATGTGGGGAAACCCCAATGTATAACTAGGGACAAAAAAAGCAACAAAAAAACCCCACAGATTTGACCCCTTCACCACCTTGGGTTTTTAAATTTTCATTTTTTTTGCTCCCCCTCTTCCCAGAGCCATAACTTTTTTATTTTTCCATCAATATGGCCATATGAGGGCTTGTTTTTCGTGAGACACATTGTACTTTCAAGGTCATTACAAGTTTGAAGATAAAAACCAACCTACACATGTTTGGTAAGTAGTGAAAAAAAAAATTGTAAACAAAAAAAGTCGCCATTTTCCGAGACCCGTAACGTCTCAATTTTCATGGATCTGGGGCCAGGTGAAGGCTTATTTTTTGCGTGCCGAGCTGACGTTTTCATTTATACCATTTTGGGGTAGATAGAATCTTATTATCTCCAGCTATTGCAAGGTTATGGTGACCATAAAAAATGTAATTCGAATGTTTTGATTTTTTTCTTGTTAACCGTTTACCGATCAGATTAATTATTTTTATATATTGCTAGATTGTGATATTGAGATCTCGAGGATTCTAAATATGTGTATTTATTTTTTGTTTTATTTTTAATTGGCCAAAAACGTTTATTTCATTTCTTTAATTTTTCACTTGCTTCAATTGTCTCCATGGGAGACTAGAAGCTGCGATCATCTAATCGCCTATGTAACACAGAGCAGCTCCAGCTCTGCTATGTGCAACAAAAGTGTTCATCTACCACTGGCCACTGAGGGGCACTCACAGCAGTCTGGCAATGACAACCACAGGATCTCCTGCAGAACCAGGGTTGTCATGCCAACCCATCAGTGTCCCACGGTCTCGTAATGAGCGAGTCTTGTGACGTTTTTCCGGTGTGGCCATGTTTAATGCCGCTGTTGAAGTTTGACAGCGGCATTTAACATGTTTACAGCTGTGGGTGGATCAGCTGTCATGTTCCAGGAAAGATGCAGGTACACCACCAAAGCCTGCATCAAAGAGAGGGAGACGACCTTGGATGTACATATATGTCCAATGTCGTAAAGCGGTTAATTCATTGTTCTTGCTCACTGCCATGGAGTTTCTGCATCTGCTCAAATTAAAGAATTCTGCACATCAGTAACAGTTCAAACAATTAATACGTTTCAAGGAATTTTAGCCTCAAAATACATCAAGGTTTCTGGTTACTGTGCGCACGTCAGCTTACAAAACATTCCAAACACGTCTGCAGGATGGTTACTTTAGTTGAAAATACTAAAACATACATTTAATATTATTTGTTTTGGCGGAACTTTGGGCCCCCCATACTGTGCATAGTGGAGCTATACGTGGGGGTTATTATTAGATGTTAAATTGGCACTTAAGCGTTATTGTTATAGGGGCATTTAGAGTATTGTGATTGTCAAAAGTGCACATAGGGGCATTTTTACTTTCTAGGGACAAAATGTGAATACTGATTTCTAGGGCACTTGCATAGGACATTATAGTTTTCTAGGGGGCAATTTCACCATCTAAAAGGGCACAGAGGAGGCATTTTACTTTGTAAAGGGAACAGTGGTGGGAATTACTATGTGAGGCGGTAAGAGGAACACAGTTTTTGTACCACACAGAAAGTGCAGTAGTAGGGACACATGCGGCAACAGCATTTCAGTGTTGGGGCATAAGCAGGAAGAGGGGTTTGTGAAGGTTGGGAATAGATGGGAATGGGGCTAGAAATGTGAGATGTCCAATGTGTCTGCTGGATTAACTGTAGACGAGTCCTGGCTGGAAGAAGTTGTCTTGTCGGTCTTGGCCAGATGGAAGAGTAAATGACTCCATCAGAAAGGACATCATCTGTAAGTCACTCTAAGGGCTCATATCCATATGTGTGAATAAAAATGTTCTGATATCTGGACCGAAAAATTGGACTAGTGTCATGCAATTTTCATGAGAGGACAATGAGATTTTTCATCCATAGCATCCGTATGACATCCGTATGCAATGCGGTTTTATTCTCTGCAACTATTATCCTACAATCAATTACAGTGTTCTATGCTACAGAATGGTAATGTATCTGCAGAAATCGGATGACACATGGATGGTTCGTATGCCGTCCGTTATTTTTCTCGCATGCATTGATTTGCATTGGCGAGGCTCGTCCGAGATACTCGGCAATACGCAGCATGCTGTGATTTTTTTCTCAGTCCTATTTCAGCTGAGAAAAAAAAAATGCAGATGAGATGTAACCCATTGAATAACATTGGTCAGAGTGCAATCCGATTTTTTATCGGATTTCACTTGTCTGTTTTTCTCGCATAGGAGTATGAGCCCTTACTAATCTCTTATGTTCAGAAGGGCTTGCATCTACCACTCTATGGTGGAACTAATTCATCATTGTATATACTGTAGAGTTATTTTCAGTAGCAGTCCGGTCACATGCTGAGGTTTCCCTATACCCAAATTTAGGGTGCACCACCATAGCTGAAATCAGGGTAGCCTGGAAGGGCCCCACTCAGATGATTCACCTTCCCCTGAGCTGAACCCCTAGCTGTGCCTTTGGGAGACAATATTCCAATGCAACAGACTTTTTGTTCAGTTTTGTTTACACAGGATGAATAATCACAGAAGTCATAATCATAAACACAAAAGCCGCCGCTTTGTCCTGTCCCCAACTAAACAGAATCAGTCCCGATCTGCTTAGACAAGACTGAGCTAATCCCACCCAAGTCCATCAAAAAAGCAATTCTATAAAGCATTGAGGAGATTTGTTTTCTCTCTTTTCTCAGTCTGAGAGACTAGGGAAATAACATAACCCAGCTATATACCACAGCTAGCCAGGGCCACCTCATTAAAGTTCTAGTATACAACGCTCCTTCACGTTGTTTTCCTCAACATACACCAAGATCTTGGGAGACACAGATGTGTTACCATATCCTGCAGCTCTGGACTTGTCTTCCATCAAGCAGATGAGGGACATCAATGATTTCACAGGAGGTGCTAGCAGGGAATCTTGAAAATTTGACGTATTGCATTCATCGCAGCAGAATATTCCTCAGACAACCTGAATAGTAAAGGGCAAAGAAGAATACAAGATATTACGAGGCCACGCCCCCCCCCAAAAAAAATGATTTATATCTATATATTTTTTTAATTAAAGAATTAGGACATGATTAAAAACTGTATGTTATCATGGCTTAAAATGTGACACCCTACTGCTATGTCAAGTAAAAAATAACCATAATGTCAAATCTGAACCAAGGTATCCACAGTCCAGGGGGACGGTCAGATGTAAAATAAACCATGGCAGTGATGATTAGAGCACAAAATGATGTGTGTGGTCTGGTGTCCACAAACAAAATAAATGGTCAGAGGTTAATAGACCAATAAACAGCCATAAGTTAAGTTAAGAGCAGTATTACTCCATCAGGGACAGGTAGTGACTATAAAAGAAGATGTTTCCCATAAATACCTCATATAACAGCCGGGGTGTAGACAGCTGTCTGGTCACATTAGCAAGTTCTGTTCAGCACGTATGCACAGGAGCCGACACCCCATTAGAGCTTCAGAGAGGTGAAGATGAGGCTTTGAAGACAAGTTCGATATGTTCAAGCCATTACCATTCCTCAGACAAGCATTAACGACTTAGTCCAAGTTCACACGTTCAGTCTTTGCTCAGTATTTTACATCAGTATTTGTAAGCCAAAACAAGGTGAGGAACAATCAGAGGAAGTATAATAGAAACACGTCACTACTTCTGCATTTTTCACCCACTCCTGGTTTTGGCTTACAAATACTGATGTAAAATACTGAGCAAATACTGATAGTGTGAACATATCCTTAGCAACATAAGATGTACTGTTATGTCATATGCTATCTTCCTGACTTTGATATGGACTTGCCAAACATCTTTCCCAGCAGATTATGACTGTAATATTCACAATCATCTGCCTCTAAGGCCACGTTCACATGTTTAGTATTTGGTCAGTATTTCACATCAGTATTTGCAAGCCCAATCCAGGAGTGGATGAAAAATGCAGAGTTGGTGATTTGTTTCTATTATACTTTTCCTCTGATTGTTCCACTCCTGATTTTAAAGATTAATGTGAAAAACTGACCAAATACTGCTGTGTGAACTTAGCCTTACAGTCGGAATGAAACCTGGCTCTGCCTGTGGCTGTCAAACTGTTAAATGCTGCTGTCAATTTCTGAAAGTGGCAATAATAGGGCACCAATATGGGGATGCTACATTGTATGTGCCTGTGATGTGATCGCGAGGCATGGATGGCTTGCTATGACAGATGGGGTCTGTTGAAGACCAACGTGTCTGTCATTATGGAGTAGAGATGAGCGTTGTTCGCCTCGAACTGTTCGCCAATCTCAAATTCGAGCTGTTTTGGGCGGTGTTCGAGCCGTTCGGCGAACACGAACAATTTGAGAAAAATTCGGCTGTTCGAGGTTATGTTCGATAACTGTTCGTGCACCAAAATCATAACTGGATTTTTTCTCAGTAATGATGAAAATTAATGTTAATACGCAGTTTGAGTGTACAGCGGGGTGGGGGGAGGGGCAGGGGATGGATCTCTGCAGGAATAATGAAGATCTCCATTTTTTTTTCTCTTTCCCGCATTTACAGTGGGGAGGTGCAATCTGTCAGCCTATCAGCAGCGCACACACGGAGCGAAGTGCTTTTTTCACACAAGCAAGGGCATGTGTCATTGGCAGTGTATGTCACATGTCCTTGCCCTATAAGACCAAGCCATTTTCCCCTTCGCCACCATTTTCTCACTGCTGCAGCTGCGTGTTAGAGGGCACCGCTGTTGCTGTGTGCGCTATACCTTGTTAATTTCAAGCCAATTTTCGCACAAATCTACAGATAGCTTGGGAGTAGGGAATAGTTGTGATTGCAGTCCTTTTAAGGACTAGGTTACAGCATTTCCTATGACTTTTATCAGGCAGGTCTGTGCTCTTAAATAGATAGGTTGTGGGAGTAAAGACTAATTGTAATTGCAGTCCTTTTCAGGACTAGGTTACATCAGTTCCTATCACTTTTTGCCAGGCAGGTCTGTGCCAGTGCTGTGCAAGTTTTTTTCACAGCATTTGGCTGAATTTAACAAAGCTAATCCTTTTTGGCCTATTGCACAGTGTGTTAGTCAGTGGAGTAGCCTATCTGTGTTGCAAGATATACCACCTGTGTGTAGAATACCAATTTTTTTACTGCACCTAGTGAAGTAAAATCTTTTGGGCATAGCATCATTCTATTAGTCCATCTATATTGACCTCCATCAGGTTGCAAATTGAATATAATTTTTTTCTGCGTCTAGCTCTGAAAAAATATTGGGCTTCTAGCTGTGTGTGGGACTTGTTGTATTAGTCCATCTATACTGACCTCCATCAGGTTGCAAACTGAATATATTTTTTTCTGCATCTACCTCTGAAAAAATATTGGGCTTCTAGCTGTGTGTGGGACTTGTTCTATTAATCCATCTATACAGACCTCCATCAGGTTGCAAACTGAATATATTTTTTTCTGCATCTACCTCTGAAAAAATATTGGGCTTCTAGCTGTGTGTGGGACTTGTTGTATTAGTCCATCTATACTGACCTCCATCAGGTTGCAAACTGAATATATTTTTTTCTGCATCTACCTCTGAAAAAATATTGGGCTTCTAGCTGTGTGTGGGACTTGTTCTATTAATCCATCTATACAGACCTCCATCAGGTTGCAAACTGAATATAATTTTTTTCTGCATCTACTTCTGAAAAAATATTTGGGCTTCTAGCTGTGTGTGGGACTTGTTCTATTAGTCCATCTATACTGACCTCTATCAGGTTGCAAACTGAAAATAATTTTTTGTCTGCATCTAGCCCTGAAAAAATATTTGGCCTTCTAGCAGTGTGTGGGGCTTTCTCCATTAGTCCATCTATACTGACCTCCATCAGGTTGCAAATTAAAAAGAATTTTTATCTGCATCTACCTCTGAAAAAATATTTGGGCTTCTAGCTGTGTGTGGAACTTGTTCTATTAGTCCATCTATACTGACCTCCATCAGGTTGCAAACTGAATATAATTTTTTTCTGCATCTACCTCTGAAAAAATATTGGGCTTCTAGCTGTGTGTGGGACTTGTTCTATTAATCCATCTATACAGACCTCCATCAGGTTGCAAACTGAATATATTTTTTTCTGCATCTACCTCTGAAAAAATATTTGGCCTTCTAGCAGTGTGGGACTTTCTCTATTAGTCCATCTATACTGACCTCCATCAGGTTGCAAACTGAATATAATTTTTTTCTGCATCTAGCTCTGAAAAAATATTTGGCCTTCTAGCAGTGTGTGGGACTTTCTCTATTAGTCCATCTATACTGACCTCCATCAGGTTGCAAATTAAAAATAATTTTTATCTGCATCTAGCTCTGAAAAAATATTTGGGCTTCTAACTGTGTGTGAGACTTGTTCTATTACTCCATCTATACTGACCTCCATCAGGTTGCAAACTGATTATATTTTTTTCTGCATCTACCTCTGAAAAAATATTGGGCTTCTAGCTGTGTGTGGGAATTGTTGTATTAGTCCATCGATACTGACCTCCATCAGGTTGCAAATTGAATATAATTTTTTTCTGCATCTAGCTCTGAAAAAATATTTGGGCTTCTAGCAGTGTGTGGGACTTGTTCTCTTAGTTCATCTATACTGACCTCCATCAGGATGCAAATTAAAAATAATTTTTATCGGCATCTAGCTCTGAAAAAATATTTGGGCTTCTAGCAGTGTGTGGGACTCATTGTATTAGGCCATCTATACCAAGCTCCCCCAGCTTTGAAATTAATAATAATTTTTAGCTGCATCTAGCCCTGAAAATAATTTTTCCCAATAGTGGTAGCAATAGAAATATGGGGCGCGCGCCTGGCTAACAAAAATATAAGCTTCATAACACAAAACACCAGCCTAGCGCACTGCATTAATAAGATTGTATCATCGTCTCTCCCAGTGCTAGGCCTACTACGCAGGCTAGCATTCCTGTGCCTAAAACACAATCTATGGGTCCGCGCTAGCCACTATGCTGAGGGGTATAAAGCTGCTGCTAACACTTTATAACAATTCAATTGGCAGATTTTCACAGAGCTCTTCCACAACGCCCACCCATCGGGCAACAGTTGCCCACCCTCCCTATGGGATCTAGTGGCGAATAGTTGATGCCATTAATCAGAGCGTCAGTTGCCCCGTCAAGGTGGCAAGCATACTGTAAGGCATGGGAAGAGTGGACACGACTAGTAGCAGGCAGACGGGTTGACCAATGTGAACAAGCCAGATCACAAGTCACCATAGAATTTCTCCACCAGCATATCAGGGGCGTCAGCGCAGCTGTGTCTGACTGGAGTAGCATTTCACTTCCAACTACTGAATTGGGGAGATGTGACAAAGATTCATCATCAGACAATCCATAAAAGGGTGGAAAAGGGGTCAGCCAAGTCAGGAATGTAGACGTCCCGTCCCGTGTCACTAAAACTGATTTCTCACATCTTATCCCTAACACCATTAACATGACACTCACAATTTGAAGCATTACTAATGTCTACTGCATTTGTGATCGCCTTCTTCGGGGCGCTATGTATAAGCGAATTAGTCCCTCAATCCAAAATTACCACCTGTGGACGCTTATTACACCAGGACGTAGTCATAGCCAATAATGCAATACATCTACGCATACACCAATCGAAAATGGTTCCAGCGGGCAGGGGTACTTGGGTACTTCTACAACCCACAAACGGTACACTGAGTCGGGTAACAATAGTAAAAACATATCTAACCATCAGATCACAAAGTAATTTCTTTGTATCACACATTGATGGAACGCCATTATCAAGATACCTGTTCCAAGCTATATTTAATAAATGCATAACATCGTCAGGGAACCACCCCAAAGATTACGGGACACACTCATTCCGCATAGGTGCGGCCACGGAAGCAGCAAGAGCAGGACTGTCAGAAACGGAAGTTCAGAGGATAGGGAGATGGCGATCCACGTGTTTGGCGACATACATAACACCGGACTTGTTATCCTAACGTGGTTTGTTTCTTTTACAGGTGACGCTAAGCCAACAGTGTGAGTGATAGGCCACTCGTATATACAGTACAGACCAAAAGTTTGGACACACCTTCTCATTTAAAGATTTTTCTGTATTTTCTTGACTATGAAAGTTGTACATTCACACTGAAGGCATCAAAACTATGAATTAACACATGTGGAATTATATACTTAGCAAAAAAGTTTGAAACAACTGAAAATATGTCTTATATTCTAGGTTCTTCAAAGTATCCACCTTTTGCTTTGATGACTGCTTTGCACACTCTTGGCATTCTCTTGATGTGCTTCAAGAGATAGTCACCGGAAATGGACTTCCAACAATCTTGAAGGAGTTCCCAGAGATGCTTAGCACTTGTTGGCCCTTTTGCCTTCACTCTGCGGTCCCGCTCACCCCAAACCATCTCGATTGGGTTCAGGTCTGGTGACTGTGGAGGCCAGGTCATCTGGTGTAGCACCCCATTGCTCTCCTTCTTGGTCAAATAGCCATTACACAGCCTGGAGGTGTGTTTGGGGTCATTGTCCTGTTGAAAAATAAATGATGGTCCAACTAAACACAAACCGGATGGAATAGCATGCCGCTGCAAGATGCTGTGGTAGCCATGCTGGTTCAGTATGCCTTCAATTTTGAATAAATCCCCAACAGTGTCACCAGCAAAGCACCCCCACACCATCACACCTTCTCCTCCATGCTTCACGGTGGGAACCAGACATGTAGAGTCCATCCGTTCACCTTTTCTGCGTCGCACAAAGACACGGTGGTTGGAACCAAAGATCTCAAATTTGGACTCATCAGACCAAAGCACTGATTTCCACTGGTCTAATGTCCATCCCTTGTGTTCTTTAGCCCAAACAAGTCTCTTATGCTTGTTGCCTGTCCTTATCAGTGGTTTCCTAGCAGCTATTTTACTATGAAAGCCTGCTGCACAAAGTCTCCTCTTAACAGTTGTTGAAGAGATGTGTCTGCTGCTAGAACTCTGTGTGGCATTGACCTGGTCTCTAATCTGAGCTGCTGTTAACCTGCGATTTCTGAGGCTGGTGACTCGGATAAACTTATCTTCAGAAGCAGAGGTGACTCTTGGTCTTCCTTTCCTGGGGCGGTCCTCATGTGAGCCAGTTTCTTTGTAGCGCTTGATGGTTTTTGCAACTGCACTTAGGGACACTTTCAAAGTTTGCCCAATTTTTCGGACTGACTTACCTTCGTTTCTTAAAGCAATGATGGCCACTCGTTTTTCTTTACTTAGCTGCTTTTGTCTTTCCATAATACAAATTCTAACAGTCTATTCAGTAGGACTATCAGCTGTGTATCCACCAGACTTCTGCACAACACAACTGATGGTCCCAACCCCATTTATAAGGCAAGAAATACCACTTATTAAACCTGACAGGGCACACCTGTGAAGTGAAAACCATTTCCGGTGACTACCTCTTGAAGCTCATCAAGAGAATGCCAAGAGTGTGCAAAGCAGTCATCAAAGCAAAAGGTGGCTACTTTGAAGAACATAGAATATAAGACATATTTTCAGTTGTTTCACACTTTTTTGTTAAGTATATAATTCCACATGTATTAATTCATAGTTTTGATGCCTTCAGTGTGAATGTACAATTTTCATAGTCATGAAAATACAGAAAAATCTTTAAATGAGAAGGTGTGTCCAAACTTTTGGTCTGTACTGTATATTGGGCACAAAAAAGGGCGAAAGTCCGCCCAGGCGGGAGGAAATTAGAGTTTCATAACACATATTTCAACTGGAGAGGTATTAGAGGCCTGCTATGGCCACAGGTACTAATGGAGGTAATCAAGGTAGGGAGAGAGGCAAGAGGTCCGGTCATCTTAGTTATACAGGCCGGGGGAAACAACCTAGGTCATCACAAGAGCGCATAACTAATGGCAATAATGAAACTAGACACTGAGCGCTTCAGAGAATTTTTCACAAAATTAGCTATAGTATGGTCAGAGATTGTGCCGATAGCGGTATGGCAAGGTGCGCGAGACATCACGGCCATCGAATGGACAAGGCGGGTAATAAATATTCGGATGGCAAAATTTAGAAGAGACAGAGGCGGTGTAGTGATACGACACCGACAACTGGAAGGAGATAAAGCAGGCCTCATACGGCCAGACGGTGTTCACTTAATAGATATTGGACTGGACATATTCCTGTCAGGACTCCAGGACGGAGTGGAACAAGCGTTAAGAGTGATGGGTGGGTGTCAGAGTCCTGCATACGAGTACGCTGGATCCTCCGTGGCCTGGAAATAGAAAGGACATGTTGGAGAGTTACACTTGTTGGCCAACTTGCCGGAGTGGGGACCCAGGGCATGCTGCAACAAGCTGAATTATTTTAGAACTAAAATGCCTTTCTAATGGAATCAGTATAAAGAGTTAATAAAGCTGTGACCGATCCTCACCCATCCAGTTGTAAGAGTTACATTATTGTATTGTCCATGAAAGGGGGGCGGTAGGGGGGCTGAGCATCTGGGTTTGGTTGGGGGTCCCCACAGTCTGCCTAGGCTAGATTCATTTAAAAATTCTTATTAGATACACAGGCGGTGCAGCTTGCTTCGCAGCTGGGCTACTACGCCCAAAGTATTGCCTAGGCTAGATGCAGTTAAAAATTCTACGCTGACTAGCAGACACTGAAGATTTGGAGCAGACCTCTGAATAAACAGCTCTTCAGACTCAACCATCTGTGTTACCCCAAGCCATAGTGTATGTAGTTTCTTACAGTTAAAAGGGGGGGGGTGCGACCCAACCCACCTGGAATTGACGATGCCAACGTCACGTAAGACACAGCAAGGGGACTCCCAAAATTGTGGCACAGACACCACTTAACCCTAGAACGCATACCTGTGGCCTTGCAGGCCCGCCCAGTTAATTGTTTTCTATTTTCTGCAAGATTGCTTTAGTTAGAATTTTGAAACTCTAGGTATTCTTCATGTATATAGTTGTTTGTCATTTGAGTTTGAGTTATTCCATGTTATTTGCACACGGGCCTAAAGGGCCCCAGGTATGTGAAAGTGTAGATTTTTACTGTCATGCGTTCTAGGGTTAAGTGGCATCAATTGCCCCACTGTTGCTTAAAACGGTTGGTGAGGTGATTTTACCAAATCCCCAAGCTTTTAGTCTCCCAAGGATGACACAGGGGTAGAAATGTCCTTGCGAATCCATGATTTGATCATCTTTATGAACGTGAGTCTGTCTACATTCTCAGTGGACAGCCGCGTGCGCTTATCTGTCAGCACACCACCAGCAGCGCTGAACACACGTTCAGAGAGAACGCTGGCTGCATGGCATGACAAGATCTCCAAGGCGTGAGTGGCGAGCTCCGGCGATTTTTCAAGATTGGAATACCAAAATGAGCAAGGGTCCAGTGACACAGTCATGGCTTCGATGTTCACTTGGAGATTCTCCTGTACCATCCTCTCTAGGCATTGACTATGTGTCAGACTTCTTGTCTCCTGTGGCCTTGTAAAGGATGGTCTAAAAAAGTGGTGAAACGATTCCACAAAATTGCTGTTACCAGCAGATACTGTGTTACTGTTACTGTTTGAGTGATGAAGACTCGACAGTCCCACCGTTGGCAAGTTAGAACTGTGAGATTCACTACGTGCACCACTGGTGTTTTGTGGAAAAGCACATGTAAGATTCTGCAACAGATACTCCTGCATTCGTCAATACCTTTTTATGACAGGAATTATTTCGGCAAATATACTTTTGTACCGGGGATCTAAGAGTGTGGCAACCCAGTAGTCGGGATTACTTCGAATTCTGAAAATCCGGGGGTCATGTTGCAGGTAGTGCAGCAAGAAGGCACTCATGTGTCTTGCGCATCCAGAAGGACCAAGTCCTTGTTGTATTGGTAGCGAGGTAAGAATCGTGCTTCCTTCCTCTGCCCTCTCCCTCCAACCTCGCACAACAGAAATGTGATCAAGGTCTCCCTCATCTGATGAATCTTCCATGCCCATCGCCAGTTCGTCCTCCACTTCTTCCTCGGCTCCTGCACCTTCCTCAACAGTTTGGCTGCTACCATGCGCCCTGGTTAATCCCTCTCCCCCACCCTCCCATGCCTGCTGCCTTGGTGCTGCCAACCGTCTGGACCTTGGAGATGTTATCCCTTCCGCATACGACTCCTCCTCTACTTCCTCCACCTCCTCTTGTCCCACCACCTGACTACGAATTCTGTTTAACATGTGCTCCAGCATGTAAATCACCGCAATAGTCATGCTGATAATGGCATCGTCAGCACTAAACATCTTCGTCGCCATTTCAAAACTGTGCAAAAGGGTGCATAGGTCCCTGATCTGAGACCACTCCTCCAGCGTGATTTGCCCCACCTCTGGATCTCGTTGGCCCAGGCTATACGTCAGAACGTATTGCACCAGGGCTTGTCGGTGCTGCCACAGTCGCTGCAACATGTGCAGAGTTGAATTCCACCGTGTCGGCACATCGCATTTCAGCCGGTGAACTGGCAAGCCCAACGACTTCTGTAGAGATGTAAGTCGTTGAACTGCGGGATGCGAACGGCGGAAGTGAGCACACAGCGACCGTGCCCTCTGCAGAAGGCCATCTAGTCCGGGATAGTGGGCTAAAAATTGCTGGACAACCAGGTTCAACACGTGAGCCATACAAGGCACGTGTGTGACATTGCCCCGGCGAAGTGCCGCACCCAGGTTTGCAGCATTGTCGCACATGGCCTTCCCTGGTTGCAGGTCCAGTGGAGACAACCTTTCATGAAACTGGGTCTCCAGAGCTGACCAAAACTCCTCAGCTGTGTAACTCACATTTCCCAGACATTTCAAAGTAAACACTAATGCGTTGAGCCCTGCTGCCAGCATAGTAAGGAGGTGTGCAGGATTCCTTCTGCGCAGTTAGAAAGCAGGTGGCATTACCAGACAGGCTTTGGGTGCAGGTGGAGGACCAAGAGGAGGTTGAGGAGGCAGAAGCAGTGGAGGAAGTTTGAGATAAAGAGTATTAACGCACAACTCGTGGGGACGGTAAGACTTGGACAGCAGCCCCTTGTCCTGCTGTCACCATAGTTACCCAGTGCCCAGTCAGCGACATGTAACGCCCCTGTCCATGCCTTCTCGTCCAAGTGTCTGTGGTGAAGTGCACCCTGTCACACACAGAGTTTCTCAAAGAAGCGGTGATGTTGTGTGCGACATGCTAGTGGAGCGCAGGCACACCTTTCTTTGAGAAGTAGTGCCGACTGGGCATCTGGTACTGGGGCACTGTGACGGACATAAGGTCTTGAAAATCCTCTGTGTCCTCCAGGTGGAAAGGCAGCATTTCTGTAGCCAACAGCTTGCAGATGGTGAAATTCAACCTCTTAGCTTTCTCATGGCTAGGAGGAAATGGTCTTTTACTTTTCCACATCTGAGGGACCGAGGGCTGGCTGTTGTGCTTAGACGGTGTTGAGTAGGGTGTCCCCGGCAAACTGTCGGTCTGTGAGGAAGATGCAGGCAGACATGTTAGGTTGCCTTGATCCAAAGGTGGTGCTCTCGATGACGGAGAGCGCTCAACACTAGCAGGTGTTTCCACTTCCCAATGAACTGACGACCTGCCAATCACACTGGCTGTTGCGGGTAAAGAGGTGGCAGGTCTTCGTCCAAAAACATGTGTGACTGCTGTCCCCCCAGTCACAGAGGATGAAGAGGCTGCAGATGCACGAGATGGGGCAGATGGTGGTTGGCCCAGCCGGCTAGGCCGCATTGTAGCACAGTGAGCTTCCCACTGCAACTTATGCTTCATATCCATGTGACGGTACATGCATGAAGTACTCAAACTATGGATTTTTTGGCCTCTACTTAGCTTTTGCTGACAAATATTACAGGTAACACGAGTTGGGTCATCCTTATCGATCTGAATAAATGCCCAGGCTATGCAAGGCTTAGAGCCCATGTGACCTGAAGAGCCACTACGACTTGTGTTCAGAGGCAGAGTTGTGGTTGAGGATGCAGTTGTTGACGTGCTTCCAGTACTCTGTCTCTGTTCAGGAAGGCGCAACCTAACCTCGTCGTCAATAGCATCTGTGGTGCCCCGCTGCGCTTGGTATCACAGATCCTAGAAGAGTGCATTGATGGAATCCTCCACAAGAGTCCACCATAAACATTCACACATCTCCACCTTCCACCTCAGACCAGCAGAGGGAGCCCGTTAGGGATATAAATAGGGAAGGTGGAGATAGGCAGTTCAGTTGCTCTGAAGAGTTCCTGCAGTAGAGAAGCCTAAGAGAGGTCAGTCTGCAGTGGAGCTCAGTCTAGTCTAGAGAACGCAGTTAATAGTTCAGCAGTCGAGCACGAGGCTCCTGCTTGCTAGATTCAGGGAGCCCAGATAGAGCTTAAGGTGTGCCGGTGCCGTAAGATCAGTGAAGCGCGGCAAGCTGCCGTTAGTGTGTATAGCCTATTGAGGGCCCAAGTAGGCCGAAGGTGAGTGGCGAGTTAGTACATAAGGGGCAGAGGAGCTTAACCAGCTCACCCCGAAGCATTTACCGGACACAGGATCCGAGCTTACCGGTATCTCTATGACCCAGTAAGGCATAACCGGAATCCCTGGAGAACTACAAGTCCCAGGATCGCTAAGGTGCTGATATGTAACAGATCCAGGAGACGCTTAGGCCCCGCATACTGGGAGCGTGAACTCCAAGAGAAGGCCCTACCACAAGGTCAGCCAGCGCAGGACAGAGACAAAGTTAGGCCTAGCTCCAGGCAGGTCAGAAACTTACTACGCAGAGGCAAGAAACAGGAGGCCCTACACCCGCTCATTGGGGAGGATCCTGATATGCACCCTTCACCCTACAGTGCTCCGGGATGTGCCTGAATTTCCACCAGTAAAAGGTACTGAAGTGACTACCGTGTCCGTTCCCGTTCTTGCTCTGACCCAGCTGGGTCTCGCCTGTCCTGCATTCCCCATGCATACGCTGCCCTGAGACCTAGCTCCACTTGTGGGGAGCTATACCATCGAGCTGCCTTATCACCGGCCTCAGTGGACTGCTGCAGCGCTGGTGCTTGTCACCAGATACCACAGGTGGCGTCATGAACTCTTATAAAATTAACAATTATCCACCCTTTTAAAGAGAGACCCCATGGTACGGGCCAGAGTGCCGACCACCGCGACATCCCCAAGGCCAGGCAAATGCCCGGGTACCGAGTCATCCCCATCCCCAGGGACTAGTCACATCCTCCTCCACCTCCTCTGCTGACCTCATCGACTGGCTGACTGTGGGTTGACAGTAAGTGGGATCTCCAACCTCGTCATCATCGCTCTGTGTGTTATCACACCCGTCGCCCTCAGAGCCAACCTCTTCCTGCCCTGACCGAAAAGTCAAGTTGTCGCTCCAATCAGGTATTTGAGTCTCATCATCGTCTTCATCATTGTCTCCACCAACAGGAATTACAGTTTGGGAACAAGGGTCTACATTATGCTCAGAACCTTCCTCATCTGGTCCTGGATCCGACTTATAAAGATTCTGGGCATCAGATCAGATCATTTCCTCATCTGGATTAACAGAAGCTCTGGAGCAGACCTCCGTTTCCCAGGCTATAGTATGAGTAAACAGCTGTGCAGACTCAACCATCTGTGTTACCCCATACTCAGACGGGCAGCTGGAGACTTGGGAGCTGTGAGGAAGCAAGTGCGATTGGGGTGACACCTCTGAGGACTGGAGTATTTGTGATGTTGAAATTGAGGTGATGGAGAGCCCACTTGAAGTAGCACTTGATATCCGTTGAAGCACCTGCTGTTTTTGTGCCTCATCTAGAATTTGTAGCGATGGGCGTGTCCATAAGAATGGGATCGTATCACATTGTCCACAAAAATAAGTCGACATCTTAGTTTGGCTGGAAGATGGTCTTTCTTCTGCAGATGTTACTCCCCCCCCACCGTGGGGGGCCTCGACCCACCGGCGGACAGGCACCAGTATTGGGATAGTCGGGCTGGCCGTCAGGGTCCACCGCGGCTCTGGCACAAACCCGGCGACACAGAGGTGGCACGGGCAGGAACGGACTGGCCGTGTCGGCTTCTCACTTTTTGGATTTTAGAAGGGCATGACATGCCTATATCTGTGTCTCCCCCTCCTTTTACTCCTCCACCTCTTCTCTTTTCGCATGACTATATGTACTTGTCACTTTTCCATGTGTTAGTTGTGTCTTCTGAGCAGTTTGTCAGCTTTTGGACACCTTTGAAGGTGTTTTCTATGTGTTTCTATGTGTTTTTGTTTGCCTGCCATTGGTTTTAACGGTGTTCGAAGGTGTTCGACGAACAGTTCGACGAACAGTTCGGCGAACACACGGGTGTTCGACGAACCGAACCGAACTCGAACACTACGGGGGTGGCTCAACACTATTATGGAGCTCCTTTGAAGCCTAGCCTGTGGTATTGCTGCATATATTGCAAGAAATCAGAAGATCACAGATTCAAATCCACTTAAGGGACAAAAACATAGTGAAAAGTAAAGAAAAAAAAGTTTTAATAAATATGAAAAAAAAAAGTCAATAAAATTTCAAATCACTCTCCTTTTCCACCATTAAAAATGAAGTTAATAGAAAATTAATAAACAAAATACACATCTGTAGAGTAACGCATCCAAAAAAGTGCGATCCATCGAAATATAAAAGTCATTAACCAGATCAGTAAACACTGTAAACAGAACAAAATTAAAAACTCCAAAATTGAGGGGTTTTTTTTGGTCGCTGCAATATCACAGAAAAATTCAGTAAGAAGAGATAAAAATTCCAAGTTCATTCCAAAATGGCATCAATAAAAAGGATATTTCACCCCACAAAAAATAAGCAGTTGCACAGCTCCATTCACTAAAAATGAAAACGTTTTGATACTCTAGAAATGGCAACACAAACAAATATAGATTTTTTGAAAAGTTCAGATTTTTTTTTCACAACTAAATGTAAAAAAATATTCTACAAGTTTGGTATTGATGTAATTGTTCTGATGAGGAGAATCAAACTACTATGTCACTTCCACCACACAATGTAAGCTGTAAAAGCCATTAAAAAACAATATCAGAGTTGCGGTTTTTTTTTTACAATCTCACCTCACTTAGAATTTTTTTCTGTTTTCCAGTACACCATGTGGTAAAATGAATGGTGACATTCAAAACTACAACTTGTCCCACCAAAAAGAAGTTTTCATATGTCTATGTGGATGGCAAAATAAAAAAGTTATGGCTCTTGGAAGAAGAAGAGGAAAACACAAAAATGAAAAAAACAAAAATTGGTCATGTCTGTGAGGGCTTAACAACCTCAGTGATAGCAGCCGCGGCTGTAAGTGTTGGGATTTCTGCATGAGTCGCAGTCTCCAGACTGAATAAATACTGATGTTTTGAAAATTGTGATTTCCATAATTCCTTAACTTTTCTTTTCTGGTGTTTCAGTGTTAAAGTTGACCAGTTCCTTCTATGAGAATGAAGCAAATGTGAACAGGTGCAAACTGCTGTGACTGCATTATGTAAAAACTAAAAAATACAGCAACACAATGAACCCGGTTCATCATAGACCAGTGATATTCATATCAGTTTTGATGAGATGGCATGCTGGAGTCAGAAGCTCCTGTTTTATGAACAAGTGCATGACTCTTCTTGAATCTGGAGTGTCTGACCAATGGCGAGCAACTTCATACGTGACCCCAGAAATCTCACTTCAGTAAGGGACCTGGGTGAGATTTTTGATGTACGAAGTGCCGCAACTTGTCGTGAATTAAAACTAGCTGTGGTGTCATGCCCCCACTGCGCGTCCCCATCCCAGCTCCACCCATTTTAGAAAAGCTGTGGGAAACTGATGGAAAAATGCCAAAAGTTGGGCAAAATCAAGGCATCACCTACATATTGCAACTTTTCAAAGCTTTTATGCCAAAAAATCTTTGTTGAGTTGGGCCCATTGTGTACTCCAAATTTTGTGTAAACATTGAATTCATTGATTCATTTAAATGTCATTAATGTCAAATAAACTAAACTTATAACATTGACTACCAGCCACAACAAGGTGACCTTTTCTTAATGAACACTTAACCAACCATTAAGGGTGGCTTAAAAAAATTAAAGTCTCGGGTGGCAGTCACTGTTTAAAGGTTTGTGCCATGCAATCTTTGTGAGTCAGTCATAGAGTTAGCCCCTTCTTTATCAAGCCAATTATTTCTATTTTTGCATTTTTGTTTTTTCCGTCAACTTCTTTCTTTATTTTTCTGTCCACATAGACATATGGTGACTTGATTTTTTGCCGGACTAGTTGTACTTTTGAGTGACATCATTCATTTTACCATGTAGTGAACTGGAATCAAGATAAAAAAAATTCCAAGTGAGGAGAAATAGCAAAAAAAACAAAATTCTGACTTTTTTTTCAGAAATATTATTATGGTGTACATTTTGTAGTAAAAAGGACCTTGAAATATGATTCTGCTTATCAGTTGTATTACGGCGATAACAAACATTTCAAGTTTTTTTTATTGCTTTAGTAATGGAAAAAAAAAAAAAGTAGTTTGTAAAAAAAATTTTGAGGGTTGTGTCGCCATTGTTCGACACCCAAAACATTTTTGTTGATTTTATATCTTAGTTTTTGTGGAGCAAGACAACGTATTTTTTTTTATCACATTTCAGGATATTTACTATGTTTTGATCGCGTGGTACACTATTATTTGTGGAACGGCAGCAAGCAAAAAAATCAATTTTTTTGGATTCTTGATTTGTTTTGCTTACGGGGTTTACTCATTGGGTTAATTGTTTACATATTTTGCTAGTTCAAACTTTTGTGAATGCGGCGATCCCTCATATATACAGTACAGACCAAAAGTTTGGACACACCTTCTCATTTAAAGATCTTTCTGTATTTTCATGACTTTGAATATTGTACATTCTCACTGAAGGCATCAAAACTATGAATTAACAGATGTGGAATTATATACTTAACAAAAAAGTGTGAAACAAATGAAAGTATGTCATATGCTAGGTTCTTCAAAGTAGCCACCTTTTGCTTTGCTGATTACTTTGCACACTCATGGCATTCTCTTGAGGGGATTCAAGAGGTAGTCACCGGAAATGGTTTTCACTTCACAGGTGTGCCCTGTCATGTTTAATAAGTGGGAATTCTTGCGTTATAAATGGGGTTGGGACCATCAGTTGTGTTGTGCAGAAGTCACGTGGATATACAGCTGATCGTCCTACTGAATAGACGGTTAGAATTTGTATTATGGCAAGAAAAAAGCAGCTAACTAAAGAAAAATGAGTGGCCATCATTACTTTAAGAAATGAAGGTCAGTCAGTGTGAAAAATTGGGAAAACTTTGAAAGTGTCCCCAAGTGCTGTTGCAAAAACCATCAAGCGCTACAAAGAAACAGGTTCTCATGAGGACTGCCCCAGGAAAGGAAGACCAAGAGTCACCTCTGCTTCTGAGGATAAGTTTATCCGAGTCACCAGCCTGAGAAATCACAGGTTAACAGCAGCTCAGATTAGAGACCAGGTCAATGCCACACAGAGTTCTAGCAGCAAACACATCTCTACAACAACTGTTAAGAGGAGACTTTGTGCAGCAGGCCTTCATGGTAAAATAGCTGCTAGGAAACCACTGCTAAGGACAGGCAACAAGCAGAAGAGACCAGTGGAAATCTGTGCTTTGGTCTGATGAGTCCAAATTTGAGCTATTTGGTTCCAACCACCGTGTCTTTGTGCAACGCAGAAAAGGTGAACGGATGGACTCTACATGCCTGGTTCCCACTATGAAGCATGGAGGAGGAGGAGGTGTAATGGTGTGGGGGTGCTTTGCTGGACACACTGTTGGGGCTTTATTCAAAATTGAAGGCATACTGAACCAGCATGGCTACCACAGCATCTTGCAGCGGCATGCTATTCCATCCGGTTTGCGTTTAGTTGGACCATCATATATTTTTCAACAAAACAATGACCCCAAACACACCTCTAGGCTGTGTAAGGGCTATTTGACCAAGAAGGAGAGTGATGGGGTGCTACGCCAGATGACCTGGCCTCCACAGTCACCAGACCTGAACCCAATACAGATGGTTTGGGGTGAGCTGGACCGCAGAGTGAAGGCAAAAGGGTCAACAAGTGTTAAGTATCTCTGGGAACTCCTTCAAAAATTTTCTAAGACCATTTCCGGAGATTACCTCTTAAAGCTCATCAAAAGAATGCCAAGAGTGTGCAAAGCAGTCATTAAAGCAAAAGGTGGCTACTTTGAAGAACCTAGAATATAAGATATATTTTCAGTTGTTTCACACTTTTTTGTTAAGTATATAATTCTATGTGTTAATTCATAGCTTTGATGCCTTCAGTGTGAATGTACAATTTTCTTAGTTCTGAAAATACAGTAAAATCTTTGAATGAGAAGGTGTGTCCAAACTTTTGGTCTGTACGGTACTTAGAAAAAATATTGGCAAATCTTTCTACAAAATATAAGAAAACGACTCATGCTATAATAGAAAATGGTTTCACACTGGGAGTGATCACTGCTGAACAAAAAGATTTTCTTATTCTTGAACATCCTATGCTACCATGCCTATATGGTTTGCCAAAAACACAGAAAGGTATTAATCCTCCTCCCATGAGGCCAATTATTTCCAGTGTCAATTCTATAACCAAACACCTTGTAACACGTATGGACACTTTGTTTCAACCTTTAGTGCAAAGATCAGCAGGCTTTCTTAAAGACTCACGGGACATATTGAATCAATTAACAAATATCTTGTGGAAAGAAGAGTTCACGTGGCTAAGTTGTGATGTAATACACATGTATTGTTGTACACAAGCATTCCCTATAGTGTTGCATTGCAAGCACTAGATTTTCACCTTAATAAGTACAGTAATTATACTCCAGATATGATTAATTATATTTTGTCTTGTACACAATATTTGATGACCAACAATTTTTTTATGTATAAACAGGAATTTTATCTTCAATGCAGAGGAGTATCTATGGGATCTAAGTATTCTCCATCTTTGGCAAATATGGTAATGTCCCACTGGGAATATGTTACATTGTATACTTTTGCAATCCATGGTCCCGTGATGTCTTCTGATGTGGCAGATACATCGATGATTTAACCTTCATATGGAGTGGCGATGTGTCTGCCATACCAGAATTTATCAAGTACTTAAATAATAACATATTCAACTTATCATTTACATATACTTTTGATCGCAACTATATATCATTTTTAGATCTAAAATTAGAAATTTCTGGCAATTCCCTTATTACGTCTACATTTTCAAAGCCTATATCAGGGAACACCATTCTAAATGCTAAAAGTGGACACCCACAACATACTATAAAAGCAATACCTGTAGATGAATTAACAAGAATTAAATGTAATTGTAGTAGCAGAGATAAATTGGATGAAGAATTCACCAGGTGTAAAAATAAATTAAAATCTAGGCGCTATCCAGATTGGTCTTTAAAGAGAGGAAAAAAAATAGTACAATAAAAAGATAGCTTGGATTTAATTGATATACCGAATATTGAAACCAATAAAAATAACAACTTGTTAGATAAAAATCTGAAAAAATGGACAGTAATCTCTTTAAAATATAGTGCACAATCTCATCAACTTAAAAATATAATATTAAAACATCTTCCTATCTTATATGAGCATGTTTTACTATCAAAAATTCTTGACTCTGGAGTTTTGGTGGTTGCAAAAAAAGCACAAACACTACACTAGGAGGATTATTATTATCAAGTCATTCTAATAATATGCAAAAATGCTATACATGGCTTAATTGCAAAGGGTTTTATAGATACGGTTTCAATAGATGCGGTATTTTTCGCTATATCAAAATTACTAAAACTTTTACCAACACCAATCAAAATGAAACACACAATATAAGGAGTTATTTGAACTGTAACAGCAGTTATGTAGTGTTTATAATAAAATGCACTACTTGTAATTTGTTATATGTTGGATGCACTATAAGAAAATTAAAACGAGTGGCAGAACATCTGAGTGATATCTACAATGTCACTAATCTTAATATCTCTTGTGCCTCCAGACATTTTATTAAAAAGCACAATAGAGAGACATCTTCATTTCAGGTCTTTGGAATTTAAAAACTTGCCTCTAATCCTCGGGGTGGAGACAACAGGAGATGGTTACTTGATCGAGAAGCATTTTGGATGTATCACCTAAACACCTGCCATCCAAATGGCTTGAATTTGCGGAGAGAATTATTGTTCCATTATAGCGAGTAAATCATCGGTACATGCGTAATCTTCTTTGTCATATGATTTTTTAATGTAAATTTGTGTGTATATTTTGTAAATCTATTTTAACATTTATACGTGGATATATGTATCATGTGACTTTCACTCTTTATGCTGATTGGTGAACAATTGTATATATACTATTGGTATGCCATTTGCAAGCCAGTCTTGACAAAGAACGCAAGCCCTGCGTTACGAATTGCGTTGCCCTGGCTATATAACATGACTGTGGAATCTGATTTTATAAAGTTTTTTCTACAATAAAAGGATTTTGGACTATTTAAGAGGCTGGAAATCTTTTATCCCACATATGTGTGCAGGGTGACGAGGGTTCTTCTCTACCTAGGACACTGAAATAGCTCATCCCGTCTAAGCTCAACATACAGTATCTTCAAATATGAAGTTTGAGATGACAAGCTGTATAGAAGTTTCTAAAAAATATGAAGAAAGATGGTAAAACAACACATTGTGATTGCACTTTGGTTTTACCACTCCATCGTCTTTGTATATATCCTACATTAATGAAATTATGCATTTGTCATCCAACTTCTATATTATCATGTCTTTGAAGGTCACTTTTCAAAGACTATCTGAAAACTGCTTTCTTGAATCTTGAATCAATGGGAATGAATTATAGATTTTCAAGATTATATCCATCACTTTATACTGCATAATTCTAGCACTCGGGATTATCAGTAATGGATTAGTCATCTGGTTTTCTGGTTTCTGGATGAAGAACACAATCAGTGCCATGTGGTTCCTGTACCTAGCCATGGCAGACTTCCTATGCTGTGCTTCTCTTCGTCTATGAATTGTACAGATGGAGTACTATATCTTATACTTTTTTAATGATGTCCATGTTTCAGCTATTTACTGCCTTATGATCATGTTTCTTTTTATGGTAAACATGAGTGCCAGTGTTCTTCTCCTGATGGCCATGAGTATTGACCACTGGGGATCTGTCATGTGGCCCGTTTGGACAAAAGTTCACAGAACTTGTAAATTTGTGAGAATCACTGCAGCGATCATTTGGCTTTTGAGTTTGAGCTTTTCTGATTTACTCTTTTACTTCTATTATTTAATATTCCATGATTACACCTAATGGTGTAACCTTCACAGGTGGTCAATGTTTTTCATTGTGCACGAGATACTTAGCACCATTACACTGATCATATTATTTATTATGTTTGTGATCCCTTTTCTAATCATCTTCACCATTTATGTTAAAATTTTCTTTAAACTGAGAAAAAGTAAGATATCCGAGAGATCTCAGAGATCCTCCAGGATCATCACCGCTGTGATATTGGGTTTCTTTATCTGCTGGTTTCCATAATATATCTGGCGACAAACATCTTGGTATGATGAACTTAATCTTGTATTCTCTATATCAAATACTATCATTACCATCCTGGCTTGTGTGAACAGTTGCATCAATCCAATCATTTATGTTTGCATGGCCCAAGATTTTAAAAAAGGTTTCATCAGATGACTCATTCCCATCCGGACTAGAAAGATCTTTAGGAGGACATCCTAATGACTTATGTAAAGAACAGAAAAATATGAAATATACTCGCACCACAAATATGTAACACATACTCCTCATATCAATGTGGAAACTTCTTAGACTTGATCTCCTAGATTAATTGAAATATATTAATTTCTGACATTTCTTTTAAGTCAGGTGTGTACTACAAGCACTTATACAAAAAGTTATCAGTAGGATGAATTGTCCTTGGGCTATGGCTGGCAATCCTGCCTGGCCCAAATAACAGGAAATTCAACAGCAAATACAACTAATGGACGATGGGGAAATAAAAGCAGCCCCTTTATGTTTCATCTCTGACAGCTTAGTTTTACTTATTTTGGCATTTTTCTTTACCACACTTAAAATAAACGATTTACAGTACTCAGAGATTTACACCAATATTTTCATTGTTTTTCTTAATCACTTCAGAGACTGAGAAAACTTTTCTCAAATGTTTCCAGCTTTGTCAATTTAGAAAATCTCTTGATTTTAAAACTTTTTTCTATTCTTACAGTATATATTAGTATACATTTATGTGAAACAGTAAATGGGAAGTAAACTTTTGCCGTTGAATTCTGGAGCAGTAAAAATATGATATATTTACTTGGTAAATATAAATTTTACTATAGAAATATACATACACGATGTCACAGCACACTGTGATTAATGATTACATGAACTCAAATATTGCTGAAAATGTTAAAAACATAAGGTACTTAGCATTCTTTGATCAAAGAGTGCAAAAGACATCCAACCACTTCAATATATACCTAAATATGAATTTTCCCTACCACTAATGTCCTACCATGTGCCAAACCAGGCCTGCACACCTTTAGTGTTAGATAAGGTTTTGATTGAGAGCTATACCTGGTTACTTTCATTTCACATTCAGATGAGGATTTGTTTGGCACGTGGAGAGGTAGGACGATAGTATTTAGGGACTATTCATATTTAGATGCACCTTGACATGGTTGGATGGCTTTTGCGCTCTTTGAACAAAAACACTAAGTACATTGTAAGAGCCTGGATGAAGAGCTTGGCCGAGTGAAATGGCCTTCACTCTTTTTCTGCTGGTGTCCCCCACTTGACATGTAATTAAGGAATAACTTTTTCAACATTAACGGTCCCAGAAACTGTTCTCTAACATAATGCAAGGCCTCATGTTATTCACGTAACTGTGAGTAGCATGATGGTCTAAATGTGCTCCCATGGCATCAATGTCTCTGGACTTGTCTCTCATTGAGCACATCTGAGACTTCATTGGTTGGTAATTTCACAGGAGCTGCCAGCAACGGATTTTGAAGATTTTCCCACATGCATTAATTGTAGCAGAGAGTTCGACAGATGATCATTGATAACCTCAATCATAGCTGCCAAGGCTTTAAATGCAGAGTTTCTGTATATGGCGGCACTCATACTTCTTACTGAATAAATCAAGGAATTTTGAACATGTAGTTTTTTATTTTTGCATCATTTACAGATCAGTAACATGTCTTCATCTTGAAATTTTTGTATATTCTCTGTGCTGATTTGTATGTTACTTGATGATATATTCAATATATTCCGTGATCTTGTGTTTTCATATACTACACATATCCAGCACATCCTTATATCTAGATGGTCACATTAGAGATGAGTGAACCCGAACTTAATAATTTGGGGTTCATAATGGACAATTAGTGTCTGGCGCTAAACACTGAACATGGACTTGTCCTGTTAGTCCGTTGCAATGTTCAGAGTTCCGTGAAGTAAGAGACATGTTTTCCCAGTTCAAAGTTTGGGTCCCCATTATTTTAATGGGTTCGTGTTCTGGTTGAGGTTTGGGTACAGTTCTGGTGCCCGAATCAAACTTTCTAATATAGTTAGAGTCTCGTACAAGAACCCAAACTTCCATGAGTCCTGTCATCCCTAGGTCACACACTTCCCTGGTATACTCTCATTTTACCAGTCTTTGTTCAGGAGCAGTTGTGGTATTAAAGAGTCATTCTCCTTTACACAGACCTCTTTATCTATCATGTTTTCCATATAATTGTTTTTCGGGTGGACGCTCCCTGTCATCTACATATTAATGGCAGGTGTGTACAGTTGTCTTGGGTTGATCCCATGTATGTGCTCATCTCATGTCATGCTGAGTTGTTTGTAATGGTGGGAGACTTTCTGCCATCATAGAGATGGTAATGAGTCTGGACTTGTACCTAATGGGATTTCAAGACTCTGGACAGGTGAGGCCTCTGTGGAGTTTGTTGTGTCTCATGGAAAATTCTATAACATCAATTACATGTTAACAAAGAGATCTGCATCCCAAAACCAATGCACCAATACCTGACTGGTTTCTGGAGTAGACAAAAAGGAAAGGTTTTTTTTAGGTTAGTGCCTGAAATTAGAAAATTTACGAAAAAAAACAAGTCGTTATTCCTGGCATTTTGCATAGCAACATGATGAATCCACAGGAGCAAAATGGACAAAAATTCTGTCAATTCAGTAAATCCTGTTAATTCCATTTGCTATAAAACTATAGAATTTAAACACAGATAAAATAATATCCGAGCAGGTAATGAATGTCTAATATTCCACAGACAAATCTAAAGATACTGAACACACATTTTTCTAAACATGATATCAATAATTAGAGATGAACGGATCGGGCAAAATTTGAATTCTTCTCTTCATGTGTTTTTTTTTCAAAGCAAATTCAATTTGCAGAGACATTCTTCTTTGCAAGTTTAATGCCACTTATTATGGAATGGGGTCTTGCCTTTATCCAGACTATAATAAACTTAAGTTGAGAAAATAAGGAAAAATCCTTTTACACACGTCAATGCTCACATCTCCGGACCCATTGCTCCTCACCGTACACCTCTCTGCTCTTTGATTCATGTTTTGGTCTCTCAGGGCTGAAATCTCTGGACTCTCTCATGATAGGAAGGGATCTTTAGCTCTGATTAGATCACAAATTTTTGATGTCACGATGTGCACCATGACCTCGAGTGCACAGGTGCAGAACCATCCAAGCATCTTTAGAGTGGGAAGTCCCAGTCTAGCATGAGAAGACAGAGGTTTTCAAGATGATTGAGGTGATTGAAAGATGCAATGAGGAGCAGAGGGGACAAAGTGTTGAGCTGAAAGGTTAGCAAAAGGATTTTTTTAACCTTTTACTTGCACTTTGGAAGTAAAAAAATGGCGGACTGTGACTGAAATTTTGCTGAATCTGCATGGAAGTGACCAAAAAAAAGGATGCATTTTGAAGAATGAATAGAGTCAAATTACCCTCAAATGTATTTTCTCATCTCTATTAGTAATAAAAAAATCAAATTGCAGACATAGAAAGATGTTAGGTGATAGTTAGATAGGCTTGAGAAAGTTCCACATTTCTAATAATACGTTACCACTATGATTTTGTGTCTATAAACTACAGAATTTATTTAGGATTTTGAAATGTTGCCTTTACCTTTTTGTACATATTGGTGAAGAATAAATATGACATAAATATAGTAACATATAGATAATAAATTGTCAAAAACAAAAAAATATAGAGAATAGACATGAAGATAAATAAATTGGTCATTCTATGAGAGATATGTTACATACAGCAACATAGGCATAAAGAAATGCAGTAAATTATTGAAACAGGAATAATCTTGATAAAAATAAAAGATTAAATAAATAGGCATTAGTATATATATATATATATATATATATACAAATTCGGAGAGGGGTAGAGGGACACATTACTTCTTTTCCTTGGTTTTTTTTAACTCATTCAATGACTTGTGTTATGTAAATCAGATGTACACCACCTGATACCTACAATGTTGGAAACAAAGGCAGAAACCAAGTGACCCCTCCCCAGTCTACACTGATATAAAGCAGGGTCTCCTCTCTGCCCTCACACATCTCCTGGTGAAGACCTTCCTGGACTCTAATACTCCACATCCTGCACAGCAGAGATTTTCCCTGAGCTCCTTTTCCTCCATGATCTGTAAGGTAAGTGCACACTGACCATATGGACAAAATTTTTTCACATAGATATAGAAATGTCTCATGGACTGACTGCCCTGATAACCGATCTTACTGGCATATTGTGCTACAGGAGTAGATCGATAGCTGAGGGCATCAAAGTTTTTTTTCTTTTGAGACCCTTTTTATACATGGGACTCATAGAGTACAGATGCTCCCAACCACTAATAACGCTGGCAAACTCTCTTCCAGTAAGACACTGCCTTGACACTCAATTTTTTGCATTTTTTAAACAACTTCTTGTCTTTTCCAATTATACTACAATAAAAAATGATACAAGTGTAGAGTTAGCCTCCTATTCTTATTAATCACCTTATAACTCTTTGCCTTCTTCCTTTTTCATTATAATAATAACCCCTTCTTGTCATGGATAATTCTCATTGTTGCACTTTCAATTTCTGAAAGTGGAGTATGAGTAGTTTTTTTATGGGCTGAGTAGTTTTATTGTAGGGCACCATTCAATTTACCAAACAATGTACAGAACGATAATTATTCTGTTTCCAAATGCATTTTGTCTATTTCTATATTTTACCATATATTGGGGTTTCCCATAATTGCTCAACCACCAAAATGTAATCTATCTGTATCGGGTGATTATACATTTATATTGTTTTTAAATCATATTTAAAAAACAGTTTCATATTTTTTAATAATACTCATTTGTTTATTAGCTTGTTCTGCTATTTTGTTACTGGCACACACATCTTTTTTGGATGTTATGTATTTTGGTGCTTTGTAGGAGCGTAACAACATACATTGAAATTGGATTGTAATTTTTGGGCAATAACTTTATACTTTGGCTAATCAAACGTTTTGCAGACATGGAGATAACAAACATTTTTTAATGTGTTTTAAAGTAAATAGGCAGAAGAGGGAAGTGATACAAATTGTTATTGATTTTTTTAAACAATTTTTATGATGTTTGAAACTTTCTTTTTCATTTTGATTTCTTGTTTCTTTCCGAAAATTCAATCTGTGATTGTGTGAACGTTTATTTAATAGATTGAAAAACAGTTGTATTTCTAAAATTTCTTATGTAGAACTAATGGCTGAATTTCAGAGGAGATGGCAGCCATGTTGGCCTCCAATAGTCCCTCTTTCTGCCATGAAAACCCATCTTCTCCACATTATCATTAATTGGGACACTTGGCTACTGCAGTGATTCCAACCCTGGGACTACATACTTCATTTGTTAATGTCACAGATATGCAATCAAATTATAGTGGTTAGATTAAGATATTAGATCTCATCATCAATAAGCTGGTTGCAGGGTGTTTTGTAATCTATTGATATTTTACTTGCCCTTTAAATATCTTGTGGCTGCAGTTTTACCTCTGACACCTCCACCAATCAGGAGCAATTAAAAAAATGTGAATATTATAAACAACACGACTAAAAAACTAACATTTCTCTTTTTTTCTTCTCAGATAAAATGGCTGCAGCAGTAAATTCTATTCCAATAGAGATGAGGCAGGAACTGTTAGCCGGAGTTGACTACATCAAAACTGTGGGCAACAGATTCCAAAAATTGGATTCGGCCATAATGGACATATTTGGGGAGCATTTGTCTGAAATCTTATGCAAAAAGTACACTGGACATTGGTATCCAGAGAACCCGATGAAAGGACAAGCCTACAGGTAAGTCATCAGTGGCATCACCAGATATGTCCAGAAAATATCCATATTGGTCTTGCAGATGCTCTAGAAATTCCCTATGTTGTACTAATGGTATCTCATCTCTAATAACTCATTTTTGTCTTTTAGATGTATCCGAATCAATGGCCAGGACAAGGATGAAAGCATTCAAGAGGCTTGTGCTCTAAGTCAAATAAGATTTTATGACCTTGCACTGCCCAAGGAATTCACCTTGTGGATTGACCCCTTTGAAGTATCTTGCCGGTGAGTAGTCGCTCTGTATATAATATTCAGAAGATTTGGTTCCAATGATTCGCAGGACTGATAACCATATCTTATTGATTTATCTTTGGACAGGTTGGGGGAAGAAAATTTCCCTTACACTGTTGTAAGCTTCGATCCGAGATCCCCTAGAGTAAAAGATGTTTCTGTAGGACCAGAAGAGGATCAACATGAAGCTTCCTCTTCGTGTATGGTTGACTGCGCCATACAGGTTTCTGAAGATGTTGAAGATACCATCTCATCATCATCATCACCAAGGCTTAGTGATGATGAAGATAGTGGAATTGATGAAGCTCCCAATTCTCCAGTGGAGCAAATATGGAGAAATACTGGACCAGATCAGGTAAGAAATCCTTAACATTTACTGACACTTGGGGTATAGGACAGTGACACTTGCTCTAAGGCTACATGACCATAAGACTGACACGTGGGGTTTGGATCAATGACTCTTGGACGCAGGAAAAATTAAATTTTATTGAATTAACCCTTGGTGTTCTTGTATTTTCAGGCATCGACTGCCGTTTTTAGGACTTGGGCTCCGCTCTGGTTTCCCCCATGGAGAGTTCAACTTTTCAGCAACCCCTCAAATGAACTACAGTATCGGCCGTGGTTTTAGATGCTGCAGGATACAGAATTTAGAGACTGAGAATCATATAGAAAAAAAATTATCCTTACAATTACTTTTATTTATTTTTTGTACAAATCTGAATCTTTTTCTTGTAATAAAGATCCTGAAATGAATCCACAACTCTGTGATTATTATTATAATTATATGTAATGGAACTGGGAACATCACCAAAATTACAAGAATCCCACATGGTTTATGTTTAAGAGGTGGGAGGGGGCAGGTAAATCAAATGTCACTATGTCCTCTGAAGTGTTTACTGAGCATGCTCTAGCTGTCAATGAGAAACCAGGCAATGTGTCATCATTTACAGACATCCAATATGAAGGCATTTTTACTTTAAATGTTGCACAACAGAAGAACATTTCCACAACTGTGCACCATTTCTGATCTCTCCAGGTGTCTGTGCTTGTGTATGCAGATTCTTCAGACTTGTCAATCATTCCCAGCTTAGGATCTTAACTCTACAGGCCACTTCCCTGGTTTCTCTGTGATGCTTTATTTTATGGCATCATTTCACATGAAGATTTTCTTTCCACCCATATGCTTCAGGCCCTTGTCATCACAACATCTACAACATTTAATAACTTCATAAAAGCACAATAACACATACCGTAAGTGTCCACCTCTTGGACTTGTTCTACCACCTATCCTCTGCATTCACATCATATTTTTAGGAATTCTCTTAACCCAGAAAATTGGAACAATACTTTAATTGTTACACAATAGATTAAGTGTTCTCCACGATGGTGTACAATCTGTGGTCTTTTCTCTGTAGCCTGAACTCAAGTCACAACTATGTCGGTCCCTCAGATGGCTTACATTCCAGTTTTCAATCACTCTCACTGTAAGGCCACATTCACACAATCAATGTTTGATTTGTATTAAACACCAGTATTTTTACTATTATACTTTAACTCTGATTGTTCCACTCTTGGTTTTGGCTTACAAATCCTGATGTAAAATACTGACCAAATACAGAACATGTGAACTTGGACTTTTATATGGACCGACCAGTGGCACGATCCAATTGCTTCTCAGTTGACATTTAAATGACAGTCTTTTAAATGCCTGTTAACATTCACAGACCAAAGCAAATGAAGTCTGCTGAGGGATTTATACTACATCTACCTAGATAGCTCATTGAGCATAGGCTGCTATACTTTCGGCAGTGCGGATCTTGTTGATAGACGAAGATGCTCCTCCAAAAATAATCTCTTGTGCTGTGCCAAAAATCATTTCACATGATGGTCTGGCATTTTGCTCATTCACCAGGTGATCAGCATCCTGTTTACACTGCAAGAAAATAGTTAATTGGACAATTTTAACAACATTCTTTCACAATTATCTTGCATTGTAAATGCCCCTTCGTTCTAACAGTTTGGATCATTAATTCTCCAGGTAATCATCTTTTTTAAAAAATTTTGTAGTTGAAGCCCACAAAATGTTGTACAATACAAAGTTATATTGTGGTACCGTGTTAGCCTGAAAAATCTATGTAAATAGTTTTATGCCAAAAATGACAAAAGTATTCTCGGAATGATACCTTTATTGGCTAACCAGAAATATATATATGCAAGCTTTAAGAGCACAGAGGCTTCTTTGACAGGCAAGATTACAAATGAATTCATAAGACAAAAGACACAACATTTGAGAAATGTTACAACAAGACATTTGTTCATGAGGAGTAAGTTGTGATGCCTCCTACTGATAAGTTAGGAGGATAATGTTTTCCCACAGATGTGTCCAGTTCACCTGTGGGAAAACATTTCTCTGGCCGGGGATTCTGCATGAAAGATTTAAAAGTTTTAATACTGAAAGGTCACTTCAAGGGCAACAGAGAAAGAAAAATTTGGGAATTCAAATTGATAAGGATGTTCAATTCACTGACAACACACCTAGATATAATACCTGTGTTTATGACTCACTATATGGACACAATTCACACCTCAAGATAATTAAACACTCCTAAGACCTCTCATTTTGCAACAAAAAAACTAATTTGATCTCCCTAACTTATCAGTAGGAGGCATCACAACTTACAACTAATGAACAAATGTCTTGTTGTAACATCTCTCAAATGTTGTGCCTTTTGTCTTATGAATTCATTTTTGTATTTCTGGTTAGCCAACAAAGGTATCACTCCGAGAATACTTTTGTCATTTTTGGCATAAAAGTATTTACATTGAAGCCCAGAAAAACATAATTTAACACTTTCACGACATTCACTGTACATGTATGGCGCAAGTCGGAAGTGGGTGTATGGAATGGGCTCACGGGATACCCAGAAAGTCCTGGCTAATCAATAGAGGTTGTCAAAGAGCTCCGCCTGCAATTATTAATCTGTTAAATGCTGCTGCCAAACTCTGATGGTGGCCACACCGGCATGTGGGCTCGTCATTCCATGTGCCCATCAGCATGCCAGTGACATGTTGTCAGATCGCCGATGGGTTGGTATGACAGCTGGAGGTCTATTGGAGACCTCTGTGCTTGTCATTACACCTAGGTAAGAAGGAAATCAACACTAAGACGAAACAATATAAGTATGTGCAACGTAAACCACTATTCAAGCAGGTAATGCATAACATAAAAAAGAAAAGACTAGTTGAACAAATAATAAATTAAAAAAAATATATTTTTAATTAATAGCATCATTTTATTTGACATAAAAATAGGACATATAGTTAAAACGCACAGAACAAGAAGACACGATAAAATAACCAACGGTGAAAAAGAGGAAGTAGAGCAGCAAAAACAGCTCTAACAATTAATGCTAATCTATAGAGATATATTTGTAAAGTGCAAATGTGCAGTAGATTTTAATTAGTACACCTATAACAATGTTGGGTATATGTAAAGGTAATAATAAAAAATATTTATAAGGTTTACATGCACAATAGATTACTATTAACACACCTGTTATCAAATATATACATAGAAGTAAAGTGTGATGCAAAATAATGGGATAAATACCCAAGCAAAATCTAAGGTGCAAGAATACAGTCGGAATAATCACCAAAACATGCTACAGGATGATCAGGGTAGATTTGAATAGCCTCAAGTAATACGTATATAAGGACATATTATGATATGAAGATTCAAAGATATAGAGTAAATAAATTCCTGACCTGAATTCATGCTGTGTTTGCTGCCACTACCACCTAACACTCCCAATGCGCGTTTCACACGTTGCTTCCTCAGGGAGTGATGAAACTCCCTTAAAACTCTGCCTGTAGCAAGGCTGCAAGGAAGACCGTTACTTCTGCTATATGCAATGATGCTGTGGCATTTCTGTACATAACAGCACAAGCGATCAGACGATCGCAGCTTCAAGTCCCCTGAGTGAACTAAAAACAAAATTGAAAAGTAAAACAAAATGTTTTATAAAATATAAAAAAAGAAAATGTTAAATTCACTCTCCTTTTTCCCCATGTAAAGTATTAATATATATATATATATATATATATATATATATGAGGTCTCGCAGCATTAACAAAAGTTTGACTCAACAAAATATATAAACAATTAATCCAATCAGTCAACACCGTAAGCAAAAGAAAACAAGAATGCTAAAAAATTGGGGTTTCTTTGTTCTCTGCATCCCACAAAAAAATAGTGCAACAATTGATCAAAACATCATAAATATCTTGAAATGTGATCAATAAATACGTTGTCTTGTTCCACCAAAAATTAGATATAACATCGACAAAAATACTAAAATGTTGCGGGTCTCAGAAAATGGCGACACAACCCTCAAAACATTTTTTTTACAAACTCTTTTTTTTCCATTACTAAAACAATAAAAAAAACTTGACATGTTTATTATCGCCGTAATACAATTGATGAGCAGAATCCTATTTCAAGGTCATTTTACCACAAAATCTACACCATAAAAATATTTCTGAAAAAAAATTGTCATTTATTTGTTTTTTTCACTATTTATCCTCACTTGGAATTTTTTTTATCTTGATTCCAGTTCACTATATGGTAAAATGAATGATATCACTCAAAAGTACAACTAGTCCGGCGAAAAACAAGTCACCATATGTCTATTTGGACAGAAAAATAAAAAAAAGAAGGTGACAGAAAAAACGAAAATGTAAAAATAGAAATAATAGGCCTCGTCATGAAGGGGCTAACTGTATGACTGCCTCACAAAGTTTGTATGGCACAAACCTTTAAACAGTGATTGCTCCCGAGTAGAAATAAGCGTTGTTCTACTCGAACTGTTCGCCAATCTCAAATTCGAGTTGTTTTGGGCGGTGTTCGAGCCGTTCAGCGAACACGAACGACTTGAGAAAAATTCGGCTGTTCAAGGTAATGTTCGATAACTGTTCGTGCACCAAAATCATAACTGGAGTTTTTCTCAGTAATGATGAAAATTAATGTTAATAAGCAGTTTGAGTGTACAGTGGGGTGGGGGGAGGGGCAGGGGATGGATCTCTGCAGGAATAATGAAGATCTCCATTTTTTTTTCTCTTTCCCGCATTTACAGTGGGGAGGTGCAATCTGTCAGCCTATCAGCAGCGCACACACGGAGCGAAGTGCTTTTTTCACACAAGCAAGGGCATGTGTCATTGGCAGTGTATGTCACATGTCCTTGCCCTATAAGACTCAGCCATTTTCCCCACTGCTGCAGCTGCGTGTTAGACGGCACCGCTGTTGCTGTGTGCGCTATACCTTGTTAATTTCAAGCCAATTTTCGCACAAATCTACAGATAGCTTGGGAGTAGGGAATAGTTGTGATTGCAGTTCTTTTAAGGACTAGGTTACAGCATTTCCTACGACTTTTATCAGGCAGGTCTGTGCTCTTAAATAGATAGATTGTGGGAGTAAAGACTAATTGTAATTGCAGTCCTTTTTAGGACAAGGTTACATCAGTTACTATCAGTTTTTGCCAGGCAGGTCTGTGCCAGTGCTGTGCAAGTTTTTTTCACAGCATTTGGCTGAATCTAGCAAAGCTAATCCTTTTTGGCCTATTGCAGAGTGTGTTAGTCAGTGGAGTAGCCTATCTGTGTTGCAAGATATACCACCTGTGTATAGAATACCAATTTTTTTACTGCACCTAGTGAAGTAAAATCTTTTGGGCATAGCATCATTCTATTAGTCCATCTATACTCACCTCCATCAGGTTGCAAATTGAATATAATTTTTTTCTGCATCTAGCTCTGAAAAAATATTTGGGCTTCTAGCAGTGTGTGGGACTTGTTCTATTAGTCCATCTATACTGACCTCCATCAGGTTGCAAACTGAATATAATTTTTTTCTGCATCTAGCTCTGAAAAAATATATGGCCTTCTAGCAGTGTGTGGGACTTTCTCTATTAATCCATCTATAATGACCTCCATCAGGTTGCAAATTAAAAATAATTTATATCTGCATCTAGCTCTGAAAAAATCTTTGGCCTTCTAGCAGTGTGTGGGACTTTTTCTATTAGTCCATCTATACTGACCTCCATCAGGTTGCAAATTAAAAATAATTTTTATCTGCATCTACCTCTGAAAAAATATTTGGGCTTCTAGCTGTGTGTGGGACTTGTTCTATTAGTCCATCTATACTGACCTCCATCAGGTTGCAAATTAAAAATAATTTTTTGTCTGCATCTAGCTCTGAAAAAATATTTGGCCTTCTTGCAGTGTGTGGGACTTTCTCTATTAGTCCATCTATACTGACCTCCATCAGGTTGCAAACTGAATATATTTTTTTCTGCATCTACCTCTGAAAAAATATTGGGCTTCTAGCTGTGTGTGGGACTTGTTCTATTAATCCATCTATACAGACCTCCATCAGGTTGCCAACTGAATATAATTTTTTTCTGCATCTTCCTCTGAAAAAATATTTGGGCTTCTAGCTGTGTGTGGGACTTGTTCTATTAGTCCATCTATACTGACCTCCATCAGGTTGCAAACTGAATATAATTTTTTTCTTCATCTACCTCTGAAAAAATATTTGGGCTTCTAGCTGTGTGTGGGACTTTCTCTATTAGTCCATCTATACTGACCTCCATCAGGTTGCAAACTGAATATATTTTTTTTCTGCATCTACCTCTGAAAAAATATTGGGCTTCTAGCTGTGTGTGGGACTTGTTCTATTAATCCATCTATACAGACCTCCATCAGGTTGCAAACTGAATATAATTTTTTTCTGCATCTAGCTCTGAAAAAATATCTGGCCTTCTAGCAGTGTGTGGGACTTTCTCTATTAGTCCATCTATACTGACCTCCATCAGGTTGCAAACTGAATATATTTTTTTTCTGCATCTACCTCTGAAAAAATATTGGGCTTCTAGCTGTGTGTGGGACTTGTTCTATTAATCCATCTATACAGACCTCCATCAGGTTGCAAACTGAATATAATTTTTTTCTGCATCTATCTCTGAAAAAATATTTGGGCTTCTAGCTGTGTGTGGGACTTGTTCTATTAGTCCATCTATACTGACCTCCATCAGGTTGCAAACTGAATATAATTTTTATTTGCATCTAGCTCTGAAAAAATATTTGGCCTTCTAGCAGTGTGTGGGACTTTCTCTATTAGTCCATCTATACTGACCTCCATCAGGTTGCAAATTAAAAATAATTTATATCTGCATCTAGCTCTGAAAAAATATTTGGCCTTCTAGCAGTGTGTGGGACTTTCTCTATTAGTCCATCTATACTGACCTCCATCAGGTTGCAAATTAAAAATAATTTTTATCTACATCTACCTCTGAAAAAATATTTGGGCTTCTAGCTGTGTGTGGGACTTGTTCTATTAGTCCATCTATACTGACCTCCATCAGGTTGCAAACTGAATATAATTTTTTTCTGCATCTACCTCTGAAAAAATATTTGGGCTTCTAGCTGTGTGTGGGACTTTCTCTATTAGTCCATCTATACTGACCTCCATCAGGTTGCAAATTAAAAATAATTTTTTGTCTGCATCTAGCTCTGAAAAAATATTTGGCCTTGTAGCAGTGTGTGGGACTTTCTCTATTAGTCCATCAATACTGACCTCCATCAGGTTGAAAACTGAATATATTTTTTTTCTGCATCTACCTCTGAAAAAATATTGGGCTTCTAGCTGTGTGTGGGACTTGTTCTATTACTCCATCTATACAGACCTCCATCAGGTTGCAAACTGAATATAATTTTTTTCTGCATCTACCTCTGAAAAAATATTTGGGCTTCTAGCTGTGTGTGGGACTTGTTTTATTATTCCATCTATACTGACCTCCATCAGGTTGCAGACTGAAAATAATTTTTTGTCTGCATCAAGCTCTGAAAAAATATTTGGCCTTCTAGCAGTGTGTGGGACTTTCTCTATTAGTCCATCTATACTGACCTCCATCAGATTGCAAATTAAAAATAATTTTTATCTGCATCTTCCTCTGAAAAAATATTTGGCCTTCTAGCAGTGTGTGGGACTTTCTCTATTAGTCCATCTATACTGACCTCCATCAGGTTGCAAATTAAAAATAATTTTTTGTCTGCATCTAGCTCTGAAAAAATATTTGGCCTTCTAGCAGTGTGTGGGACTTTCTCTATTAGTCCATCTATACTGACCTCCATCAGGTTGCAAACTGAATATATTTTTTTTTCTGCATGTACCTCTGAAAAAATATTGGGCTTCTAGCTGTGTGTGGGACTTGTTCTATTAATCCATCTATACTGACCTCCATCAGGTTGCAAACTGAATATAATTTTTTCCTGCATCTAGCTCTGAAAAAATATTTGGCCTTCTAGCAGTGTGTGGGACTTGTTCTATTAATCCATCTATACAGACCTCCATCAGGTTGCAAACTGAATATAATTTTTTGTCTGCATCTAGTTCTGAAAAAATATTTGGACTTCTAGCAGTGTGTGGGACTTTCTCTATTAGTCCATCTATACTGACCTCCATCAGGTTGCAAACTGAATATATTTTTTTTCTGCATCTACCTCTGAAAAAATATTGGGCTTCAAGCTGTGTGTGGTACTTGTTCTATTAATCCATCTATACAGACCTCCATCAGGTTGCAAACTGAATATAATTTTTTTCTGCATCTAGCTCTGAAAAAATATTTGGCCTTCTAGCAGTGTGTGGGACTTGTTCTATTAGTCCACCTATACTGACCTCCATCAGGTTGCAAATTCAAAATAATTTTTTGTCTGCATCTAGCTCTGAAAAAATATTTGGCCTTCTAGCAGTGTGTGGGACTTTTTCTATTAGTCCATCTATACTGACCTCCATCAGGTTGCAAATTAAAAATAATTTATATCTGCATCTAGCTCTGAAAAAACATTTGGCCTTCTAGCAGTGTGTGGGACTTTCTCTATTAGTCCATCTATACTGACCTCCATCAGGTTGCAAATTAAAAATAATTTTTATCTGCATCTACCTCTGAAAAAATATTTGGGCTTCTAGCTGTGTGTGGGATTTGTTCTATTAGTCCATCTATACTGACCTCCATCAGGTTGCAAACTGAATATAATTTTTTTCTGCATCTACCTCTGAAAAATTATTTGGGCTTCTAGTTGTGTGTGGGACTTTCTCTATTAGTCCATCTATACTGACCTCCATCAGGTTGCAAATTAAAAATAATTTTTTGTCTGCATCTAGCTCTGAAAACATATTTGGCCTTCTAGCAGTGTGTGGGACTTTCTCTATTAGTCCATCTATACTGACCTCCATCAGGTTGCAAACTGAATATATTTTTTTTCTGCATCTACCTCTGAAAAAATATTGGGCTTCTAGCTGTGTGTGGGACTTGTTCTATTAATTCATCTATTAAGACCTCCATCAGGTTGCAAACTGAATATAATTTTTTTCTGCATCTACCTCTGAAAAAATATTTGGGCTTCTAGCAGTGTGTGGGACTTTCTCTATTAGTCCATCTATACTGACTTCCATCAGGTTGCAAATTAAAAATAATTTATATCTGCATCTAGCTCTGAAAAAATATTTGGCCTTCTAGCAGTGTGTGGGACTTTCTCTATTAGTCCATCTATACTGACCTCCATCAGGTTGCAAACTGAAAATAATTTTTTGTCTGCATCTAGCTCTGAAAAATATTTGGCCTTCTAGCAGTGTGTGGGACTTTCTCTATTAGTCCATCTATACTGACCTCCATCAGGTTGCAAATTAAAAATAATTTATATCTGCATCTAGCTCTGAAAAAATATTTGGCCTTCTAGCAGTGTGTGGGACTTTCTCTATTAGTCCATCTATTCTGACCTCCATCAGGTTGCAAATTAAAAATAATTTTTATCTGCATCTACCTCTGAAAAATATTTGGGCTTCTAGCTGTGTGTGGGACTTGTTCTATTAGTCCATCTATACTGACCTCCATCAGGTTGCAAACTGAATATAATTTTTTTCTGCATCTACCTCTGAAAAAATATTTGGCTTTCTAGCAGTGTGTGGGACTTTCTCTATTAGTCCATCTATACTGACCTCCATCAGGTTGCAAACTGAATATATTTTTTTTCTGCATCTACCTCTGAAAAAATATTGGGCTTCTAGCTGTGTGTGGGACTTGTTCTATTAATCCATCTATACAGACCTCCATCAGGTTGCAAACTGAATATAATTTTTTTCTGCATCTACCTCTGAAAAAATATTTGGGATTCTAGCTGTGTGTGGGACTTGTTCTATTAGTCCATCTATACTGACCTCCATCAGGTTGCAAACTGAAAATAATTTTTTGTTTGCATCTAGCTCTGAAAAAATATTTGGCCTTCTAGCAGTGTGTGGGACTTTCTCTATTAGTCCATCTATACTGACCTCCATCAGGTTGCAAATTAAAAATAATTTTTATCTGCATCTTCCTCTGAAAAAATATTTGGGCTTCTAGCTGTGTGTGGGACTTGTTCTATTAGTCCATCTATACTGACCTCCATCAGGTTGAAAACTGAATATAATTTTTTTCTGCATCTAGCTCTGAAAAAATATTTGGCCTTCTAGCAGTGTGTGGGACTTTCTCTATTAGTCCATCTATACTGACCTCCATCAGGTTGCAAATTAAAAATAATTTTTTGTCTGCATCTAGCTCTGAAAAAATATTTGGCCTTCTAGCAGTGTGTGGGACTTTCTCTATTAGTCCATCTATACTGACCTCCATCAGGTTGCAAACTGAATATATTTTTTTTCTGCATCTACCTCTGAAAAAATATTGGGCTTCTAGCTGTGTGTGGGACTTGTTCTATTAATTCATCTATACAGACCTCCATCAGGTTGCAAACTGAATATAATTTTTTTCTGCATCTACCTCTGAAAAAATATTTGGGCTTCTAGCTGTGTGTGGGACTTTCTCTATTAATCCATCTATACTTACCTCCATCAGGTTGCAAATTAAAAATAATTTTTTGTCTGCATCTAGCTCTGAAAAAAATATTTGGCCTTCTAGCAGTGTGTGGGACTTTCTCTATTAGTCCATCTATACTGACCTCCATCAGGCTGCAAATTAAAAATATTTTTTTTCTGCATCTACCTCTGAAAAAATATTTGGCCTTCTAGCTGTGTGTGGGACTTGTTCTATTAGTCCATCTATACTGACCTCCATCAGGTTGCAAACTGAATATAATTTTTTTCTGCATCTAGCTCTGAAAAAACATTTGGCCTTTTAGCAGTGTGTGGGACTTTCTCTATTAGTCTATCTATACTGACCTCCATCAGGTTGCAAATTAAAAATAATTTATATCTGCATCTAGCTCTGAAAAAATATTTGGCCTTCTAGCAGTGTGTGGGACTTTCTCTATTAGTCCATCTATATTGACCTCCATCAGGTTGCAAGCTGAATATAATTTTTTTCTGCATCTACCTCTGAAAAAATATTTGGCCTTCTAGCAGTGTGTGGGACTTTCTCTATTAGTCTATCTATACTGACCTCCATCAGGTGGCAAATTAAAAATAATGTATATCTGCATCTAGCTCTGAAAAAACATTTGGCCTTCTAGCAGTGTGTGGGACTTTCTCTATTAGTCTATCTATACTGACCTCTATCAGGTTGCAAATTAAAAATAATTTATATCTGCATCTAGCTCTGAAAAAATATTTGGCCTTCTAGCAGTGTGTGGGACTTTCTATATTAGTCCATCTATAGTGACCTCCATCAGGTTGCAAACTGAATACAATTTTTTTCTGCATCTACCTCTGAAAAAATATTTGGGCTTCTAGCTGTGTGTGGGACTTGTTCTATTAGTCCATCTATACTGACCTCCATCAGGTTGCAAATTGAATATAATTTTTTTCTGCATCTAACCCAGCCAATAGTTTTGGCCTAATACCACAGTTTGGCCACTCAGCTCTGCTCGGTTCCCATCCATTGCTTTTTTGTGCAAACAACTCCAGAGTTGTGAATTAGTTAACCACCAAAATGAGTGGAAAAAGGCCTGCTGCTTGTGGAAAGGGGAATAGGCGTGTTGGGAAGGGGAAAAAAGGTTGTGTCCGTGGGGTAGGTGTTAAAGCAACAGTAACATCTGCAGAAGAAAGACCATCTTCCGGCCAAACTAAAATGTCTACTTCTTTTAGTGGACAATGTGATAAGATCCCTTTCTTACGGCCACGCCAATCGCTACAAATTCCAGATGAGGTACAAAAACAGCAGGTACTTCAACGGATATCAAGTGCTCCTTTAATTGGGCTCTCCTCCACATCAACTTCAACATCACAAATACTCCAGTCCTCAAAGGTGTCACCCCAATCGCACTTGCTTCCTCACAGCTCCCAAATCTCCAGCTGCCCGTCTGAGTATGAGGTAGAACAGATGGTTGAGTCTGCAGAGCTGTTTACTCATACTATAGCCTGGGAATCAGAGGTCGACTCCAGCGCTTCTGTGAATCCAGACGAGGAAATGATCTGCACTGATGCCCAGAATCTTTATGAATCTGATCCAGGACCAGACGCAGAAGGTTCTGACCATAATGTAGACCCTCATTCCCAAACTGTAACTCCTGTTGGTGGAAACAATGAGGAAGACGATGATGAGACTCAAATACCTGATTGGAGCGACAACTTTAGGTTTTTGTCAGGGCAGGAACAGGTTGGCTCTGAGGACGACGGGTGTGATAACGCACAGGGTGATGATGATGAGGTTGGAGATCCCACTTACTGTCAACCCACAGTCAACCAAGAGATGAGGTCAGCAGAGGAGGTGGAGGAAGATGCTAGTGACGACGAGGTCAGGTTGCGCCTTCCTGGACAGAGACGTAGTACTGGAAGCACGTCAACAACTGCATCCTCAAACACAACTCTGCCTCTCACCACAAGTCGTGGTGGCTCTACAGGTCGCATGGGTGCTAAGCCTTGCATAGCCTGGGCATTTTTTCAGATCGATAAAGATGACCCAACTCATGTTATCTGTAACATTTGTCAGTAAAAGCTAAGTAGAGGCCAAAAAATACATAGTTTGAGTACTTCATGCATGAACCGGCACATGGACATGAAGCATAAGTTGCAGTGGGAAGCTCAGTGTGCTACAATGCGGCCTAGCCGGCCGGGCCAAACACCGTCTGCCATATCTTGTGCATCCGCGGCCTCTTCATCCTCTGTGACTGGGGGGACAGCAGTCACACCTGTTTTGAGGCACAGACCTGCCACCTCTTTACCCGCAACAGCCAGCGTGATTGGCAGGTCATCATTTTCTTTGGAGGTGGTAACACCAGCTGGTGTTGAGCGCTGTCCGACATCGATAGCACCACCTTTGGATCAAGGCAACCTAACATGTCTGCCTGCATCTTCCTCAAAGACCGGCAGTTTGCCGGGGACACCCTTATCAACCCCGTCTAAACACAATAGCCAGCCCTCGGTCCCTCAGATGTGGACAAGTAAAAGACCATTTCCTCCTAGCCATGAGAAATCTAAGAGGTTGAATTTCACCATCTGCAAGCTCTTGGCTACAGAAATGCTGCCTTTCCGCCTGGTGGACACAGAGGATTTTCGAGACCTTATGTCCGTCGCAGTTCCCCAGTACCAGATGCCCAGTCGGCACTACTTCTCAAAGAAAGGTGTGCCTGCGCTCCACCAGCATGTCGCACACAACATCACCGCTTCTTTGAGAAACTCTGTGTGTGACAGGGTGCATTTCACCACAGACACTTGGACGAGTAGGCATGGACAGGGGCGTTACATGTCGCTGACTGGGCACTGGATAACTATGGTGACAGCAGGACAAAAGGCTGCTGTCCAAGTCTTGCCGTCCCCACGAGTTGTGCGTCAATCCTCTTTATGTCAACGTTCCTCCACTGCTTCTGCCTCCTCAACCTCCTCTCAGTCTTCCACCTGCACCCAAAGCCTGTCTGGTCATGCCACAAGCTTTCTAACTGCGCAGAAGGGATCCTGCACACCTCCTTACTATGCTGGCAGTAGGGCTCAACGTTATCAGGCGGTTTTTACTTTGAAATGTCTGGGAAATGTGAGTCACACAGCTGAGGAGTTGTGGTCAGCTCTGGAGAACCAATTTCATGAATGGTTGTCTCCACTGGACCTGAAACCAGGGAAGGCCGTGTGCAACAATGCTGCAAACCTGGGTGCGGCCCTTCGCCGGGGCAATGTCACACACGTGCCTTGTATGGCTCACGTGTTGAACCTGGTTGTCCAGCAATTTTTAGCCCACTATCCCAGACTAGATGGCCTTCTGCAGAGGTCACAGTCGCTGTAGGCTCACTTCCGCCGTTCGCATCCCGCAGCTCAGCGACTTACATCTCTACAGAAGTCGTTGGGCCTGCCACTTCACCGGCTAAAATGCGATGTGCCTACCCGGTGGAATTCAACTCTGCACATGTTGCAGCGACTGTTGCAGCACCAACAAGCCCTGGTGCAATACGTTCTGACGTATAGCCTGGGCCAACGAGATCCGGAGGTGGGGCAAATCACGCTGGAGGAGTGGTCTCAGATCAGGGACCTATGCACCCTTCTGCACAGTTTTGAAATGGCGACGAAGATGTTTAGTGCTGACGATGCCATTATCAGCATGACTATTCCGGTGATTTACATGCTGGAGCACATGTTAAACAGAATTCGGAGTCAGGTGGTGGCACAAGAGGAGGTGGAGGAAGTAGAGGAGGAGGAGTTGTATGCGGAAGGGCTAACATCTGCAAGGTCCAGACGGTCGGCAGCACCAAGGCGGCAGGCATGTGAGGGTGGGGGAGATGGTTTTACCAGGGCGCATGGTAGCAGCCAAACTAGTGAGGAAGGTGCAGGAGCCCAGGAAGAAGTGGAGGACGAACTGATATAAGACTCATCAGATGAGGGAGACCTTGATCACATTTCTGTTGTGCGAGGTTGGGGGGAGAGGACAGAGGAAGGAAGCATGATTGTTACCTCGCCACCAACACAACAGGGACTTGGTGCTCCTGGATGTGCATGTCACGGGTGTGTTGCCACGAAGATCGTCACGAGCACACAGCCTGACTTCTCGCAGCTGACTTGTTGGTGCTTTGTGTTTTCTCGGCAGTGTAGGAGTTAATTCTCTCTCTCTCTGGGCTAGCTGAGGTCCAGCCTCGCCCAGCTGCAATCAATGCTTCTTTAGTGAGACTCCTTTATATTCCTGCAGGTCTGTTTGGGAGGTGTCGGTGAAAGCTTTTCATTCTGACTTACAGAGCGGATCGTGGTGTTTGGAGTTGCTGAGATAAGTGTATTTGGAAGTGTGTTTTCCCTTTCCTCGCTTTATCATTTATCTCCTTTCCCGTTGGTGTTCCCTCTGTTGTAGTTGTTTAGAAGTTGTATGCAAGGTGGTTTTGGTTTTTCCCTTGTACTGTCTCGTTCGTCTAAATACTGTGTGTGGGCATATTATTTCTGGTTCCCTATTGTTGTGATCGGGGTCCTTCTCAGGACTAGATTACTTAGGTGCAGGGATCCTCAGAAGGTAGGGGTTACGCTGGCGGCCAGGACCTCTGTACCTTTAACAGTACCTCCAGGATGAGGGATTAGTCAGGGCCCCAGCTTAGGGTCAGCTTAGGCCCCCTACCTCCAGTATTCTGTGACAGTGTGACATTTTCACCGACCATCTTAGTTTTTCTCCAGCTACCATGGATCCAGTAGCCGGTCTAGCTCGGCAGTTGCAGAGTTTGTCCATGGGGCTGGCGGACGTTAGGTCCAAGGTTTTGCATCCTCTGGAGCAAGCCGGACCAGAACCTAAAGTTGCTCTCCCTGACAGGTTCACTGGGGGGCGGGACAAGTTTTTTGTTTTCCGGGAGGCATGCAAATTGTACTTTCGGCTGCGGCCTCGGTCATCGGGCAGTGAAGAACAAAGGGTGGGAATTGTCATCTCGCTCCTACAAGGGGACCCACAATCTTGGGCGTTCTCTCTTCCCCCAAGCTCCCCGGTTCTCCAGTCAGTGGATAGGTTTTTCGCTGCTCTGGGACTCGTATATGATGACCCAGATCGGATCTCCCTTGCTGAGTCTAAGTTACGTAGGATTCAGCAGGGAGATCGTCCGGCGGAGGAATTCTGTTCGGAGTTCCGTAGGTGGGCCACGGACACCCAGTGGAATGACCCGGCTCTTAGGAGCCAGTTTTGTCATGGTTTATCCGACAAATTACAGGATGTGTTGGCACAGTATGACTCTCCCGCGTCACTGGAAGCCGCTATGGCCCTTGCTATTCGCGTTGACAGACGGCTTCGGGAGAGGTGCGGGATAACTCTACCCCCTGTAATGTCTCCACCTCCTACAAGGTCCCCTCATATGGTGGTTCCCCTGGTCAGTCCGGAGGAGCCTATGCAATTAGGAGGGACATCATTTCGGGGAAGGGGACCGGTGGTGCGCCATAAGACAGGAAGGTGTTTTCTCTGCGGGAAAAAAGGACATTTTATTGGGGGGTGTCCATCCCGTCCCTTGCAGAGTAAAGAGTCGTCGAAAAAACTGTTGATCCCAGGTTGTGTGGTGGACGGCAATCTGGGAGTAGGTATTTCGTCCCTAGGTTCGTCTCAGTTTCTCGTACCGGCGGAGGTGGTGGTGGGTACGAGAACTGAGAGGATATCTGTTCTTCTGGATAGTGGGGCCGGGGCTAATCTGGTTGATGCTCGGTTTGCCCGGGTTCAAGGTATGCGATTCAGTGAGTTGGCTAAACCCATCCCCATATTCTCGATCGATGCCAGACCTCTCGGTCAGGGAAGTTTTTTGCAAGCTGTGCATGGCGTAAAACTTCAAGTGGGGGCAATACATAAAGAACTGTTGTCTTGCTACGTGTTGGAGGGTCTTCCCACTCCTATAGTGGTGGGCCTTCCTTGGTTAGCTAAGCATAACCCGGTTATTAATTGGCAAACCAGAGAGATAAGCCAATGGAGTAAATTCTGTAATAAAAACTGCATGAACACGGTCATCGGTGCGGTTACTCCTTGGGTCTTACCTCCATTTCTGGCGGACTTTGAGGATGTATTCTCGGAGAATGGGTGTCAGGAACTACCTCCTCATCGCGTGTATGACTGTTCTGTAAAACTGCTCCCTGAGGCCAAGTTACCTAAAGCTAGGTTGTATAACCTTTCTGGTCCTGAGAGGCAGGCCATGAAGGATTATATTTCTGAAAGTCTGGCTAAGGGGCATATTAGACCTTCATCTTCTCCGGTGGCCGCGGGGTTCTTCTTTGTTAAGAAGAAAGATGGAGGCCTACGCCCTTGCCTGGATTTCCGTGAACTTAATCGGATTACGGTCCGAGATCCGTATCCGCTCCCACTTATTCCCGATCTCTTTAATCAGATCGTGGGCGCCAAATGGTTCTCTAAGTTGGATCTCAGGGGGGCGTACAATCTGATTAGGATGAAGGAGGGGGATGAGTGGAAGACGGCTTTTAACACTCCGGAGGGGCATTATGAGAACCTTGTCATGCCATTCGGTCTGACTAATGCCCCGGCGGTGTTTCAACACTTTGTTAATGATATTTTTCGCCACCTGGTGGGACAGTTTGTTGTCATATATCTGGATGATATCTTAATTTACTCGCCGGATCTGGTGTCTCATCAGGAGCACGTTAGACAGGTGTTACAGATCTTGCGGGATAATAAACTGTATGCCAAGTGGGAAAAGTGTGTGTTCGCCGTACAGGAACTCCAGTTTTTAGGCTTCCTGGTTTCAGCGTCCGGTTTTCGTATGGACCCTGGGAAAGTGCGGGCAGTTCTTGAGTGGGATCGGCCGGAGAATCTTAAGGCACTACAACGTTTCCTGGGGTTTGCTAACTATTACCGGAAATTCATTCGTAATTTCTCGTCCATGGTTAAGCCTCTCACAGACATGACTAAAAAGGGGACGGATTTTTCTAGGTGGTCTGACAAGGCTTGTCAAGCATTCTCCTCCTTGAAAAAATGTTTTGCCTCGGCACCCATACTCATTCAACCTGATGCGTCTCAGCCATTCTTTGTAGAGGTAGACGCTTCCGAGGTAGGGGTGGGAGCAGTATTGTCACAGGGTTCGTCCCCTGGTAAGTGGCATCCGTGCGCCTTTTTCTCTAAAAAATTGTCGTCCGCTGAGAGGAATTACGATGTCGGCAATAGGGAACTCTTGGCCATTAAGTTAGCTTTTGAGGAGTGGCGCCATTTTTTGGAGGGGGCAGTTCATCCGGTCACCGTCATCACCGATCACAAGAACCTGCTATATCTGGAGTCCGCTAAACGTCTGAATCCCAGACAAGCTAGGTGGTCATTGTTTTTTACCAGGTTTAATTTCGTCGTTACATATCGTCCTGGGTCTAAAAATGTAAAGGCGGATGCCTTATCTCGTAGTTTCCCTGGGGCCGGGAATACGGACGACCCGATTCCTATTCTTCAGGAGGGGGTGGTGGTTTCGGCAGTATGCTCTGAGCTGGAGGAGGAGATATTGGAGGCTCAGGGAGACGCCCCTGTTGGACCTCCGGGGAGACTGTTCGTTCCAGATCAGTTGCGACAAAAGGTGATCGAGGCACACCATAACTCAGTTTTTGCAGGACACCCGGGGAGTAAAGCAACTGTGGATCTCCTCTCGCGTCGGTTTTGGTGGCCTAACTTACATAAAGAGGTGGTAACTTTTGTCGCGTCCTGTGGGGTTTGTGCGCGCTCTAAGACCTCACATACCCGTCCGTCTGGGGCCCTCTTACCTTTGAAGATCCCGGAGCGTCCTTGGACTCATCTGTCTATGGACTTTATTACTGACCTCCCTCCGTCTTCGGGTAAAACGGTCATACTCGTTGTAGTGGACAGGTTCAGCAAGATGGCACATTTTATCGCTCTTCCGGCTCTCCCTAATGCTAAAACTCTTGCGCAGGTGTTCATTGGGGAGATTGTGAGGCTTCACGGGGTACCCTCCGAGGTGGTGTCTGATCGGGGGTCTCAGTTTGTGTCCAAGTTCTGGAAGGCGTTTTGTGCACGGCGGGGGATGCATTTGTCATTCTCGTCGGCTTTTCATCCTCAGACCAATGGTCAGACGGAACGTATGAACCAGAGCTTGGAGACATATCTTCGGTGTTTTGTGTCAGAGAATCAGGAGGACTGGGCTTCTTTCCTACCTCTGGCAGAGTTTGCTCTCAATAATAGGCGGAGCGAGTCCACTGGTAAGTCCCCGTTTTTTGGGGCATATGGTTTTCACCCCCAGTTTTGTACTTTCAGTAGGGGGGGCTCTTCGGGGGTTCCGGAGGAGGAACGATTTTCCTCATCTCTCGCTTCAGTATGGAGAGGGGTGCTGAAGAATCTGAATACTATGGGGAACCGATACAAACGTATGGCTGATAGGAGGAGAGTGTCTGGTCCGGACCTAAGTGTGAACGATCAGGTATGGTTGTCTACCAGGAATATTAAACTTAAGGTTCCCTCCTGGAAACTGGGTCCCAGGTTCATCGGGCCGTACAGAATCAGTTCTGTTATTAATCCGGTGGCATTCCGTCTTGAACTCCCCCCTACGTTTAAAATTCACAACGTGTTTCACAGATCATTGCTTAAGAGGTATGTGGCGCCGGTGGTACCGTCACCTTTACCTCCCCCTCCTGTGGTTGTCAATGGTAACTTGGAGTTCCAGGTATCGAGGGTCATTGATTCACGCTTTAATCGCCGGTCCCTTCAGTACTTGGTTCATTGGAAGGGGTATGGTCCTGAGGAGAGGATGTGGGTTCCTGCGTCGGATATTAACGCAGACCGATTAGTTCGGGCCTTCCACACGACTCACCCGGATAAACCTGGCCCTGAGGGTCCAGAGGCCCCTCGTAGAAGGGGGGGTACTGTCACGGGTGTGTTGCCACGAAGATCGTCACGAGCACACAGCCTGACTTCTCGCAGCTGACTTGTTGGTGCTTTGTGTTTTCTCGGCAGTGTAGGAGTTAATTCTCTCTCTCTCTGGGCTAGCTGAGGTCCAGCCTCGCCCAGCTGCAATCAATGCTTCTTTAGTGAGACTCCTTTATATTCCTGCAGGTCTGTTTGGGAGGTGTCGGTGAAAGCTTTTCATTCTGACTTACAGAGCGGATCGTGGTGTTTGGAGTTGCTGAGATAAGTGTATTTGGAAGTGTGTTTTCCCTTTCCTCGCTTTATCATTTATCTCCTTTCCCGTTGGTGTTCCCTCTGTTGTAGTTGTTTAGAAGTTGTATGCAAGGTGGTTTTGGTTTTTCCCTTGTACTGTCTCGTTCGTCTAAATACTGTGTGTGGGCATATTATTTCTGGTTCCCTATTGTTGTGATCGGGGTCCTTCTCAGGACTAGATTACTTAGGTGCAGGGATCCTCAGAAGGTAGGGGTTACGCTGGCGGCCTGGACCTCTGTACCTTTAACAGTACCTCCAGGATGAGGGATTAGTCAGGGCCCCAGCTTAGGGTCAGCTTAGGCCCCCTACCTCCAGTATTCTGTGACAGTGTGACAGTGCAACACACATGAGTGCCTTCTTGCTGCACTACCTGCAACATGACCCTCGAATTGTGAGAATTAGAAATAATCCTGACTACTGGGTTGCCACACTGTTAGATCCCCGGTACAAAAGTAAATTTGCAGAAATTATTCCTGCCATAGAAAGGGATGCACGCATGCAGGAGTATCAGCAGAGACTGTTGCAGAATCTTACATGTGCCTTTCCACAAAATACCAGTGGTGCACGTAGTGAATCTCACAGTTCCAACTTGCCAACCGTGGGACCGTCAAGTGTTCAGCACTCAAACCGTAACAGAACCACAGTATCTGCTGGTAACATCAATTTTGCGGAATCATTTCACCACTTTTTTAGCCCATCCTTTGCAAGGCCACAGGAGACAAGAAGTCTGACACATAGTCAACGCCTAGAGACGATGGTACAGGAGTATCTCCAAGTAAACATTGAAGTCATGACTGTGTCACTGGACCCTTGCACTTTTTGGGCTTCCAATCTGGATAAATGGCCGGAGCTAGCCACTTACGCCTTGGAGATCTTGTCATGCCCCGCAGCCAGCATTCTGTCTGAACGTGTGTTCAGCGCTGCTGGTGGTGTGCTGACAGATAAGCACACGCGGTTCTCCACTGATAATGTAGACAGACTCACGTTCATAAAGATGAACAAATCATGGATCTGAAACGACTTTTCTACCCCTGTGTCATCCTGGGGAGAGTAAAAGCTTGATGATTGGTTAAAATCACGCTACCAACCGTTTTAAGCTTTCAAATTACTAATCATGTTTATCTGTATCTTGGCTGGAAAATAATTTGGGCTTTGTAGCAGTGTGCAGCACTGATTCTATTAGGCCATCTATAATAAGCTCCACCAGATTTAAAATTACTAATCATGTTTATCTGTATCTTGACTGGAAAATAATTTGGGCTTTGTAGCAGTGTGCAGCACTGATCCTATTAGGCCATCTATACTAAGCTCCACCTGATTTAAAATTAATAATAATTTTTAGCTGCATCTAGCCCGGAAAATAATTTTGGGGCTCCGAGATGCGCAAGACACATAAGTGCCTTCTTGCTGCACTACCTGCAACATGACCCTCATATTGTCAGAATTCGAAGTAATCATGACTACTGGGTTGCCACACTCTTAGATCCCCCAAACTTTTCGATCAACCTTTTCATTTTAATAAAGACCAAAAAAATGGTCATTTTTGAAATTATAAACATTAGCAGGTTATTAGAAACTGAAATCAAACAGTATTTCAACTCAAAACTTTATTCTAGGTGATGTTACATTTTCACATAGGACCCCTTGTCCGAAAGGAGCTTCTGAACTCTCTCGTCCATTGAATTTGTCAGGTTTTGGATGGTTTCTGCTTCAATTGTTTTGCATGAGGACAGAATACCCTCCCAGAGCTGTTGCTTAGATGTGAACTGCCTCCCGCCATCATAGACACTCCTTTTGATGATGCTCCAGAGGTTCTGAATGGGGTAGAGGTCAGGGGAGCATGGGGGTCACACCATAAGTTTGTCCCCTTTTATGCCCATATCAGCCAGAGATGCAGATGTTTTATGTGCAGCATGAGATGGTGCCTTATCATGCAAAAAAATGATCTTGCTGTGAAATACATGGTTCTTCTTCTTGAACCATGGCAGGAAGTGCTGTTTGAGAAAATCCACATACATTATGGAGTTCATCTTTAGCGCCTTCAGGGATCCTAAAGGGGCCGACAATCTCTCTCCCCATGATTCCAGCCCAAAACATTACTCCACCTCCTCCTTGTTGGCGCTGTAGCCGTGTTTGCGTGGGGTGTCAATCAACCAGCCATCCTCCACTCCATCCATCTGGACCATCGAGCGCTGCACGGCACTCATCCGTGAACAAAACAGTTTTGAAATCAGTCTTCATGTAATGTTTGGCCCACTGGAGCCGTTTCTGCTTGTGTGAAGTGGATAGAGGAGGTCGACAGGATGGCATATGCACAGCTGCAAACCTCTGAAGGACCCTGCATCTTGTTGTTCGGGGGACGTTGGAGGCACCAGCAGCTTCAAAAACTTGTCTGCTGCTATGACAAGGCTTTTTTGCCGTTGCTCTTTTAACCTGACGTAATTGCCTGCAGAAAAGAGTCCTCAATTTGCCCATATCAGGACGCACACGTGTGTACAGTGAATCAGCTACATACTTCTTGATTGCCAAGACACTTCATCCTGATCATCGCACAATGTTGATTGTAGTCATGCCCTGACCTAAACACTCCACAATTTGTTGCTTCTCAGCAGCCGACACATCCTTTTTCTTTCCCATTTTGGCAGAAAATGTAGGCTGCTTAATAATGTGAGACAGCCTTCTTAAGTAGTCTTGCCTTTCATTGGACACACCTGCCAAACTAATTAGCACAGGTGTCTGCAATTGCTTACAGTGATATAAAGAGCCCTGACACATATCACCATCAATGAGTTTAACTGACAAACAAACAAATTCTTCCCTTATCACTCCTAAACACTTTTTGCATAAAAATTTGGAACACAGTGTACATGTGCTTTTCCACAAAACACCAGTGGTTCACGTTGTGAATCTTACAGTTCTAACTTGCGAACCGTGTCTGTATGGAGTTGTTCAATAAAGGGTCCAAAATTAAGATAACATAGATGGGAGAGGTCTCTATGAATAGGAATTCCTAAGTATTTGATACCCTGTGAGGGCCAGGCAAAGGGAAAGTTGGACTGGATGGAATCCTATATGGATTTGGGGAGGGAGACATCGAGGGCCTCAGACTTCGCTGCATTGATTTTAAAATTTGACCATGTAACAAAGTGATCTATTTCAGCCATAACAGCATGGATGGATATATGTGATTGAGTGATATATACCAGTACATCATCAGCAAATAGAGAGCACTTGTACTCGGTGCCTCCCACCTCAATCCACCTAATATTGGGGTTATGGCGAATTGATGAGAGCAGGTGCTCCGTCACTAGGATGTATAAGAGAGGGGACAGAGGACATCCCTGCCTTGTCCAATTGGTGATTGTGAAAGGTGATGAAAATGTTCTGATGCACCCCCTGGGCCTTGGAACACCCGGAGCCGGACCCTTTTTGGTGGATGCTGGTGGTTGTAGTCTTCGTGGCGGCGACCCGGTTCCGTGGCTCAGGGTGGTCAAACCAGTGGCGGAACTATTTATGTGGTTTTGATGTTTAAATGTCCGACTACGCCACCCATGGATTGCGGTCAGAGTGAACCGCCGCTGCAGGGCAGACCGCTGAGGCTGGTGTTGTGGGTGCAGCAGAGCGTAGCATAACTCCCCACGGGAGGAATATAGCCTCAGGGCAGTGTATGCGGAGGATGGGGGTGATGGTGCAGGGCAGCAGCAGTAACGACACGGAGTCAGTGATGCAGTCCAGGGCCTTTACTCACAGTTCTTATTATCCAGACCACGTCTGCAGGTAACGACTGCCCACGTCGTACTGTGCTCACCAGGTGAGGGGCTCAGACAATTCCCAGATAACTTTGGAGCGCTTCACAGGACCCCCTTTGTGTGTCCTTTGTCTGGCCTTTCTTACCAACCCTTCTGTCCGGCTGCCTCGGGCCTCCTCTTGGTAAACTTGGCGCCAGTTTCCCTGACCCTATGTGCTGCCCTCCTAGCGGGTGTAGCGAGGGGCTGCGCCACATAAAATGTCACAGCCTCCGGTTTCTAGCTAAGGGTCGTTTCCTGCCTCCACTAGTTTCGGGGACCAGTCTCCCCCTTTGTCCTGACCCCTCCATGCAGGTGGATTCGGGCGTGGGGTGGCGACTCGCCTGTCCGCACCCCTGGGATCCCTTCGTTCCTCGTTCCTGGAGCCTTCTCCGCTCCTCTTCCTTCCTTCTCCCTCTTCCAGGCCTGGGCCTCTGTTACTAGGCCCGCCTCCGGAGCAGAGCTCATGCAGAGCCCCTGCTCCCTGCCACTTCTGCTCAGACTTCTCTGCACTGAACTAAGATGGTGCCCACCTTTTATACTCCCTTCTCAATGCACCCAGGAACTGCTTCCTCCCTGCTCCTGCACTACAGGGTTCCCCTTCCTCAGTGTTCCCTCCCCCCACTCCAGCCAGGGACAGGGACTGTCGTGCCCATCTCAGGGGCATATTGGTCGGTGGTGTAATGCATGCAGGTGTCGGGTCCTGATCCACACTCCATCCTTACCTGAGAGTGAGACATCACACCTCTGGGTGAGGTGCAATACCTCTGTAGCAACCGAGCCCTCAGAGGTGCTACAGTTACATTTATCTTCAGCCTAGGTGACGTATTGCGATACAGGGCCGTGATTTTGGCTATAAAAGGGTCCCCTAGACCCCTACCCCAAAATTTTTAAGAGAATCATATATGGCGTGCCAGGAGACTCTATGGAATGCTTTCTCAGCATCCAACGAGAGTATCTAATTACAAATTTTTAACTGCATCTAGCCCACGAAATACTTTGTGCCTAGTAGCAGTGTCTGCTAGTCAGCGGATTATCCCGGCTGTTAAGCAAGCTACACCACCTGTAGTTTGGACACTTAATTTTTTTCAAAGGAAATGCTTCGGGACACGGGATACTCAGTGAAGAGCATCAGGAGGCACCCCAAGGCATAGGGGCTGGGACTGGCAGTAGGATGCCTTGCGGTGGACAGCCGAGCTCGATCCTTATAAAAGCTTTTTAACTGCAGCAGCTTTAGTGGACGCTACTGGAGCTGGAATTATGCGGCTGCTGGCATGAGACTGGCCCTCCAATAGATCCTTGTAAATGGATTTAAAGTGTATTCATTCAAATTAGAGAGACAATTTAAATTAAAAAGCTTAGAGCTGCCTCCACCACAGGGGGGCTCGCTCGACCCACCAGCGGACAGGCACCAGTATTGGGAGAGGGGGGCTGGCCGTCAGGGTTCACGGCGGCTCTGGCACAAACCCGGCGACACGGAGGTGGCACGGGCAGGAGCGGACTGAACGTGTCGGCTTCTCACTTTTTGGATTTTAGAAGGGCATGACATGCCTATATCTGTGTCTCCCCCTCCTTTTACTCCTCCACCTCTTTTCTTTTCTCATGACTATATGTACTTGTCACTTTTCCATGTGTTAGTTGTGTCTTCTGAGCAGTTTGTCAGCTTTTGGACACCTTTGAAGGTGTTTTCTATGTGTTTCTATGTGTTTTTGTTTGCCTGCCATTGGTTTTAACGGTGTTCGAAGGTGTTCGATGAACAGTTCGACGAACAGTTCGGTGAACACACGGGTGTTCGACGAACCGAACCGAACTTGAACACTACGGGGGTGGCTCAACACTACTCCCGAGTCTTTTATTTTTTTAAGCCACCATTAAAGGTTGGTTAAGTATCCATCAAGAAAAGGTCACCTTGTTGTGGCTGGTAGTCACAAATTGGCCAATTTGAGTGATGAAGAGTACCTCAATGTTATAAGTATAGTTCATTTGACAAGAATGACATTTAAATGAATCAATGAATTCAATGTTAACACAAAATTTGCAGTACACAATGGGCCAAACTCAACAAAGCTTTTTTGGCATAAAAGCTTTGAAAAGTTGCAAAATGTAAGTGAAACTTGGCGTTATGCCTTGATGTTGCCCAACTTTTGGCATTTTCATGGCAGTTTCTTACAGCTTCTCTAAAATAGGTGGAGCTGGGCTGGGGACGCGTGGTTGGGGCATGACACTACAGCTCGTCTAATTCATGACAAGTCACCGCACTTCATACATCAAAAATCTCACCGCAGTCCCTTACTGGAGTGAGATTTCTGGGGTCACGTATGAAGTTGCTCGCCATTAATCAGACACTCCAGATTCAAGAAGAGTCGTACACTTGTTCATGAAACAGGAGCTTCTGACTCCAGCATGCCCTCTTGTCAAAACTGGCATGAATAACACTGGTCTATGACGAATCGGGCTCATTGTGTTGCTGTATTGTTTAGTTTTTACATAATGCAGTCACAGCAGATTGAACCTGTTCACATTTGCTTCATTCTGATAGAAGGAACTGGTCAACTTTAACACTGAAACACCAGAAAAGAAAAGTTACAGAATTATGGAAATCACAATTTTCAAAACATCAAAAACATCTGAATATATACAGTCCGGGGTATGAGACTCATGCAGAAATCCCAACACTTACAGCCTCAGCTTCTATCACTGAGGTTGTTAACACCTTACAAACATGACCAATTTTTGTTTTTTCATTTTTGTTTTTTCCTCTTCTTCTTACAAGAGCCATAACTTTTTTTTTTATTTTTCTGTCCACCTAGACGTATGAGGACTTCTTTTTGGTGGGACAAGTTGTATTTTGAATGACACCATTCATTTTACCACATAATGTACAGGAAAACAGAAAAAAATTCCAAGTGAGGTGTAATTGTAAAAAAAAAATTCTGATATTGTATTTTGGGAATGGCTTTTGCAGCCTACATTATGTGGTAAAAATGACAAACTAGATGGTATTCTCCTCATCAGTACGATTACAGGAATACCAAACTTGTCCAATATTTTTTAAATTTTAGTGGTGAAAAAAAAATCAAAACTTTGCAAAAATCTATATTTGTTGGTGTCACCATTTCTAGAGTTTTAAAATGTTTTAATTTTTAATGAGTGGAGCTGTGCAACTGCTTATTTATTGTGGGGTGAGATATCATTTTATTGATACCATTTTGGAAAGAACTTGGAATTCTAATTGCTTCTTACAGAATTTGTATGTGATATTGTAGCGACCAAAAAAACCTTAGATTTTGGTGTTTTGAATTTTGTTCTGTTTACGGTGTTTACTGATCTGATTAACGACTTTTATATTTCGATATATCGCACGTTTATGGATGCGTTACTCTACAGATGTGCATTTTGTTAATTAATTTTCTATTAACTTAATTTTTAATTGTGGAAAAGGAGAGTGATTTGAAATTTTATTGACTTTTTTGTTTTTCTTTCATATTTCTAAAACTTTTTTTTTCTTTACTTTTCATTATGTTTTTGTCCCCTAAGTCAATGTGAATCTGCGATTGTCTGATCCCTTGTACTATATGCAGCAATACCACAGGCTAGGTTTCAAAGGAGCTCCATAATGACAGACAAGGGGGTCTTCAATAAACCCCCATCTGTCATAGCAACCCATCCGTGCCTCGCGATCACATCACAGGCACATACAATGTAGCATCCCCATATTGGTGCGCTATTATTGCCACTTTCAGAAATTGACAGCAGCATTTAACAGGTTGACAGCCACAGGCAGAGCCCGGTTTCCTTCCGACTGTAAGGCTAAGTTCACACAGCTGTATTTGGTCAGTTTTTCACATTAGTATTTAAAATCAGGAGTGGAAGAATCAGGGGAAAAGTAAAGTAGAAACAAATCACCAATTCTACATTTTTCACCCACTCCTGGTTTGGGCTTACAAATACTGATGTGAAATACTGACCAAATACTGAACGTGTGAACGTGGCCTTAGAGGCAGATGATGGTGAATAGCACAGTTATAATCTGCTGGGAAAGATGTTTGGCATGTCCATATCAAAGTCAGGAAAACGGCATATGTCGTAACAGTACATCTTATGTCGCTAAGGCTACGTTTACACTATCAGTATTTGCTCAGCATTTTACATCAGTATATGTAAGTCATAACCAGGAGTGGGTGAAAAATGCAGATGAAGTGACGTGCTTCTATTATACTTTTCCTCTGATTTTTCATTATCTTGTTTTGGCTTACAAATACTGATGTAAAATGCTGACCAAATACTAAACATGTGTACTTGGCTTAAGGGGTTAATGCTTGTCTGAGGAATGGTAATGGCTTGAATATATCCAACATGCCTTCCAAGCCTCATCTTCACCTGTCTGAAGCTCTAATGGGGTGTCGGCTCCTGTGCATACGTGCTGAACAGGACTTGCTAATGTGACCGGACAGCTGTCTACACCCGGGCTGTTATATGAGGTATTTATGGGGAACATCTTGTATAGTCACTACCTGTCCTTGACGGAGCAATACTGCTCTTAACTTTACTTATGGCTGTTTATTTGGATATTAACCTCTGACCATTTATTTTGTTTGTGGACACCAAACGACAGGCATCATTTTGTGCTCTAATCATCACTGCCATGGTTTATTTAACGTCCGACCGTTCCCCTGGACTGTGGACACCTTGGTTCAGATTTGCCTTTATGGTTATTTTCTATTTGAAATAGCAGTAGGGTGTCACATTTTTTAAGCCATGATAAGATATAGTTTTTAATCATGTCTTATTTCTTTAACCCCTTTACCCCCCCCCCCCCCCAGGGAGGTTTGTACGTTAACTACCAGCCCAATTTTTACAATTCTGACCACTGTCACTTTATGAGGTATTTACTCTGAAACGCTTCAACGGATCCCACTGATTCTGAAACTGTTTTTTCGTGACATATTGTACTTCATAATAGTGGTTAAACTTCCTCCATATCACTTGTGTTTATTTGTGAAAAAAATTGGAAGTTTGGCGAAAATTTAGAAAATATCAAAATTTGAATTTTTATGCTCAGAGATATGTTATACAAAATAGTTAATAAATAGCATTTCCCACATATCTACTTTACTTTACATCAGCACAACTTTGGAACCATTTTTTTTTTTTTTTATTAGTGCGCTATAAGGGTTAAAAGTTGATCAGTGATTTCTCATTTTTCCAACAAAATTAAAAAAAAAAAAAACTTTTTTAGGGACCACATCACACTTGAAGTAACTTTGAGGGGCCTTTATGACATAAAATACCCCAAAATGACACCATTCTAAAAACTGCACCCCTCACGGTGCTCAAAACCACATTCAAGAAGTTTATTAACCCTTCAGGTGCTTCACAGGAATTTTTGAAATGTGGAAGAAAACAATGAACATTTGACTTTTTTTTCACAAAAAAATGTTAATTTAGACCCAATTTTTTTTTTATTTTTGCAAGGGTAACAGGAAAAAATGGACTTCAAAATTTGTTGTTCGATTTCTCTTGAGCACGCCAATGCCTCATATGTTGGGGGGAAATCACTGTTTGGGCATATGGCAGGGCTCGGAAGGAAAGGAGCACCATTTGACTTTTTGAATGTAAAATTTGTTTGAATAATTAGCGGATGTGCCTAAATAGTGGAAACTGCCCACAATTGATTCCATTTTGGAAGCTAGACCCCTCAAGGATTTAATCAAGGGGTATAGTGTACATTTTGAACCCAGAGGTACAACATAATTTGATAACATTAGATCATCATATTGAATAAGTTGTCATTAGTCTTGAGCGCAAGCGCTCGCTACTTGAATTTTCATCACTACTCTGGTATACACCATGCATCACGGGGGCTAGAGTGACATGCTCGAGTCCCTGCCCCGCATGTTTCACGTTTGTGAGACACCCAAAAAAACACATGCGGGGATTGCTCGTGCATGACAGGTGATTCCAGCAATGTTTTTTTTGGCCGCGAAGCATATGGGGCATAGACTCAAGCATGTCACTCGAACACCCACAATACTCAGTGCATACCCGAGCACCCTATGCAATCTCAAGTAGCGAGAACTTGCGCTCAACACTGGTCGCCATATCGTCATCATATTTTTTTCTTTACATTTGAAAAAATCCCAACCCTAATACTACCCCAAATCTAACCCCAACCCTAAGGGTATGTGCCCGTGATGCAGAAATGAAGCAGAAAATTTCTGCGTTTCTGCATGTTCTTGGCAGTAAAAACGTTTGCGGATTTTACACGCGTTTTTGCAGCGTTTTTGCATGCAGATTTGACTAGCTTTTTTTAAATGCTATGGGACCTCAAATCTGCACGCAGAAACACACAAATAATGGACATGCTGCGGATTTTTTTGCAAGGAAAATCCGCTGCGGAGAATTTCGCAGCATGGCCACAGAACATGCAGATTTTCATTGGGGATCATGGGGCACAGATTACCAAGCATTTACGCTGCGGAAAATCCACATCAAAAATGCTTGAAAAACGCATAGTGGGCACACATCCTTACTCTATCCCCAAACCTAACCCATGTGGTATAAATGATTAGGCGACTTTATTTTTCGGGTCGTGCGATTACAGTGATATCAGATTCGTATTGGATTTTTATGATTGACAGCTGTCACACACTAAAAGACGCTTTTTTTGCAAAGACTAGTTTTTACACTGCCATATTTTGAGAGCTATAATTTTTCCATATTTTGACCGACGGTGGTATTTGATGACTTGTTTTTTGGGGGACAAGTTGACGTTTTTTTTGGTACCATTTTCAGGCATGTGACATTTTTTGATTGCTTTCCATTCCAATTTTTGGGAGACCGAATAAAAAAAACAGCAATTCCAGAATTGTTTTTAAAGGTTTTTTATGCCGCTCTGCGTGTGGTAAAATTAATAGGGCAGCTTTATTCTTTGGGTCAGTACGTTTACAGCAGTACCATTTTTATTTATAGTCGTCTTTTTGATCGCATGTTATTCCATTTTTTTTTTGGCGCTATGATGATAAAGCATTGTTTTTTGCTTCATTTTTTATTTATTTCTTTTTACCGTGTTCACTAAAGAGGTTAACTAGTGGGACAGATTTATAGGTCTGGTCGTTTCGGACGCGGCGATACCAAATTTGTGTACTCTTATTGTTTTTTTTTTTTTCATAATAAATATTATGGGTTCAATATATTTTTATTTTTTGGGGATTATATTTAAAAAAAAAAAAATTATTTATATTTTTACAATTTTTTTTTTATTTTAACTTTTCTACTTATTTTTTTACTCTTACACATTGTTCCACTAAGGAACTTTCACTTTTTGCAGCCTGACCGGCTGCAGCTCCCAACACCATGCAGCCTGTCAGCGCTGCAAACAGGGAAGATATTACTTTGGTCATGCTCTGCGCATGACCAAAGTAACGTCCTGCCTCCTGGTGACCTGGATGTTGTCATGACGACATCGGGTCATCATGATAACATCCGGAAGCCGCTGTAGACATCGCGGGATGCCGGCAGGAGAGTTGAGTATAGCGATCACCTCCTCCCTGCAACCGCAATGCTGCGATCGACTTCGATCACAGAATTATGGGGGTTAAAGTGCAGGAAGCAGTGCAGGACTACTCCTTGCACATAGCATTAGTGTCAGCTGTGAGAATCAGCTGACACCCGGCGGCGAATGTCCCACACTGCTTGTGTTTGGGTGCAATCGCAGCGCGTGTAATAGTATGTAGCTTGCCCTATAGGCCCAGGGCGCAGCTACATACTATTACTGACAAGGTCGTAAAGGGGTTAATTAAAAAAAAAAAAATATATATATATATATTATATATAAAATTATATAATCAGTACAGACCAAAAGTTTGGACACACCTTCTCATTTAAAGATTTTTCTGTATTTTCTTGACTATGAAAATTGTACATTCACATTGAAGGCATTAAAACTATGAATTAACACATGTGGAATTATATACTTAACAAAAAAAGTGTGAAACAACTGAAAATATGTCTTATATTCTAGGTTCTTCAAAGTAGCCACCTTTTGCTTTGATGACTGCTTTGCACACTCTTGGCATTCTCTTGATGAGCTTCAAGAGGTAGCTCACTTGCTGTGTGGTGCAAAAACTGTGCTCCTCTTACCACCTCACATAGTAATTCCCACCACTGGGCCCTTTGTAAAGTAAAATGCCTCCTCTGTGCCCTTTAGATGGTTAAATTGCCCCCTAGAAAATTTTAATGTCCTATACAAGTGCCCTAGATATCAGTGTTCACATTTTGTCCCTAGAATGTAAAAATACCCCTTTGTGCATGTTTGACCGTCACAATACTCTAAGTGCCCCTATAACAATAATGTTTAAGTGACAATTTAACATCTAATAATATCCTCCCATGTATAGCTCCCCTATGCACAGTATGGAGGGCCCAAAGCTCCCCCAAAACAAAGTATAATGGCCCCCACGGTAGCCCTCATGCTCTGAGGGTCTTTCACACTGCATGGTGGCCCCCACAGTAGCCCCCAAATTGTTTAATAGCTCCGACACTTTGACCCCTGAGTAGTCTTCACACTGTATGATGGCCCTCATAGTAGTCTGTAAACGAACGAGTCCACCAGCATTGATGTCACCGTGCTGGCACATGATGTCAGAGTCCCAACGCAGCACAATGACATCCCCACTCCGGGCTGTATACTGATGCTGCTGTGTGCAGGTCTTTGGTTCCTTGTCTCTGTGGTGATCCGGGAAAAATGATCAATTCATTTTTTATCATCTATAATTTGCTACTTTGTTACCTTATTTGTTGTTTGCCTTTTAAATTGTATAAATCGGATATATATGTTTTAGTAATTTCAACTAAAGTAACCATCCTGCAGACGTGTTTGGAATGTTCTGTAAGCTGACGTGTTCACAGTAACCGGGAATCTAGATTTATTTTGAGGCTAACGTTCCTTAAAACCTTTTAATTATTTGAACTATTACTGAGGTGCAGAATTCTTTAATTTGAGCAGATGCAGAAACTCCATGGCTGTGACCAAGAACAATGAATTAACCCCTTTTACGACCTCGGAAATATAGGTACGTCCAAAGTCTTCTCCCACCCTTTGATGCGGGCTCCGGCAGTCAAGCCCTGCTATGTGTTGCTCAGTAGATCAGATGGTCGCAGCTTATAGTCTCCCATGGATTGAAGCAAGTATAAAGTAAAAAAAAAAATGTTTTAGCCCCATTGAAAATAAAACAATACAAAAATACACACATTTAGATTAACCGCATTCAGAATCTCCCAATCCATCAATATATAAAAATAATTAATCCGATCGGTAAACGGCATAACAAGAAAATAAATCAAAACGCCAGAAATATGTTTTTTTGGTCGCTACAACATTGCGATAACGGGCGATCAAAACATTGTATCTACCCCAAAATGGTATCAATGAAAACGTCAGCTCGGCACGCAACAAATAAGCACCTCACCTCGCCCCAGATCAAGGAAAATGGAGAGGTTACGGGTCTTGGAAAATGGCAACTCTTTTTATTTACAAATTTCTGATTTTTTTTTTCACCACTTAAATAAAAAAGAACCTGCACATGTTTGGTATCTACAAACTCATAATGACCTGGGGAATCATAATGGCAGGTCAGTTTTAGTATTTAGTGAGCATGGAAAAAAGAATTGTGGAAATGCAATTTTTTGGCACTTGGAATTGTTTTCCAATGCCCGATCTGATAAAACCAATGGTGTCTTTCAAAAGTAAAACTCGTCTCGCAAAAAACAAGCCCTCATACAGCCATATTGACAGAAAAAATAAAAAGTTATGGCTCTAGGAAGCAGGGGAGCAAAAAAAGAAAATGGAAAAACCCAAGATGCTGAAGGGGTTAAATACTGAACCCGCTTTCAGCAGGTCAAATCTGTCATATTTTGTGTGGGATTCTTTTGTCCCTAATTATAGTCTGGGGTTTCTCCACATGAGCAAATATAATCATATAGAACTGAATTTAAAAAAAATCTGCATTCGCCAAAATGTAGATTTATTTATTTATTTTTGTAATTCATTTTGTCCTTCCCTTTTTCCAAGAATCATAGCTTTTTCATTGTTAAATTCCCATGTATGAGGGCTTGTATTTTTGAAGGCCATCATTAAATTTATCAAATAATTTACTGAAAAATAAGGGAAAAATTCTAGATGTGGTAACATGGCAATGCAAAATTACACTTTTATCTTGTATTGGCTTTTTTTTGCATTTCATGGGGGCGATGAGGAGACCATTATTATTTAGAGTTGCATTCACCATATGGGTTAAACAACTTCACACTTGGGCGAATAAGACTTTTTGCAAAAATGGAGTTAGCATTTTTTTTCTTTATTGTAGGTGCAGTTGAAGCAATTTTTGAATTTGTGATTGTCTGATCATTTGTGCTATATATTACAATACAGCTGCATTGCTTTATATAGTTAACCACTTCGCGCCAGAGCCTGTTTTTGCCTTCGTGACCAGGCCAATTTTTTCAATTCTGACCACTGCCAGTTTATGAAGTAATTACCCTGGAACGCTTCAACGTATTCCCCTGATTCTGAGATTGTTTTTTCGTGACATATTGTACTTCATGATAGTGGTAAAATTTCTTCGATATCACTTGCGTTTATTTGTGAAAAAATCGGAAATTTGGCGAAAATTTTGAAAATTTTGCAATTTTCAAACTTTGAATTTTCATTCCCTTAAATCAGAGAGATATGTCACACAAAATAGTTAATAAATAACATTTCCCACATGTCTACTTTACATCAGCACAATTTTGGAACCCAAATTTTTTTTTGTTAGGGAGCTATAAGGGTTAAAAGTTGACCAGCGATTTCTCATTTTTCCAACAAAATTTACAAAAACATTTTTTTAGGGACCACATCATATTTGAAGTTACTTTGAGGGGTCTTTATGACAGAAAATACCCAAAAGTGACACCATTCTAAAAACTGCACCCCTCAAGGTGCTCAAAACCACATTCAAGAACTTTATTAACCCTTCAGGTGCTTCACAGGAATTTTTGGAATGTGGAAGAAAAGAATTAACATTTAACTTTTTTTCACAAAAATGTTACTTTAGACCCAATTTTTTTATTTTCACAGGGGTAACATGAAAAAATGGACCCCAAATTTTTTTGTACAATTTCTCTTGAGCGTGCTGATACCCCATATGTGAGGGATAACCACTGTTTGGGCGCACGGCAGGGTTCGGAAGGGAAGGAGCGCCATTAGACTTTTTGAATGTAAAATTTGTTTGAATAATTAGCGGACGCCATGTTGCGTTTGGAGAGCTCCTGATGTGCCTAAACAGTGGAAACCCCCCACAAGTGACACCATTTTGGAAACTAGACCCCTTATGGAACTTATCTAGATGTGTGGTGAGCACTTTGAACCCCAAGGTGCTTCACAGAAGTTTATAATATTGAGCTGTAAAAATAAAATTTTCACATTTTTCCCACAAAACCGTTTTTCATCCCTTAATTTTGCATTATCATAAGGGTAATAGGATAAATTGCACCATGAAATTTGTTATGCAATTTCTCCTGAACACGCTGATACCCCATATGTGGAGGCAAATTACTGTTTGGGCACATGGCAGGGTTTGAAAGGGAAGGAGCGCCATTTGACTTTTTGAATGTAAAATTTGTTTGAATAATTAGCGGACGCCATGTCACATTTGGGGAGCCCCTAATGTGCCTAAACAGTGGAAACCCCCCATAAGTGCCACCATTTTGGAAACTAGACCCCTTAGGGAACTTATCTAGATGTGTGGTGAGCACCTTGCACCCCCAGCTGCTTCACAGAAGTTTATAATATTGAGCCGTAAAAATAAAATTTTCACATTTTTCCCTCAAAAAATGTTTTTCATTCCCTAATTTTGTATTATCATAAGGGTAACAGGATAAATTGCACCATGAAATTTGTTGTGCAATTTCTCCTGAACACGCCGATACCCCATATGTGGAGGCAAATTACTGTTTGGGCACATTGCAGGGTTTGAAAGGGAAGGAGCGCCATTTGACTTTTTGAATGTAAAATTTGTTTGAATAATTAGCGGACGCCATGTCACATTTGGGGAGCCCCTAATGTGCCTAAACAGTGGAAACCCCCCACAAGTGCCACCATTTTGTAAACTATACCCCTTAGGGAACTTATCTAGATGTGTGGTGAGCACCTTGCACCCCCAGCTGCTTCACAGAAGTTTATAATATTGAGCCGTAAAAATAAAATTTTCACATTTTTCCCATAAAAAATGTTTTTCATTCCCTAATTTTGCATTATCATAAGGGTAACAGGATAAATTGCACCATGAAATTTGTTGTACAATTTCTCCTGAGTAAGCCGATACCCCATATGTGGGGGAAAACCACTGCTTTGGTGTACGGCAGGGTTCGGAAGAGAAAGAAGCGCTATGTTGGCTGGGATAGGCAGCAGACACCATGTCACATTTGAAGAGTCGCTGACATGCCAAAACAGCAGAAATCCCCACAAGTGACCCCATTTTGTAAACTACACATAGTTACATAGTTTATAAGGCCGAAAAAAGACAAGCGTCCATCCAGTTCAGCCTATTTCTTGTGCACTGCAGCTATTCCGCAGCGTTGATCCAGGGGAATGCAAAAAAAAAACAAAACAAAACAAAAAAAAAACATGCGGTATAGGCCAATTGACATCATTGAGGAAAAAATTCACTTCCCGACACCAATCTGGATTAATTAACTATCACTAAGCATAAGATGTAATTTTATTGTTCTCAAGAAAGGCGTCCAGGCCTCTCTTGAACTCATTAAGTGAGTTGGACATCACCACTTCCTCTCCCAGAGAGTTCCAGAGTCTCACGGCTCTGACCGTAAAGAATCCCCTTCTATGCTGGTGCAGGAACCTCCTTTCCTCCAGACGCATAGTGTGCCCCCTCGTCTTTGTCACCATCCTTGGTATAAACAGGTCATGGGAGAGATCTCTGTACTGCCCCCTGATGTATTTATACATGTTTATGAGGTCTCCCCTAAGCCTTCTCTTTTCCAACGTAAATAGGCCTAATTTTGACAACCTCTCTGGGTATTCTAGTCCCTCCATTCCCTTTATTACCTTAGTCGCCCTCCTTTGTACCCTCTCTAGCTCCAATATGTCTTTCCTGAGCACCGGAGCCCAGAACTGTGCACAATATTCTAAGTGCGGCCTTACCAGCGCTTTATACAGAGGAAGAACAATGTTCTCATCATATGCCCCTATTCCTCTTCTGATGCATGCCATGACTCTATTTGCCTTCGCAGCTGCTGCCTGACACTGGGCACTCCAATTTAATTTGCTATTAACCAAGACGCCCAGGTCCTTCTCCATGTCAGATTTCCCCAACGGTTTCCCATTTAATATGTATGGGTGACTGCTGTTTTTCTTTCCCATGTGAATGACCTTACATTTATCGGCATTGAACCCCATTTGCCATTTTTTGGCCCAACTCCCCAATTTATCTAAATCCTCCTGTAGCTGTGCCCTATCCTCATCTGTGTTAACTACTTTACAAAGTTTAGTATCATCTGCAAATATTGCTATTTTACTATGCAACCCTTCCACTAGATCATTAATAAATATATTAAATAATATAGGGCCCAAGACAGACCCTTGAGGCACCCCGCTAGTAACCCTGACACACCCTGAGCTTACTCCATTGATAACCACCCTCTGCTTTCTATCACTCAGCCAGCTATTTACCCACTTACACACATTATCCCCCAGACCAAGCATTCTCATTTTATATACCAACCTTTTGTGTGGCACGGTATCAAACGCTTTGGAGAATTCAAGGTATACAACATCCACTGACTCTCCCCGGTCCAGCTGTGAGCTCACCTCCTCGTAGAAGGCAATCAGGTTTGTTTGGCAGGAGCGATCTCTCATGAATCCATGTTGATATGGAGTTAGACAGTTATTATCATTAAGATATTCTACAATAGCATCTCTAAGAAATCCTTCAAACAATTTACCCACAACAGACGTTAAGCTGACTGGTCTATAGTTCCCAGGGTCACTTTTAGACCCCTTTTTGAATATTGGTACCACATTTGCTTGGCGCCAGTCTAGTGGGGCAGTCCCTGTCCATAAAGAGTGCTTGAATATAAGATACAGCGGTCTGTCTATCACATTACTTAATTCTTTTAGTACCTGGGGGTGCATGCCATCTGGGCCTGGTGACTTGTCTATTTTGATATTATTTAGGCGTTTCTGAACTTCCTCCTGGGTTAGGTGGGTGATATTTAGCGGAGGGTTTACTTTATCACTTTGCATTTCCTCCGATAAATTGTTTTCTTTTGTGAAAACAGTGGAGAAGAAGCTATTGAGTAGGTTTGCTTTACCCTCATCGCCCTCTATGATTTTACCCAGGTTATTTTTCAATTGGCCAACTCCATCAGTTTTAATCCTTTTACTGTTTAAATAGTTAAAGAACAGTTTGGGATTCGTTTTACTTTCTTTGGCAATTAGTCTCTCTGTCTCCTCTTTTGCTATTCTTATTTGTTTCTTACAGATTTTGTTTTTTTCCCTATAAGTTATAAGCGCTTCCTCGCTGCCTTCTTGTTTAAGTTTACCGAAAGCCCTTTTTTTGTTTTTCATTGCCCTCTTGACTTCCTTATTTAGCCACATTGGCTTCCTCCTATTCCTAGCCCTTTTATTCCCATAAGGTATGTACCTTCTACAGTGACTATGTAGGACTGTTTTGAAAATTTCCCATTTTCTATCCGTGCTCCTATTACTGAAGATACTATCCCAGTCTATAAGGTGAAGGGCATCTCTTAGCTGATCAAACTTTGCCCTCCTGAAGTTCAGTGTTTTTGTGACTCCCTTGCTGGGCACCCTACTGAAGCACATGTGGAATTGTATAATGTTGTGGTCACTATTTCCCAGGTGCCCCCCAACCTGCACCTCAGTTATTCTGTCTGGCCTGTTAGTTAATATTAAGTCTAAAAGGGCCGTCCCTCTAGTTGGTTCCTGCACAAGTTGTGACAAATAATTGTCTTTGATAATTGACAGAAACCTGTTTCCTTTCTGAGATCTACAGCTTTCGGTTTCCCAGTCTATATCGGGGTAGTTGAAGTCCCCCATAATAATCACCTCGTTATTTTTTGCTACTTCGTCTATTTGTCTCATTAATAGACTTTCCGTGGCTTCTGCTATATTTGGTGGTTTAGATCAGACTCCTATGATAATTTTATTATTTTTTTTTGCCTCATGTATCTCCACCCATAAGGACTCGACCTCCTCATTTCCCTCCCATACACCCTCCCGTATTGTAGGCTTTAGACACGTCTTTACATATAGACAGACTCCACCCCCTTTCCGATTTCTTCGATCCCTTCTAAACAGACTGTAACCCTGTAAGTTAACTGCCCAGTCATAGCTTTCATCCAACCATGTCTCGGTTATTCCCACTATGTCATAGTTACCTGTAGATATTTCTGCTTCCAGTTCATCCATCTTGTTTGTCAGGCTCCTGGCATTTGCTAGCACGCAGTTTACACGATTTTGTTTTGTTCCAATCTTCTCCCTGTGGATTGTATTAGAAATTTTCTTACCTTCCTTCCAAGTATCTTGTCTTGGACCTTCTTTGTCGCACTTCATATCTTTCATTAGTATGTCCTCTGGTTGCATGTTCGTGTCCGGCGTTTTTCTTCCCATCCCCTCTTCTTCTAGTTTACACCTCTCAAGGAATTCATCTAGGGAAGTAGTGAGCATTTTTTAATTTTTAAATTTATACCATTGGGCAGTGAAAAAAGCATAATTATATTTTTACCACAAAAAAATGTTTTACCCTCAGATTTTACATTTTCACACAGGGCAATGGGTAAAAATGGTGCCGAAATGTGTCACACAATTTCTTCTAAAAGTGTCAATACCCCATATGTGGCTGTATCGTACCACTTAGCCATACGGTGAGATTTGAGGGGGAAGGAGTGCTATTTGACAATTGGAGAACAAATTATTGTAGAATAGGCATTTGGATTTGGAAGCACAAAATTTTCTGAATTTCTTTTGGGGGGCAAGGACCATTTTGCTTTTCCAGAGCCTTTCTGCTACCAGTAACTTGGAAGTCCCTTATATTTTTAACAGATGATGGACCTGAGTGGGGACTAGCTTTTTTTGAGGACTGAGTTGAAGCTTTTATTGGGAACATTTTACGTAACATTTATCCGGCGCTCTAGGCTGAGCACTTACATCGGGGTTTCCATCTAATTTTCCAAGTGATGTAATTCAGATGAAACCCCTGCAGGATCCATTCACTGTAATGAGGCAGCAGAGTTAACTTCTGAGATTGAGCTTTAAAAATCAAGTTGTAGAGTGATTTGTAACCATTTGCCCTTTTGACAATCCCTTTAAATATCTTGTGACTGCAGGTCTAACTCTCACACCTTCACGGATCAGAAGTTTTGGAGAAATTTTCATATTTTACACAAAACATCTATAAATGTAACATTTCTCTTTTCTCCCTTCAGATAAAATGGCTGCAGTAACTTTTATCCCAATAGTGATGAGGCAAAAATTATTGGTCAGAGTGGACTACGTCAAAACTGTGGCCAACAGATTCCAGGTATTGGATTCAGCCATTGCTGGAGTGTTTACAGAAAAATTGGCAGGTATTTTTTGCAAAAAGAAAATGGCCATTGGTATCCAGAGAAACTCATGAAAGGTCAAGCCAACAAGTAAGCCATCGGGGTCTTCACCAGATTTAATGCATTTCTGATATTTCACAGAATATAAACAGATACTGAACATACTAATATCATGATTAGATAAATACTGTAAGTGTATCAGGAACATTAAAATTTGCATGTTCGTCATATTTTTTTTCAGGACCATTTTGATTCGCAGACAAATTATTGTCCACAAATTTAATGTCCCATATTATGGTGTGGTGTATCCCCAAAAAGCAGACTTTAATAAATGTATGATGAAAAAATAAAAAAAAAAATACTTACACTCCCTCCTCCACCCACCATGCATCACGTTCACCCATCTGGTCCATTCCACTAAATTTTTTGCAACTCTATTTGTAAATAATTAATTTACCGAAATAGATAGATGAGAGGGGAAATCAAAGACACAAGGTAAAGACTAAGGGTCTGAGGGCCAGAAACGCGTAACCTGTATTTCTTCCCTATGTGATTTTATTTGCACACTGCTTGGTGGCTTTAACTCTTGTACAAAGAATTCAACAATAAATCTATGGATTTTATTGCAAGCCCTTCTGCTGTTCGATTTTTTTTTTTTTTTTTTTTGGACTTACTTATGCTGGCTTTTGGATCGTGCAGTAAAACAGGTGAGCTGAAATACTAACTCTTTCTTCAAGGAGAATATACTATACACATATATCTACACATAATAAAATTATTTAAGATTAATTTAAACTGATGAATTAATAAATATATTTTAAATATATGCGCACAGGACTAACATGTATGACCCTCAGTGAAAATTAAGCAATACATACTGAAGAAGAAAAAAAACACAAGATTACGGTCAATGGATACAATAGAAATTATTGAAATATCTGCAGTGGATATGTAACAAAAGCTATAAAGAAGCGCAAATCACATGAGAGATAGGATAACCATAATAAAAATGATACTGGAAAGGATATGAGATACGGGAAGAGCTGCTGTAATATGGTATACAGTTGTAAATCTATGATGCACGATGTATAAATAAAGTATAATTGCTAATATTAAAGTACAATTATGCTGTCATTATAAGTAGAAGGCACCCATAAATGGTTTACCCACTGGGATCAAGGAATTTATTTTTTCTTCCTCAGGTCATATTACATTCCTAATATTGTGGATTTTTTTGAGGCTTACACAATATCCAAATCTCAACCTATTGGTAGAGTAGATCAAGTTGACAATTGGATGATAGTGGTGGTAATAGCCTCGTATAGCTGAGCTAAATAATTGACTTATACTAGTGGGATGTAGAATTTTTTTTTTACAGGGATCATATCTAGCTATCTAATAATCTATAGATAGATCTACATCTTCTTTCTCTTATTTCTATTTGCCTATGCAACTGCTTGTTAGGTCAATTAATGAATTATAATTATCATTTATCTTAAAGATTTTTTTAAAGTTTACATGTACTACAGTGATATTAAAGGTACAGTACAATTCATGATTTACCTATTTTTTTTTCTTTTACAGGAAGATATTTTTGTTTCATTTACTTTTTTTTCAGCTATATTTTTTCCCCAATAGGGTACGTAGATGATCTTTCCAAACTAAAGCACCTTAATACATTTAATAAATTTATATCAAAGGACTAACATTAGAGCTGCTTCTGATACCAGAAATTTAAAACATGATTTTCAATAGATGTTGAAACGATGAATTGTCCTTGGTCTATGGCTGGCAATCCTGCCTGGTCTGATTAACAGGAAATTCAATAGCAAATGAAATTAATGGGCGAAGGGGGAAGAAAAGCAGCTTTTGGGGAAAAAAATTCCAAGTGCCGTGAAATTGCAAAAAAAGTGCAATACCACAGATGTTTTTTTTTTTTATTTTTTTTTACCACGTTCACTGAATGCTAAAGTTGACATGCCATTATTATTCTCCAGGTCATTACGAGTTCGTAGACACCAAAGATGTAGAGGTTCTTTTTTATTTAAGTGGTGAAAAAAAATTCCAAACTTTAATAAAAAAAAAAAAAATGGCACCATTTTCCAAGACCCGTAGCGTCTCCATTTTTCCTGATCTGGGGCCGGGTAAGGCATATTTTTTGCACGCCAAGCTGAAGTTTTTATTAATACCATTTTGGGGTAGATACGATGTTTTGATTGCCCGTTATTGCATTTAATTGCAATGTTGCGGCGACCAAAAAATGTAATTCTGGCGCTTAGAATTTTTTTCTCGTTACGCCGTTTACCGATCGGATGAATTCTTTTTTTATACTGATAGATCGGACGATTATGAATGCGGCGATACCAAATATGTGTATGTGGGTTTTTTTTATTTTATTTGAATGGGGCGAAAGGGGGTGATTTTAAAATTTTATATTTTTTACATTTTTTTTTTTATATTTTTAAAAACATTTTTTTTTCACTTTTTGCTTGCTTCTATAGTATCCATAGGAGACTAGAAGCAGCACATGACTGATTGCCTCTGCTACATAGAGGTGATGAGCAGATCACCTTTATGTAGCAGAAATGGTCCTGTGCTATGAGCACCGACCACTAGGTGGCGGTCATAGCAACCAGCTCATGACAACCATTGGAGTCTACTGCAGACCCAGGGTTGTCATGCCCACCCATCGGTGACCTGCGATCACGTGATGGGGTCACCGATAGGCGTGGTAAGTGACGCGCTTCCGGCGCGGCGCTGTTAAATGCCGCTGTCAGAGATTGACAGCGGCATTTAACATGTTGACAACCGCAAGTGGATCGTGATTCCACCCGCGGCTGTTGCGGGCACATGTCAGCTGATTATTACAGATGACTTATAAAATGCTTTATTAATGTAAAAACTAAGATTGGATTATATAGTCGTACTTGCAAGAATTTTCTTAGTCAGTACACCACCATAAAAAGTCGACAATAGTATTGTGCAGAAATGACTGACTCGGACAAGATTTGAATTTCCAAAATTTTTCTTGATGATTCGATTTAAATGGATGTTATTCTACATAAGTTTTAAAGTCCCTTAGGTTCTGGGGTCTTTCCTGACCTCTGCACAATAAAAGTAAAAAAAAAACATATACTCAAATAACCACTCACGTCTCTGTCCTCTGTGTTCCTCACCATAACCTGATCATTCCTCGATACAACTTCTGATTTCCGTTGCTCGTGCTGAAGTGACGGTATTATGAAGATGTGCACCATGACCTTATGTGCGCATGTGCAGAATCGTTCCTGCAGATTTCATCATGAGCACAAGTGATCAGAAGATGCAATGGGATCTGGAAGATTGATGTAAAGAATAGAGATGAGCGTTGTTCGACTCGAATTGTTCGCCAATCTCAAATTCGAGCTGTTTTGGGCGGTGTTCGAGCCGTTCGGCGAACACGAAAGATTTGAGAAAAATTCGGCTGTTCGAGGTTATGTTCGATAACTGTTCGTGCACCAAAATCATAACTGGATTTTTTCTCAGTAATGATGAAAATTAATGTTAATACGCAGTTTGAGTGTACAGCGGGGTGGGGGGAGGGGCAGGGGATGGATCTCTGCAGAAATAATGAAGATCTCCATTTTTTTTTCTCTTTCCCGCATTTACAGTGGGGAGGTGCAATCTGTCAGCCTATCAGCAGCGCACACACGGAGCGAAGTGCTTTTTTTCACACAAACAAGGGCATGTGTCATTGGCAGTGCATGTCACATGTCCTTGCCCTATAAGACCAAGCCATTTTCCCCGTCGCCACCATTTTCTCACTGCTGCAGCTGCGTGTTAGATGGCACCGCTGTTGCTGTGTGCGCTATACCTTGTTAATTTCAAGCCAATTTTCGCACAAATCTACAGATAGCTTGGGAGTAGGGAATAGTTGTGATTGTAGTCCTTTTAAGGACTAGGTTACAGCATTTCCTACGACTTTTATCAGGCAGGTCTGTGCTCTTAAATAGATATATTGTGGGAGTAAAGACTAATTGTAATTGCAGTCCTTTCAGGACTAGGTTACATCAGTTCCTATCAGTTTTTGCCAGGCAGGTCTGTGCCAGTGCTGTGCAAGTTTTTTTCACAGCATTTGGCTGAATCTTGCAAAGCTAATCCTTTTTGGCCTATTGCAGAGTGTGTTAGTCAGTGGAGTAGCCTATCTGTGTTGCAAGATATACCACCTGTGTATAGAATACCAATTTTTTTACTGCACCTAGTGAAGTAAAATCTTTTGGGCATAGCATCATTCTATTAGTCCATCTATACTGACCTCCATCAGGTTGCAAATTAAAACTAATTTTTATCTGCATCTACCTCTGAAAAAATATTTGGGCTTCTAGCAGTGTGTGGGACTTTCTCTATTAGTCCATCTATACTGACCTCCATCAGGTTGCAAACTGAATATATTTTTTTTCTGCATCTACCTGTGAAAAAATATTGGGCTTGTGGCTGTGTGTGGGACTTGTTCTATTAATCCATCTATACAGACCTCCATCAGGTTGCAAACTGAATATAATTTTTTTCTGCATCTACCTCTGAAAAAATATTTTGCCTTCTAGCAGTGTGTGGGACTTGTTCTATTAGTCCATCTATACTGACCTCCATCAGGTTGCAAATTGAATATAATTTTTTCTGCATCTAACCCAGCCAATAGTTTTGGCCTAATACCACAGTTTGGCCACTCAGCTCTGCTCGGTTCCCATCCATTGTTTTTTTGTGCAAACAACTCCAGAGTTGTGAATTAGTTAACCACCAAAATGAGTGGAAAAAGGCCTGCTGCTGGTGGAAAGGGGAATAGGCGTGTTGGGAAGGGGAAAAAAGGTTGGGTCCGTGGGGTAGGTGTTAAAGCAACAGTAACATCTGCAGAAGAAAGACCATCTTCCAGCCAAACTAAAATGTCTACTTCTTTTAGCGGACAATGTGATAAGATCCCTTTCTTACGGCCACGCCAATCGCTACAAATTCCAGATGAGGCACAAAAACAGCAGGTGCTTCAACGGATATCAAGTGCTCCTTTAAGTGGGCTCTCCTCCACATCAACTTCAACATCACAAATACTCCAGTCCTCAAAGGTGTCACCCAAATCGCACTTGCTTCCTCACAGCTCCCAAATCTCCAGCTGCCCGTCTGAGTATGAGGTAGAACAGATGGTTGAGTCTGCAGAGCTGTTTACTCATACTATAGCCTGGGAATCAGAGGTCGACTCCAGCGCTTCTGTGAATCCAGACGAGGAAATGATCTGCACTGATGCCCAGAATCTTTATGAGTCGGATCCAGGACCAGACGCAGAAGGTTCTGACCATAATGTAGACCCTCATTCCCAAACTGTAACTCCTGTTGGTGGAGACAATGAGGAAGACGTTGATAAGACTCAAATACCTGATTGGAGCGACAACTTTCGTTTTTTGTCAGGGCAGGAACAGGTTGGCTCTGAGGACGACGGGTGTGATAACGCACAGGGTGATGATGATGAGGTCGGAGATCCCACTTACTGTCAACCCACAGTCAGCCAAGAGATGAGGTCAGCAGAGGAGGTGGAGGAAGATGCTAGTGACGACGAGGTCAGGTTGCGCCTTCCTGGACAGAGACGTAGTACTGGAAGCACGTCAACAACTGCATCCTCAAACACAACTCTGCCTCTCACCACAAGTCGTGGTGGCTCTTCAGGTCGCATGGGTGCTAAGCCTTGCATAGCCTGGGCATTTTTTCAGATCGATAAAGATGACCCAACTCGTGTTATCTGTAACATTTCTCAGCAAAAGCTAAGTAGAGGCCAAAAAATACATAGTTTGAGTACTTCATGCATGAACCGGCACATGGACATGAAGCATAAGTTGCAGTGGGAAGCTCAGTGTGCTACAATGCGGTCTAGCCGGCCGGGCCAACCACCGTCTGCCATATCTTGTGCATCCGCGGCCTCTTCATCCTCTGTGACTGGGGGGACAGCAGTCACACCTGTTTTGGGGCGCAAACCTGCCACCTCTTTACCCGCAACAGCCAGCGTGATTGGCAGGTCATCATTTTCTTTGGAGGTGGTAACACCAGCTGGTGTTGAGCGCTGTCCGACATCGATAGCACCACCTTTGGATCAAGGCAACCTAACATGTCCGCCTGCATCTTCCTCACAGACCGGCAGTTTGCCGGGGACACCCTTTTCAACCCCGTCTAAGCACAATAGCCAGCCCTCGGTCCCTCAGATGTGGACAAGTAAAAGACCATTTCCTCCTAGCCATGAGAAAGCTAAGAGGTTGAATTTCACCATCTGCAAGCTCTTGGCTACAGAAATGCTGCCTTTCCGCCTGGTGGACACAGAGGATTTTCGAGACCTTATGTCCGTCGCAGTGCCCCAGTACCAGATGCCCAGTCGGCACTACTTCTCAAAGAAAGGTGTGCCTGCGCTCCACCAGCATGTCGCACACAACATCACCGCTTCTTTGAGAAACTCTGTGTGTGACAGGGTGCATTTCACCACAGACACTTGGACGAGTAGGCATGGACAGGGGCGTTACATGTCGCTGACTGGACACTGGTTAACTATGGTGACAGCAGGACAAGGGGCTGCTGTCCAAGTCTTGCCGTCCCCACGAGTTGTGCGTCAATCCTCTTTATGTCATTTTTCCTCCACTGCTTCTGCCTCCTCAACCTCCTCTCGGTCTTCCACCTGCACCCAAAGCCTATCTGGTCATGCCACAAGCTTTCTAACTGCGCAGAAGGGATCCTGCACACCTCCTTACTATGCTGGCAGTAGGGCTCAACGTCATCAGGCGGTTTTTACATTGAAATGTCTGGGAAATGTGAGTCACACAGCTGAGGAGTTGTGGTCAGCTCTGGAGAACCAATTTCATGAATGGTTGTCTCCACTGGACCTGAAACCAGGGAAGGCCGTGTGCGACAATGCTGCAAACCTGGGTGCGGCCCTTCGCCCGGGCAATGTCACACACGTGCCTTGTATGGCTCACGTGTTGAACCTGGTTGTCCAGCAATTTTTAGCCCACTATCCCAGACTAGATGGCCTTCTGCAGAGGGCACGGTCGCTGTGTGCTCACTTCCGCCGTTCGCGTCCCGCAGCTCAGCGACTTACATCTCTACAGAAGTCGTTGGGCCTGCCACTTCACCGGCTAAAATGCGATGTGCCTACCCGGTGGAATTCAACTCTGCACATGTTGCAGCGACTGTGGCAGCACCGACAAGCCCTGGTGCAATACGTTCTGACGTATAGCCTGGGCCAACGAGATTCAGAGGTGGGGCAAATCACGCTGGAGGAGTGGTCTCAGATCAGGGACCTATGCACCCTTCTGCACAGTTTTGAAATGGCGACGAAGATGTTTAGTGCTGACGATGCCATTATCAGCATGACTATTCCGGTGATTTACATGCTGGAGCACATGTTAAACAGAATTCGGAGTCAGGTGGTGGCACAAGAGGAGGTGGAGGAAGTAGAGGAGGAGGAGTTGTATGCGGAAGGGCTAACATCTGCAAGGTCCAGACGGTCGGCAGCACCAGGGCGGCAGGCATGTGAGGGTGGGGGAGATGATTTTACCAGGGCGCATGGTAGCAGCCAAACTAGTGAGGAAGGTGCAGGAGCCCAGGAAGAAGTGGAGGACGAACTGATGGAAGACTCATCAGATGAGGGAGACCTTGATCACATTTCTGTTGTGCGAGGTTGGGGGGAGAGGACAGAGGAAGGAAGCATGATTGTTACCTCGCCACCAACACAACAGGGACTTGGTGCTCCTGGATGCGCAACACACATGAGTGCCTTCTTGCTGCACTACCTGCAACATGACCCTCGAATTGTGAGAATTAGAAATAATCCTGACTACTGGGTTGCCACACTGTTAGATCCCCGGTACAAAAGTAAATTTGCAGAAATTATTCCTGCCATAGAAAGGGATGCACGCATGCAGGAGTATCAGCAGAGACTGTTGCAGAATCTTACATGTGCTTTTCCACAAAATACCAGTGGTGCACGTAGTGAATCTCACAGTTCCAACTTGCCAACCATGGGACCGTCAAGTGTTCAGCACTCAAACCGTAACAGAACCACAGTATCTGCTGGTAACATCAATTTTGCGGAATCATTTCACCACTTTTTTAGCCCATCCTTTGCAAGGCCACAGGAGACAAGAAGTCTGACACATAGTCAACGCCTAGAGACGATGGTACAAGAGTATCTCCAAGTAAACATTGAAGCCACGACTGTGTCACTGGACCCTTGCTCTTTTTGGGCTTCCAATCTGGATAAATGGCCGGAGCTAGCCACTTACGCCTTGGAGATCTTGTCATGCCCCGCAGCCAGCGTTCTGTCTGAACGTGTGTTCAGCGCTGCTGGTGGTGTGCTGACAGATAAGCGCACGCGGCTCTCCACTGATAATGTAGACAGACTCACGTTCATAAAGATGAACAAATCATGGATCCGAAACGACTTTTCTACCCCTGTGTCATCCTGGGGAGAGTAAAAGCTTGATGATTGGTTAAAATCACCCTACCAACCGTTTTAAGCTTTCAAATTACTACTCATGTTTATCTGTATCTTGACTGGAAAATAATTTGGGCTTTGTAGCAGTGTGCAGCACTGATCCTATTAGGCCATCTATAATAAGCTTCACCAGATTTAAAATTAAAAATAATTTTTAGCTGCATCTAGCCCGGAAAATAATTTTGGGGCTCCGAGATGCGCAAGACACATAAGTGCCTTCTTGCTGCACTACCTGCAGCATGACCCTCATATTGTCAGAATTCGAAGTAATCATGACTACTGGGTTGCCACACTCTTAGATCCCCCAAACTTTTCGATCAACCTTTTCATTTTAATAAAGACCAAAAAAATGGTCATTTTTGAAATTATAAGCATTAGCAGGTTGTTAGAAACTGAAATCAAACAGTTTTCAACTCAAAACTTTATTCTAGGTGATGTTACATTTTCACATAGGACCCCTTGTTCGAAAGGAGCTTCTGAACTCTCTCGTCCATTGAATTTGTCAGGTTTTGGATGGTTTCTGCTTCAATTGTTTTGCATGAGGACAGAATACCCTCCCAGAGCTGTTGCTTAGATGTGAACTGCCTCCCGCCATCATAGACACTCCTTTTGATGATGCTCCAAAGGTTCTGAATGGGGTAGAGGTCAGGGGAGCATGGGGGTCACACCAGAAGTTTGTCCCCTTTTATGCCCATATCAGCCAGAGATGCAGATGTTTTATGTGCAGCATGAGATGGTGCATTATCATGCAGAAAAATGATCTTGCTGTGAAATACACGGTTCTTCTACTTGAACCATGGCAGGAAGTGCTGTTTGAGAAAATCCACATACATTATGGAGTTCATCTTTAGCGCCTTCAGGGATCCTAAAGGGGCCGACAATCTCTCTCCCCATGATTCCAGCCCAAAACATTACTCCACCTCCTCCTTGTTGGCGCTGTAGCCGTGTTTGTGACGCGCCCCTGGGCCTGTGTCGCGCTGCGTTGCGCACGCGGGAGCTTACCCGGAGCCGGATCTCTTGAGGGTTGTAGTCTCGTGGCGGTGACCCGGTCCGTGCCCAGGGAGTCAAACTGAGCGGCGATGTAACAGCGGTAGATGCAGGACGACTACGCCACCCGTTGAATGCAGCTATGGAGCTGCCGCTGCAGGACAGTCCGCTGAGGCCGGTGGATGGATGGTGCAGCGTAGATGGTATAACCCCCAACGGGAGGGGTATGGCCTCAGGGCAGCAGATGTGGATGATGGGGGTAGCAGGAACCACTCAGAGACGGTGCGGTGTAATTCAGGGTCTTTACTGGTAACAACGATAGACCCTCCCGGAGTACTTGCTAGTGAACAGGGCCTGGTCAGTCCTTGAGCAGATGGGATCTCCCCTGGCCAGGCGGAGTTGTAGGCCTCCCAAACTGACTGTACTCTTCTGGCTACCTTGCTAGAAGCGGATATAAGTAGCCCACGTCCCTGAGTGTACCGTGTGGTGCTCACCCGTATGGCCGGTGACTCGGGGCCTTCTAATGGCTTCCGCTCCACGATGGCGGTGCTGGTCCCACGCGTGTGACCGTGCCTTCGGGTTTCTGGGCCTGAGGACCTGAAATCCCCTGCCGGTCGGCTTCTGCTGCTGGGTAAGAGTTAGTCCCCACAGCCTCGGACGCCGGGTCCGGTAAGAAAGCTTCTCAGTCAGGGCGAGCTCTGCAGCTGCCAGCCCCTGACTCGTAGTAGTATTGCTTCTGCTGTTTCTTGTCTCTACTCTACTTGACTGACTGACCCTGCCTCAGCCCAGGGTTTATACAGGGGAAGTTCTTCCCCTCCCAAGACTGGGCAGGAGGTGTGGCATGCACAGGATCCCTGACCAAAGGACCTCCCACCTGCTCTCAGACATAACATTACATTACTGTGGAAAACCAGACCCCTGGGGTGCCACATTTGCGCGGGGTGTCCATCAACCAGCCATCCTCCACTCCATCCATCTGGACCATCGAGCGCTGCACGGCACTCATCCGTGAACAAAACAGTTTTGAAATCAGTCTTCATGTAGTGTTTAGCCCACTGGAGCCGTTTCTGCTTGTGTGAAGTGGATAGAGGAGGTCGACAGGATGGCGTATGCACAGCTGCAAACCTCTGAAGGACCCTGCATCTTGTTGTTCGGGGGACGTTGGAGGCACCAGCAGCTTCAAAAACTTGTCTGCTGCTATGACAAGGCTTTTTTGCCGCTGCTCTTTTAACCTGATGTAATTGCCTGTAGGAAAGAGTCCTCAATTTGCCCTTATCAGCACGCACACGTGTGTACTGTGAATCAGCTACATACTTCTTGATTGCCAAGACACTTCATCCTGATCATCGCACAATGTTGATTGTAGTCATGCCGTGACCTAAACACTCCACAATTTGTTGCTTCTCAGCAGCCAACACATCCTTTTTCTTTCCCATTTTGGCAGAAAATGTAGGCTGCTTAATAATGTGAGACAGCCTTCTTAAGTAGTCTTGCCTTTCATTGGACACACCTGCCAAACTAATTAGCACAGGTGTCTGCAATTGCTTACAGTGATATAAAGAGCCCTGACACACATCACCATCAATGAGTTTAACTGACAAACAAACAAATTCTTCCCTTATCACTCCTAAACACTTTTTGCATAATAATTTGGAACACAGTGTACATGTGCTTTTCCACAAAACACCAGTGGTTCACGTAGTGAATCTTCCAGTTCTAACTTGCCCACCGTGTTCTGTATGGAGTTGTTCAATAAAGGGCCCAAAATTAAGATAACATAGATGGGAGAGGTCTCTATGAATAGGAATTCCTAAGTATTTGATACCCTGTGAGGGCCAGGCAAAGGGAAAGTTGGACTGGATGGAATCCTCTATGGATTTGGGGAGGGAGACATCGAGGGCCTCAGACTTCGCTGCATTGATTTTAAAATTTGACCATGTAACAAAGTGATCTATTTCAACCATAACAGCATGGATGGATATATGTGATTGAGTGATATATACTAGGACATCATCAGCAAATAGAGAGCACTTGTACTCGGTGCCTCCCACCTCAATCCACCTAATATTGGGGTTATGGCGTATTGATGAGAGCAGGTGCTCCGTCACTAGGATGTATAAGAGAGGGGACAGAGGACATCCCTGCCTTGTCCCATTGGTGATTGTGAAAGGTGATGAAAATGTTCTGATGCACCCCCTGGGCCTTGGGACACCTGGAGCCGGACCCTTTTTGGTGGATGCTGGTGGTTGTAGTCTTCGTGGCGGCGACCCGGTTCCGTGGCTCAGGGCGGTCAAACCAGTGGCGGAACTATTTATGTGGTTTTGATGTTTAAATGTCCGACTACGCCACCCGTGGATTGCGGTCAGAGTGAACCGCCGCTGCAGGGCAGACCGCTGAGGCTGGTGTTGTGGGTGCAGCAGAGCGTAGCATAACTCCCCACGGGAGGAGTATAGCCTCAGGGCAGTGTATGAGGAGGATGGGGGTGATGGTGCAGGGCAGCAGCAGTAACGACACGGAGTCAGTGATGCAGTCCAGGGCCTTTACTCACAGTTCTTATTATCCAGACCACGTCTGCAGGTAACGGCTGCCCACGTCGTACTGTGCTCACCAGGTGAGGGGCTCAGACAACTCCCAGATAACTTTGGAGCGCTTCACAGGACCCCATTTGTGTGTCCTTTGTCTGGCGTTTCTTACCAACCCTTCTGTCCGGCTGCCTCGGGCCTCCTCTTGGTAAACTTGGCGCCAGTTTCCCTGACCCTATGTGGTGCCTTCCTAGCGGGTGTAGCGAGGGGCTGCGCCACATAAAATGTCACAGCCTCTGGTTTCTAGCTGAGGGTAGTTTCCTGCCTCCACTAGTTTCGGGGACCGGTCTCCCCCTTTGGCCTGACCCCTCCACGCAGGTGGATTCGGGCGTGCGGTGGCGACTCGCCCGTTTGCACCCCTGGGATCCCTTCATTCCTCGTTCCTGGAGCCTTCTCCGCTCCTCTTCCTTCCTTCTCCCTCTTCCAGGCCTGGGCCTCTGTTACTAGGCCTGCCTCCGGAGCAGAGCTCATGCAGAGCCCCTGCTCCCTGCCACTTCTGCACAGACTTCTCTGCACTGAACTAAGATGGTGCCCACCTTTTATACTCCCTTCTCAATGCACCCAGGAACTGCTTCCTCCCTGCTCCTGCACTACAGGGTTCCCCTTCCTCAGTGTTCCCTCCCCCACTCCAGCCAGGGGCAGGGACTGTCGTGCCCATCTCAGAGGCATATTGGTCGCCCTGCCCCACGGCAATGTGGTGTAATGCATGCAGGTGTCGGGTCCTGATCCACACTCCATCCTTACCTGAGAGTGAGATATCACACCTCTGGGTGAGGTGCAATACGTCTGTAGCAACCGAGCCCTCGGTGCTACAGTTCCATTTATCTTCAGCCTAGGTGACGTATTGTGATACAGGGCCGTGATTTTGGCTATAAAAGGGTCCCCTAGACCCCTACCCCAAGCTTTTTAAGAGAATCATATATGGCGTGCCAGGAGACTCTATGGAATGCTTTCTCAGCATCCAACGAGAGTATCTACTTACAAATTTTTAACTGCATCTAGCCCAGGAAATACTTTGTGCCTAGTAGCAGTGTCTGCTAGTCAGCGGATTATCCCGGCTGTTAAGCAAGCTACACCACCTGTAGTTTGGACACTTAATTTTTTCAAAGGAAATGCTTCGGGACCACGGGATACTCAGTGAAGAGCATCAGGAGGCACCCCAAGGCATAGGGGCTGGGACTGGCAGTAGGATGCCTTGCGGTGGACAGCCGAGCTCGATCCTTATAAAAGCTTTTTAACTGCAGCAGCTTTAGTGGACGCTACTGGAGCTGGAATTACGCGGCTGCTGGCATGAGACTTGCCCTCCAATAGATCCTTGTAAATGGATTTAAAGTGTATTCATTCAAATTAGAGAGACAATTTAAATTAAAAAGCTTAGAGCTGCCTCCACCACAGGGGGGCTCGCTCGACCCACCAGCGGACAGGCACCAGTATTGGGAGAGGGGGGCTGGCCGTCAGGGTTCACCGCGGCTCTGGCACAAACCCGGCGACACGGAGGTGGCACGGGCAGGAGCGGACTGAACGTGTCGGCTTCTCACTTTTTGGATCTTAGAAGGGCATGACATGCCTATATCTGTGTCTCCCCCTCCTTTTACTCCTCCACCTCTTTTCTTTTCGCATGACTATATGTACTTGTCACTTTTCCATGTGTTAGTTGTGTCTTCTGAGCAGTTTGTCAGCTTTTGGACACCTTTGAAGGTGTTTTCTATGTGTTTCTATGTGTTTTTGTTTGCCTGCCATTGGTTTTAACGGTGTTCGAAGGTGTTTGACGAACAGTTCGGCGAACACAGGGGTGTTCGACGAACTGAACCGAACTCGAACACTACGGGGGTGGCTCAACACTAGTAAAGAACTGAGGGACCGGAAAGATGTGCAGTAAGATTAGTAGAAGGATGTCTTTTATTATTTAAAGCTTCACGTTGACCTTTTACGCTTCAGAAAATGGGCATACAGGTGCCGCCATTTTGCTGAATCTGCATGGAAGTGAATTACAAAAAAATCTGCATTTTGGCAAAGACAGACGTTCTAATAATTCCAGTAGACGTCAAATCCACCTCAACATATTTCATCATCTGTAGTATTGTGAAATGGTGACAGATCTTCTTTAGTTCGGTCTCTGCCTCTACGAGTTCTAAATTACTTGAAGTAGGACTGAACAGGGGACATTCTCCTAAAGACCAGATACTATTGCAAGGAATTGAACTTGTTTCATTGGTCCTACTTTCAAGTTATGGTGCAGGTTGTGATAATGGGTGATTTTCATTTAAAATGCAATATCAGGTCAGTGTAAAATTGATTTAGTGATGGAACCAGTGTTATGGACATTTCTCGTGTGTCCCAGAAGACATTCTCCAACATAAAGCATGTCCTAATGTTACTCTCGTAACGGTGAGCAGCATGTGTGGCCAAAACATGCTTCCAAGACTGAAACATCTCCAGACTTGTGTAACATACCTGGCGGCGTCCTTGCATAGTGGTCCATCTCCCACTGTGCAAGAGCGCGCACTTGATCTCCAGTCCAGAATGTCTCTCTGACTTCCCTCCATGCTGTCTGCTTGCCTCTGTGTCTGCTGCTTAAGGGCGGCGCCCGATCACTTCCTGCTTTTTGTACCTGCTACAGGCACACCCCTTGTGCGTCCTCAGCCTATTGCTGTCTGTCACCTGGTATTTAAACTAGCTGCTCCAATTAACCCTTGCCTGAGCATCATGCCCTGTAAGTTGGCTTTTTGTCTCTGACATGCCAGGTCCTGTGTATGTTACCTGTCTTGCAGTATCTGTTTCCGTGTCTGTACTGTGTCCTACCTGTGTACTCTAATCTGCAGTCTGTACTCTCTCTCTAGCCTGTTGTCTTCTGCCTATCCTGGAGGCTGTGTTTCCAGGCTTGTGTGTACACGCTCCTTGCCTGTTCGTTCATACCTAGACCCGCTCCTGTATCTTGCTGCTGTGTCTGTTCTTGTCTGAATACTCTCCTAGCCCCTTTCCTATTTTTTTTTCTTTTTCGTACCTTCCCTTTTCTGCAGAGTCTGAACTCGTGCCTAACTCCTGCTCGTTGTCACTGTTCTTCAGTTTGTGAGTTTGTGGTCCACTCGCTATTTCTCTGCAAGTACCCTGTGGGTATCTGGTTCTGCCTTTCCCTTCTAGTCTGTTCCATGTGAACAGAGCCCTGTCCCCTCTGCGTCTGTGGTTTCGCTTTGCTCACCTCTGTTCACCGCGTCTGCGGTTTTCGCTTTGCTCAGTTCTGTCCACCGCATCTGCGGTTTTCGCTTTGCTCAGTTCTGTCCACCGCGTCTGCGGTTTTTGCTTTGCTCAGTTCTGTCCACCGCGTCTGCGGTTTTCGCTTTGCTCAGTTCTGTCCACCGCGTCTGCGGTTTTTGCTTTGCTCAGCTCTGTCCACCGCGTCTGCGGTTTTTGCTTTGCTCAGCTCTGTCTACCGCGTCTGTGGTTTTTGCTTTGCTCAGCTCTGTCCACCGCGTCTGCGGTTTTCGCTTTGCTCAGCTCTGTCCACCGCGTCTGCGGTTTTCGCTTTGCTCAGCTCTGTCCACCGCGTCTGCGGTTTTCGCTTTGCTCAGCTCTGTCCACCGCGTCTGCGGTTTTCGCTTTGCTCAGCTCTGTCCACCGCGTCTGCGGTTTTCGCTTTGCTCAGCTCTGTCCACCGCGTCTGCGGTTTCGAATTTGTCTCCCAGTCTGTACTGGACCCTACCCAGCCTGCGCTCTAGTCTGCCTGTTCCTGTATTCCCCGGTGTGGGTCAACAGCCGTGTCTGGAGTCTGACCTGGAGTAGACCCTCGTTCCTCTGCTCAGTTCCTCCCTGGTGCACTGGCGTCGTATGCCGTCGTGTGACCTTGGTCGGATCAGGCAGATACTTAGTTACGCCCCTCCAGGCACTCTCCGGTTCATGGCACAGTGGAATCACTACATAAACACGCACACGCCAGTCATTCCGGGCGTGTGCATTACAACTTGTTTCTCATTGAGCACATCTGGGACTTCATTAGTTTCCAATTTCACAAAAGCTGTCTGCAACAGATCTTGAAGGTTTTCCAAAGTGCATTGTGTGCAGAAGAACATTCAACTGATAGTTAATGACCTCAATCATAGCAGAAGAGGCAGTAAGTGACAATTTTCAGCACGTGGCAGTCATACTTCATACTGAATAAATCGAGAAGTTTTGAACTTATTTTTTATTTTTCTCCATCTTGTGATTTCCATAAGTCCACAACATTTCTTGTGTGGCGTTGCATTTTCATTGTTGAAGAGTGTATATTCTATGTGCAGATTTTTATGATACTTGATGGTATATTCCATGATCTTGTGTTTTTTGTATTCTACATAGATATCCAAGCACATCTTTATATCTAGATGGTCACACACTTCCCTGATAGACTCTCATTTTACAAGTCTTTATGCAGGAGCAGTTGTGGGAATAAAGACTCATTCTCCTTACACACAGCTTTTGCCTAACTTTCCATATAATTGTTTTTTCCAGTGAATGTTCCCTGTCATCTACAATTGAATGGCCGGTGTGAACAGTTGTCTTTGGTGGATCCCATGTATGTACTCATGTGTTCTCATGCTGAGTTGTTGGCAATGGTGGGAGATTCTCTGACATCATAGAGATGGTAATGAGTTTGGACTATTACATAATGAGATTTCAAGGCTCTGGACAGGTGAGACCTCTGTGGAGCCTGATGTGTCTCATAGACATTTCTTTAACATCAACACATAATAACAAATGACACTGTTGCCCCAACCAATGCACAAACACCTGACTTGTTTCTGGAGAAGACAAAGAGGAAATTTAAGGTTTATTTAATTTAGGGCCTGAAATTAGAAGAATTAACATATTAACCAAGTCGTTATCAGTTTGCATTGCATCATTATTATGAAGAGTCCACAGGACTAAAATAGACAAAATTCCATCTATTCAGTAAATTTTATTTGTTACAAAACAATGTATTTTAGCTTCAGACAAAATAAGAGCTAAGAGAGTAATGAACATCTGATATTCCACAGACAGATATAATCAGATACTAACCACGTATTTATCTAAATGTGATATGAGGAATTTGAGATGAGTGAATCTGGCAAAACTGGAATTAATTCACCTGTTCATATATATATTTTTAAGGCAAATTCAATTTGCAGAGACGTTCTTCTTCACAAGTTTAATGTCTCTTATTATTGTATGGGGTCTTGCCAATATCCAGATTATAATAAACTTAAGATGGAAAAAAAATCCTTTTACACACATCAGTGCTCACATCTCCTGACACTCCGCACCTCACCGTCCACCGCTCTGGTCCTCGATTCATGTTTTGATCTCTACCACCAGGGCAGAAATCCCTGGACCCTCTCATGCTCTGACAAAATCACAAATTTTGATGTCATCATGACCTCAAGTGCACAAGTGCAGAACCGTCCGGGCATATTTAGAGCGGGAAGTCCCAGTCCAACATGAGATGACCGAGGCTTTCAATGCAATCATTGGCGATTGAAAGATGCAATGAGGAGTGGAGAGGACCCAGTGGTAAGCTGTAAGGTTAGTATAAGGATTTTTTTAACCTTTTGCTTGCACTTTAGAGGTAAAATGGCAGACAGTTGCTAACATTTTGCTGAATCCGTATGGAAGCGAATAATTGAAGTATGCATTTTGACTAATTAATAGAATCTTCTTTCATCAAATTTATTCACTCATCTCTATTATTAAATTAACAAATTGCAGAGAATGAAGGATGTTAGATACAAAAGAATGATCGGTCTAAACAGATAGAGACTAAATAAATTAGATATGTAGAGTTAGCAATTTTTTTCCTGGCGCACACCTTTTTTGGATGTTATGTATTTTGGTGCTTTGTAGGAGCGTAAAAACATACATTGAAATTGGATTGCAATTTTTGGGCAATAACTTTATACTTTGGCTAATCAAATGTTTTGCATACATGGAGATAACAAACATTTTTTAATGTCTTTTATAGTAAATAGGCAGAAGAGGGAAGTGATACAAATTTTTACGATTTTTTTTAAACGATTTTTATGATGTTTGAAACTTAATTTTTCATTTTAAATTCTTGTTTCTTTACGAAAATTGAATCTGTGATTGTGTGAACGTTTGTTTAATAGATTGAAAAACAGTTGTATTTCTAAAATTTCTTATGTAGAACTAATGGCTGAATTTCAGAGGAGATGGCAGCCCTGTTGGTCTCCAGTAGTCCCTCTTTCTGCCCTGAAAACCCATCTTCTCCACATTATCATTAATCGGGACACTTGGCTACTGCAGTGGTTCCACCCCAGGGACTACATACTTAAATTGTTAATGTCACAGATATTCAATCAAATTATAGTTGTTAGATTCAGCTATTAGATCTCATCATCAATAAGCTGGTTGGAAGATGTTTTGTAATCTATAGATATTTTACTTGCCCTTGAAATATCATGTGGCTGCAGTTCTACCTGTGACACCTCCACCAATCAGAAGCAATAAAAAAATGTGAACATTACAAACAACACGACTAAAAAAGTAACATTTCTCTTCTTTTCTTCTCAGATAAAATGGTGGCAGTAAATTCTATTCCAATAGTGATGAGGCAGGAACTGTTGGCCGGAGTGGACTATATGAAAACTGTGGGCAACAGATTCCAAAAATTGGATTCGGCCATAATGGACATATTTGGGGAGTATTTGTCAGAAATCCTATGCAAAAAATACACTGGACATTGGTATCCAGAGAACCCGATGAAAGGACAAGCCTACAGGCAAGTCATCAGTGGCATCACCAGATATGTCCAGAAAATTTCAATCTTGGTCTTCCAGATGCTGTAGAAATTCCTTATGTTGTACTAATGGCATCGCATCTCTAATGGCTCACTTTTGTCTCTTAGGTGTATTTAGGTGTATCCGAATCAATGGGCAGGACAAGGATGAAAGCATTCTCGAGGCTTGTGCTCTAAGTCAAATAAGATTTTATGACCTTGCACTGCCCAAGGAATTCACCTTGTGGATTGACCCCTTTGAAGTATCTTGCCGGTGAGTAGTCGCTCTGTATATATTATTCAGAAGATTTGGTTCCAATAATTCCCAGGACTGATAACCATTTCTTATTGATTTATCTTTGGACTGGTTGGGGGAAGAAAATTTACCATACACTGTTGTAAGCTTCGATCCTAGATCCCCTAGAATAAAATATGTTTCTGTAGGACCAGAAGAACATCAACAAGAGGCTTCCTATTCCAGTATGGTTGATTGCGCAATACAGGTTCCTGAAGACATTGAAGATACCATCTCATCACCATCATCATCACCAAGGCTTAGTGATGATGGAGATAGTGGAATTGATGAAGCTCCCAATCCTCCAGTGGAGCAAATACCTAGTAATACTGGACCAGATCAGGTAAGAAATCCTTAACATTTACTGACACTTGGGGTATAGGATAATGACACTTGCACTAAGGCTACATGACCATAAAGACTGACATGTGGGGTTTGGGCTAATGACTCTTGGACGCAGGAAAAATTAAATTTTATTGAATTAACCCTTGATGTTCTTGTATTTTCAGGCATCGACTGCCATTTTTAGGACCTCGGCTCCACTCTGGTTTCCCCCATGGAGGGCTTAACTTTTCAGCAACCCCTCAAATGACCCACAGTATCGGCCGTGGTTTTAGATGCTGCAGACTAATGAATTTAGAGACAGAGAATTTTATATAGAAAAAAAATATCCTTACACTTAATTTTTATTTATTTTTTGTAAGAAATGTGAATCTTTTCCTTGTAATAAAGATCCTGAGATGAATCCACAACTCTGTGATTATTATAATTATATGTAATGGACCTGGGAACATCCCCAAAATTACAAGAATCCCACATGGTTTATGTTTAAGAGGTGGTAGGGGGCCGGTAAACCAAATGTCACGATGTCCTCTGAAGTGTTTACTGAGCATGCACTAGCTGCCAATGAGTCATCATTTACTGACATCCAATATGGAGACATTTTTACTTTAAATGTTGCGCAACAGTAAAACGTTGTGCACCATTTCTGATCTCTCCAGGTGTCTGTCCTTGTGTATGCAGATTCTTCAGACTGGTCAATCATTCCCAGCCTAGGATCTTAACTCTACAGGCCACTTACCTGGTTTCGCTGTGATGCTTTATTTTACAGCATCATTTCACATGAAGATTTTCTCTCCACCCATATGCTTCAAGCCCTTGTCATCACAACATCTACAACATTTCATAACTTCATAAAAGCACAAAAACACATACCGTAAGTGTCCACCTCTTACTCCATTGGCTATGATGCTTGTTCTACCACCTATCTTCTTCACTTATGTCATATTTTTAGGAATTCATTTAACCCAGCAAATTGGAACAATACTTTATTTGTAACACAATAGATTGAGTGTTCTCCACGATGGTGTACAGTCTGTGGTCTTTTCTCTGTAGCCTGAACTCAAGTCACAACTGTTGGTCCCTCAGATGGCTTACATTGGAGTTTTCATTCACTCTCACTGTAAGGCCACATTCACATGATCAATGTTTGATTTGTATTAAACACTAGTATTTTTACTATTATACTTTTCCTCTGATTGTTCCACTCCTGGTTTTGGCTTAAAAATCATGATGTAAAATACTTACCAAATACTGAACATGTGAACTTGGACTTTTTTATGGACCGACCGGTGGCATGATGCAATCGCTTCTCAGTTGACTTTTTAATTAATGGTCTTTAAGATGCCTGTTTACATTCACAGATCAAAGTAAATGAAGTCTGCTGAGGGATTTATGCTACATCTACCTAGATCACTCATTGAGCATAGGCTGCTATACTTTCGGCAGTGCGGATCCTGTTGATAGACGAAGATGCTCCTCCAAAAATGATGATCTTTTGTGCTGCGCAAAAAATCATTTCACATGATGATCCAACATTTTGCTCATTCACGAGGGGATCAGCATCCTGTTTACACTGCAAGAAAATATTTAATTGGGCAATTTTAACGACACTCTTTCACAATTCTCTTGCATTGTAAATGTCCCTTTGTTATAACAGTTTAGACCATTAATTCTCCAGGTAATAATTTTTTTTTTTTTAATTTTTGTACTTGAAGCCCATAAAATGATGTACAATGCAAACTTATATTGTGGTATTGTGTTAGCCGGAAAAATCGATGTAAATGCTTTCATGCCAAAAATGACAAAAGTATTCTCGGAGTGATACCTTTATTGGCGAACCAGAAATATACAGGGTGGTCCAAAAGTAGGTGGCCATAAAATAATATTTATTTTGATTTATATATAAAGTTATATTTACAAACACATGCATAACATTGAGAATTAAATTTTATTCTGAACAATAATACAAAAGTCCTTAAATTTTATCAACGCAGGTGCTCAAACTGTTTTCCATTACAATTTGCACAGCTTTGAAGTCTGCCTCTTACGCTTCGACTAACTTTTTTGCACAAGTCTCTTTGGGTATTAATTTCTTGAAATTCATCTCTTATGTAATTTTTCAAATCACTGCCACTTTTTGTCCACGCTCGGTCCCCAGCCGCCAGAGGCCGGCTGGGTGTCCATGCTCGGTCCCCAGCTGCCCCATGGCCGGGCACCCACACATTGTCCCCAGCCTCCTGGGGGTGGCCGGATGTCCATAAACGGTCCCCAGCCGCCCCTATTTGAAGGACAGCCTAACCACAAACACGTGGACAAGTGAATGTGGCCAGGGATGGTCCATCTCACTGACTCCTTCACACTGGATTAATAATGTGGATGCCGGGACACAGTTGGACACTGGGATGCAACACGTCCTCCAGACATAGAGGATTGCGGGTCCTGGGTCAATCAGGCTTCAACACAAAGTTCAGAAGGTAGACAGCAGCAGTGGTCGGCCTCATACACAGCGAGTAAATTATTCTTGATCATGAGGCCATCCATGTCCTTAGCTTTCTGTCCCTTGGAATGCAAGCGCATGTATGTAGTAGCGGCTAGGCATGAGGTGGTCAGCGTTTTGGCGCATATCCTAACTCCTCCGAGCATTGCTGGATGTTTTCCTGCTACTATCCCAGTTCTATGACTCCCGTTAAAACAAAGCTTCAGGTGATGAATGATGGATGAGGTGGAGGCAAAGGTGAATGGTCCATGTTCCTCCTGCTCTTTCACATCAATATCAGGCCAGTCAACCACACATGTCTTGTAGGATATGTTTCTGTAACAAAAGGAGCAGTTTGACTACACAGTTGTAGGGCATACAGTGAGTGCAATGCCTACCAAAAATTTCGAGGCACTCCAATGCCCCTTGGAAGTGACATGGAGGTCAGAGGGCCTTAACTAAACCGTTTTTTCCATTTATAGCAACTGGGTCTCCTGTACACTGTTGGCCTAAGCAGTGAATGGAAAGCTTTCCAAAAATTATGAGGTACTGCAATGCCCCTTGAAACAGACGTGGATTATAGCATACTAAAAACCTTCTACCCCTTATTGGGGAGTGGGTCTCCCTTAGTGTTCGCCTATGCATTGAAAAGCAAAAGCTGACTAAAATTAGGAGGAAATGCATTGCCCGTTGGAATAGTCGTGGACGTTAGAGGTAATTAAAAACAATATTTCAATGCCCTTTGGAAGAGCTGTGGAGTTCAGAGTGGTTTAACAAGATGATTTTAATGCCCCTTGGAAGAGTGGTGGAGGACGCAGTGGTATAAAAAGACAATATTAATGCCCCTTTGAAGAGTAGTGGAGGTCACAGTAGCTTAACAAGATGGTTAAAATGCCCCTTGGAAGAGTGGTGGAGGTCACAGTAGCTTAACAAGATGGTTATAATGCCCCTTGGAAGAGACGTGGAGGTCACAGTAGCATAACAAGATGGTTTTAATGCGCCTTGGAAGAGTGGTAGAGGTCGCAGTGGTATAAAAAGACAATATCAATCCCCCTTGGAAAAGTGGTGGAGGTCACAGTAGCTTAACAAGATGGTTTTAACACATTGTCTACCAATGGGATGCCTAATTTTTGTGCTTCTAGAAACTAAGATTTTTTTAATTGGGTCCAAAAAAACAAAAAATGAAAATTAGTAATTTGGCAAGCAATGGGTTAATGCCCCTTAGAAGAGACGTGGAGGTCACAGTAGCTTAATAAGACGGTTTTAATGCCCTTGGAAGAGATGTGGAGGTCACAGTAGCTTAACAAGACAGTTTTAATGCCCCTTGGAAGAGAAGTGGAGGTCACAGTAGCTTAACAAGGTGGTTTTAATGCCCCTTGAAAGAAACGTGGGGGTAACAGTAGCTTAACAAGAGGGTTTAATGCCCCTTGGAAGAGACGTGGAGGTCACAGTAGCTTAAGAAGACGGTTTTAATGCCCCTTGGAAGAGTGGTAGAGGTCGCAGTGGTATAAAAAGACATTATCAATGCCCCTTGGAAGAGATGTTGAGGTTACAGTAGCTTAACAAGATGGTTTTAATGCCCCTTGGAAGAGACATGGAGGTCACAGCAGCTTAACAAGACAGTTTTATTGCCCTTTAGAAGAGTGGTGGAGGACGCAGTGGTATACAAAACAATATCAATGCCCCTTGGAAGAGTAGTGGAGGTTACAGTAGCTTAACAAGATGGTTAAAATGCACCTTGGAAGAGTGGTGGAGGTCACAGTAGCTTAACAAGATGGTTTTAATGCTCCTTGGAAGAGATGTGGCGGTCACAGTAGCTTAACAAGACAGTTTTAATGCCCCTTGGAAGAGACGTGGAGGTCACAGTAGTTTAATAAGCTGGTTTTAATGCCCCTAGGAAGAGGGGTGGAGGTCGCAGTGGAATAAAAAGACAATATCAATGCCCCTTGGAAGAGTGGAGGAGGTCACAGTAGCTTAACAAGATGGTTAAAATGCCCCTTGAATGAGACGTGGGGGTCACAGTAGCTTAACGAGATGGTTTTAATGCCCCTTGGTAGAGACGTGGAGGTCACAGTAGCTTAACAATAGTGTTGAGCCACCCCCGTAGTGTTTGAGTTCGGTTTGGTTCATCGAACACCCTTGTGTTCGCCGAACTGTTCGTCGAACACCTTCGAACAACGTTAAAACTAATGGCAGGCAAACAAAAACACATAGAAACACATAGAAAACACCTTCAAAGGTGTCCAAAAGCTGACAAACTGCTCAGAAGACATAACTAACACATGGAAAAGTGACAAGTACATATAGTCATGCGAAAAGAAAAGAGGTGGAGGAGTAAAAGGAGGGGGAGACACAGATATAGGCATGTCATGCCCTTCTAAAATCCAAAAAGTGAGAAGCCGACACGGCCAGTCCATTCCTGCCCGTGCCACCTCCGTGTCGCCGGGTTTGTGTCAGAGCCGTGGTGGACCTTGACGGACAGCCCCCTTCTCCCAATACTGGTGCCTGTCCGCTGGTGGGTCAACGTGCCCCCCTGTGGTGGAGGCAGCTCTAAGCTTTTTAATTTAAATTGTCTCTATAATGTGAATGAATACACTTTAAATCCTTTTACAAAGATCTATTGAAGGGCAAGTCTCATTCCAGCAGCCGCGTAATTCCAGCTCCAGTAGCGTCCACTAAAGCTGCTGCAGTTAAAAAGCTTTTATAAGGATCGAGCTCGGCTGTCCACCGCAAGGCGTCCTACCGCCAGTCCCAGCCCCTATACCTTGGGGTGCCTCCTGATGCTCTTCACTGAGTATCCCGTGCTCCCGAAGCATTTACTTTGAAAACATTGTGTCCAAACTACAGTTGGTGTAGCTTGCTTAACAGCCGGGATAATCCGCTCACTAGCAGGCACTGCTACTAGCCACAAAGTATTTCCTGGGCTAAATGCAGTTAAAAATTTGTAATTAGATACTCTCGTTGGATGCTGAGAAAGCATTCTATAGAGTCTCCTGGCACACCATATATTATTCTCTTAAAAATCTTGGGGTAGGGGTCTAGGGGACACTTTTATAGCCAAAATCACTGACCTTTATCGCAATATGTCACCTAGGCTGAAGATAAATGGAACTGTAGCACCCCGAGGGCTCGGTTGCTACAGAGGTATTGCACCTCACCCAGAGGTGTGATATCTCACTCTCAGGTAAGGATGGAGTGTGGATCAGGAAACGACACCTGCATGCATTACACCACATTGCCGTGGGGCAGGGCGACCAATATGCCCCTGAGATGGGCACGACAGTCCTTTTCCCTGGCTTGAGTGGGGGGAGGGAACACTAAGGAAGGGGAACCCTGTAGTGCAGGAGCAGGGAGGAAGCAGTTCCTGGGTGCATTGAGAAGGGAGTATAAAAGGTGGGCACCATCTTAGTTCAGTGCAGAGAAGTCTGAGCAGAAGTGACAGGGAGCAGGGGCTCTGCATGAGCTCTGCTCCGGAGGCGGGCCTAGTAACAGAGGCCCTGGCCTGGAAGAGAGAGAAGGAAGGAAGAGGAGCAGAGAAGGCTCCAGGAATGAGGAACGAAGGGATCTCAGGGGTGTGGACGGGCGAGTCGCCACCGCACGCCCGAATCCACATGCGTGGAGGAGTCAGGCCAAAGGGGGAGACCGGTTCCCGAAACTAGTGGAGGCGGGAAACGACCCTCATCTAGAATCCGGAGGCTGTGACATTTTCTATGGTGCAGCCCCTCGCTACACCCGCTAGGAGGGCAGCACATAGGGTCAGGGAAACTGGTGCCAAATTTACCAAGAGGAGGCCCGAGGCAGCCAGACAGAAGAGTTGGTAAGAAAGGCCAGACAAAGAACACACAAAGGGGGTCCTGTGAAGCGCTCCAAAGTTATCTGGGAGTTGTCTGAGCCCCTCACCTGGTGAGCACAGTACGGCGTGGGCAGCCGTTACCTGCAGAAGTGGTCTGGATAATAAGAACTGTGAGTAAAGGCCCTGGACTGCATCCCTGACTCCGTGTCATTACTGCTGCTGCCATGCACCATCACCCCCATCCTCTGCGTACACTGCCCTGAGGCTATACTCCTCCCGTGGGGAGTTATGCTATGCTCTGCTGCACCCGCAACACCAGCCTCAGCGGCCTGCCCTGCAGTGGCGGTTCACTCTGACTGCAATCCACGGGTGGCGTAGTCGGACATTTAAACATCAAAATCACATAAATAGTTCCGCCACTGGTTTGACCGCCCTGAGCAACGGAACCGGGTCGCCGCCACGGAGACTACAACCACCAGCATCCACCAAAAAGGGTCCGGCTCCGGATGTCCCAAGGCCCAGTGGCGTGTCAGAACATTTTCATCACCTTTCATAATCACCAATGGGACAAGGCAGGGATGTCCTCTGTCCCCTCTCTTATACATTCTAGTGACGGAGCACCTGCTCTCATCAATTCGTCATAACCCCAATATTAGGTGGTTTGAGGTGTGAGGCACCGAGTACAAGTGCTCTCTATTTGCTGATGATGTCCTAGTATATATCACTCAATCACATATATCCATCCATGCTGTTATGGCTGAAATAGATCACTTTGTTACATGGTCAAATTTTAAAATCAATACAGCAAAGTCTAAGGTCCTCGATGTCTCCCTCCCCAAATCCATACAGGATTCCATCCAGTCCAACTTTCCCTTTGCCTGGCCCTCACAGGGTATCAAATTCTTAGGAATTCCTATTCATAGAGACCTCTCCCGTCTATGTTATCTTAATTTTGGGCCCTTTATTGAACAACTCCATACAGACCACGGTTGGCAAGTTAGAACTGTAAGATTCACTACGTGAACCACTGGTGTTTTGTGGAAAAGCACATGTACACTGTGTTCCAAATTATTATGCAAAAAGTGTTTAGGAGTGATAAGGGAAGAATTTGTTTGTCAGTTAAACTCATTGACGGTGATGTGTGTCAGGGCTCTTTATATCACTGTAAGCAATTGCAGACACCTGTGCTAATTAGTTTGGCAGGTGTGTCCAATGAACTGCAAGACTACTTAAGAAGGCTGTCCCACATTATTAAGCAGCCTACATTTTCTGCCAAAATAGGAAAGAAAAAGGATGTGCCGGCTGCTGAGAAGCAACAAATTGTGGAGTGTTTTGGTCAAGGCATGACTACAATCAACATTGTGCGATGATCAGGATGAAGTATCTTGGCAATCAAGAAGTATGCAGCTGATTTACAGTACACACATGTGCGTGCTGATAAGGTAAAATTGATTACTCTTTCCTACAGGCAATTACGTCAGGTTAAAAGAACAGCGGCAAAAATGCCTTGTCAAAGCAGCAGACAAGTTTTTGAAGCTGCTGGTGCCTCCAACGTCCTCCGAGCAACAAGATGCAGGGTCCTTCAGAGGTTTGCAGCTGTGCTTACACCATCCTGTCGACCTCCTCTATCCACTGCACACAAGCAGAAACGGCTCCAGTGGGCCAAACAGTACATGAAGACTGACTTCAAAACTGTTTTGTTCACGGATGAGTGCCGTGCAACGCTCGATGGTCCAGATGGATGGAGTGGAGGATGGCTGGTTGATGGACACCCCACGCAAACACGGCTACAGCACCAAAAAGGAGGAGGTGGAGTAATGTTTTTGGCTGGAATCATGGGAAGAGAGATTGTCGGCCCCTTTAGGATCCCTGAAGGGGTAAAGATGAACTCCATAATGTATGTGGAGTTTCTCAAACAGCACTTCCTGCCATGGTTTAAGAAGAAGAACCGTGTATTCCACAGCAACATCATTTTCATGCATGATAATGTACCATCTCATGCTGCACATAACACATCTGCATCTCTGGCTGATATGGGCATAAAAGGGGACAAACTTATGGTGTGACACTCATGCTCCCCTGACCTCTACCCCATTCAGAACCTCTGGAGCATCATCAAAAGGAGTGTCTATGATGGCGGGAGGCAGTTCACATCTAAGCAACAGCTCTGGGAGGGTATTCTGTCCTCATGCAAAACAATTGAAGCAGAAACCATCCAAAACCTGACAAATTCAATGGTTGAGAGAGTTCAGAAGCTCCTTTCGAACAAGGTGTCCTATGTGCAAATGTAACATAACCTAGAATAAAGTTTTGAGTTGAAAACTGTTTGATTTCAGTTTCTAATAACCGGCTAATGCTTATAATTTCAAAAATGACCATTTTTTTGGTCTTTATTAAAATGAAAAAAGGTTGATCGAAGAGTGTGGGGGATCTAAGAGTGTGGCAACCCAGTAGTCAGGATTACTTCGAATTCTGTCAATCTGAGTGTCAAGTTGCAGGTAGTGCAGCAAGAAGGCACATATGTGTCTTGCGCATCTCGGAGCCCTAAAATTATTTTCCAGGCTAGATGCAGCTAAAAATTATTATTAATTTTAAATCTGGTGGAGCTTAGTATAGATGGCCTAATAGAATCAGTACTGCACACTGCTACAAAGCCCAAATTATTTTCCAGCCCAGATACAGATAAACATGATTAGTAATTTTAAATCAGGTGGAGCTTAGTATAGATGGCCTAATAGAATCAGTACTGCACACTGCTACAAAGCCCAAATTATTTTCCTGCCAAGATACAGATAAACATGATTAGTAATTTGAAAGCTTAAAATGGTTGGTGAGGTGATTTTAACCAATCATCAAGCTTTTACTCTCCCCAGGATGACACAGGGGTAGAAAAGTCATTTCGGATCCATGATTTGCTCATCTTTATGAACGTGAGTCTGTCTACATTATCAGTGGAGAGCCGCGTGCGCTTATCTGTCAGCACACCACCAGCAGCGCTGAACACACGTTCAGACAGAACGCTGGCTGCGGGGCATGACAAGATCTCCAAGGCGTAAGTGGCGAGCTTCGGCCATTTATCCAAATTGGAAGCCCAAAAAGAGCAAGGGTCCAGTGACACAGTCATGGCTTCAATGTTTACTTGGAGATACTCCTGTACCATCGTCTCTAGGCGTTGACTATGTGTCAGACTTCATGTCTCCTGTGGCTTTGCAAAGGATGGGCTAAAAAATTGGTGAAATGATTCCGCAAAATTGATGTTACCAGCAGATACTGTGTTTCTGTTACGGTTTGATGGCTGAACACTCGACGGTCCCATGGTTGGCAAGTTGGAACTGTGAGATTCACTACGTGCACCACTGGTGTTTTGTGGAAAAGCACATGTATGATTCTGGAACAGTCTCTGCTGATAATCCTGCATGCGTGCATCCCTTTCTATGGCAGGAATAATTTCTGCAAATTTACTTTTGTACCGGGGATCTAACAGTGTGGCAACCCAGTAGTCAGGATTATTTCTAATTCACACAATTCGAGGGTCATGTTGCAGGTAGTGCAGCAAGAAGGCACTCATGTGTCTTGCGCATCCAGGAGCACCAAGTCCCTGCTGTGTTGGTGGCGAGATAACAATCATGCTTCCTTCCTCTGTCCTCTCCCCCCAACCTCGCACAACAGAAATTTGATCAAGGTCTCCCTCATCTGATGAGTCTTCCATCAGTTCGTCCTCCACTTCTTCCTGGGCTCCTGCACCTTCCTCACTAGTTTGGCTGCTACCATGCGCCCTGGTAAAACCATCTCCCCCACCCTCACATGCCTGCCGCCTTGGTGCTGCCGACCGTCTGGACCTTGCAGATGTTAGCCCTTCCGCATGCAACTCCTCCTCCTCTACTTCCTCCACCTCCTCTTGTGCCACCACTTGACTCCGAATTCTGTTTAACATGTGCTCCAGCATGTAAATCACCGGAATAGTCATGCTGATAATGGCATCGTCAGCACTAAACATCTTCGTCGCTATTTCAAAACTGTGCAGAAGGGTGCATAGGTCCCTGATCTGAGACCACTCGTCCAGCGTGATTTGCCCCACCTCTGGATCTCGTTGGCCCAGGCTATACGTCAGAACGTATTGCACCAGAGCTTGTCGGTGCTGCCACAGTCGCTGCAACATGTGCAGAGTTGAATTCCATCGAGTAGGCACATCGCATTTTAGCCGGTGAAGTTGCAGGACCAACGACTTCTGTAGAGATGTATGTCGCTGAGCTGCGGGATGCGAACGGCGGAAGTGAGCACACAGCTACCGTGCCCTCTGCAGAAGGCCATCTAGTCCAGGATAGTGGGCTAAAATTCCTGGACAATCAGGTTCAACATGTGAGCCATACAAGGCACGTGTGTGACATTGCCCCGGCGAAGGGCCGCACCCAGGTTTGCAGCATTGTCGCACACGGCCTTCCCTGGTGTCAGGTCCAGTGGAGACAACCATTCATGAAATTGGTTTTCCAGAGGTGACCACAACTCCTCAGCTGTGTGACTCACATTTCCCAGACATTTCAAAGTAAAAACCGCCTGATGACGTTGAGCCCTACTGCCTGCATAGTAAGGAGGTGTGCAGGATCCCTTCTGCGTAGATAGAAAGCTTGTGGCATGACCAGACAGGCTTTGGGTGCAGGTGGAGGACTGAGAGGAGGTTGAGGAGGCAGAAGCAGTGGAGGAACTTTGAGATAAAGAGGATTGACGCACAACTCGTGGGGACTGCAAGACTTGGACAGCAGCCCCTTGTTCTGCTGTCACCATAATTACCCAGTGCCCAGTCAGCGACATGTAACGCCCCTGTCCATGCCTACTCGTCCAAGTGTCTGTGGTGAAATGCACCCTGTCACACACAGAGTTTCTTAAAGAAGCGGTGATGTTGTGTGCGACATGCTGGTGGACCGCAGGCACACCTTTCTTTGAGAAGTAGTACCGACTGGGCATCTGGTACTGGGGCACTGCGACAGACATAAGGTCTCGAAAATCCTCTGTGTCCACCAGGCGGAAAGGCAGCATTTCTGTAGCCAAGAGCTTGCAGATGGTGAAATACAACCTCTTAGCTTTCTCATGGCTAGGAGGAAATGGGCTTTTACTTGTCCACATCTGAGGGACCGAGGGCTGGCTGTTGTGCTTAGACGGGGTTCATAAGGGTGTCCCCGGCAAACTGCCAGTCTGTGAGGAAGATGCAGGTGGACATGTTAGGTTGCCTTGATCCAAAGGTGGTGCTATCGATGTCGGACAGCGCTCAACACCAGCTGGTGTTACCACCTCCAAAGAAAATGATGACCTGCTAATCACGCTGGCTGTTGCGGGTAAAGAGGTGGCAAGTCTGCGTCCCAAAACAGGTGTGACTGCTGTCCCCCCAGTCACAGAGGATAAAGTGGCCGCAGATGCACAAGATGGGGCAGATGGTGGTTGGCCCGTCCAGCTAGGCCGCATTGTAGCACAGTGAGCTTCAAACTGCAACTTATGCTTCATGTCCTTGTGCCGGTTCATGCATGAAGTACTCAAAACTATGTATTTTTTTGGCCTCTACTTAGCTTTTGTTGACAAATGTTACAGATAACACGAGTTGGGTCATCTTTATCGATCTGAAAAAATGCCCAGGCTATGCAAGGCTTAGCACCCATGCGACCTGAAGAGCCACCACGACTTGTGGTCAGAGGCAGAGTTCTGTTTGAGGATGCAGTTGTTGACGTGCTTCCAGTACTACGTCTCTGTCCAGGAAGGCGCAACCTGACCTCGTCTTCACTAGCATCCTCCTCCACCTCCTCTGCTGATCTCATCTCTTGGCTGACTGTGGGTTGAGAGTAAGTGGGATCTCCAACCTCATCATCATCACCCTGTGTGTTATCACACCCATCGTCCTCAGAGCCAACCTGTTCCTGCCCTGACAAAAAACAAAAGTTGTCGCTCCAATCAGGTATTTGAGTCTCATCATTGTCTTCCTCATTGTCTACACCAACAGGAGTTACAGTTTGAGAATGAGGGTCTACATTATGTTCAGAACCTTCTGCGTCTGGTCCTGGATCCGACTCATAAAGATTCTGGTTATCAGTGCAGATCATTTCCTCGTCTGGATTCACAGAAGCGCTGGAGCCGACCTCTGATTCCCAGGCTATAGTATGAGTAAACAGCTCTGCAGACTCAACCATCTGTTCGACCTCATACTCAGATAGGCAGATGGAGATTTGGGAGCTGTGAGGGAACAAGTGCGATTGGGGTGACACCTCTGAGGACTGGAGTATTTGTGATGTTGAAGTTGATGTGGAGGAGAGCCCACTTAAAGGAGCACTTGATATCCGTTGAAGCACCTGCTGTTTTTGTGCCTCATCTGGAATTTATAGCAATTGGCGTGGCCATAAGAAAGGGATCTTATCACATTGTCCGCTAAAAGAAGTAGACATTTTAGTTTGGCTGGAAGATGGTCTTTCTTCTGCAGATGTTACTGTTGCTTTAACACCTACCCCACGGACACAACCTTTTTTACCTTTCCCATCATGCCTATTACCCTTTCCACCAGCAGCAGGCCTTTTTCCACTCATTTTGGTGGTTAACTAATTCACAACTCAGGAGCTTTGCACAAAAAAACAATGGATGGGTACCGAGCAGAGCTGAGTGGCCAAACTGTGGTATTAGGCCAAAACTATCATCTGGGTTAGATGCAGAAAAAAATTATATTCAATTTGCAACCTGATGGAGGTCAGTATAGATGGACTAATAGAACAAGTCCCACACACTGCTAGAAGCCCAAATATTTTTCAGAGCTAGATGCAGAAAAAAATTATATTCAATTTGCAACCTTATGGAGGTCAGTATAGATGGACGATAAGACCAAGGCCCACACACTGCTAGAATCCCAAATATTTTATCAGAGCTAGATGCAGAAAAAAATTATATTCAATTTGCAACCTGATGGAGGTCAGTATAGATGGACTAATAGAACAAGTCCCACACACTGCTAGAAGCCCAAATATTTTTTCAGAGCTAGATGCAGAAAAAAATTATATTCCATTTGCAACCTGATGGAGGTCAGTATAGATGGACTAATAGACCAAGTCCCACACACTGCTAGATGCTCAAATATTTTTTCATAGCTAGATGCAGAAAAAAATTATATTCAATTTGCAACCTTATGGAGGTCAGTATAGATGGACGATAAGACCAAGTCCCACACACTGCTAGAAGCCCAAATATTTTATCAGAGCTAGATGCAGAAAAAAATTATATTGAATTTGCAACCTGATGGAGGTCAGTATAGATGGATTAATAGACCAAGTACAACACACTGCTAGAAGCCCAAATATTTTTCCAGAGCTAGAAGCAGAAAAAAATTATATTCAATTTGCAACCTGATGGAGGTCAGTATAGATGGACTAATAGACCAAGTCCCACACACTGCTAGAAGCCAAAATATTTTTTCAGAGCTAGATGCAGAAAAAAAATTATATTCAATTTGCAAACTGATGGAGGTCAGTATACATGGACTAATAGAATGATGCTATGCCCAAAAGGTTTTACTTCACTAGGTGCAGTGAAAAAATTGGTATTCTACACACAGGTGGTGTAGCTTGCAACACAGATAGGCTACTCCACTGACTAACACACTCTGCAATAGGCCAAAAAGGATTTGCTTTGCTAGATTTAGCCAAATGCTGTGAAAAAAACTTGCACAGCACTGGCACAGACTGCAATTACAATTAGTCTTTACTCCCAACCTATCTATTTAAGAGCACAGACCTACCTGATAAAAGTCGTAGGAAATGCTGTAACCTAGACCTTTAAAGGACTGCAATCACAACTCTTCCCTACTCCCAAGCTATCTGTAGATTTGTGCGAAAATTGGCTTGAAATTAACAAGGTGTAGTGCACACAGCAACAGCGGTGCCGTCTAACACGCAGCTGCAGCAGTGAAAAAATGGTGGCGACGGGAAAAATGGCTTGGTCTTATAGGGCAAGGACATGTGAAATACACTGCCAATGACACATGCCCTTGCTTGTGTGAAAAAAAGCAGTTCACTCTGTGTGTGCTCTGCTGATAGGCTGACAGATTGCACCTCCCCACTGTAAATGCGGGAAAGAGAAAAAAAAATGGAGATCTTCATTATTCCTGCAGAGATCCATCCCCTGCCCCTCCCCCCGCCACGCTGTACACTCAAACTGTGTATTAACATTAATTTTCAGCATTACTGAGAAAAAAATCCAGTTATGATTTTGGTGCAATGAACAATGAAGATCTCCATTTTTTTTTCTCTTTCCCGCATTTACAGTGGGGAGGTGCAATCTGTCAGCCTATCAGCAGCGCACACACGGAGCTTTTTTTCACACAAGCAAGGGCATGTGTCATTGGCAGTGTATGTCACATCTCCTTGCCCTATAAGACCCAGCCATTTTCCCCGTCGCCACCATTTTCTCACTGCTGCAGCTGCGTGTTAGACTGCACCGCTGTTGCTGTGTGCGCTATACCTTGTTAATTTCAAGCCAATTTTCGCACAAATCTACAGATAGCTTGGGAGTAGGGAATAGTTGTGATTGCAGTCCTTTTAAGGACTAGGTGACAGCATTTCCTACGACTTTTATCAGGCAGGTCTGTGCTCTTAAATAGATAGATTGTGGGAGTAAAGACTAATTGTAATTGCAGTCCTTATCAGGACTAGGTTACATCAGTTCCTATCAGTTTTTGCCAGGCAGGTCTGTGCCAGTGCTGTGCAAGTTTTTTTCACAGCATTTGGCTGAATCCAGCAAAGCTAATCCTTTTTGGCCTATTGCAAAGTGTGTTAGTCAGTGGAGTAGCCTATCTGTGTTGCAAGATAAACCACCTGTGTATAGAATACCAATTTTTTTACTGCACCTAGTGAAGTAAAATCTTTTGGGCATAGCATCATTCTATTAGTCCATCTATACTGACCTCCATCAGGTTGCAAATTGAATATAATTTTTTTCTGCATCTAGCTCTGAAAAAATATTTGGCCTTCTAGCAGTGTGTGGGACTTGGTCTATTAGTCCATCTATACTGACCTCCATCAGGTTGCAAATTAAAAATAATTTTTATCTGCATCTACCTCTGAAAAAATATAATGTAGACCCTCGTTCCCAAAATTTAACTCCTGTTGGTGGAGACAATGAGGAAGACAATGATGAGACTCAAATACCTGATTGGAGCGACAACTTTAGTTTTTTGTCAGGGCAAGAACAGGTTGGTTCTGAGGACGACGGGTGTGATAACACACTGGGTCATGATGATGAGGTTGGAGATCCCACTTTCTGTCAACCCACAGTCAGAAAAGAGATGAGGTCAGCAGAGGAGGTGGAGGAGGATGCTAGTAACGACGAGGTCAGCTTACGCCTTCCTGGACAGAGACGTAGTACTGGAAGCAAGTCAACAACTGCATCCTCAAACACAATTCTGCCTCTGACCTCAAGTCTGGGTGGCTCTTCAGGTCGCATGGGTGCTAAGCTGTGTGTGGGACTTGTTCTATTAGTCCATCTATACTGACCTCCATCAGGTTGCAAACTGAATAAAAATTTTTTCTGCATCTACCTCTGAAAAAATATTTGGGCTTCTAGCTGTGTGTGGGACTTGTTCTATTAATACATCTATACTGACCTCCATCAGGTTGCAAACTGAATATATTTTTTTTCTGCATCTGCCTCTGAAAAAATATTGGGCTTCTAGCTGTGTGTGGGACTTGTTCTATTAGTCCATCTATACTGACCTCCATCAGGTTGCAAACTGAATAGAATTTTTTTCTGCATCTACCTCTGAAAAAATATTTGGGCTTCTAGCTGTGTGTGGGACTTGTTCTATTAGTCCATCTATACTGACCTCCATCAGGTTGCAAACTGTATATAATTTTTTTCTGCATCTACCTCTGAAAAAATATTTGGGCTTCTAGCTGTGTGTGGGACTTGTTCTATTAATCCATCTATACTGACCTCCATCAGGTTGCAAACTGAATATATTTTTTTTCTGCATCTACCTCTGAAAAAATATTGGGCTTCTAGCTGTGTGTGGGACTTGTTCTATTAATCCATCTATACTGACCTCCATCAGGTTGCAAACTGAATATATTTTTTTTCTGCATCTAGCTCTGAAAAAATATTTGGGCTTCTAGCAGTGTGTGGGACTTGTTCTATTAGTCCATCTATACTGACATCCATCAGGTTGCAAATTAAAAATTATTTTTTGTCTGCATCTAGCTCTGAAAAACTATTTGGCCTTCTAGCAGTGTGTGGGACTTTCTCTATTAGTCCATCTATGCTGACCTCCATCAGTTTGCAAACTGAATATATTATTTTTCTGCATCTACCTCTGAAAAAATATTGGGCTTGTAGCTGTGTGTGGGACTTGTTCTATTAATCCATCTATACAGACCTCCATCAGGTTGCAAACTGAATATAATTTTTTTCTGCATCTACCTCTGAAAAAATATTTGGGCTTCTAGCAGTGTGTGGGACTTTCTCTATTAGTCCATCTATACTGACCTCCATCAGGTTGCAAATTAAAAATAATTTTTATCTGCATCTACCTCTGAAAAAATATTTGGGCTTCTAGCTGTGTGTGGGACTTGTTCTATTAGTCCATCTATACTGACCTCCATCAGGTTGCAAACTGAATATAATTTTTTTCTGCATCTAGCTCTGAAAAAATATTTGGCCTTCTAGCAGTGTGTGGGACTTTCTCTATTAGTCCATCTATACGGGCCTCCATCAGGTTGCAAATTAAAAATAATTTTTTGTCTGCATCCAACTCTGAAAAACTATTTGGCCTTCTAGCAGTGTGTTGGACTTTCTCTATTAGTCCATCTATACTGACCTCCATCAGGTTGCAAACTGAATATATTTTTTTTCTGCATCTACCTCTGAAAAAATATTTGGGCTTCTAGCTGTGTGTGGGACTTGTTCTATTAGTCCATCTATACTGACCTCCATCAGGTTGCAAATTGAATATAATTTTTTTCTGCATCTAACCCAGCCAATAGTTTTGGCCTAATACCACAGTTTGGCCACTCAGCTCTGCTCGGTTCCCATCCATTGATTTTTTGTGCAAACAACTCCAGAGTTGTGAATTAGTTAACCACCAAAATGAGTGGAAAAAGGCCTGCTGCTGGTGGAAAGGGGAATAGGCGTGTTGGGAAGGGGAAAAAAGGTTGTGTCCGTGGGGTAGGTGTTAAAGCAACAGTAACATCTGCAGAAGAAAGACCATCTTCCAGCCAAACTAAAATGTCTACTTCTTTTAGCGGACAATGTGATAAGATCCCTTTCTTACTGCCACGCCAATCGCTACAAATTCCAGATGAGGCACAAAAACAGCAGGGGCTTCAACAGATATCAAGTGCTCCTTTAAGTGGGCTCTCCTCCACATCAACTTCAACATCACAAATACTCCAGTCCTCAAAGGTGTCACCCCAATCGCACTTGCTTCCTCACAGCTCCCAAATCTCCAGCTGCCCGTCTGAGTATGAGGTAGAACAGATGGTTGAGTCTGCAGAGCTCTTTACTCATACTATAGCCTGTGAATCAGAGGTCGACTCCAGTGCTTCTGTGAATCCAGACGAGGAAATGATCTGCACTGATGCCCAGAATCTTTATGAGTCGGATCCAGGACCAGACGCATAAGGTTCTGACCATAATGTAGACCCTCATTCCCAAACTGTAACTCCTGTTGGTGGTGACAATGAGGAAGACGATGATGAGACTCAAATACCTGATTGGAGCGACAACTTTAATTTTTTGTCAGGGCAGGAACAGGTTGGCTCTGAGGACGACGGGTGTGATAACGCACAGGGTGATGATGATGAGGTTGGAGATCCCACTTACTGTCAACCCACAGTCAGCCAAGAGATGAGGTCAGCAGAGGAGGTGGAGGAAGATGCTAGTGACGACGAGGTCAGGTTGCGCCTTCCTGGACAGAGACGTAGTACTGGAAGCACGTCAACAACTGCATCCTCAAACACAACTCTGCCTCTCACCACAAGTCGTGGTGGCTCTTCAGGTCGCATGGGTGCTAAGCCTTGCATAGCCTGTGCATTTTTTCAGATCGATAAAGATGACCCAACTCGTGTTATCTGTAACATTTCTCAGCAAAAGCTAAGTAGAGGCCAATAAATACATAGTTTGAGTACTTCATGCATGAACCGGCACATGGACATGAAGCATAAGTTGCAGTGGGAAGCTCAGTGTGCTACAATGCGGCCTATCCGGCCGGGCCAACCACCGTCTGCCATATCTTGTGCATCCGCGGCCTCTTCATCCTCTGTGACTGGGGGGACAGCAGTCACACCTGTTTTGGGGAGCAGACCTGCCACCTCTTTACCCACAACAGCCAGCGTGATTGGCAGGTCATCATTTTCTTTGGAGGTGGTAACACCAGCTGGTGTTGAGCGCTGTCCGACATCGATAGCACCACCTTTGGATCAAGGCAACCTAACATGTCCGCCTGCATCTTCCTCACAGACCGGCAGTTTGCCGGGGACACCTTTATCAACCCCGTCTAAGCACAATAGCCAGCCCTCGGTCCCTCAGATGTGGACAAGTAAAAGACCATTTCCTCCTAGCCATGAGAAAGCTAAGAGGTTGAATTTCACCATCTGCAAGCTCTTGGCTACAGAAATGCTGCCTTTCCACCTGGTGGACACAGAGGATTTTCGAGACCTTATGTCCGTCGCAGTGCCCGAGTACCAGATGCCCAGTCGGCACTACTTCTCAAAGAAAGGTGTGCCTGCGCTCCACCAGCATGTCGCACACAACATCAACGCTTCTTTGAGAAACTCTGTGTGTGACAGGGTGCATTTCACCACAGACACTTGGACGAGTAGGCAAGGACAGGGGCGTTACATGTCGCTGACTGGGCACTGGGTAACTATGGTGACAGCAGGACAAGGGGCTGCTGTCCAAGTCTTGCAGTCCCCACGAGTTGTGCGTCAATCCTCTTTATCTCAAAGATCCTCCACTGCTTCTGCCTCCTCAACCTCCTCTCGGTCTTCCACCTGCACCCAAAGCCTGTCTGGTCATGCCACAAGCTTTCTAACTGCGCAGAAGGGATCCTGCACACCTCCTTACTATGCTGGCAGTAGGGCTCAACGTCATCAGGCGGTTTTTACTTTGAAATGTCTGGGAAATGTGAGTCACACAGCTGAGGAGTTGTGGTCAGCTCTGGAGATCCAATTTCATGAATGGTTGTCTCCACTGGACCTGAAACCAGGGAAGGCCGTGTGCGACAATGCTGCAAACCTGGGTGCGGCCCTTCGCTGGGGCAATGTCAAACACGTGCCTTGTATGGCTCAAGTGTTGAACCTGGTTGTCCAGCAATTTTTAGCCCACTATCCCAGACTAGATGGCCTTCTGCAGAGGGCACAGTCGCTGTGTGCTCACTTCCGCCATTCGCATCCCGCAGCTCAGCGACTTACATCTCTACAGAAGTCGTTGGGCCTGCCACTTCACCGGCTAAAATGCGATGTGCCTACCCGGTGGAATTCAACTCTGCACATGTTGCAGCGACTGTGGCAGCACCGACAAGCCATGGTGCAATACGTTCTGACGTATAGCCTGGGTCAACGAGATCCGGAGGAGGGGCAAATCACGCTGGAGGAGTGGTCTCAGATCAGGGACCTATGCACCCTTCTGCACAGTTTTGAAATGGCGACGAAGATGTTTAGTGCTGACGATGCCATTATCAGCATGACTATTCCGGTGATTTACATGCTGGAGCACATGTTAAACAGAATTCGGAGTCAGGTGGTGGCACAAGAGGAGGTGGAGGAAGTAGAGGAGGAGGAGTTGTATGCAGAAGGGCTAACATCTGCAAGGTCCAGACGGTCGGCAGCACCAAGGCGGCAGGCATGTGAGGGTGGGGGAGATGGTTTTACCAGGGCGCATGGTAGCAGCCAAACTAGTGAGGAAGGTGCAGGAGCCCATGAAGAAGTGGAGGACTAACTGATGGAAGACTCATCAGATGAGGGAGACCTTGATCACATTTCTGTTGTGCGAGGTTGGGGGGAGAGGACAGAGGAAGGAAGCATGATTGTTACCTCGCCACCAACACAACAGGGACTTGGTGCTCCTGGATGCGCAACACACATGAGTGCCATCTTGCTGCACTACCTGCAACATGACCCTCGAATTGTGAGAATTAGAAATAATCCTGACTACTGGGTTGCCACACTGTTAGATCCCCGGTACAAAAATAAATTTGCCGAAATTATTCCTGCCATAGAAAGGGATGCACGCATGCAGGAGTATCAGCAGAGACTGTTGCAGAATCTTACATGTGCTTTTCCACAAAACACCAGTGGTGCACGTAGTGAATCTCACAGTTCCAACTTGCCAACCGTGGGACCGTCAAGTGTTCAGCACTCAAACCGTAACAGAACCACAGTATCTGCTGGTAACATCAATTTTGCGGAATCATTTCACCACTTTTTTAGCCCATCCTTTGCAAGGCCACAGGAGACAAGAAGTCTGACACATAGTCAACGCCTAGAGACGATGGTACAGGAGTATCTCCAAGTAAACATTGAAGCCATGACTGTGTCACTGGACCCTTGCTCTTTTTGGGCTTCCAATCTGGATAAATGGCCGGAGCTAGCCACTTACGCCTTTGAGATCTTGTCATGCCCCGCAGCCAGCGTTCTGTCTGAACGTGTGTTCAGCGCTGCTGGTGGTGTGCTGACAGATAAGCGCACGCGGCTCTCCACTGATAATGTAGACAGACTCACGTTCATAAAGATGAACAAATCATGGATCCGAAACGATTTTTCTACCCCTGTGTCATCCTGGGGAGATTAAAAGATGGATGATTGGTTAAAATCACCCTACCAACCGTTTTAAGCTTTCAAATTACTAATCATGTTTATCTGTATCTTGGCTGGAAAATAATTTGGGCTTTGTAGCAGTGTGCAGCACTGATTCTATTAGGCCATCTATAATAAGCTCCACCAGATTTAAAATTACTAATCATGTTTATCTGTATCTTGGCTGGAAAATAATTTGGGCTTTGTAGCAGTGTGCAGCACTGATTCTATTAGGCCATCTATAATAAGCTCCACCAGATTTAAAATTACTAATCATGTTTATCTGTATCTTGGCTGGAAAATAATTTGGGCTTTGTAGCAGTGTGCAGCACTGATCCTATTAGGCCATCTATACTAAGCTCCACCAGATTTAAAATTAATAATAATTTTTAGCTGCATCTAGCCCGGAAAATAATTTTCGGGCTCCGAGATGCGCAAGACACATAAGTGCCTTCTTGCTGCACTACCTGCAACATGACCCTCATATTGTCAGAATTCGAAGTAATCATGACTACTGGGTTGCCACACTCTTAGATCCCCCAAACTTTTCGATCAACCTTTTCATTTTAATAAAGACCAAAAAATTGGTCATTTTTGAAATTATAAGCATTAGCAGGTTATTAGAAACTGAAATCAAACAGTTTTCAACTCAAAACTTTATTCTAAGTGATGTTACATTTTCACATAGGACCCCTTGTTCGAAAGGAGCTTCTGAACTCTCTCGTCCATTGAATTTGTCAGGTTTTTGGATGGTTTCTGCTTCAATTGTTTTGCATGAGGACAGAATACCCTCCCAGAGCTGTTGCTTAGATGTGAACTGCCTCCCGCCATCATAGACACTCCTTTTGATGATGCTCCAGAGGTTCTGAATGGGGTAGAGGTCAGGGGAGCATGGGGGTCACACCATAAGTTTGTCCCCTTTTATGCCCATATCAGCCAGAGATGCAGATGTTTTATGTGCAGCATGAGATGGTGCATTATCATGCAAAAATATTATCTTGCTGTGAAATACATGGTTCTTCTTCTTGAACCATGGCAGGAAGTGATGTTTGAGAAAATCCACATACATTATGGAGTTCATCTTTAGCGCCTTCAGGGATCCTAAAGGGGCCGACAATCTCTCTCCCCATGATTCCAGCCCAAAACATTACACCACCTCCTCCTTGTTGGCGCTGTAGCCGTGTTTGCGTGGGGTGTCCATCAACCAGCCATCCTCCACTCCATCCATCTGGACCATTGAGCGCTGCATGGCACTCATCCGTGAACAAAACAATTTTGAAATCAGTCTTCATGTAATGTTTGGCCCACTGGAGCCGTTTCTGCTTGTTTGAAGTGGATAGAGGAGGTCGACAGGATGGCGTATGCACAGCTGCAAACCTCTGAAGGACCCTGCATCTTGTTGTTCGGGGGACGTTGGAGGAACCAACAGCTTCAAAAACTTGTCTGCTGCTATGACAAGGCTTTTTTGCCGCTGCTCTTTTAACCTGACGTAATTGCCTGTAGGAAAGAGTCCTCAATTTGCCCTTATCAGCACGCACACGTGTGTACTGTGAATCAGCTACATACTTCAGCTACAATGTTGATTGTAGTCATGCCTTGACCTAAACACTCCACAATTTGTTGCTTCTCAGTAGCCGACACATCGTTTTTCTTTCCCATTTTGGCAGAAAATGTAGGCTGCTTAATAATGTGAGACAGCCTTCTTAAGTAGTCTTGCCTTTCATTGGACACACCTGCCAAACTAATTAGCACAGGTGTCTGCAATTGCTTACAGTGATATAAAGAGCCCTGACACACATCACCATCAATGAGTTTAACTGACAAACAAACAAATTCTTCCCTTATCACTCCTAAACACTTTTTGCATAATAATTTGGAACACAGTGTACATGTGCTTTTCCATAAAACACCAGTGGTTCACGTAGTGAATCTTAGAGTTCTAAATTTCCAACCGTGGTCTGTATGGAGTTGTTCAATAAAGGGCCCAAAATTAAGATAACATAGACGGGAGAGGTCTCTATGAATAGGAATTCCTAAGTATTTGATACCATGTGAGGGCCAGGCAAAGGGAAAGTTGGACTGGATGGAATCCTATATGGATTTGGGGAGGGAGACATCGAGGGCCTCAGACTTCGCTGCATTGATTTTAAAATTTGACCATGTAACAAAGTGATCTATTTCAGCCATAACAGCAAGGATGGATATATGTGATTGAGTGATATATACTAGGACATCATCAGCAAATAGAGAGCACTTGTACTCGGTGCCTCCCACCTCAATCCACCTAATATTGGGGTTATGGCGAATTGATGAGAGCAGGTGCTCCGTCACTAGGATGTATAAGAGAGGGGACAGAGGACATCCCTGCCTTGTCCCATTGGTGATTGTGAAAGGTGATGAAAATGTTCTGACGCGACCCCTGGGCCTTGGGACACCCGGAGCCGGACCCTTTTTGGTGGATGCTGGTGGTTGTAGTCTCCGTGGCGGCGACCCGGTTCCGTGGTTCAGGGCGGTCAAACCAGTGGCGGAACTATTTTTGTGGTTTTGATGTTTAAATGTCCGACTACGTCACCCGTGGATTGCGGTCAGAGTGAACCGCCGCTCCAGGGCAGACCGCTGAGGCTGGTGTTGTGGGTGCAGCAGAGCGTAGCATAACTCCCCACGGGAGGAGTATAGCCTCAGGGCAGTGTATGCGGAGGATGGGGGTGATGGTGCAGGGCAGCAGCAGTAACGACACGGAGTCAGTGATGCAGTCCAGGGCCTTTACTCACAGTTCTTATTATCCAGACCACGTCTGCAGGTAACGGCTGCCCACGTCGTACTGTGCTCACCAGGTGAGGGGCTCAGACAACTCCCAGATAACTTTGGAGCGCTTCACAGGACCCTCTTTGTGTGTCCTTTGTCTGGCCTTTCTTACCAACCCTTCTGTCCGGCTGCCTCGGGCCTCCTCTTGGTAAACTTGGCGCCAGTTTCCCTGACCCTATGTGGTGACTTCCTAGCCGGTGTAGCGAGTGGCTGCGCCACATAAAATGTCACAGCCTCCTGTTTCTAGCTGAGGGTCGTTTCCTGCCTCCACTAGTTTCGGGGACCGGTCTCCCCCTTTGGCTTGACCCCTCCACGCAGGTGGATTCGGGCGTGCGGTGGCGACTCGCCCGTCCGCACCCCTGGGATCCCTTCGTTCCTCGTTCCTGGAGCCTTCTCCGCTCCTCTTCCTTCCTTCTCCCTCTTCCAGGCCTGGGCCTCTGTTACTAGGCCCGCCTCCGGAGCAGAGCTCATGCAGAGCCCCTGCTCCCTGCCACTTCTGCTCAGACTTCTCTGCACTGAACTAAGATGGTGCCCACCTTTTATACTCCCTTCTAAATGCACCCAGGAACTGCTTCCTCTCTGCTCGTGCACTACAGGGTTCCCCTTCCTCAGTGTTCCCTCCCCCCACTCCAGCCAGGGACAGGGACTGTCGTGCCCATCTCAGGGGCATATTGGTCACCCTGCCCCACGGCAGTGTGGTGTAATGCATGCAGGTGTCGGGTCATGATCCACACTCCATCCTTACCTGAGAGTGACATATCACACCTCTGGTTGAGGTGCAATACCTCTGTAGCAACCGAGCCCTCAGGGTAATACAGTTCCATTTATCTTCAGCCTAAGTGACGTATTGCGATACAGGGCCGTGATTTTGGCTATAAAAGGGTCCCCTAGACCCCTACCCCAAGCTTTTTAAGAGAATCATATATGGCGTGCCAGGAGACTCTATGGAATGCTTTCTCAGCATCCAACGAGAGTATCTAATTACAAATTTTTAACTGCATCTAGCCCAGGAAATACTTTGTGCCTAGTAGCAGTGTCTGTTAGTCAGCGGATTATCCCGGCTGTTAAGCAAGCTACACCACCTGTAGTTTTGACACTTAATTTTTTCAAAGGAAATGCTTCGGGAACACGGGATACTCAGTGAAGAGCATCAGGAGGCACCCCAAGGCATAGGGGCTGGGACTGGCAGTAGGATGCCTTGCGGTGGACAGCGGAGCTCGATCCTTATAAAAGCTTTTTAACTGCAGCAGCTTTAGTGGACGCTACTGGAGCTGGAATTACGCGGCTGCTGGCATGAGACTTGCCCTCCCATAGATCCTTGTAAATGGATTTAAAGTGTATTCATTCAAATTAGAGAGACAATTTAAATTAAAAAGCTTAGAGCTGCCTCCACCACAGGGGGGCTCGCTCGACCCACCAGCGGACAGGCACCAGTATTGGGAGAGGGGGGCTGGCCGTCAGGGTTCACCGCGGCTCTGGCACAAACCCGGCGACACGGAGGTGGCACAGGCAGGAGCGGACTGAACGTGTCTGCTTCTCACTTTTTGGATTTTAGAAGGGCATGACATGCCTATATCTGTGTCTCCCTCTCCTTCTACTCCTCTACCTCTTTTCTTTTCGCATGACTATATGTTCTTGTCACTTTTCCATGTGTTAGTTGTGTCTTCAGAGCAGATTGTCAGCTTTTGGACACCTTTGAAGGTGTTTTCTATGTGTTTCTATGTGTTTTTGTTTGCCTGCCATTGGTTTTAACGGTGTTCGAAGGTGTTCGACGAACAGTTCGGCGAACACACGGGTGTTCGACGAACCGAACCGAACTCGAACACTACGGGGGTGGCTCAACACTAGTTATCTGTAACATTTGTCAGCAAAAGCTAAGTAGAGGCCAAAAAATACATAGTTTGAGTACTTCATGCATGAAGCAGCACATGGACATGAAGCATAAGTTGCAGTGGGAAGCTCACTGTGCTACAATGCGGCCTAGCCGAACGGGCCAACCATCGTCTGCCACATCTTGTACATCCGCGGCCTCTTCATCCTCTGTGACTGGGGGGACAGCAGTCACACCTGTTTTGGGACGCAGATCTGCCACCTCTTTACCCGCAACAGCCAGCGTGATTGGCAGGTCATCATTTTCTTTGGAGGTGGTAACACCAGCTGGTGTTGAGCACTGTCCGACATCGATAGCACCACCTTTGGATCAAGGCAACCTAACTTTTCCACCTGCATCTTCCTCACAGACCGGCAGTTTGCCGGGGACACCCTTCTCAACCCCATCTAAGCACAACAGCCAGCCCTCGGTCCCTCAGATGTGGACAAGTAAAAGACCATTTCCTCCTAGCCATGACAAAGCTAAGAGGTTGAATTTCACCATCTGCAAGCTCTTGGCTACAAAAAAGCTTCCTTTCCACCTGGTGGACACAGAGGATTTTCGAGACCTTATTACCGTCGCTGTGCCCCAGTATCAGATGCCCAGTCGGCACTACTTCTCAAAGAAAGGTGTGCGTGCGCTCCACCAGCATGTCGCACACAACATCACCGCTTCTTTGAGAAACTCTGTGTGTGACAGGTTGCATTTCACCACAGACACTTGGACGAGTAGGCATGGACAGGGGCGTTACATGTCGCTGACTGGGCACTGGATAACTATGGTGACAGCAGGACAAGGGGCTGCTGTCCAAGTCTTGCCATCCCCACGAGTTGTGCGTCCATCCTCTTTATCTCAAAGTTCCTCCACTGCTTCTGCCTCCTTAACCTCCACCTGCACCCAAAGCCTGTCTGGTCATGCCACAAGCTTTCTAACTGTGCAGAAGGGATCCTGCACACCTCCTTACTATGCTGGCAGCAGGGCTCAACATCATCAGGCGGTTATTACTTTGAAATGTCTGGGAAATGTGAGTCACACAGCTGAGGAGTTGTGGTCAGCTCTGGAGAACCAGTTTCATGAATGGTTGTCTCCACTGGACCTGAAACTAGGGAAGGCCGTGTGCGACAATGCTGCAAACCTGGGTGCGGCCCTTCGCCGGGGCAATGTCACACACGTGCCTTGTATGGATCACGTGTTGAACCTGGTTGTCCAGCAATTTTTAGTCCACTATCCCAGACTAGGTGGCCTTCTGCAGAGGGCACGGTCACTGTGTGCTCACTTTCGCCATTCGCATCCCGCAGCTCAGTGACTTACATCTCTACAGAACTCGTTGGGCCTGCCACTTCACCGGCTAAAATGCGATGTGACTACCCGGTGGAATTCAACTCTGCACATGTTGCAGCGACTGTGGCAGCACCGACAAGCCCTGGTGCAATACGTTCTGACGTATAGCCTGGGCCAACGAGATCCAAAGGTCGGGCAAATCACGCTGGAGGAGTGGTCTCAGATCAGGGACCTATGCACCCTTCTGCACAGTTTGGAAATGTCGACGAAGATGTTCAGTGCTGACGATGCCATTACCAGCATGACTATTCTGGTGATTTACATGCTGGAGCACATGTTAAACAGAATTCGGAGTCAGGTGGTGGAACAAGAGAAGTTGGAGGAAGTAGAGGAGGAGGAGTTGTATGCGGAAGGGCTAACAATCGCAAGGTCCAGACGGTCGGCAGCACCAAGTCGGCAGGCATGTGAGGGTGGGGGAGATGGTTTTACCAGGGAGCATGGTAGCAGCCAAACTAGTGAGGAAGGTGCAGTAGCCCAGAAAGAAGTGGAGGACGAACTAATGGAAGACTCATCAGATGAGGGAGACCTTGATCACATTTCTGTTGTGCGAGGTTGGGGGGAGAGGACAGAGGAAGGAAGCATGATTGTTACCTTGCCACCAAAACAACAGGGACTTGGTGCTCCTGGATGCGCAAGACACATGAGTGCCTTCTTGCTGCACTACCTGCAACATGACCCTCGAATTGTGAGAATTAGAAATAATCCTGACTACTGGGTTGCCACACTGTTAGATCCCCGGTACAAAAGTAAATTTGCAGAAATTATTCCTGCCATAGAAACGGATGCACTCATGCAGGAGTATCAGCATAGACTGTTGCAGAATCTTACATGTGCTTTTCCACAAAACACCAGTGGTGCACGTAGTGAATCTCACAGTTCCAACTTGTCAACCGTGTTCAGCACTCAAACCGTAACAGAAACACAGTATCTGCTGGTAACATCAATTTTGCGGAATCATTTCACCACTTTTTTAGCCCATCCTTTGCAAGGCAACAGGAGACAAGAAGTCCGACACATAGTTAACGCCTAGAGAGGATGGAACAGGAGTATCTCCAAGTAAACATTGAAGCCATGACTGTGTCACTAGACCCTTGCTCTTTTTGGGCTTCCAATCTGGATAAATGGCCGGAGCTAGCCACTTATGCCTTGGAGATTTTGTCATGCCCTGCAGCCAGCGTTCTGTCTGAACGTTTGTTCAGCGCTGCTGGTGGTGTGCTGACAGATAAGCGCATGCGGCTCTCCAATGATAACGTAGACAGACTCACGTTCATAAAGATGAACAAATCATGGATCCGAAATGACTTTTCTACCCCTGTGTCATCCTGGGGAGAGGAAAAGCTTGATGATTTGTTAAAATCACCTCACCAACCATTTTAAGCTTTAAAAATACTAATCATATTTATCTGTATCTTTGCTGGAAAATTATTTGGGCTTTGTAGCAGTGTGAAGTACTGATTCTATTAGGCCATCTATACTAAGCTCCACCAGATTTAAAATTACTAATCATGTTTATCTGTATCTTGGCTGGAAAATAATTTGGGCTTTGTAGCATTGTGCAGTACTGATTCTATTAGGCCATCTATACTAAGCTCCACCAGATTTAAAATTAATAATAATTTTTAGCTGCATCTAGCCCGGAAAATAATTTTGGGTCTCCTAGAAGTGCAAGACACATGAGTGCCTTCTTGCTGCACTACCTGCAACATGACCCTCAGATTGTCAGAATTCGAAGTAATCCTGACTACTGGGTTGCCACACTCTTAGATCCCCCCACACTCTTCGTTCAAACTTTTCATTTTAATAAAGAACAAAAAAATGGTAATTTTTGAAATCATAAGCAATAGCAGGTTATTAGAAACTGAAATCAAACAGTTTTCAACTCAAAACTTTATTCTAGGTGATGTTACATTTGCGCATTGGACCCCTTGTTCGAAAGGAGCTTCTGAACTGTCTCGTCCATTGAATTTGTTGGTTTTGGATGGTTTCTGCTTCAATTGTTTTGCATGAGGACAGAATACCATCCCAGAGCTGTTGCTTAGATGTGAACTGCCTCACGCCATCATAGACACTCCTTTTGATGATGCTCCAGAGGTTCTGAATGGGATTGAGGTCAGGGGAGCATGGGGGTCACACCATCAGTTTGTCCCCTTTTATGCCCATATCAGCCAGAGATGCAGATGTGTTATGTCCAGCATAAGACGGTGCATTATCATGCATGAAAATGACCTTGCTGTGGAATACACGGTTCTTCTTCTTGAACCATGGCAGGAAGTGCTGTTTGAGAAACTCCACATACATTATGGAGTTCATCTTTACCCCTTCAGTGATCCTAAAGGGCCCGACAATCTCTCTCCCCATGATTCCAGCCCAAAACATTACTCCACCTCCTCCTTGTTGGCGCTGTAGCCATGTTTGCGTGGGGTGTCCATCAACCAGCCATCCTCCACTCCATCCATCTGGACCATCAAGCGTTGCACGGCACTCATCGGTGAACAAAACAGTTTTGAAGTCAGTCTTCATGTATTGTTTGGCCCACTGGAGCCGTTTCTACTTCTGTGCAGTGGAAAGAGGTGGTCGACAGGATGGCTTACGCACAGCTGCAAACCTCTGAAGGACTCTGCATCTTGTAGTTATGGGACGTTGGAGGCACCAGCTGCTTCAAAAACTTGTCTGCTACTATGACCAAGCTTTTTTGCCGCTGCTCTTTTAACCTGACATAATTGCCTGTAGGAAAGAGTCCTCAATTTTACCTTATCAGCACGCACACGTGTGTACTGTGAATCAGCTACATACTTCTTGTTTGTTCGATGATCAGGATGAAGTGTCTTGGCAATGTTGATTGTAGTCATGCCTTGACCTAAACTCTCCACAATTTGTTGCTCCTCATCAGCGGACACATCCTTTTTCTTTCCCATTTTGGCAGAAAATGTAGGCTGCTTAATAATGTGGGACAGCCTTCTTAAGTAGTCTTGCCTTTCATTGGACACACCTGCCAAACTAATTAGCACAGGTGTATGCAATTGCTTACAGTGATATAAAGAGCCCTGACACACAACACCATCAATGAGTTTAACTGACAAACAAAACAAATTCTTCCCTTATTACTCTTAAACACTTTTTGCATAATAATTTGGAACACAGTGTACATGTGCTTTTCCACAAAACACCAGTGGTTCATGTAGTGAATCTTACAGTTCTAACTTGCCAACCGTGGTCTGTATGGAGTTGTTCAATAAAGGGGCCCAAAATTAAGATAACATAGACGGGAGAGGTCTCTATGAATAGGAATTCCTAAGTATTTGATACCCTGTGAGGGCCAGGCAAAGGGAAAGTTGGACTGGATGGAATCCTATATGGATTTGGGGAGGGAGACATCGAGGGCCTCAGACTTCGCTGCATTGATTTTAAAATTTGACCATGTAACAAAATGAACTATTTCAGCCATAACAGCAGGGATGGATATATGTGATTGAGTGATATATACTAGGACATCATCAGCAAATGCAGAGCACTTGTACTCGGAGCCTCCCACCTCAATCCACCTAATATTGGGGTTATGGCGAATTGATGAGAGCAGGTGCTCCGTCACTAGAATGTATAAGAGAGGGGACAGAGGACATCCCTTCCTTGTCCCATTGGTGATTATGAAAGGTGATGAAAATGTTCTGACGCGCCCCCTGGGCCTTGGGACACCCGGAGCCAAACCCTTTTTGGTGGATGCTGGGGGTTGTAGTCTCCATGGCGGCGACCCGGTTCCGTGGATCAGGGCGGTCAAACCAGTGGCGGAACTATTTATGTGGTTTTGATGTTTAAATGTCCGGCTACACCACCCGTGGATTGCGGTTAGAGTGAACCTCCGCTGCAGGGCAGACCGCTGAGGCTGGTGTTGTGGGTGCAGCAGAGCATAGTATAACTCCCCATGGGAGGAGTATAGCCTCAGGGCAGTGTATGCGGAGGATGGAGGTGATGGTGCAGGGCAGCAGCAGTAATGACACGGAGTCAGTGATGCAGTCCAGAACCTTTACTCACAGTTCTTATTATCCAGACCACTTCTGCAGTTAACGGCTGCCCACGTCGTACTGTGCTCACCAGGTGAGGGGCTCAGACAAATCCGAGATAAAGTGGGTCCTGTGAAGCGCTCAAAAGTTGTGTGTACTTTTTCTGGCCTTTCTTACCAATGCTTCTGTCCGGCTGCCTCGGGCCTCCTCTTGGTAAACTTGTCGCCAGTTTCCCTGACCCTATGTGGTGCCATCCTAGCGGGTGTAGCGAGGGGCTGCGCCACATAAAATGTCACAGCTTCCGGTTTCTAGCTGAGGGTCGTTTCCCGCCTCCACTAGTTTCTTGGACCAGTCTGCCCCTTTGGCCTGACCCCTCCACGCACATGGATTCGGGAGTGGTGGCGACTCGCCCGTCCGCACCCCGGGGATCCCTTCGCTCCTCGTTCCTGGAGCCTTCTCCACTACTCTTCCTTCCTTCTCCCTCTTCCAAGCCTGGGCCTCTGTTACTAGGCCCGCCTCCGGAGCAGAGCTCATGCAGAGCCCCTGCTCCCTGTCACTTCTGCTCAGACTTCTCTGCACTGAACTTAGATGGTGCCCACCTTTTATACTCCCTTCTCAATGCACCCAGGAACTGCTTCCTCCCTGCTCCTGCACTACAGGGTTCCCCTTCCTCGGTGTTCCCTCCCACCACTCCAGCCAGGGACAGGGACTGTTGTGCCCATCTCAGGGGCATATTGGCATATTAATCGCCCAGCCCCACGGCAATGTGGTGTAATGCTTGCACTTACCTGAGAGTGAGATATCACACCTCTGGGTGAGTTGCAATACCTCTCTAGCAACCGAGCCCTCGGGGTGCTACAGTTCCATTTATCTTCAGCCTAGGTGACATATTGCGATACAGGGCCGTGATTTTGGCTATAAAAGGGTCCCCTAGACCCCTACCCAAAGCTTTTTAAGAAAATCATATATGGCGTGCCAGGAGACTCTATGGAATGCTTTCTCAGCATCCAACGAGAGTATCTAATTACAAATTTATAACTGCATCTAGCCCAGGAAATACTTTGTGCCTAGTAGCAGTGTCTGCTAGTCAGCGGATTATCCCAGCTGTTAAGCAAGCTACACCACCTGTAGTTTGGACACTTAATGTTTTCAAAGGAAATGCTTCAGGCCCCCGGGATACTCAGTGAAGAGCATCGGGAGGCACCCCAAGGCATAGGGGCTGGGACTGGCTGTAAGACGCCTTGCGGTGGACCGCCGAGCTCGTTCCTTATAAAAGCTTTTTAACTGCAGCAGCTTTAGTGGACACTACTGGAGCTGGAATTATGCGGCATGAGACTTGCCCTCCAATAGATCCTTGTAAAAGGAATTAAAGTGTATTTATTCAAATTAGAGAGACAATTTAAATTAAAAAGCTTAGAGCTGCCTCCACCACAGGGGGGCTCGCTCGACCCACCAGCGGACAGGCACCAGTATTGGGAGAGGGGGGCTGGCCATCAGGGTCCACCGCAGCTCTGGCACAAACCCGGCGACACGGAGGTCGCACGGGCTAGAACGGACTGGCCATGTCGGCTTAGCACTTTTTCAGTTTTAGAAGGGCATGACATGCTTATATCTGTGTCTCCCCCTCCTTTTAGTCCTCCACCTCTTTTCTTTTCGCATGACTATATGTACTTGTCACTTTTCCATGTGTTAGTTGTGTCTTCTGAGCAGTTTGTCAGCTTTTGGACACCTTTGAAGGTGTTTTCTATGTGTTTCTATGTGTTTTTGTTTGCCTGCCATTGGTTTTAACGGTGTTCGAAGGTGTTCGACGAACAGTTCGGTGAACATACGGGTGTTCGACGAACCGAACCGAACTCGAACACTAAGGGGGTGGCTCAACACTAGTTTTAATGCCCCTTGGCAGAGTGGTGGAGGTCAGAGTAGCTTAACAAGACGTTTTTAATGCCTCTTACAAGAGCCATGCAGTACAGCATATTAAAAACATTATTCCCATTATTGGGGATTGGGTCTCCCATAGTCTTTGCCTATGCCTTCCAAGCAAAAGCAGGCAAAAATTAGGACGGAGGAGCTTGCAATGCAGGCAAACAATATCCATGCAGTACAGCATATTAAAAACATTATTCCCATCATTGGGGAGTGGGTCTCCATCGTCTTTGCCTATGCCTTCCAAGCAAAAGTTGCCAAAAATTAGGACGGAGGAAATTGCAATGCTGGCAACACGGACCACGGTCACCCTGGTGGTATAGTGGTGGTGGAGGCTGAGGATAAGGAGAAGAGCAAAACACAGCCGAAATGAGGAAGCGTATACCCATGTGTGGGTGTGAAGCGGTGCATGGGAATACACCTCCCAAAATAACACAGTGGATTTGACTTTGTTACTTTGCTGTCATTTGGTGGTGATGAGAAGTCTTGCCCAATCCAGCCCTTGTTCATTTTGATAAGGGTCAGCTTGTCAGCATTGTCAGTTGACAGGCGAGTGCGCTTATCAGTTATAATTCCCCCAGCAGCACTAAAATCACGCTCCGATAACACGCTAGTGGCAGGGCAGGCGAGGACCTCCAAGGCGTACAGAGTGAGTACATTCCAAGTGTCCAGCTTGGATACCCAATAATTAAAAGGCACAGAGGAATTACGGAGGATGCTGGTACTTTCGGCAAGGTACTTCCTCACCATCTTTTGAACTTTCCACTCCTTGTGAGAGTACCCCACGCCTCAGGGACTGTAAGCTGGGCGGGTCTCAGAGAGCTTTACCAGAATGTTGACAGTGTTCCCCTGCATCTGCTGGATTGGAGATGCGTCTCTCTTGCCTGTATGCCTTGGTTGGGCAACGAACTGTGACCTCTGATGCTAGAGTGTTCAGATGGGAATTTTTTTAACAGTTCTGCAGCAAGGGCCTTCTGGTGCTGCCCCATCTTTGTAGACCTCTCCACCTCAGGAATAAGAGAATGAAAGTTCTCCTTGTATTGGGGGTCTAAAAGTGTCACCAAAAAGTAATGACTGTCACCCAACATTTTGACAATGCGAGGGTCACGGCAGCGTAACATCAAGTCAGCCAAGTCACCAAGATGATGACTGACCATGCTCTCCTCCTCCTCCTCCCCCCTGTCCTCAGGCCACCCACGCTGAACCGACGGTATGACAGTTGTACAGGTACTACCATCTACAGCGCATAATAGCAGCTCCTGTTCTTCCTCCTCCTCCTCTCCCTCATTGTCCCCCAATGCACGTTGGGATGAGATGAGGCTGGGCTGTGTGTAATCGCCCGCTACGGCTTCTTGATCCATCTCATCATACTCTGGCTGCAATGCATCCTCTTTAATTCTCTGCAGAGAGCATTGCAAAAGACAGACAAGTGGGATGCTGATGCTAATTATGACATCATCGCCACTCACCATCTTGGTGGACTCCTCAAATTTTGTCAGAATGGTACATATGTCAGACATCCAGGTCCACTCCTGAAGTCTTATGTGTGGAGTCTGACATGAATATCGACGGCCTTGTTGAAGCTGATACTCCACAACTGCTCTCTTCTGCTGACAAATCCTTTGCAACATGTGGAGGGTAGAGTTCCAACGTGTGGGGACATCACACACCAGTCGGTGTGCCGGAAGCTGCAAACACTGCTGCAACATAGCAAAGGCGGCGGAAGCTGTAGCCGACATGCGAACATGAGCTGACAGGCGGCGTACTTTGACGAGCAGATCTGGCAACTCAGGGTACGATTCAAGAAACAGCTGAACCACGAGGTTAAGCACATGAGCCAGGCATAGTACATGTGTGATCTCGCCTCGCCTCAGTGCCGCCACCAGGTTACGGCCATTGTCACACACGACCATGCCTGAAAGTAGGTTCAGTGGTCTCAGCCACAGATCTGCCTGCTCTATCACATCTGTCCACAACTCACAAGCAGTGTGAGGTTTATCACCTAAGCTTATGAGTTTCAGCACAGCCTGATGCCACTTGGCTGAGGCAGTACTGCAGTGCTTCCAGCTTGTAACTGATGTGTTGATATCTTAGATGGAGGCTGAACATGAGGATGAGGAGGACGATGATGCGTAGGAGATGTACACTGTGGGGGCAACTCTGACTTACATAGGGCCCGCAATCCTTGGTGTGGAGAGGATGTGTTCCATCCCAATGTCCGACTGGGTCCTGGCTTCCACTATGTTTTCCCAGTGTGCCGTCAGGGAGATGTACAGTCCCTGGCCACAAGCACTTGTCCACATGTCCGTTTTCAGGTGGACTCTCCCAGTAACTGCATTGTTGAGGGCACGGCAGATGTTTTGGGACACATGCTTGTGCAGTGCGGGGATGGCACACCGGGCAAAATAGTGTCGGCTGGGGACCGAGTACCGAGGGACGGCCACCGCCATAAGGTTGTGAAAGGATTCCGTCTCCACCAGCCTAAAAGGCAGCAGTTCCAATGCAAGCAGTCATGAATAGTGTTGACCCACCCCCTTAGTGTTCGAGTTTGGTTCGGTTCGTCGAACACCCGTATGTTCGCCGAACTGTTCGTCGAACACCGTTAAAACCAATGTCAGGCAAACAAAAACACATAGAAACACATAGAAAACATCTTCAAAAGGTGTCCAAAAGCTGAAAAACTGCTCAGAAGACACAACTAACACATGGAAAAGTGACAAGTACATATAGTCATGCGAAAAGAATAGAGGTGGAGGAGTAAAAGGAGGGGGAGACACAGACATAGGCATGTCATGCCCTTCTAAAACCAAAAAAGTGCTAAGCCGACACGGCCAGTCCGTTCCGGCCCATGCGACCTCTGTGTCACCGGGTTTTGCCAGAGCTGCAGTGGATCCTGATGGCCAGCCCCCCCTCTCAATACTGGTGCCTGTCCGCTGGTGGGTCGAGCCCCCCAGCTGTGGGGGGGGGGAGTAACATCTGCAGAAGAAAGACCATTTTTCAGCCAAACTTAGATGTCTACTTCTTTTCGTGGACAATGTGATACGATCCCTTTCTTACGGACACGCCCATCGCTACAAATTCCAGATGAGGCACAAAAACAGCAGGTGCTTCAACGTATATCAAGTGCTCCTTCAAGTGGGCTTTACTCCACCTCAACTTCAACATCACAAATACTCAAGTCCTCAGAGGTGTCACCCCAATCGCATTTGCTTCCTCACAGCTCCCAAGTAGTGTTGAGCGATACCTTCCGATATCGGGAAATATCGGATCGGATTGGATCGGACCGATACCGAAAAAGTATCGGATATCGCCGATTCCAATACCGGAAACCAATGCAAGTCAATGGGACAGAAATATCGGAATGAAAATAAACCGTTTCTTTCCTTGTAGGTTAATTCTACATGAAGGAAAACAACTAATAATAATGTAGAATGTATTTGGGGAGGTTGGGGAGACAATAAAGGCATAGAGGTTTAGCCCAATCAAATGGAATAGCAGGAATTAATATTTTTTTTAAGACGTTCTGAGTTACAGAAATATTGACTATGTTAAGTATTTTTATATTTTGTCAGATATTTATGTTTCACTACTTCCATGCTCTTCACCTTCTTTTTTACTTCTCCCACACTTTCTCCTTCATCATCCTCAGCATCTTTTTCATCCACTTCTTCTTCACCTTCTTCATCTTCTTCGTATTATTCTTTTTTTTTACATTCTTCATATTCTACTTCTTCATCTTCTTCTTCTTCATCATATTCTTATTTGTGGCAGGCATTCCTGTAGTTGTTATCTATAAAAGGTTGGACATTACACCTTTCGTTCTGCCCGTCACAAAAGATTTACAACAGGATTTGTCCACGGTCAGTTTGGCCTGCAGCAGCAGGTCTTTTCCAGGGGCACCACGAGGAGGAACGGACTCACCCCCATACACTGCTTAGTCATCTTCTGCTTATAATTTAGATATTATCTTTTGCTCTGATTTTTAGTCTTATGCTTAATGCTCTTCCGCTTTTTGTTCTGCAGCTTCTTGTATTTCTGCGACTTGGTTTTCTGTCTCTTGTTCGTCTGTATCTTGGTGCTTGTCTTCTCTTCTTTGTCCTCTTGGTCAACTTCTTCAGGGTCATCTTCTTGGTCTTCTTCGGGGTGGTCTTCAGGGTTGTCGTCTTCAGGGGTCCTCATCTTTGGGGTCCTCGTCTTCTTCGGGTTGGTCTTCTGGGTCCTCGTCTTCGGGGTCCTCGTCTTCTTTGGAGTGGTCTTCAGGGTCCTCGTCTTCTTCGGGGTGGTCTTCAGGGTCCTCGTCTTCTTCGGGGTGGTCTTCAGGGTCCTCGTCTTCAGGGTCGTCGTCTTCGGGGTCCTCGTCTTCTTAGGGTTGGTCTTCAGGGTCCTCGTCTAGAGGGTCCTCGTCAGGGAGATCTAGAGTGATTACCAAGAACCATTTCAAAAGCTTGAACTTGGAAATGTAGCAGAAGGTACAAGAAAGCTGAGGAACTACCGAGGACCAGCTGACGGTACTGGAACCCGGATGGGTAGCAGAAGGTACAAGAGCCAATGGAACTGCCGAAGACCAGCTGACGGTACAGGAACTCGGTTACTAAGCAGGAGGTACAGGTGCCAGAAAGCACTACCAAGGACCAGCAGACGTTGGTGGAACTTGGATACCAAGAAGTAGGCACCTAATCCAAAGGCACTGCCGAGAACCAGCTGACGGTACTGGAACCCGGATGGGTAGCAGAAGGTACCCATGTAAAAAAAAGTTCAAAGCCGCAAGCCCGCCGCAGTTACCAAAACCCACAGTCCTACAGGGGGTGCTTGTCCTATTGGCACTATGGAACCAACCTTCATTGCCAGATCCCGCAGCCCACATAGGAGTCACCTAAACTGCAGGCACCATAGAGTCGGCTAACCCGACCGCAACACGACAGGACAACGCATTGGAGGCAAAGTGACGTTGACACTACCCGGAAACAGCTGGCGTGCTGGAACCAGGCTGGGCAGGAGGGAGTACCCATGAAAAAGTCACTGCCGAGAACCAGCTGATGGTACTGGAACCCGGATGGGTAGTAGAAGGTACAAGAGCAAATGGAACTACCGAGGACCAGCTGACGGTATTTGAACCCGGATGGGTAGCAGAAGGTACAAGAGCCAATGGAACTGCCGAAGACCAGCTGACGGTACTGGAACTCGGTTACTAAGCAGGAGGTACCTGTGCCAGAAAGCACTACCAAGGACCAGCAGACGTTGGTGGAACTTGGATACCGAGAAGGAGGCACCTAATCCAAAGGCACTGCCGAGAACCAGCTGACGGTACTGGAACCCGGATGGGTAGCAGAAGGTACCCATGTAAAAAAAAGTTCAAGGCCGCGAGCCGGCCGCAGTTACCAAAACCCACAGTCCTACAGGGGCTGCTTGTCCTATTGGCACTATGGAACCAGCCTTCATTGCCAGATCCCGCAGCCCACATAGGAGTCACCTAAACTGCAGGCACCATAGAGTCGGCTAACCCGACCGCAACACGACAGGACAACGCATTGGAGGCAAAGTGACGTTGACACTACCCGGAAACAGCTGGCGTGCTGGAACCAGGCTGGGCAGGAGGGAGTACTCATGCCAAAGTCACTGCCGAGAACCAGCTGACGGTACTGGAACCCGGATGGGTAGTAGAAGGTACAAGAGCAAATGGAACTACCGAGGACCAGCTGACGGTACTGGAATCCGGATGGGTAGCAGAAGGTACAAGAGCCAATGGAACTGGCGAAGACAAGCTGACGGTACTGGAACTCGGTTATTAAGCAGGAGGTACCTGTGCCAGAAAGCACTACCAAGGACCAGCAGATGTTGGTGGAACTTGGATACCGAGAAGGAGGCACCTAATCCAAAGGCACTGCCGAGAACCAGCTGGCAGTGCTGGAACCCAGGGTAAATACTAAAAACAGAGTGGAGCTAGAGGTGTAATTGGAGCAAGTTTTAAATCAGTAGTAGTGAGAATGTGGACAGAGCAGGGGAACAGTTGACGTTACTGAACCCCAATAACACGGCAGCAAGTGTTGACTGTGCAGACGGCACTTCTGAGCGCCAACTGGCGGTGTTGGAGCTCAGGAATAATACTGAAAACAGAGCAGCCAGAGGTGTAATTGGAGCAACTTTAAAATCTGTAGTAGTGAGAATGTGGACAGAGCAGGAGAAATTGCCGTCCGCACAGCAGGGGAACAGCTGACGTTACTGAACCCCAATAACACGGCAGCAAGTGTTGACTGTGCAGACGGCACTTCCGAGCGCCAACTGGCGGTGTTGGAGCTCAGGGATAATACTGAAAACAGAGGAGCCAGAGGTGTAATTGGAGCAACTTTAAAATCTGTAGTAGTGAGAATGTGGACAGAGTAGGAGAAATTGCCGTCCGCACAGCAGGGGAACAGCTGACGTTACTGAACCCCAATAACACGGCAGCAAGAGTTGACTGTGCAGACGGCACTTCCGAGCGCCAACTGGCGGTGTTGGAGCTCAGGGATAATACTGAAAACAGAGGAGCCAGAGGTGTAATTGAAGCAACTTTAAAATCTGTAGTAGTGAGAATGTGGACAGAGCAGGAGAAATTGCCGTCCGCACAGCAGGGGAACAGCTGATGTTACTGAACCCCAATAACACGGCAGCAAGTGTTGACTGTGGAGACGGCTCTTCCGAGCGCCAACTGGCGGTGTTGGAGCTCAGAGATAATACTGAAAACAGAGGAGCCAGAGGGGTAATTGGAGTAACTTTAAAATCTGTAGTAGTGAGAATGTGGACAGAGCAGGAGAAATTGCCGTCCGCACAACAGGGGAACAGCTGACGTTACTGAACCCCAATAACACGGCAGCAAGTGTTGACTGTACAGACGGCACTTCCGAGCGCCAACTGGCGGTGTTGGAGCTCAGGGATAATACTGAAAACAGAGGAGCCAGAGGTGTATTTGGAGGAGGTTTTAAATCAGTAGTACAGTGGATGTGGACAGAGCAGGAGAAATTGCCGTCCGCACAGCAGGGGAACAGCTGACGTTACTGAACCCCAATAACACGGCAGCAAGTGTTGACTGTGCAGACGGCACTTCCGAGCGCCAACTGGCGGTGTTGGAGCTCAGGGATAATACTGAAAACAGAGGAGCCAGAGGTGTAATTGGAGCAACTTTAAAATCTGTAGTAGTGAGAATGTGGACAGAGCAGGAGAAATTGCCGTCTGCACAGTTGGGGAACAGCTGACGTTACTGAACCCCAATAACACGGCAGCAAGTGTTGACTGTGCAGATGGCACTTCCGAGCGCTAACTGGTGGTGTTGGAGCTCAGGGATAATACTGAAAACAGAGGAGCCAGAGGTGTAATTGGAGCAACTTTAAAATCTGTAGTAGTGAGAATGTGTACAGAGCAGGAGAAATTGCCGTCTGCACAGCAGGGGAACAGCTGACGTTACTGAACCCCAATAACACGGCAGCAAGTGTTGACTGTGCAGACGGCACTTCCGAGCGCCAACTGGCGGTGTTGGAGCTCAGGGATAATTCTGAAAACAGAGGAGCCAGAGGTGTAATTGGAGCAACTTTAAAATCTGTAGTAGTGAGAATGTGGACAGAGCAGGAGAAATTGACGTCCGCACAGCAGGGGAACAGCTGACGTTACTGAACCCCAATAACACGGCAGCAAGTGTTGACTAGTGTTGAGCCACCCCCGTAGTGTTCGAGTTCGGTTCGGTTCGTCGAACACCCGTGTGTTCGCCGAACTGTTCGTCGAACTGTTCGTCGAACACCTTCGAACACCGTTAAAACCAATGGCAGGCAAACAAAAACACATAGAAACACATAGAAAACACCTTCAAAGGTGTCCAAAAGCTGACAAACTGCTCAGAAGACACAACTAACACATGGAAAAGTGACAAGTACATATAGTCATGCGAAAAGAAAAGAGGTGGAGGAGTAAAAGGAGGGGGAGACACAGATATAGGCATGTCATGCCCTTCTAAAATCCAAAAAGTGAGAAGCCGAGACGGCCAGTCCGCTCCTGCCCGTGCCACCTCCGTGTCGCCGGGTTTGTGCCAGAGCCGCGGTGAACCCTGACGGCCAGCCCCCCTCTCCCAATACTGGTGCCTGTCCGCTGGTGGGTCGAGAGAGCCCCCCTGTGGTGGAGGCAGCTCTAAGCTTTTTAATTTAAATTGTCCCTCTAATTTGAATGAATACACTTTAAATCCATTTACAAGGATCTATTGGAGGGCAAGTCTCATGCCAGCAGCCGCGTAATTTCAGCTCCAGTAGCGTCCGCTAAAGCTGCTGCAGTTAAAAAGCTTTTATAAGGATCAAGCTCGGCTGTCCACCGCAAGGCATCCTAGTGCCAGTCCCAGCCCCTATGCCTTGGGGTGCCTCCTGATGCTCTTCACTAAGTATCCCGTGGTCCCGAAGCATTTCCTTTGAAAAAATTAAGTGTCCAAACTACAGGTGGTGTAGCTTGCTTAACAGCCGGGATAATCCGCTGACTAGCAGACACTGCTACTAGGCACAAAGTATTTCCTGGGCTAGATGCAGTTAAAAATTTGTAAGTAGATACTCTCGTTGGATGCTGAGAAAGCATTCCATAGAGTCTCCTGGCACGCCATATATGATTCTCTTAAAAAGCTTGGGGTAGGGGTCTAGGGGACCCTTTTATAGCCAAAATCACGGCCCTGTATCACAATACGTCACCTAGGCTGAAGATAAATGGAACTGTAGCACCGAGGGCTCGGTTGCTACAGACGTATTGCACCTCACCCAGAGGTGTGATATCTCACTCTCAGATAAGGATGGAGTGTGGATCAGGACCCGACACCGGCATGCATTACACCACATTGCCGTGGGGCAGGGCGACCAATATGCCCCTGAGATGGGCACGACAGTCCCTGTCCCTGGCTGGAGTGGGGGGAGGGAACACTGAGGAAGGGGAACCCTGCAGTGCAGGAGCAGGGAGGAAGCAGTTCCTGGGTGCATTGAGAAGGCAGTATAAAAGGTGGGCACCATCTTAGTTCAGTGCAGAGAAGTCTGAGCAGAAGTGGCAGGGAGCAGGGGCTCTGCATGAGCTCTGCTCCGGAGGCGGGCCTAGTAACAGAGGCCCAGGCCTGCAAGAGGGAGAAGGAAGGAAGAGGAGCGGAGAAGGCTCCAGGAACGAGGAATGAAGGGATCCCAGGGGTGCGGACGGGCGAGTCGCCACCGCACGCCCGAATCCACCTGCGTGGAGGGGTCAGGCCAAAGGGGGAGACCGGTCCCCGAACTAGTGGAGGCAGGAAACGACCCTCAGCTAGAAACCGGAGGCTCTGATATTTTATGTGGCGCAGCCCCTTGCTCCACCCGCTAGGAAGGCACCACATAGGGTCAGGGAAACTGGCGCCAAGTTTACCAAGAGGAGGCCCGAGGCAGCCGGACAGAAGTGTTGGTAAGAAAGGCCAGACAAAGGACACACAAAGGGGGTCCTGTGAAGCGCTCCAAAGTTATCTGGGAGTTGTCTGAGCCCCTCACCTGGTGAGCACAGTACGACGTGGGCAGCCGTTACCTGCAGACGTGGTCTGGATAATAAGAACTGTGAGTAAAGGCCCTGAACTGCATCACTGACTCCGTGTCGTTACTGCTGCTGCCCTGCACCATCACCCCCATCCTCCGCATACACTGCCCTGAGGCTATACTCCTCCCGTGGGGAGTTATGCTACGCTCTGCTGCACCCACAACACCAGCCTTAGCGGTCTGCCCTGTAGCGGCGGTTCACTCTGACCGCAATCCACGGGTGGCGTAGTCGGACATTTAAACATCAAAACCACATAAATAGTTCCGCCACTGGTTTGACCGCCCTGAGCCACGGAACCGGATCGCCGCCACGAAGACTACAACCACCAGCATCCACCAAAAAGGGTCCGGCTCCGGGTGTCCCAAGGCCCAGGGGGTGCGTCAGAACATTTTCATCACCTTTCACAATCACCAATGGGACAAGGCAGGGATGTCCTCTGTCCCCTCTCTTATACATCCTAGTGACGGAGCACCTGCTCTCATCAATTCGCCATAACCCCAATATTAGGTGGATTGAGGTGGGAGGCACCGAGTACAAGTGCTCTCTATTTGCTGATGATGTCCTAGTATATATCACTCAATCACATATATCCATCCCTGCTGTTATGGCTGAAATAGATCACTTTGTTACATGGTAAAATTTTAAAATCAATGCAGCGAAGTCTGAGGCCCTCGATGTCTCCCTCCCTAAATCCATATAGGATTCCATCCAGTCCAACTTTCCCTTTGCCTGGCCCTCACAGGGTATCAAATACTTAGGAATTCCTATTCATAGAGACCTCTCCCATCTATGTTATCTTAATTTTGGGCCCTTTATTGAACAATTCCATACAGACCACGGTTGGCAAGTTGGAACTGTGAGATTCACTACGTGCACCACTGGTATTTTGTGGAAAAGCACATGTAAGATTCTGCAACAGTCTCTGCTGATACTCCTGCATGCGTGCATCCCTTTCTATGGCAGGAATAATTTCTGCAAATTTACTTTTGTACCGGGGATCTAACAGTGTGGCAACCCAGTAGTCAGGATTATTTCTAATTCTCACAATTCGAGGGTCATGTTGCAGGTAGTGCAGCAAGAAGGCACTCATGTGTGTTGCGCATCCAGGAGCACCAAGTCCCTGTTGTGTTGGTGGCGAGGTAACAATCATGCTTCCTTCCTCTGTCCTCTCCCCCCAACCTCGCACAACAGAAATGTGATCAAGGTCTCCCTCATCTGATGATTCTTCCATCAGTTCGTCCTCCACTTCTTCCTGGGCTCCTGCACCTTCCTCACTAGTTTGGCTGCTACCATGCGCCCTGGTAAAATCATCTCCCCCACCCTCACATGCCTGCCGACCTGGTGCTGCCGACCGTCTGGACCTTGCAGATGTTAGCCCTTCCGCATACAACTCCTCCTCCTCTACTTCCTCCACCTCCTCTTGTGCCACCACCTGACTCCGAATTCTGTTTAACATGTGCTCCAGCATGTAAATCACCGGAATAGTCATGCTGATAATGGCATCGTCAGCACTAAACATCTTCGTCGCCATTTCAAAACTGTGCAGAATTGTGCATAGGTCCCTGATCTGAGACCACTCCTCCAGCGTGATTTGCCCCACCTCTGAATCTCGTTGGCCCAGGCTATACGTCAGAACGTATTGCACCAGGGCTTGTCGGTGCTGCCACAGTCGCTGCAACATGTGCAGAGTTGAATTCCACCGGGTAGGCACATCGCATTTTAGCCGGTGAAGTGGCAGGCCCAACGACTTCTGTAGAGATGTAAGTCGCTGAGCTGCGGGATGCGAACGGCGGAAGTGAGCACACAGCGACAGTGCCCTCTGCAGAAGGCCATCTAGTCTGGGATAGTGGGCTAAAAATTGCTGGACAACCAGGTTCAACACGTGAGCCATACAAGGCACGTGTGTGACATTGCCCCGGCGAAGGGCCGCACCCAGGTTTGCAGCATTGTCGCACACGGCCTTCCCTGGTTTCAGGTCCAGTGGAGACAACCATTCATGAAATTGGTTCTCCAGAGCTGACCACAACTCCTCAGCTGTGTGACTCACATTTCCCAGACATTTCAATGTAAAAACCGCCTGATGACGTTGAGCCCTACTGCCAGCATAGTAAGGAGGTGTGCAGGATCCCTTCTGCGCAGTTAGAAAGCTTGTGGCATGACCAGACAGGCTTTGGGTGCAGGTGGAAGACCGAGAGGAGGTTGAGGAGGCAGAAGCAGTGGAGGAAAAATGACATAAAGAGGATTGACGCACAACTCGTGGGGACGGCAAGACTTGGACAGCAGCCCCTTGTCCTGCTGTCACCATAGTTACCCAGTGCCCAGTCAGCGACATGTAACGCCCCTGTCCATGCCTACTCGTCCAAGTGTCTGTGGTGAAATGCACCCTGTCACACACAAAGTTTCTCAAAGAAGCGTTGATGTTGTGTGCGACATGCTGGTGGAGCGCAGGCACACCTTTCTTTGAGAAGTAGTGCCGACTGGGCATCTGGTACTGGGGCACTGCGACGGACATAAGGTCTCGAAAATCCTCTGTGTCCACCAGGCGGAAAGGCAGCATTTCTGTAGCCAAGAGCTTGCAGATGGTGAAATTCAACCTCTTAGCTTTCTCATGGCTAGGAGGAAATGGTCTTTTACTTGTCCACATCTGAGGGACCGAGGGCTGGCTATTGTGCTTAGACGGGGTTGATAAGGGTGTCCCCGGCAAACTGCCGGTCTGTGAGGAAGATGCAGGCGGACATGTTAGGTTGCCTTGATCCAAAGGTGGTGCTATCGATGTCGGACAGCGCTCAAGACCAGCTGGTGTTACCACCTCCAAAGAAAATGATGACCTGCCAATCACGCTGGCTGTTGCGGGTAAAGAGGTGGCAGGTCTGCGCCCCAAAACAGGTGTGACTGCTGTCCCCCCAGTCACAGAGGATGAAGAGGCCGCGGATGCACAAGATATGGCAGACGGTGGTTGGCCCGGCCGGCTAGACCGCATTGTAGCACACTGAGCTTCCCACTGCAACTTATGCTTCATGTCCATGTGCCGGTTCATGCATGAAGTACTCAAACTATGTATTTATTGGCCTCTACTTAGCTTTTGCTGACAAATGTTACAGATAACACGAGTTGGGTCATCTTTATCGATCTGAAAAAATGCCCAGGCTATGCAAGGCTTAGCACCCATGCGACCTGAAGAGCCACCACGACTTGTGGTGAGAGGCAGAGTTGTGTTTGAGGATGCAGTTGTTGACGTGCTTCCAGTACTACGTCTCTGTCCAGGAAGGCGCAACCTGACCTCTTCGTCACTAGCATCTTCCTCCACCTCCTCTGCTGACCTCATCTCTTGGCTGACTGTGGGTTGACAGTAAGTGGGATCTCCGACCTCATCATCATCACCCTGTGCGTTATCACACCCGTCGTCCTCAGAGCCAACCTGTTCCTGCCCTGACAAAAAACTAAAGTTGTCGCTCCAATCAGGTATTTGAGTCTTATCATCGTCTTCCTCATTGTCTCCACCAACAGGAGTTACAGTTTGGGAATGAGGGTCTACATTATGGTCAGAACCTTCTGCGTCTGGTCCTGGATCCGACTCATAAAGATTCTGGGCATCAGTGCAGATCATTTCCTCGTCTGGATTCACAGAAGCGCTGGAGTCGACCTCTGATTCCCAGGCTATAGTATGAGTAAACAGCTCTGCAGACTCAACCATCTGTTCTACCTCATACTCAGACGGGCAGCTGGAGATTTGGGAGCTGTGAGGAAGCAAGTGCGATTTGGGTGACACCTTTGAGGACTGGAGTATTTGTGATGTTGAAGTTGATGTGGAGGAGAGCCCACTTAAAGGAGCACTTGATATCCGTTGAAGCACCTGGTGTTTTTGTGCCTCATCTGGAATTTGTAGCGATTGGCGTGGCCGTAAGAAAGGGATCTTATCACATTGTCCGCTAAAAGAAGTAGACATTTTAGTTTGGCTGGAAGATGGTATTTCTTCTGCACCTACCCCACGGACACAACCTTTTTTCCCCTTCCCAACACGCCTATTCCCCTTTCCACCAGCAGCAGGCCTTTTTCCACTCATTTTGGTGGTTAACTAATTCACAACTCTGGAGTTGTTTGCACAAAAAAACAATGGATGGTAACCGAGCAGAGCTGAGTGGCCAAACTGTGGTATTAGGCCAAAACTGTTGGCTGGGTTAGATGCAGAAAAAAATTATTTTTAATTAGCAACCTGATGGAGGTCAGTATAGATGGACTAATAGACCAAGTCCCACACACCGCTAGAAGCCCAAATATTTTTTCAGAGCTAGATGCAGAAAAAAATTATTTTTAATTTGCAACCTGATGGAGGTCAGTATAGATGGACTAATAGAACAAGTCCCACACACCGCTAGAAGCCCAAATATTTTTTCAGAGCTAGATGCAGAAAAAAATTATATTCAATTTGCAACCTGCTGGAGGTCAGTATAGAAGGACTAATAGAACAAGTCCCACACACTGCTAGAAGCCCAAATATTTTTTCAGAGCTAAATGAAGAAAAAAATTATTTTTAATTTGCAACCTGATGGAGGTCAGTATAGATGGACTAATAGACCAAGTCCCACACACTGCTAGAAGCCCAAATATTTTTTCAGAGCTAGATGCAGAAAAAAATTATTTTTAATTTGCAACCTGATGGAGGTCAGTATAGATGGACTAATAGACCAAGTCCCACACACTGCTAGAAGCCCAAATATTTTTTCAGAGCTAGATGCAGAAAGAAATTATTTTTAATTTGCAACCTGATGGAGGTCAGTATAGATGGACTAATAGACCAAGTCCCACACACCGCTAGAAGCCCAAATATTTTTTCAGAGCTAGATGCAGAAAAAAATTATATTCAATTTGAAACCTGCTTGACGTCAGTATAGAAGGACTAATAGAACAAGTCCCACACACTGCTAGAAGCCCAAATATTTTTTCAGAGCTAAATGAAGAAAAAAATTATTTTTAATTTGCAACCTGATGGAGGTCAGTATAGATGGACTAATAGACCAAGTCCCACACACTGCTAGAAGCCCAAATATTTTTTCAGAGCTAGATGCAGAAAAAAATTATTTTTAATTTGCAACCTGATGGAGGTCAGTATAGATGGACTAATAGACCAAGTCCCACACACCGCTAGAAGCCCAAATATTTTTTCAGAGCTAGATGCAGAAAATTTTTTTATTCAATTTGCAACCTGATGGAGGTCAGTATAGATGGACTAATAGACCAAGTCCCACACACTGCTAGAAGCCCAAATATTTTTTCAGAGCTAGATGCAGAAAAAAATTATTTTTAATTTGCAACCTGATGGAGGTCAGTATAGATGGACTAATAGACCAAGTCCCACACACTGCTAGAAGCCCAAATATTTTTTCAGAGCTAGATGCAGAAAAAAATTATTTTTAATTTGCATCCTGATGGAGGTCAGTATAGATGGACTAATAGAACAAGTCCCACACGCTGCTAGAAGCCCAAATATTTTTTCAGAGCTAGATGCAGAAAAAAATTATATTCAATTTGCAACCTGCTGGAGGTCAGTATAGAAGGACTAATAGAACAAGTCCCACACCCTGCTAGAAGCCCAAATATTTTTTCAGAGCTAAATGAAGAAAAAAATTATTTTTAATTTGCAACCTGATGGAGGTCAGTATAGATGGACTAATAGACCAAGTCCCACACACTGCTAGAAGCCCAAATATTTTTTCAGAGCTAGATGCAGAAAAAAATTATATTCAGTTTGCAACCTGATGGAGGTCAGTATAGATGGACTTACTAGAATGATGCTATGCCCAAAAGATTTTACTTCACTAGGTGCAGTAAAAAAATTGGTATTCTATACACAGGTGGTATATCTTGCAACACAGATAGGCTACAACACTGACTAACACACTCTGCAATAGGCCAAAAATGATTAGCTTTGCTAGATTCAGCCAAATGCTGTGAAAAAAACTTGCACAGCACTGGCACAGACCTGCCTGGCAAAAACTGATAGGAACTGATGTAACCTAGTCCTGAAAAGGACTCCAATTACAATTAGTCTTTACTCCCACAATCTATCTATTTAAGAGCACAGACCTGCCTGATAAAAGTCGTAGGAAATGCTGTAACCTAGTCCTTAAAAGGACTGCAATCACAACTATTCCCTACTCCCAAGCTATCTGTATATTTGTGTGAAAATTGGCTTGAAATTAACAAGGTATAGCGCACACAGCAACAGCGGTGCCGTCTAACACGCAGCTGCAGCAGTGAGAAAATGGTGGCGACGGGGAAAATGGCTTGGTCTTATAGGGCAAGGACATGTGACATACACTGCCAATCACACATGCCCTTGCTTGTGTGAAAAAAAGCACTTCGCTCCGTGTGTGCGCTGCTGATAGCCTGACAGATTGCACCTCCCCACTGCAAATGCGGGAAAGAGAAAAAAAAATGGAGATCTTCATTGTTCCTGCAGAGATCCATCCCCTGACCCTCCCCCCGCCCCGCTGTACACTCAAACTGCGTATTAACATTAATTTTCATCATTACTGAGAAAAAATCCAGTTATGATTTTGGTGCACGAACAGTTATCGAACATAACCTCGAACAGCCGAATTTTTCTCAATTGTTCGTGTTCGCCGACCGGCTCGAACACCGCCCAAAACAGCTCGAATTTGAGATTGGCGAACAGTTCGAGTAGAACAACGCTCATCTCTATCTGTTAGTCAGCGTAGAATTTTTAACTGCATCTAGCCTAGTCAATACTTTGGGCGTAGTAGCCCAGCTGCAAAGCAAGCTGCACCGCCTGTGTATCTAATAAGAATTTTTAAATGCATCTAGCCTTGGCAGACTGTGGGGACCCCAAACCAAACCCAGATGCTCAGCCCCCCTACCGCCCCCCTTTCCTTGACAATATAATAATGTAACTCTTACAACTGGATGGGTGAGGATCGGTCACAGCTTTATTAACTTTTAATACTCATTCCATTAGAAAGGCATTTTATTTCTAAAATAATTCAGCTTGTTGCAGCATGCCCTGGGTCTCCACACTGGCAAGTTGGCCAACAAGTGTAACTCTCCAACATGTCCTTTCTATTTCCAGGCCACGGAGGATCCTGAATACTCGTATGCAGGACTCTGACCCCCATCCATCACTCTTAACACTTGTTCCACTCCGTCCTGGAATCCTGACAGGAATATATCCAGTCCAATATACATTAAGTGAACACCGTCAGGCAGTATGAGGCTTGCTTTATCTCCTTCCAGTTGTCGGTGTTGTATCACTACACCGCCTCTGTCTCTTCTAAATTCTGGCATTCCGAATACTTATTACCCGCCTTGTCCGTTTGATGGCCGTGATGTCTCGCGCACCTTGCCATACCGCTATCGGCACAATCTCTGACCATACTATCGTTAGTTTTGTGAAAAATTCTCTGAAGCGCTCAGTGTCTAGTTTCATTATTGCCATTAGTTATGCGCTCTTGTGATGACCTAGGTCGTTTCCCCGGGCCTGTATAACTAAGATGACCGGACCTCTTGCCTCTCTCCCTACCGTGATTACCTCCATTAGTACCTGTGGCCATAGTAGGCCTCTAATACCTCTCCAGTTGAAATATGTGTTATGAAACTCTAATTTACTCCCGCCTGGGCGGACTTTCACCCTTTTTTCTGCCCGATATATATACGAGTGGCCTATCACCCACACTGTTGGCTTAGCGTCACCTGTAAAAGAAACAAACCACGTTAGGATAACAAGTCCGGTCTTATGTATCAAACACGTGGATCGCCATCTCCCTATCCTCTGAACTTCAGTTTCTGACAGTCCTGCTCTTGCTGCTTCCATGGCCGCGCCTATGCGGAATGAGTGTGTCCCGTAATCTTTGGGGTGGTTCCCTGCCGATGTTATGCATTTATTAAATATAGCTTGGAACTGGTATCTTGATAATGGAGTTCCATCAATGTATGATAGGAAGAAATTACTTTGTGATCTGATGGTTATATATGTTTTTACCATTGATACCCGACTCAGTGTACCGTTTGTGGGTTGTAGAAGTACCCAAGTGCCCCTGCCCGCTGGAATCATTTTCGATTGGCGTATGCGTAGACGTATTGCATTATTGGCTATGAGTACGTCCTGGTGTAATAAGCCTCCACTGGTGTTAATTTTGGATTGAGGGACTAATTCGCTTATGCATAGCGCCCCGAAGAAGGCGATCGCAAATGCAGTAGACAGTAGTGTTGCTTAAAATTGTGAGTGTCATGTTAATGGTGTTAAGGATATGATGTGAGAAACCAGTTTTAGTGACACGGGACGGGACTTCTACACTCCTGACTTGGCTGACCCCTTTTCCACCCTTTTATGGATTGTCTGATGATGAATCTCTTTGTCACATCTCCCCAATTCAGTAGTTGGAAGTGAAATGCTACTCCGGTCTGACACCGCTGCGCTGACATCCCTGATATGCCCCTCATCATTAGCTGGTGGAGAATTTCTATGGTGACTTGTAATCTGGCTTGTTCACATTGGTCAACCCGTCTACCTGCTACTAGTCGTGTCCACTCTTCCCATGACTTACCGTATGCTTGCCACGTCGACACGGCAACTGACGCTCTGATTAATGGCATCAACTATTCGCCACTAGATCCCATAGGGAGGGTGGGCAACTGTTGCCCGATGGGTGGGCGTTGGGGACGAGCTCTGTGAAAATCTGCCAATTGAATTGTGATAAAGCGTTAGCAGCAAAATTATTATTTATTTCAAAGCTGGTGGAGCTTGGTATGGATGGCCTAATACAATGAGTACCACACACTGCTACTATGTCCAAAATTATTTTCCAGGCAAGATGCAGCTAAAAATTACTATTAATTTCAAAGCTGGTGGAGCTTAGTATAGATGGCCTAATAGAATGAGTACCACACACTGCTAATATGCCCAACATTAGTTTACAGGCAAGATGCAGCTAAAAATTATTATTAATTTCAAAGCTGGTGGAGCTTGGTATAGATGGCCTAATACAATGAGTACCACAAACAGCTACGAAGCCCAAAATTATTTTCCGGGCTAGATGCAGCGAAAAAGTATTTTGAATTTGCAACCTGGTGGAGGTTAGTATAGATGGACTAATAGTACAAGTCCCACACTCTGCTACAAGCCGAAGCACAAATATTTTTTCAGAGCTAGATGCAGATAAAAATTAGTTTGAATATGCAACCTGGTGGAGGTTAGTATAGATGGACTAAAAGAACAAGTCCCACACACTGCTACAAGCCGAAATATTTTTTCAGAGCTAGATGCAGATAAAAATGATATTGAATTTGCAACCTGGTGGAGGTTAGTATAGATGGATTAATAGAATGATGCTATGCCCAAAAAGTTTTACTTCACTAGGTGCAGTAAAAAAATGTGTATTCTAGACACAGGTGGTGTAGCTTGCAGCACAGATAGGCTACTCCACTGACAAACACACACAGCAAGAGGCCAAAAAGGATTTGCTTTGCTAGATTTAGCCAAATGCTGTGAAAAAAAACTTGCACAGCACTGGCACAGACCTGCCTGGCAAAAAGTGATAGGAACTGATGTAACCTAACCCTCAAAAGGACTGCAATTACAATTGGTCTTTACTCCCAACCTATCTATTTAAGAGTACCGACCTGCGTGATAAAATCGATAGGAACCAATGTAACCTAGCCCTCAAAAGGACTGCAATTACAATTAGTCTTTACTCCCAAACTATCTATTTAAGAGCACAGACCTGCCTGATAAAAGTCGTAGGAAATGATGTAACCTAGTCCTCAAAAGGACTGCAATCAAAACTATTCCCTACTCCCAAGCTGTAGATTTGTGCGAAAATTGGCTTGAAATTAACAAAGTATAGCGCACACAGCAACAGCGGTGCCATCTAACATGCAGCTGCAGCAGTGAGAAAATGGTGGCGACTGGTAAAATGGTTGTGTCTTATAGGGCAAGGACATGTGACATACACTGCCAATGACACATGCCTTTGCTTGTGTGAAAAAAAGCACTTCACTCCGTGTGTGCGATGCTGATAGGCTGACAGATTGCACCTCCCCACTGTAAATGTGGGAAAGAGAAAAAATAATGGAGATCTTCATTATTTATGCAGAGATCCATCCCATGCCCCTCCCCCCGCGCCGCTGTACACTCAAACTGCGTATTATCATTAATTTTCAGCATTATTGAGAAAAAATCCAGTTATGATTTTGGTGCACGAACAGTTATCAAACATAACCTCGAACTGCCGAATTTTTTTCAAATCGTTCGTGTTCGCCGAACGGCTTGAACAACGCCCAAAACAGCTCGAATTTGAGATTGGCGAACAGTTCGAGTCGAACACTGCTCATCTCTAGTCATGAAATGTGCGAATTTAGGACTGTGGCCTGTGGGGTGTTGGCTGCAAATTTGCACTTTCGTTCAAAGCTCTGGGATATGGACAATTGAACGCTGCGGTGGGACGTGGACGTTTACGTTGATGCTGTTTCTTGAGAAACTGCCAGAACTAGTGAAGACTGAGAGGAAGGGGCATCTTTGCATGCAGTGTGGACAGGGGATTGCATTGCACGCACAACAGGGGGATCTCTTACACGCAGAAGAGCGGAATAAGCAGTGGTGACACACGCTGACACTGGTAGTGAACCCTGGGTTACGCCCCACAAAGTCGGGTGCTTTACTGACATATGCCTGATCATGCTGGTGGTGGTCAGGCTCGTAGTTTTGTCACCCCTGCTGATGCTGGCATGGCAGGTGGTACAAATGGCCTTTTTGGGGTTATCAGCAGAGTCTTTAAAAAAATTCCAGACTCTGAAAGACTTACCGGTTGTACTGGCAACGTCCCTCGTGTTGGTGTTACGGGGAACTGTTGCCTGCCTTCTGTGTGCGGCCACCACAATGCTTCTTCCTGCCTGTTGGGGTACTCTGCCTCCCTCCCCTTGTGTGCTGCTGGCCTCACTCTGCGTATCCTCCTGCCACGTTGGGTCAGTTACTAGATCATCCACCACCTCCTCCTCTTCACTTGCGCACCACGATCCTCCTCCTCACTTTGTGGCAATTGTGTCTCATCATCGTCCACCTCTTGTGACAAATTGCCAGCGTCGTTTTCCTATGGCCCTAGCAGTTCAAATATTTGGGCATTGCTACTTGGGATCTCCTCTTCCACCACTTCAAATGGAGCAGGCAAGGGGCACAAATATGGAAATGGACCAGTGAACAGCTCTTCAGAGTGTCCAAGTGTGGGATCAGTTGCTGTCAGATGACACTCGGCATGGTGGGAGGAAGTACCATCAGGGTGAGGAGGAATATGCGATCGAGACCCACGACTACTAAAACTTGACTGTGTGGAAGACAGACCGGAGATGGTGGTGCCCAGGTAACTGGAAGTATTATCTGCTATCCAATTAAAAACATGTTCACACTGATCAGTTCGCAACACTGGTGTTGTAGTGTGCTTCCCTAGTAATTTGGTCAAGAAGTGGGAGTGAGAAGATGTTGGTTGTGGCACATTTTCACCTTGGCCATGGCCCCGCCCTCTACATGCATGATCACCAGATCGTCAATTTCCACGTCCCTTGCCACGTGCCTTTCCCATTGTAAATAAAGTAAAATAGCTTACTCTCGCACTATCAATGTCAAAAGGGTAAAAAAAAAGGAGAATAGTACTGGGGAAGAGGAAAACCACAGTTCTATTTCTCTGGCCTACACCAGACTCTTTTAATTAGATATATTGGTGTTTGACCAGTCAGGGAGACACTATTACAGGTTTTTTTTTTACGGCAAAAAATGCCAAAAGCAGGAAAATAGAGAGATTTGACCAGTGGACCTGCAAAACCACAGTTGTATTTCTCTGGCCTACACCAGACTTTTTTAAACAGATATATTGGTGTCTGACCAGTCAGAGAGACACTATAACAGTTTTTTTTATGGCAAAAAATGCCAAAAGCAGGATAATACAGAGATTTGACCCGTGGAACTGTAAAAAAAACAGTTCTATTTCTCTGGCCTACACAAGACTCTTTTAAACGGATATATTGAAGTCTGACCAGTCAGGGAGACTCTATTACAGTTTTTTTTAAGACAAAAATGCCAAAAGCAGGATAATACAGAGATTTGACCCGTGGAACTGCAAAACCACAGTTCTATTTCTCTGGCATACACCAGACTCTTTTAAACAGATATATTGGTGTCTGACCAGTCAGAGAGACACTATAACAGGTTTTTTATATGGCAAAAAATCCAAAAGCAGGATAATACAGAGATTTGACCAGTGGAACCGCCAAATCGCAAGTCTATTTCTCTGACCTACACCAGACTCTTTTAAACAGATATATTGGTGTCTGACCAGTCAGGGATACACAATTACAATTTTTTTAAGGCAAAAAAATGCCAAAAGCAGGATAATACAGAGATTTGACTCATGGAACTGCAAAAAAAACAGTTCTACTTCTCTGGCCTACACCAGACACTTTTAAACAGATATATTGGTGTCTGACCAGTCAGTGAGACATTGTTACAGCTTTTTTTTATGGCAAATAATGCCAAAAGCAGGATAATACAGAGATTTGACCCGTGGAACTGCAAAAGCACAGTTCTATTTCTCTGGCCTACACCATGCTCTTTTAATTAGATATATCGGCGTCTGACCTGTCAGGGAGACACTATTACATTTTTTTTTTCGGCAAAAAATGCCAAGAGCAATATAATACAGAGATTTGACCTGTGGAACTGCAAAACCATAGTTCTGTTTCTCTGGTCTACACCAGACTCTTTTAAACAGATATATTGGTGTCTGAACAATCAGTGAGACACTATAACAGTTTTTTTTTACGGCAAAAAATGCCAAAAGCAGGATAATACAGAGATTTGAACCATGGAACGACAAAACCACAGTTCTATTTCTCTGGCCTACACCAGACTCATTTAATTAGATATATCGGTGTCTGACCTGTCAGGGAGACACTATTACAGTTTTTTTTCGGCAAAAAATGCCAAGAGAAGGATAATACAGAGATTTGACCCGTGGAACTGCAAAACCACATAACTATTTCTCGGGTCTACACCAGACTCTTTTAAACAGGTATATTTGTGTCTGACCAGTTAGTGAGACACTATCACAGCTTTTTTTATGGCAAAAAATGCCAAAAGCAGGATAATACAGAGATTTGACCTGGGGAACTGCAAAACCACAGTTCTATTTCTCTGGCCTACACCAGACTCTTTTAAACAGATATATTGGTGTCTGACCAGTCATGGAGACACTATTACAGTTTTTTTTACGGCAAAAAATGCCAAAAGCAGGATAATACAGAGATTTGACCCGTGGAGCTGCAAAACCACAGTTCTATTTCTCTGGCCTACACCATGCTCTTTTAATTAGATATATTGGTGTCTGACCAGTCCGGGAGACACTATTACAGTTTTTTTTTACGGCAAAAAATGCCAAAAGCAGGATAATGCAGAGATTTGACCCGTGGAACTGCAATACCACAGTTCTATCTCTCTGGCCTACACCAGACTCCTTTAATTATATATATTGGTGTCTGACCATTCAGGGAGATACTATTACAGTTTTTTTTTACGGCAAAAAATGCCAAAAGCAATATAATGCAGAGATTTGACCTTTGGAACTGAAAAAACACAGTTCTATTTCTCTGGCCTACACCAGATACTTTCAATTAGATATATTGGTGTCAGTCCAGTCAGGGAGACACTATTACAGGTTTTTTTTATGGCAAAAAAATGCCAAAAGCAAGATAATACAGAGATTTGTCCTGTGGAACTGAAAAACCACAGTAATATTTATCTTGCATACACTAGACTCTTTTAAACAGATATATTGGTGTCTGAACAGTCAAGGAGAGACAACTACTACAGTTTTTTAATGGCAAAAAATGCCAAAAGCAGGATAATACCGAGATTTGACCCGTGGCACAGCAAAACCTCAGTTCTATTTCTCTGGCCTACACCAGACTCTTTCATTAAGATATATTGGTGTCTGACCAGTCAGGGAGACACTATTACACTTGTTTTTTAGGGCAAGCAATGACAAAAGCAGTATATTACAGAAATTTGACCCGTGGAATTGGAAAACCACATGTCTAATTCTCTGGCCTACACCAGACCCTTTTAAACAGATATTTCGAAGTCTGACCTGTCAGGGAGACACTATTACAGTTTTTTTACGACAAACAATGCCAAAAGCAGGATACTACAGAGATTTGACCCGTGGAACTGCAAAACCACAGATCTATTTCTCTGGCATACACCAGACTATTTTAAACAGATATATTGGTGTCCGACCAGTCAGTTAGACACTATTACAGTTTTTTATGGCAAAAAATGCTAAAAGCAGGATAATACAGAGATTTGACCTGTGGAACTGCAAAACCACAGTTCTTTTTCTCTGGCCTACACCAAACCCTTTTAATTAGATATATTGGTGTCTGACCCGTCAGGAGACGCTATTACAGTTTTTTTTACGGCAAAAAATGCCAAAATCAGGATAATACATAGATTTGACACGTGGAACTGCAAAACAACAGTTCTATTTATCTGGTATACACCAGACTCTGTTAAACAGATACATTGGTGTCAGACCAGTCAGTGAGACACTATTACAGTTTTTTTACGGCAAAAAATGCCAAAAGCAGGATAATACAGAGATTAGACCCGTGGAACTGCAAAACCACAGTTATATTTCTCTGTCCTACACCAGACTCTTTTAAACAGATATATTGGTGTCTGACCAGTCAGAGAGACACTATTACAGTTTTTTACGGCTTAAAATGCCAAAAGCAGGATAATACAGAGATTAAACCCATGGAACTGCAAAACAACACTTCTATTTCTCTGGCATACACCAGACTCTTTTAACCCCCTAAGCCCCGAGGGTGGTTTGCACGTTAATGACCTGGCCAATTTTTACAATTCTGACCACTGTCCCTTTATGAGGTAATTTCTCTGGAACGTTTCAACGGATCCCTCTGTTTCTGAGATTGTTTTTTCGTGACATATTGTTCTTCATGATTGTGGTAAAATTTCTTCGATATCACTTGCGTTTATTTGTGAAAAAAATGGAAATTTGGCGAAAATTTTGAAAATTTTGCAATTTTCAAAATTTGAATTTTTATGCCCTTAAATCAGAGAGATATGTCACACAAAAGAGTTAATAAATAACATTTCCCACATGTCTATTTTACATCAGCACAATTTTGGAACCAAAATTTTTTTTTTGTTAGGGAGCTATAAGGGTTAAAATTTGACCAGCGATTTCTTATTTTTCGAACAAAATTTACAAAACCATTTTTTTTAGGGACCACATCACATTTGAAGTCACTTTGAGAGGTCTTTATGACCGAAAATTCCCAAAAGTGACTCCATTCTAAAAACAGAACCCCTCAAGGTGCTCAAAACCACATTCAAGAACTTTGTAAAACCTTCAGGTGCTTCACAGGAATTTTTTGAATGTGGAAGAAAAAAATGAACATTTAACTTTTTTCATAAAAATGTTATTTTAGACCCAATTTTTTTTTTATTTTCACAGGGGAAACAAGAAAAAATGGACCCCAAAATTTGTTGTGCAATTTCCCCTGGGCACGCAGATACCCAAAATGTGGGGAAAAAACACTGTTTGGGTGCACGGCAGGGCTCGGAAGGGAAGGAGCACCATTTGACTTTTTGATTGTAAAATTTGCTTGAAAAATTAGCGGATGCCATGTTGTGTTTGGAGAGCCCCTGTGTGCCCAAACATTGGAGCTCCCCCAAAAGTGACCCCATTTTGGAAACTAGACCCCCCAAGGCACCTAGCTAGATGCATAGTGAGCACTTGGAACCCCCTAGGTGCTTCACAAATTCATTCGTAAAAATGAAAAAGTGTTTTTTTTTTCATTTTTTCATTTTTACGAATCAATTTGTAAAGCACCGAGGGGTTCCAAGTGCTCACTATGCATCTAGATAGGTGCCTTGGGGGGTCTAGTTTCCAAAATGGGGTCACTTGTGGGGGAGCTCCAATGTTTGGGAACACAGGGACTCTCCAAATGCAACATGGTATCCGCTAACAAATGGTCAGCTCAAATTGTTAGCGGACACCATGTTGCGTTTGGAGAGCCCCTGTGTGTCCAAACATTGGAGCTCCCCCACAAGTGACCCCATTTTGGAAACTAGCCTCCCAAATGCACCTATCTAGATGCATAGTGAGCACTTGTAACCCCCAATTGCTTCACAAATTGATTCATAAAAATGAAAAAGTGAAAAAAAAACACTTTTTCATTTTTATTAATCAATTTGTGAAGCACCTGGGGGTTCCAAGTGCTCACTATGCATCTAAATAGGTGCCTTGGGGGGTCTAGTTTCCAAAATGGGGTCACTTGTGGGGGAGCTCTAATGTTTGGGCGCGCATGGGCTCTCCAAACGCAACATGGCGTCCGCTAACAATTTGAGCCAATTTTCCATTCAGTTTGTTAGCGGACACCATGTCGCGTTTGGAGAGCCCTTGATGTGCCTAAACAGTGGAGCTCCCCCACAAGTGACTCCATTTTGTAAACTATACCCCTCAAGGATTTTATTAAGGTGTATAGTGAACATTTTGAACCCAGAGGTACGACACAGAATTTGTTTACATTAGGTCATCATATTGAATAAGTTGTCATTATTCTTGAGCGCTAGTGCTCACTGCTTGAGTTTGCATCGGGTACTCAGGTATACACCATGTACAGCGTGTGCTCGAGTGACATGCTCGAGTCCCTGCTCCGCATGTTTCACGGTTATTAGACACCCAAAAAAAAACATGCGGGGATCGCTCGTGCATGGCAGTCAATCCCCGTAAAGTTTTTTTGGCCGCGAAGCATATGGGGCAGAGACTCGAGCATGTCACTCAAATACCAACGATACTCAATGCATACCAGAGCACCCGATGCAAACTCAAGTAGCGAGCACTTGCGCTCAACACTAGTCGCCATATCGTCATCTTTTTTTCTTACTTTTGAAAAAAATCCCAAGCCCATCACAACCCTAACCCCAACCCTAACCCCAACCCCAGCTCTAACCGTAGCACAACCCTAACAGTAGCACAACCCTAACCCTAGCACAACCATAACCCTAGCACAACCATAACCCTAGCACAACCCCAACCCCAAACCCAGCCCTAACCCTAGCCCAATCCTAACCCAAGAGTTTATTTTTGACGCCGTTCCTCATGCGTTATAAGTGATTAGACAACTTTATTCTTCGGGTCGGTGAGATTACAGCAATACCAGAATCATATGGGGATTTTATGACTGACAGCTGTCACACACAAAAAGACGCATTTGTTGTAAATCTAGTTTTTGCATCGCCATATTTTGAGAGCTATAATTTTTCCAGATTTTGGCAGACAGTCATGTGACGGCTCGTTTTTTGCGGGATGAGTTGACGTTGTTATTGGTGCCATTTTCAGGCACGTGACATTTTTTGATCGCTTTCTATTCTGATTTTTGGGAGGCAGAATAAACAAAAACCAACAATTCAGGATCTGTTTTTTTTGTTGTTTTTTATTCTGTTCCGCGTGTGGTAAAATTGATAAGTCAGCTTTATTCTTCGGGTCAGTATGTTTACAGCGGTACCACATTTATATAGTTTTTCTATGTTTTGCACTTTTACATAATAAAAGCAATTTTATAGAAAAAAATATTTTTTAGCATAGCCTTATTCTGAGAGCTATAACTTTTTTATTTTTCTGCTTATGGAGCTGTATGTCAGCTTGTTTTTTGCGGGACGAGATTACGTTTTCAGCGGTACCATTTTTATTTATATCTGTCTTTTTGATCGCGTGTTAGTCCATTTTTTGTTTGGCGGTATGGTGATAAAGCATTGTTTTTTGCTTCGTTTTTTTTTTTTTTTTTTTACCGTGTTCACTGAAGGGGTTAACTAGTGGGACAGTTTTATAGGTCTGGTTGTTCCGGACGTGGCGATACCAAATATGTGTACTTTTATTGTTTTGTTTTGTTTTTTTTATAATAATATTTATTGATGGGTACATTATATTTTTATTTTTGGTGGATTATTTTATTTCTTTTTTTTATATATTTTTGCATTTTTTTTTTCCACTTTCTGAAAGTTTATATACTTTTTTACTTTGTCCCACTGTGGGACTTTCCCTTTTTTTATTCTGATCGCCTGCATGGCACAGGAATGCAGCACCATCCCTGTGCCATGCAGGCTGTCAGCGCTGGAAAGGGAGAAGATTGTTTGGAGATGCACTGCGCATGTCCAAACAATCTTCCTGCTGTCTGGTGACCCAGATGTTGTCATGACGACATCGGGTCATCATGGCAACACCCGGGAAGCCTTTGCAGACAGCGCTGGAAGCAGGAAGAGGAGGTGAGTATCTGCGATCACCTCTCCTTGCCCCCGAAATGCTGTGATCGACTTCGATCGCAGCATCACGGGGGTTAATGTGCTGGGAGCGGTGCAGGACCGCTCCCTGCACATTGTCACAGCTGACACCCGATACTATTAGCTGACACCCGGCGGCGATCGCGCCAGCACAGCCTGTATGCACGCGCGATCGCCATGACGTACTAATACGGGTCTGGCTCTTAAGTCCCAGGGCACAGACGAATATTAGTACGTCAGATGTTGATAAGGGGTTAAACAGATATATTGGTGTCTGATCAGTCAGGGAGAGACTATTACAATTTTTTTTATGGCAAAAAATGCAAAAAGCAGAATAATACAGAGATTTGACCCGTGGAACTGCAAAACCACAGTTCTATTTCTTTGGCCTACAACAGATTCTTTTAATTAGATATATTGGTTTCTGACCAGTCAGGTACAGACTATTACAGTTTTTTTAAGGCAAAAAATGCCAAAAGCAGGATAATACAGAGATTTGACACGTGGAACTGCAAAACTACAGTTCTACTTATCTGGCATACACCAGAATCTTTAAAACAGATATTTTAGTTTCTGACCAGTCAGGGAGACACTATTCCAGGTTTTTTTAAGGCTAAAAATGCCAAAAGCAGGATAATACAGAGATTAGACCCGTGGAACTGCAAAACCATAGTTCTAGTTCTCTGGCCTACACCAGACTCTTTTAAACAGATATATTGGTGTCTGATCAGTCAGGGAGAAACTATTTTATATTTTTTTTACTGCAAAAAATGCCAAAAGCAGGATAATACAGAGATTTGACCCGTGGAACTGTGAAACCACAGTTTTATTTCTCTGGCCTACACCAGACTCTTTTAAACAGATATACTGGTGCCTGACTAGTCAGGAAGACACTATTATATTTTTTTTTTATGAAAAAAAATGCCAAAAGCAGTATAATACAGAGATTTAACACGTGGAACTGCAAAACCACAGTTCTGTTTATCTGATATACACCAGACTCTTTAAACTGATAAATTGGTGACAGACCAGTCAGGGAGACACTATTGCAGTTTTTTTATGGCAAAAAATGCCAAAAGCAAGATAATACAGAGATTTAACACGTGGTACTGCAAAACCACAGTTCTATTTATCTGGCATACACCAGAATCTTTTAAACAGATATATTGGTGCCTCACCCGTCTGGGAGATACTATTACAGATTTTTTTTATTGCAAAAAATGCCAAAAGCAGAATAATACAGAGATTTGGACCATGGAACTGTAAAACCACAGTTCTATTACTCTGGCCTACACCAGACTCTTTTAAACAGATATATTGGTGTCTGACCATTTAGTGAGACACTATTATAGGTTTTTTTTGCGAAAAAAAATGCCAAAAGCAGGATAATACAGAGATTTACCCGTGGAACCGCAAAACCACAGTTCTATTTCTCTGGCCTACACCAGACTCATTTAATTAGATATATTGGTGTCTGACCAGTCAGGGAGAGACTATTACAATTTTTTTTTTTACGGCAAAAAATGGCAAAAGCAGGATAATACAGAGATTTGACCCGTGGAACTGCAAAACCACAGTTCTATTTCTCTGGCCTACTCAAGATTCTTTTAATTAGATATATTGATGTCTGACCAGTCAGGTACACACTTTTACAGTTTTTTTATGGCAAAAAATGGCAAAAGCAGGATAATACAGAGATTTCACCCGTGGAACTGCAAAACCACAGTTCAATTTATCTTTCATATACCAGACTCTTTTAAACAGATATATTGGCGTCTGACCAGTCAGGTACACACTATTACAGTTTTATTATGGCAAAAAATGCCAAAAGCAGGATAATACAGAGATTTGACCTGTGGAACCACAAAATCACAGTTATATTTCTCTGGCCTACACCAGACTCTTTTAATTAGATATAACGGTGTCTGACTTGTCAGGGAGACACTATTATAGTTTTTTTTATGGCAAAAATGCCAAAAGCAAGAGAATACAGAGATTTGACCCATGGAACTGCAAAACCACATTTCTATTACTCTGGCCTACACCAAACTCTTTTAAACAGATATATTGTTGTCTGACCAGTTTGGGAGACACTATTCCAGGTTTTTTTTACGGCAAAAAATGCCAAAAGCAGGATAATACAGAGATTTGACCCGTGGAACTGCAGAAAAACATTTCTATATCTCTGGCCTACACCAGACCCTTTTTAACAGATATTTTGAAGTCTGACCAGTCAGGGAGACACTATTACAGTTTTTGTTTACTACAAAAAATGAAAAAAGCAGGATAATACAGAGATTTGACCCGTGGAACTGCAAAACCACAAATCTATTTCTCTGGCCTACACCAGTGTCTTTTAAACATATATATCGGTGACTGACCAGTCAGTGAGCCACTATTACAGTTTTTTTTACGTCAAAAAATGCCAAAACCAGTATAATAAAGAGATTTGACACGTGGAAATGCAAAACCACAGTTCTACTTATCTGGCATGCACCAGAATCTTTTAAACAGATATATTGGTGTCTGACCAGTTAGTGAGACACTATTACAGTTTTTTTTAACGGGAAAAAGTTCCAAAAGCAGGATACTACAGAGATTTGACCCATGGAACTGCAAAATCACAGTTCTATTTCTCTGGCCAACATCAGACTCTTTTAAAACAGATATATTAGTGTCTGACCAGTCAGGGAGACACTATTCCAGGTTTGTTTTACGGCAAAAAATGCCAAAAGCAGGATAATACAAAGATTTGACCCGTGGAACTGCAGAAAAAATTTCTATATCTCTTGCCTACACCAGACGCTTTTAAACAGATATATTGAAGTCTGACCAGTCAGGAAGACACTATTACAGTTTTTTTTTATGACAAAAAATGCCAAAAGCAGGATAATACAGAGATTTGACCCGTGGAACTGCAGAACCACAGTTCTATTTCTCTGGCCTACACCAGACTCTTTTAAACAGATATATTGGTGTCTGACCATTTAGGGAGGCACTATTACAGTTTTTTATAACAGCAAAAATTGCCAAAAGCAGGATACTACAGAGATTTGACCCATGGAACTGCAAAACCACAGTTCTATTTCTCTGGCCTTCATCAGACTCTTTTAAACAGACATATAAGTGTCTGACCAGTCAGGGAGACACTATTCCAGGTTTTTTTTACGGCAAAAAATGCCAAAAGCAGGATAATACAGAGATTTGACCCGTGGAACTGCAAAAATCATTTCTATATCTCTGGCCTACACCAGACGCTTTTAAACAGATATATTGAAGTCTGATAAGTCAGGGAGACACTATTACAGTTTTTTTTACAGCTAAAAATGCCAAAAGAAGGATAATACAGAGATTAGACCCGTGGAACTGCAAAACCACAGTTCTAATTCTCTGGCCTACACCAGACTATTTTAAACAGATATATTGGTGTCTGATCAGTCAGGAAGACACTATTTTAGTTTTTTTTTATGGCAAAAAATGCCAAAAGCAGGATAATACAGAGATTTACCCGTGGAAGCGCAAACTCACAGTTCTATTTCTCTGGCCTACACCAGACTCATTTAATTAGATATATTGGTGTCTGACCAGTCAGGGAGAGACTATTACAATTTTTTTTTTTTACGGCAAAAGATGCCAAAAGCAGGATAATACAGAGATTTGACCCATGGAACTGCAAAGCCACAGTTCTATTTCTCTGGCATACACCAGATTCTTTTAATTAAATATATTGGTGTCTGACTAGTCAGGGAGACACTATTTCAGGTTTTTTTTTACGGCAAAAGATGCCAAAAGCAGGATAATACAGATATTTGACCGGTGGAACTGCAGAAAAACATTTCTATATCTCAGTCCAACACCAGACTCTTTAAAACAGATATATTTGTGTCTGACCAGTCAGGGAGACAGTAATAAAAATATTTTTACATCATAAAATGTCAAAAGCAGGATAATGCAGAGATTTGAACCGTGGAACTACAAAACCACAATTCTAACTCTCTGGCCTACACCAGACTCAATTAATTAGCTATATTGGTGTCTGACCTGTCAGGTACACACTATTGCAGGTTTTTTACGGCAAAAAATGCCAAAAGCAGGATAATAGAGAGATTTGACCGGTGGAACTGCAAAACCACAGATCTATTTCTCTGGACTACACCAGACTCATTTAATCAGATATATTGGTGTCTGGCCAGTCAGGGAGAGACTATTACAATTTTTTTTTTTACGGCAAAAAATGCCAAAAGCAGGATAATAGAGAGATTTGACCGGTGGAACTGCAAAACCACAGATCTATTTCTCTGGACTACACCAGACTCATTTAATCAGATATATTGGTGTCTGACCAGTCAGGGAGACACTATTCCAGGTTTTTTTTACGGCAAAAAATTCTAAAAGCAGGATAATACAGACATTTGACCCATGGAACTGCAAAAATTATTTCTATATCTCTGGCCTACACCAGACACTTTTAAACAGGTATATTAAAGTCTGACCAGTCAGGGAGACACCATTACAGTTTTTTTTTACGGCAAAAAATGCCAAAAGCAGGATAATACAGAGATTTGACCCGTGGAACTGCAAAACAACAGTTCTATTTCTCTGGACTACCTAAGACTCTTTTAAACAGATATATTAGTGTCTGACCAGTCAGGGAGATACTATTACAGGTTTTTTTTACGGCAAAAGATGCCAAAAGCAGGATACTACAGAGATTTGACAGGTGGAGCTGCAGAAAAACATTCCTATATCTCTGGCCTACACCAGATCCTTTTAAACAGACATATAAGTGTCTGACCAGTCAGGTAGACACTATTCCTGGTTTTTTTTACGGCAAAAAATGCCCAAAGCAGGATAATACAGAGATTTTACCCGTGGAACTGCAAAACAACAGTTCTATTTCTCTGGACTACACCAGATCCTTTAAAACAGACATATAAGTGTCTGACCAGTCAGGGATACACTATTACGGTTTTTTTTTATGGCAAAAAATGCCAAAAGCAGGATAATACATAGACTTGACACGTGGATCTGCAAAACCACAGTTCTAATTATCTGGTATACACCAGACTCTTTTAAACAGATACATTGGTGACACACCATTCAGGGACACACTATTACAATTTTTTTGCGTCAAAAAATGCCAAAAGCAGGATAATACAGAGATTAGACCCATGGAACTGCAAAACCACAGTTCTATTTCTCTGGCCTACACCAGACTCTTTTAAACAGATACATTGGTGACAGACCATTCAGGGAGACACTATTACAGTTTCTTTAAGGCAAAAAGTGCCAAAAGCAGGATAATGCAGAGATTTGACGCGTGGAACCACAAAACCACAGTTCTATTACTCTGGTCTACACCAGACTCTTTTAAACAGATACATTGGTGACACACCATTCAGGGAGACACTATTACAATTTTTTTACGTCAAAAAATGCCAAAAGCAGGATAATACAGAGATTAGACCCGTGGAACTGCAAAACCACAGTTCTATTTCTCTGGCCTACACCAGACCCTGTTAATTAGATATAACGGTGTGTGACCTGTCATGGAAACAATAATACAGATTTTTTTAAGGCTAAAAATGCCAAAAGCAAGATAATACAGAGATTTAACCCATGGAACTGCAAAACCACAGTTCTATTTCTCTGGCCTTCATCAGACCCTTTTAAACAGACATATAAGTGTCTGACCAGTCAGGGAGACACTATTCCAGGTTTTTTTTACGGCAAAAAATGCCTAAAGCAGGATAATACAGAGATTTGACCCATGGAACTGCAAAAATCATTTCTATATCTCTGGCCTACACCAGACGCTTTTAAACAGATATATTGAAGTCTGATCAGTCAGGGAGACACTATTTCAGTTTTTTTACGACAAAAAATTCCAAAAGCAGGATAATTCAGAGATTTGACCGTTGGAGCTGCAAAACAACAGTTCTATTTCTCTGGACTACATCAGACTCTTTTAAACAGATATATTAGTGTCTGACCAGTCAGGGAGACACTATTCCAGGTATTTTTTACAGCAAAAAATGCCAAAAGCAGGATACTACAGAGATTTGACCCGTGGAACTGCAAAAATCATTCCTTTATCTCTTGCCTACACCAGACCTTTTTAAACAGATATATTGAAGTCTGACCAGTCAGGGAGACACTATTACAGTTTTTTTTACGACAAAAAAAAGCCAAAAGCAGGATAATGCAGAGATTTGAACCGTGGAACTACAAAACCACAGTTCTAATTCTCTGGCCTACACCAGACTCATTTAATTAGATATATTGGTGTCTGACCAGTCAGGTACACACTATTACAGTTTTTTTACGGCAAAAAATGCCAAAAGCAGGATAATACAGAGATTTGACACGTGGAACTGCAAAACCACAGTTCTATTTCTCTGGCCTACACCAGACTCTTTAAAACAGATATATTGGTGTCTCACCAGTCAGGGAGACAATACTACAGCTTTATTTATGTCAAAAAATGCCAAAAGCAGGATAATACAGAGATTTGACACGTGGAACCGCAAAACCACAGTTCTATTTCTCTGGCCTACACCAGATTCTTTTAATTAGATATATTGGTGTCTGACCAGTCAGGTACACACTATTACAGTTTTTTTACGGCAAAAAATGCCAAAAGCAGGATACAACAGAGATTTAACCCGTGGAACTGCAAAACCACAGTTCTATATCTCTGGCCTACGCCAGACTCTTTTAATTTTATATATTGGTGTCTGACCAGTCAGGGAGACACTATTACAGTTTTTTTTTCATGGCAAAAAATGCCAAAAGCAGTAAAATACAGAGATTTGAACCTTGGAACTGCAAAACCACAGTTATGTTTCTCTTGCCTACACCATACTCTTTTAAACAGATATATTGGTGTCTCACCTGTCAGGGAGACACTATTACAGATTTTTTTATGGCAAAAAATGCCAAACGCAGGATATTACAGAGATTTGACCCGTGGAACTGCAAAACCACAGTTCTAATTCTCTGGCCTACGCCAGACTCTTTTAATAAAATATAACGTTGTCTGACCTGTCATGGAGACACTATTACAGTTTTTTTAATGGTAAAAAATGCCAAAAGCAGGATCCTACAGAGAATAGACCCGTGGAACTGCAAAACCACAGTTCTATTTCTCTGGCCTATATCAGACTCTTTTAAACAGATATATTGGTGTCTGACTAGTCAGGGAGACACTATTAAAGGTTTTTTTTACGGCAAAAAATGCCAAAAGCAGGATAATACAGAGATTTGACCTGTGGAACTGCAAAACCACAGTTCTATTTCTCTGGCCTACACCAGACTCTTTTAATTAGACATATTGGTGTTTGACTAGTCAGGAGACGCTTTTACAGTTTTTTTTACGGTAAAAAATGCCAAAAGCAGGATAATACATAGACTTGACACGTGGATCTGCAAAACCACAGTTCTATTCATCTGGTATACACCAGACTCTTTTAAACAGATATATTGGTGTCTGATCAGTCAGGGAGACACAATTTAAGTTTTTTTTTTACGGAAAAAAATGCCAAAAGCAGGATAATACATAGATTTGATGCGTGGAACTGCAGAAAAACATTTCTATATCTCTGGCCTACACCAGACACTTTTAAACAGATATTTTGAAGTCTGACCAGTCAGGGAGACACTATTACAGTTTTTGTTTATGACAAAAAATGACATATGCAGAATAATACAGAGATTTGACCTGTGGAACTGCAAAACCACAGATATATTTCTCTGGTCTACACCAGACTCTTTTAAACAGATATATTGGTGTCTGTCTATTTATGCAGACACTATTACAGTTTTTTTTTACGGCAAAAAATGCCAAAACCAGGATAATACAGAGATTCGACCCGTGGAAAAGCAAAACCACAGTTCTATTTCCCTGGCCTACACCAGACTCTTTTAATTAGACATATTGGTGTTTGACCAGTCAGGAGACGCTATTACAGGGGTTTTTTACGGCAAAAAATGCCAAAAGCAGGATAATACATAGACTTGGATCTGCAAAACCACAGCTCTATTTATCTGGTATACACCAGACTCTTTTAAACAGATACATTGGTGACAGACCATTCAGGGAGACACTATTACAGTTTTTTTAGGGAAAAAATGTCAAAAGCAGGATAATACAGAGATTTGACCGATGGAACTGCAAAACCACAATTCTATTTCTATGGCCTACACCAGACTCTTTTAAACAGATATATTGGTGTCATATCAGTCAGGGAGAAACTATTTTAGTTATTTTTTTACGGCAAAAAGTGCAAAAAGCAGGATAATACAGAGATTTGACCAATGGAACAGCAAAATCACAATTCTATTTATATAGCATACACCAGACTCTTTTAAACAGATATATTGGTGTTTGACCAGTCAGGGAGACACTATTACAGATTTTTTTATGGCAAAAAATGCCAAAAAGCAGGATACTACAGAGATTTGACCCATAGAACTGAAAAACCACAGTTCTATTTCTCTGGCTCACACCAGATTCTTTTAATTAGATATATTGGTGTCTGACCAGTCAGGTAAACACTATTACAGTTTTTATGGTAAAAAATGCCAAAAGCAGGATAATACAGAGATTTGACACGTGGAACTGCAAAACCACAGTTCTATTTATCTCACATACACCAGACTCTTTTAAACGGAAATATTGTTGTCTGACCAGTCAGGGAGACACTATTACAGTTTTTTTTGGGGCAAAAAATGCCAAAAGCAGGATAATATAGAGATTTGACCGATGGAACTGCAAAACCACAATTCTATTTCTATGTCCTACACCAGACACTTTTAAACAGATATATTGGTGTCTGATCAGTCAGGGAGACACTATTTAGTTATTTTTTTACGGCAAAAAATGCCAAAAGCAGGATAATACAGAGATTTAACCCGTGGATCTGTAAAGCCACAGTTCTATTGCTCTCGCCTACACCAGACTCTTTTAAACAGATATATTGGTGTCTCACCTGTCAGGGAGACACTATTACAGATTTTTTTATGGCAAAAAATGCCAAACGCAGGATATTACAGAGATTTGACCCGTGGAACTGCAAAACCACAGTTCTAATTCTCTGGCCTACGCCAGACTCTTTTAATAAAATATAACGTTGTCTGACCTGTCATGGAGACACTATTACAGTTTTTTTAATGGTAAAAAATGCCAAAAGCAGGATCCTACAGAGAATAGACCCGTGGAACTGCAAAACCACAGTTCTATTTCTCTGGCCTATATCAGACTCTTTTAAACAGATATATTGGTGTCTGACTAGTCAGGGAGACACTATTAAAGGTTTTTTTTACGGCAAAAAATGCCAAAAGCAGGATAATACAGAGATTTGACCTGTGGAACTGCAAAACCACAGTTCTATTTCTCTGGCCTACACCAGACTCTTTTAATTAGACATATTGGTGTTTGACTAGTCAGGAGACGCTTTTACAGTTTTTTTTACGGTAAAAAATGCCAAAAGCAGGATAATACATAGACTTGACACGTGGATCTGCAAAACCACAGTTCTATTCATCTGGTATACACCAGACTCTTTTAAACAGATATATTGGTGTCTGATCAGTCAGGGAGACACAATTTAAGTTTTTTTTTTACGGAAAAAAATGCCAAAAGCAGGATAATACATAGATTTGATGCGTGGAACTGCAGAAAAACATTTCTATATCTCTGGCCTACACCAGACACTTTTAAACAGATATTTTGAAGTCTGACCAGTCAGGGAGACACTATTACAGTTTTTGTTTATGACAAAAAATGACATATGCAGAATAATACAGAGATTTGACCTGTGGAACTGCAAAACCACAGATATATTTCTCTGGTCTACACCAGACTCTTTTAAACAGATATATTGGTGTCTGTCTATTTATGCAGACACTATTACAGTTTTTTTTTACGGCAAAAAATGCCAAAACCAGGATAATACAGAGATTCGACCCGTGGAAAAGCAAAACCACAGTTCTATTTCCCTGGCCTACACCAGACTCTTTTAATTAGACATATTGGTGTTTGACCAGTCAGGAGACGCTATTACAGGGGTTTTTTACGGCAAAAAATGCCAAAAGCAGGATAATACATAGACTTGGATCTGCAAAACCACAGCTCTATTTATCTGGTATACACCAGACTCTTTTAAACAGATACATTGGTGACAGACCATTCAGGGAGACACTATTACAGTTTTTTTAGGGAAAAAATGTCAAAAGCAGGATAATACAGAGATTTGACCGATGGAACTGCAAAACCACAATTCTATTTCTATGGCCTACACCAGACTCTTTTAAACAGATATATTGGTGTCATATCAGTCAGGGAGAAACTATTTTAGTTATTTTTTTACGGCAAAAAGTGCAAAAAGCAGGATAATACAGAGATTTGACCAATGGAACAGCAAAATCACAATTCTATTTATATAGCATACACCAGACTCTTTTAAACAGATATATTGGTGTTTGACCAGTCAGGGAGACACTATTACAGATTTTTTTATGGCAAAAAATGCCAAAAAGCAGGATACTACAGAGATTTGACCCATAGAACTGAAAAACCACAGTTCTATTTCTCTGGCTCACACCAGATTCTTTTAATTAGATATATTGGTGTCTGACCAGTCAGGTACACACTATTACAGTTTTTATGGTAAAAAATGCCAAAAGCAGGATAATACAGAGATTTGACACGTGGAACTGCAAAACCACAGTTCTATTTATCTCACATACACCAGACTCTTTTAAACGGAAATATTGTTGTCTGACCAGTCAGGGAGACACTATTACAGTTTTTTTTGGGGCAAAAAATGCCAAAAGCAGGATAATATAGAGATTTGACCGATGGAACTGCAAAACCACAATTCTATTTCTATGTCCTACACCAGACACTTTTAAACAGATATATTGGTGTCTGATCAGTCAGGGAGACACTATTTAGTTATTTTTTTACGGCAAAAAATGCCAAAAGCAGGATAATACAGAGATTTAACCCGTGGATCTGTAAAGCCACAGTTCTATTTCTCTCGCCTACACCAGACTCTTTTAAACAGATATATTTGTGTCTGACCAGTCAGGGAGACACTATTTAACGGGTCTGGGAGGCGGAACCTCTGAGCAACTATACAAGGGGGCGGTCCTTGTAAAGAAGCGGGTGGCGCCCAGGGAAGACGGGCTGGTAGTCACAGCAAGCGACAGGGACAGTTTCTGGGTAAACGGGCAGGTGGTCACGGCAAGTGACCGGGACAGTCTCTGGGTAAACGGTCAGGTGGTCACGGCAAGTGACCGGGACAGTCTCTGGGTAAACGGTCAGGTGGTCACGGCAAGTGACTGGGACAGTCTCTGGGTAAACGAGCAGGAAGTCACAGCAAGTGACCGGGACAGTCTCTTGACAGGAGGGTGATCACGGCAAGTGACAGCAGAGCCTCCAGGTAGGCTAGCAGGCTGGTAGAGGGTGGACGCTCCCAGGTGAGCGAGCAAGAGTCTCTGGACAGGCAGGTGGTCACAGCATGTGACGGCAGAGCCTCCAGGTAGGCTAAAAGGCAGGTAGCAGATGAGCGCTCCCAGGTGAGCGGGCAAGAGTCTCTGGACAGGCAGGTGGTCACAGCACGTGACGGCGGAGCCTCCAGGTAGGCTAGCAGACAGAGAGCAGGTGAGTGCTCCCAGGTGAGCGGGCAAGAGTCTCTGGACAGGCAGGTGGTCACAGCACGTGACGGCGGAGCCTCTAGGTAGGCTAGCAGACAGGTAGCAGGTGAGTGCTCCCAGGAGAGCGGGCAAGAGTCTCTGGACAGGCAGGTGGTCACAGCACGTTACGTCGGAGCCTCCAGGTAGGCTAGCAGGCAGGTAGCAGATGTGCGCTTCCTGGTGAGCGGACAGACGGATCCATAGACAGACTGGCATGGCTGGTAGGCAGACTGTCGGACCGCAGGAATAGTAGTAGGTAGACACGAGACAGGCAGGTATCAGACAGGAAACTGGCAGGTAACTGGCAGGTAACTGGAAACGGGACCTGAGGGCTGAAGCAGAGTGATGAACTGTGCTACAACATTGCTCGGGCACCTCCATTTTGGAGGAGGTGCCTTATATATGGTGAAGTCCTCCGGCCATTGGCCGGGGACTCCCTAGGACGGCGCGCGCGGCCCCTTCAAGAGAGGGGGAGCGTGCGCGCGCCCTAAGCACCGTGGCAGGGAAGGAGCGCGCACTGCCAGCAGAGTGGGAGGAAGACGCCGGGCACGGCGCGGAGAGGTGAGGGGAACATCGTCCCTGCCTAGCAGGAGGCAGGGACGCCGACGCTACAGTACGCCCCCTTTAGGTCCCCCCCTTTTTTAGGCCAGACAGAAATTTAGCAAGCATGAGAGGGGCATGGATGTTCTCCCGGGGCTCCCAAGTTCTCTCCTCAGGACCAAACCCCTTCCAATCTACTAGATAAAAGGTCTTTCCTCTTACCCTTTTGCTGGCCAGAATGTTCTCTACCTCAAACTCGTTTTCAGCGGAAACCGGAGCAGGAGGCGTACCTGTAGACTTGGAAAAAGAGTTAAATACCACGGGTTTGAGGAGAGATACATGGAAGGAGTTAGGGATCCGCAAGTTGGCCGGGAGTTTCAATTTATAGGCCACCGGGTTGATCTGATTGATAACCTCCAGTGGGCCGATGAACCGAGGCCCTAACTTGTAGGAAGGAACCTTGAGCCGGACATACTTGGACGAGAGCCAGACTTCATCTCCAGGACGGAATTGTGGAGGATCCAGGCATTTTTTGTCAGCGTGTTTTTTCATTCGCTCGGACGACTGAAGGAGTGCTGATCGGGTACGCTCCCAAATGGAGGAAAATTCGCTAACGAGAGATTCCGCAGCCAGATTATCCACCGAGGTGGAGAAGGGAAATGGGATCCGAGGATGCTGACCGAAGACTACAAAAAACGGGGATTTGGAGGAAGATTCGCTCTCGTGATTGTTGTAAGAGAATTCGGCCCATGTCAGAAGATCCACCCAGTCTGAATGGTGGGCATTAACGAAGTGCCAGAGGTAACTGGTCAGGATCTGATTGATCCGCTCCACTTGACCATTGGACTGTGGATGGTAAGCGGAGGAGAAGTCCAGGGTGACGTCTAGCAGTTTACATGTGGCTCTCCAGAAGCGTAAGGTGAACTGAACCCCACGATCCGACACGATGTGGAGGGGCAGGCCATGAAGACGGAAGATGTGGCGGATAAAGTCTTTAGCCAGCTCTGGTGCAGACGGGAGGCCTGGCAGGGGAATGAAATGAGCCATTTTGGAAAAGCGGTCAGTGACCACCCAAATGACTGTACAACCGGCAGAGACAGGGAGATCTGTTATGAAGTCCATAGCTATATGCTGCCAGGGGGCAGCAGGTACAGGAAGCAGAAGGAGGCGACCGGCTGGCAGGTGTCTCGGAACCTTGTTGCGGGCGCAGGACACACAGGCAGAAAAAAAGTCTATTACGTCCTTGTGCAGGGTAGGCCACCAGTAGTGCCGGGTAATAAGCTGGAGGGTCTTTTTCTGACCGGCGTGGCCAGCTAGTTTAGACGAGTGACCCCAGTGTAGGATCTTCTCCCGATCTGGTACCGTTACGAACGTCTTACCGGGAGGGAGACGATTTAGACTCACGGGGGCCACCTGTATTACTCTGGCGGGATCGATGATGTGTTTGGGTTCCTCCTCGAGATCAGACACCAGAAAGGATCGGGACAAGGCATCCGCTTTGATGTTTTTGTCAGCCGGGCGAAAATGAAGAACAAAATCAAAGCGAGCAAAAAACAAGGACCACCGGGCTTGGCGCGGGTTAAGTCTCTGGGCACTCTGGAGGTAAGCCAAGTTCTTGTGGTCAGTGTAAATTATTTCCGGGTGAAGAGCCCCCTAGAGCAGGTAACGCCACTCCTCCAATGCCAGCTTAATGACCAATAACTCTCGGTCTCCTATAGAATAGTTGCGTTCAGGAGAGGAGAAGAGTTTGGAGAAGAAGCCGCAGGTTACCATTCTCCCGGAAGACGATTTTTGGGTATGTACCGCTCCGGCTCCAGAGGAGGAGGCGTCAACTTCCAGGAAGAACTGCTTGTTGCCGTCCGGGCGATGCAGCACCGGGGCGGAAGAGAAAGCCTGTTTTAAGGAGAGAAAGGCTTCCTCTGCTTCGGGCGGCCATTCTCTGGGATTAGTGCCTTTACGGGTGAGCGCAGAGATTGGGACAGTCCGGGAAGAGAAGTGCGGTATGAAGAGGCGGTAGTAGTTGGCGAAGCCCAGGAACCGCTGAATAGTAGTGTTGAGCCACCCCCGTAGTGTTCGAGTTCGGTTCGGTTCGTCGAACACCTTCGAACACCGTTAAAACCAATGGCAGGCAAACAAAAACACATAGAAACACATAGAAAACACCTTCAAAGGTGTCCAAAAGCTGACAAACTGCTCAGAAGACACAACTAACACATGGAAAAGTGACAAGTACATATAGACATGCGAAAAGAAAAGAGGTGGAGGAGTAAAAGGAGGGGGAGACACAGATATAGGCATGTCATGCCCTTCTAAAATCCAAAAAGTGAGAAGCCGACACGGCCAGTCCGTTCCTGCCCGTGCCACCTCTGTGTCGCCGGGTTTGTGCCAGAGCCGCGGTGGACCCTGACGGCCAGCCCCCCTATCCCAATTCTGGTGCCTGTCCGCCGGTGGGTCGAGGCCCCCCACGGTGGGGAGGGAGTAACATCTGCAGAAGAAAGACCATCTTCCAGCCAAACTAAGATGTCGACTTCTTTTCGTGGACAATGTGATACGATCCCATTCTTGCGAACACGCCCATCGCTACAAATTCTAAATGAGGCACAAAAACAGCAGGTGCTTCAACGGATATCAAGTGCTCCTTCAAGTGGGCTCTCCATCACCTCAATTTCAACATCACAAATACTCCAGTTCTCAGAGGTGTCACCCCAATCGCACTTGCTTCCTCACAGCTCCCAAGTCTCCAGCTGCCCGTCTGAGTATGGGGTAGCACAGATGGTTGAGTCTGCACAGCTGTTTACTCATACTATAGCCTGGGAAACGGAGGTCTGCTCCAGAGCTTCTGTTAATCCAGATGAGGAAATGATCTGATCTGATGCCCAGAATCTTTATAAGTCGGATCCAGGACCAGATGAAGAAGGTTCTGAGCATAATGTAGACCCTTGTTCCCAAACTGTAACTCCTGTTGGTGGAGACAATGATGAAGACGATGATGAGACTCAAATACCTGATTGGAGCGACAACTTTACTTTTCGGTCAGGGCAGGAAAAGGTTGGCTCTGAGGTCGACGGGTGTGATAACACACAGGGTGATGATGACGAGGTTGGAGATCCCACTTACTGTCAACCCACAGTCAGCCAGTCGATGAGGTCAGCAGAGGAGGTGGAGGAGGATGTGACTAGCCCTGGGGATGGAGATGACTCGGTACCCGGGCATTTGCCTGGCCTTGGGGATGTCGCGGTGGTCGGCTCCCTGGCCCGTACCCTGGGGTCTCTCTTTAAAAGGGTGGATAATTGGTAATTTTATAAGAGTTCATGACGCCACCTGTGGTATCTGGTGACAAGCACAAGCGCTGCAGCAGTCCACTGAGGCTGGTGATAAGGCAGCTCGATGGTATAGCTCCCCACAGGTGGACCTAGGTCTCAGAAAAGCGTATGCAGGGGGAATGCAGGACAGGCAAGACCCAGCTGGGTCAGAGCAAGAACGGGAATGGACACGGTAGTCACTTCAGTACCTTTTACTGGTGGAAATTCAGGCACATCCCGGAGCACTGTAGGGTTAAGGGTGCATATCAGGATCCTCCCCAATGAGCGGGTGTAGGGCCTTCTGTTTCTTGCCTCTGCGTAGTAAGTTTCTGACCTGCCTGGAGCTAGGCCTAACTTTGTCTCTGTCCTGCGCTGGCTGACCTTGTGGTAGGGCCTTCTCTTGGAGTTCACGCTCCCAGTATGCGGGGCCTAAGCATCTCCTGGCTCTGTTACATATCAGCACCTTGGCGATCCTGGGACTTGTAGTTCTCCAGGGATTCCGGTTATGCCTTACTGGGTCATAGAGATACCGGTAAGCTCGGATCCTGTGTCCGGTAAATGCTTCGGGGTGAGCTGGTTAAGCTCCTCTGCCCCTTATGTACTAACTCACCTTCGGCCTACTCGGGCCCTCACTAGGCTATACACACTAACGGCAGCTTGCCGCGCTTCACTGATCTTACGGCACCGGCACACCTTAAGCTCTATCTGGGCTCCCTGAATCTAGCAAGCAGGAGCCTCGTGCTCCACTGCTGAACTATTAACTGCGTTCTCTAGACTAGACTGAGCTCCACTGCAGACTGACCTCTCTTAGGCTTCTCAACTGCAGGAACTCTTCAGAGGAACTGAACTGCCTAGCTCCACCTTCCCTATTTATTTCCCTAACGGGCTCCCTCTGCTGGTCTGAGGTGGAAGGTGGAGATGTGTGAATGTTTATGGGGGCCTCTTGTGGAGGATTCCATCAATGCACTCTTCTAGGATCTGTGATACCAAGCGCAGCGGGGCATCACAAATGCTATTGACGACGAGGTTAGGTTGCACCTTCCTGAACAGAGACGGAGTACTGGAAGCACGTCAACAACTGCATTCTCAACCACAACTCTGCCTCTGACCACAAGTCGTAGTGGCTCTTCAGGTCACATGGGCTCTAAGCCTTGCATAGCCTGGGCATTTATTCAGATCGATAAGGATGACCCAACTCGTGTTATCTGTAATATTTGTCAGCAAAAGCTAAGTAGAGGCCAAAAAATCCATAGTTTGAGTACTTCATGCATGTACCGTCACATGGATATGAAGCATAAGTTGCAGTGGGAAGCTCACTGTGCTACAATGCGGCCTAGCCGGCTGGGCCAACCACCGTCTGCCCCATCTTGTGCATCCGCAGCCTATTCATCCTCTGTGACTGGGGGGACAGCAGTCACACATGTTTTTGGACGCAGACCTGCCACCTCTTTACCCGCAACAGCCAGTGTGATTGGCAGGTCGTCAGTTCATTGGGAAGTGGAAACACCTGCTAGTGTTGAGCGCTCTCCGACATCGAGAGCACCACCTTTGGATCAAGGCAACTTAACATGTCCGCCTGCATCTTCCTCACAGACCGGCAGTTTGCCGGGGACACCCTACTCAACACCGTCTAAGCACAACAGCCAGCCCTCGGTCCCTCAGATGTGGACAAGTAAAAGACCATTTCCTCCTAGCCATGAGAAAGCTAAGAGGTTGAATTTCACCATCTGCAAGCTGTTGGCTACAGAAATGCTGCCTTTCCATCTGGAGGACACAGAGGATTTTCAAGACCTTATGTCCGTCACAGTGCCCCAGTACCAGATGCCCAGTCGGCACTACTTCTCAAAGAAAGGTGTGCCTGCGCTCCACTAGCATGTCGCACACAACATCACCGCTTCTTTGAGAAACTGTGTGTGTGACAGGGTGCACTTCACCACAGACACTTGGACGAGAAGGCATGGACAGGGGCGTTACATGTCGCTGACTGGGCACTGGGTAACTATGGTGACAGCAGGACAAGGGGCTGCTGTCCAAGTCTTACCGTCCCCACGAGTTGTGTGTCAATCCTCTTTATCTCGAAGTTCCTCTACTGCTTCTGCCTCCTCAACCTCCTCTCGGTCCTCCTCCTGCACCCAAAGCCTGTCTGGTAATGAGACCTGCTTTCTAACTGCGCAGAAGGAATCCTGCACACCTCCTTACTATGCTGGCAGCAGGGCTCAACGGCATCAGTGTTTACTTTGAAATGTCTGGGAAATGTGAGTCACACAGCTGAGGAGTTGTGGTCAGCTCTGGAGACCCAGTTTCATGAAAGGTTGTCTCCACTGGACCTGCAACCAGGGAAGGCCATGTGCGACAATGCTGCAAACCTGGGTGCGTCACTTCGCCGGGGCAATGTCACACACGTGCCTTGTATGGCTCACGCGTTGAACCTGGTTGTCCAGCAATTTTTAGCCCACTATCCTGGACTAGATGGCCTTCTGCAGAGGGCACGGTCGCTGTGTGCTCACGTCCGCCGTTCGCATCCCGCAGTTCAACGACTTACATCTCTACAGAAGTCGTTGGGCCTGCCAGTTCACCGGCTGAAATGCGATGTGCCGACACGGTGGAATTCAACTCTGCACATGTTGCAGCGACTGTGGCAGCACCGACAAGCCCTGGTGCAATACGTTCTGACGTATAGCCTGGGCCAACAAGATCCAGAGGTGGGGCAAATCACGCTGCAGGAGTGGTCTCAGATCAGGGACCTATGAAGTTGACGCGCCCCCTGGGCCATGGGGTACCCCGAGCCGGGCCGGTAGACGCTGGGGGTTGTAGTCACTGTGGTGGTGACCCAGTCTGTGACCCAGGGCGGTCAATCCAATGGAAATTTGTATATATGGATTTTATAATGTCTGACAACGCCACCTGTGGAGTGCGGCCAAAGGGGCTGTCGCTGCGGAACAGTCCTCTGAAGCTGGTGGTTTTGCAGCAACGGTATTATTACTCACCACAGGAAGAGTGTAGCTTCAGAGCAGTGTGGGTAGATGATGGTGGTTGTAGTGCAGGGAGTCAGTAATGAACACAGAGTCCGTGTGATGCCGTCTCAAGATATTACTCACAGTTGTTGTAGTCCAGATTACAGGTACCAGAGCAATCTCCCCCGTCGTGCTGTGCATACTCAGTGAGGGGCTCAGTCCACCCCCAGATATCTCCGGAGTACTTAGCAGGACCCCCTTCTGTGTGTCCTTTCTCTGGCCTTCTCCCTGCACCTCACACCCAGTGACACTTCTACCGGTATTCTCGGGCCTTGGCGGGTGACGTGTGTTCCGTCCCCTGGGTCCTATGTGGCTACCTTCTTAGTGAGACTGGTGTGGACTTTGGCCTGCAGTACATGAAATGCAGCAGCCTCCGGTTTCTAGTTGAGCCTTGCTGTTTCTCCGCTAGTTGAGGGACCGGTTCCCCTTATCTGGCCTGACCCCTCTACCTCCTGGTAGCAGCGGGAGTACGGGTGGCCTTCTGCACGGCCCGTAGCCGTAGGGTCCCTTCGGTTCCTGGAGCCTTCCAGCTCCCACTCCTCTCTTCTCTCCTTCAGTCCTGGGCCTCCCAGGCTAGGCCCGCCTCTGGAGCAGAGCTCATGCCTAGTCTCTGCTCCTGTCACTTTTCCTCCTCTGTCTGGCTTGCTCTTTCTAAGATGGCTTCCTATTTATACTCTCCTTGTCATGTGCTCCCCTAAGCTGCTCCCCTAAGCACCCACTGCATAGGACCCTCAAACCAGCTAGGGACCTGGGACTGTGCTCTCCCTTAGGAGCAATCTCGCCCTACCCCCACTGCGGGTATGTGTTGGATGCAGGAGTCAGGGTCCCGAGCCATACGCCTTCCTTACCTGAGGGTGAGATACCACACCTCTGGGTGAGATGCAGTAACTCTGTGGCGACTGAACCCTCAGGGGAGCCACACACCCTTCTGCACAGTTTTGAAATGGCGACGAAGATGTTTAGTGCTGACGACGATGCCATTATCAGCATGACTATTCCGGTGATTTACATGCTGGAGCACACTTTAAACAGAATTCAGAGTCAGGTGGTGGCACAAGAGGAGGTGGAGGAAGTAGAGGAGGAGTCGTATGCGGAAGGGATAACATCTCCAAGGTCCAGACGGTTGGCAGCACCAAGGCGGCAGGCATGGGAGGGTGGGGGAGAGGGATTAACCAGGGCGCATGGTAGCAGCCAAACTGTTGAGGAAGGTGCAGGAGCCGAGGAAGAAGTGGAGGACGAACTGGCGATGGGCTTGGAAGACTCATCACATGAGGGAGACCTTGATCACATTTCTGTTGTGCGAGGTTGGAGGCAGAGGGCAGAGGAAGGAAGCATGATTCTTACTTCGCTACCAACACAACAAGGACTTGGTACTTCTGGATGCGCAAGACACATGAGTGCCTTCTTGCTGCACTACCTGCAAAATGACCCCCGGATTGTCAGAATTCGAAGTAATCCCGACTACTGGGTTGCCACACTCTTAGATCCCCGGTACAAAAGTATATTTGCCGAAATAATTCCTGCCATAAAAAGGTATTGACGAATGCAGGAGTATCTGCACACGCTGTTGCAGAATCTTACATGTGCTTTTCCACAAAACACCAGTGGTGCACGTAGTGAATCTCACAGTTCTAACTTGCCAACGGTGGGACTGTCGAGTCTTCATCACTCAAACAGTAACAGTAACACAGTATCTGCTGGTAACAGCAATTTTGTGGAATCGTTTCACCACTTTAGACCATCCTTTGCAAAGCCACAGGAGACAAGAAGTCTGACACATAGTCAATGCCTAGAGAGGATGGTACAGGAAAATCTCCAAGTGAACATCGAAGCCATGACTGTCACTGGACCCTTGCTCATTTTGGTATTCCAATCTGGAATAATCGCCGGAGTTCGCCACTCACACCTTGGAGATCTTGTCATGCCAAGCAGCCAGCGTTCTCTCTGAACATGTGTTCAGCGCTGCTGGTGGTGTGCTGACAGATAAGCGCACGCGGCTGTCCACTGAGAATGTAGACAGACTCACGTTCATAAAGATGATCAAATCATGGATTCGCAAGGACATTTCTACCCCTGTGTCATCCTTGGGAGACTAAAAGCTTGGGGATTTGGTAAAATCACATCACCAACCATTTTAAGCAACAGTGGGGCAATTGATGCCACTTAACACTAGAATGCATGACCATAAAAATCTACACTTTCACATACCTGGGGCCCTTTAGGCCCGTGTGCAAATAACATGGAATAACTCAAACTCAAATGACAAACAACTATATACATGAAGAATACCTAGAGTTTCAAAATTCTAACTAAAGTAATCTTGCAGAAAATAGAAAACAATTAACTGGGCGGGACTGCAAGGCCACAGGTATGCGTTCTAGTGTTAAGTGGTGTCTGTGCCACAATTTTGGGAGTCCCCTTGCTGTGTCGTACGTGACGTTGGCATCATCAATTCCAGGTGGGTTGGGTCGCACCCCCCTCTTTTAACTGTAAGAAACTACATACACTATGGCTTGGGGTAACACAGATGGTTGAGTCTGAAGAGCTGTTTACTCAGAGGTCTGCTCCAAATCTTCAGTGTCTGCTAGTCAGCGTAGAATTTTTAACTGCATCTAGCCTAGGCAATACTTTGGGCGTAGTAGCCCAGCTGCGTAGCAAGCTGCACCGCCTGTGTATCTAATAAGAATTTTTAAATGAATCTAGCCTAGGCAGACTGTGGGGACCCCCAACCAAACCCAGACGCTCAGCCCCCCTACCGCCCCCCTTTCATGGACAATACAATAATGTAACTCTTACAACTGGATGGGTGAGGATCGGTCACAGCTTTATTAACTCTTTATACTCATTCCATTAGAAAGGCATTTTATTTCTAAAATAATTCAGCTTGTTGCAGCATGCCATGGGTCCCCACTCCGGCAAGTTGGCCAACAAGTGTAACTCTCCAACATGTCCTCTCTATTTCCAGGCCACGGAGGATCCAGCGTACTCGTATGCAAGACTCTGACCCCCACCCATCACTCTTAACGCTTGTTCCACTCCGTCCTGGAGTCCTGACAGGAATATGTCCAGTCCAATATCTATTAAGTGAACACCGTCGGGCCGTATGAGGCCTGCTTTATCTCCTTCCAGTTGTCGGTGTCGTATCACTACACCGCCTCTGTCTCTTCTAAATTTTGCATTCCGAATATTTATTACGCGCCTTGTCCATTCGATGGCCGTGATGTCTCGCGCACCTTGCCATACCGCTATCGGCACAATCTCTGACCATACTATAGCTAATTTTGTGAAAAGTTCTCTGAAGCACTCAGTGTCTAGTTTCATTATTGCCATTAGTTATGCGCTCTTGTGATGACCTAGGTCGTTTCCCCCAGCCTGTATAACTAAGATGACCGGACCTCTTGCCTCTCTCCCTACCTTGATTACCTCCATTAGTACCTGTGGCCATAGAAGGCCTCTAATACCTCTCCAGTTGAAATATGTGTTATGAAACTCTAATTTCCTCCCGCCTGGGCGGACTTTCGCCCTTTTTTGTGCCCAATATATATACGAGTGGCCTATCACTCACACTGTTGGCTTAGCGTCACCTGTAAAAGAAACAAACCACGTTAGGATAACAAGTCCGGTCTTATGTATCTTGCCAAACACGTGGATCGCCATCTCCCTATCCTCTGAACTTCCGTTTCTGACAGTCCTGCTCTTGCTGCTTCCGTGGCCGCACCTATGCGGAATGAGTGTGTCCCGTAATCTTTGGGGTGGTTCCCTGCTGATGTTATGCATTTATTAAATTTAGCTTGGAACAGGTATCTTAATAATGGCGTTCCATCAATGTGTGATAGGAAGAAATTACTTTGTGATCTGATGGTTAGATATGTTTTTACTATTGTTACCCGACTCAGTGTACCGTTTGTGGGTTGTAGAAGTACCCAAGTACCCCTGCCCGCTGGAACCGTTTTCGATTGGTGTATGCGTAGATGTATTGCATTATTGGCTATGACTACGTCCTGGTGTAATAAGCCTCCACTGGTGGTAATTTTGGATTGAGGGACTAATTTGCTTATACATAGCGCCCCGAAGAAGGCGATCACAAATGCAGTAGACATTAGTGTTGCTTCAAATTGTGAGTGTCATGTTAATGGTGTTAGGGATATGATGTGAGAAATCAGTTTTAGTGACACGGGACGGGACGTCTACATTCCTGACTTGGCTGACCCCTTTTCCACCCTTTTATGGATTGTCTGATGATGAATCTTTGTCACATCTCCCCAATTCAGTAGTTGGAAGTGAAATGCTACTCCGGTCAGACACCGCTGCGCTGACGCTCCTGATATGCCCCTCATCATTAGCTGGTGGAGAAATTGTATGGTGACGTGTGATCTGGCTTGTTCACATTGGTCAACCCGTCTGCCTGCTACTAGTCGTGTCCACTCTTCCCATGCCTTACCGTATGCTTGCCACGTTGACGGGGCAACTGACGCTCTGATTAATGGCATCAACTATTCGCCACTAGATCCCATAGGGAGGGTGGGCAACTGTTGCCCGATGGGTGGGCGTTGTGGAAAAGCTCTGTGAAAATCTGCCAATTGAATTGTTATAAAGCGTTAGCAGCAGCTTTATACCCCTCAGCATAGTGGCTAGCGCGGACCCATACATTGTGTTTTAGGCACAGGAATGCTAGCCTGCGTAGTAGGCCTAGCACTGGGAGAGACGATGATGCCATCTTATTAATGCAGTGCGCTAGGCTGGTGTTTTGTGTTATGAAGCGTATATTTTTGTTAGCCAGGCGCGCGCCCCATATTTCTATTGCTACCACTATTGGGAAAAATTATTTTCAGGGCTAGATGCAGCTAAAAATTATTATTAATTTCAAAGCTGGTGGAGCTTGGTATAGATGGCCTAATACAATGAGTCCCACACACTGCTAGAAGCCCAAATATTTTTTCAGAGCTAGATGCAGATAAAAATTATATTCAATTTGCAACCTGATGGAGGTCAGTATAGATGAACTAATAGACCCAGTCCCACATACTGCTAGAAGCCCAAATATTTTTTCAGAGCTAGATGCAGAAAAAAATTATATTCAATTTGCAACCTGATGGAGGTCAGTATAGATGGACTAATAGAACAAGTCCCACACACAGCTAGAAGCCCAAATATTTTTTCAGAGCTAGATGCAGATAAAAATCATTTTTAATTTGCAGCCTGATGGAGATCAGTATAGATGGACTAATAGACCAAGTCCCACACACTGCTAGAAGCCCAAACATTTTTTCATAAGTAGATGCATTAAAAAATTACATTCAATTTGCAACCTGATGGAGGTCAGTATAGATGGACTAATAGAACAAGTCCCACACACTGCTAGAAGCCCAAATATTTTTTCAGAGGTAGATGCAGATAAAAATTATTTTCTATTTGCAGCCTGATGGAGGTCAGTATAGATGGACTAATAGAGAAAGTCCCACACACTGCTAGAAGGCCAAATATTTTTTCAGAGCTAGATGCAGACAAAAAATTATTTTTAATTTGCAACCTGATGGAGGTCAGTATAGATGGACTAATAGAACAAGTCCCACACACAGCTAGAAGGCCAAATATTTTTTCAGAGGTAGATGCAGATAAAAATTATTTTTAATTTGAAGCCTGATGGAGGTCAGTTTAGATGGACTAATAGAGAAAGTCCCACACACTGCTAGAAGGCAAAATATTTTTGCAGAGCTAGATGCAGACAAAAAATTATTTTGAATTTGCAACGTGATGGAGGTCAGTATATATGGACTAATAGAACAAGTTCCACACACTGCTAGAAGGCCAAATATTTTTTCAGAGCTAGATGCAGAAAAAAATTATATTCAATTTGCAACCTGATGGAGGTCAGTATAGATGGACTAATAGAATGATGCTATGCCCAAAAGATTTTACTTCACTAGGTGCAGTAAAAAAATTGGTATTCTATACACAGGTGGTATATCTTGCAACAGAGATAGGCTACTCCACTGACTAACACACTCTGAAATAGGCCAAAAAGGATTAGCTTTGCTAGATTCAGCCAAATGCTGTGAAAAAAACTTGCACAGCACTGGCACAGACCTGCCTGGCAAAATCTGATAGGAACTGATGTAACCTAGTCCTGAAAAGGACTGCAATTACAATTAGTCTTTACTCCCACAATCTATCTATTTAAGAGCACAGACCTGCCTGATAAAAGTCGTAGTAAATGCTGTAACCTAGTCCTTAAAAGGACTGCAATCACAACTATTACCTACTCCCAAGCTATCTGTAGATTTGTGCGAAAATTGGCTTGAAATTAACAAGGTATAGCACACACAGCAACAGCGGTGCCGTCTAACACGCAGCTGCAGCAGTGAGAAAATGGTGGCGACAGGGAAAATGGCTGGGTCTTATAGGGCAAGGACATGTGACATACACTGCCAATGACACATGCCCTTGCTTGGTGAAAAAAAGCACTTCGCTCCGTGTGTGCGCTGCTGATAGGCTGACAGATTGCACCTCCCCACTGTAAATGCGGGAAAGAGAAAAAAAAATGGAGATCTTCATTATTCCTGCAGAGATCCATCCCCTGCCCCTCCCCCCACCCCACTGTACACTCAAACTGCGTATTAACATTAATTTTCATCATTACTGAGAAAAAATCCAGTTATGATTTTGGTGAACGAACAGTTATCGAACATAACCTCGAACAGCCGAATTTTTCTCAAATCGTTCGTGTTCGCCGACCGGCTCGAACACCGCCCAAAACAGCTCGAATTTGAGATTGGCGAACAGTTTGAGTAGAACAACGCTCATCTCTACTGAATAGCCTTCAACCCCTCTGGTCGGGGTCACTTCTTGATGGCAGACAGTTTTCTCAGGATCCATTCGAAGGCCGGTCTGAGAAATTATGTAGCCCAAAAATGGAAGCGAGGTCTGCTCAAAGAGGCAGTTCTCATATTTAGAGTAGAGGTGGTTCTGCCTGAGCCTGAGCAGGACCTGACGAACATCCCTCCGGTGAGTCTGGAGATCCGGAGAGAAGACCAAGATGTCGTCCAGGTACACCACTACGCAGGAGTAGAGAAGGTCCCGGAAGATGTCATTCTCCTGCACTCAGCGCTTCAGCGTGAGAATTTTCCCACGCTGTCAGTGACGTGCATGAGGTGAGCTCATTCATGTCCAATGAACTCAGCTGACCTCATGTACGTCACTGACAGCGTGGGAGAATTCTCACGCTGAAGTGCTGAGTGCAGGAGAATTCTCCCACGCTGTCAGTGACGTGCATGAGGTGAGCCGAGTTCATTGGACATGAACTTGTCTCATCTTTATGCCGTCACAGCCAGACACTGCAGAGCGCAAGCAAGCCTGCGCTTCTCAGTGTCCGCGGGATGACAGGCTGGATGGCAGCTTTCTGCTGCGGTCCAGCCTGTCATCTCGATGTAGCAGAGCTGAAGCTGTCCTGGGAACCATGGAAAGGTAAGGATGATGTTGGTTTATTATTTTACTTTTATTGCAGAAGACATTGGCTTCAGCTGGAATGGGCGTGATGGTAAGTATGGTTTAATTTAGAACAATAAAGAATTGTGTGTTTATTTCAATTAAAGGACTTTATTCTGGGTGTTTGTGTTTTTTTAAATACTTTACTAGAAATTCATGGTGGTCATGTCTAATATTGGCGTGACCCCATCAATTTCGGGCTTAGGGCCAGCTGATAATGCCAAGCTGGCCTTAACCCCTTTATTACCCAGTGAGCCACCGCACCAGGGCCCTGGATGAGTTGGGTACAGCGCCAGAAGATGGCGCTTCTATGAACGCGCCATTTTCTGGGGCGGCTGCGGACTGCAATTTGCAGCGGGTGGGGCCCAGAAAGCTTGGGCCTCCCTGCGCTGCGGATTCCAGCTCCCAGCTGCCTAGTTGTACCTGGCTGGGCACAAAAATAGGGCGAAGCCCCACGCATTTTTTTTTTAAATTATTTCATGAAATTCATGGAATAATTAAGAAAAAAAGGGCTTCCCTATATTGTTGTGTCCAACCAGGTACAAATAGGCAGCTGGTGGTTGGGGGCAGCCCGTCCCTGCCTGCTGTACCTGGCTGGACACAAATATAATGCGAAGCCCCACGTCAATTTTTTTAAAATTATTTCATGAAATAATTTTTTTAAAAAAGGGCTTCCCTATATTGTTGTGTCTGGCCAGGTACAAATAGGCAGCTGGTGGTTGGGGGCAGTCCGTTCCTGCCTGCTGTACCTGACTGGACACAAATATAGGGTGAAGCCCCACGTCAATTTTTTTTAAATTATTTCAGGAAATTCATGAAATAATGAAAAAAAAATTGATGTGGGGCTTCGCCCTATATTTGTGTCCAGTCAGGTACAGCAGGCAGGAACGGGCTGCTCCCAACCACCAGCTGCCTATTTGTACCTAGCCGGACACAACAATATAGGGAAGCCCTTTTTTTCTTAATTATTCCATGAATTTCATGAATCTAAAAAAAAAAATGCGTGGAGCTACGCCCTATTTTTGTGTCCAGCCAGGCACAACTAGGCAGCTGGGGGCTGGAATCTGCAGCGCAGGGAGGCCCAAGCTTTCTGGGCCCCACCCGCTGCAAATTGCAGTCCGCAGCCGCCCCGGAAAATGGCGCGTTAATAGAAGCGCCATCTTCTGGCGCTGTACCCAACTCATCCAGGGCCCTGGTGCGGTGGCTCACTGGGTAATAAAGGGGTTAAGGCCAGCTTGGCATTATCAGCTGGCCCTAAGCCCGAAATTCATGGGGTCACGCCAATATTAGACATGACCACCATGAATTTCTAGTAAAGTATTTAAAAAAAACACAACACCCAGAAAAAGTCCTTTAATTGAAATAAACACACAATTCTTTATTGTTCTAAATTAAACCATACTTACCATCACGCCCATTCCAGCTGAAGCCAACGATCTCCTGCAATAAAAGAAAAATAATAAAGCAACCTCATCCTTACCTTTCCATGGCTCCCACGACAGCTTCAGCTCTGCTACATCGAGATGACAGGCTGGACCGCAGCAGAACGCTGCCATCCAGCCTGTCATCCCGCAGACACTGAGAAGCGCAGGCTTGCTTGCGCTACTCAGTGTCTGGCTGTGACGGCATCCAGATGAGCCGAGGTCATGTCCAATGAACTCGGCGTACCTCATGCACGTCACTGACAGCGTGGGAAAATTCTCACGCTGAAGCGCTGAGTGCAGGAGAATTTTCCCACGCTGTCAGTGACGTACATGAGGTGAGCCGAGTTCATTGTCGGCTCATCTGGATGCCGTCACAGTCAGACACTGAGGAGCGCAAGCATGCCTGCGCTTCTCAGTGTCCGTGGGATGACAGGCTGGATGGCAGCGTTCTGCTGCGGTCCAGCCTGTCATCTCGATGTAGCAGAGCTGGAGCTGTCCTGGGAACCATGGAAAGGTAAGGATGAGGTTGCTTTATTATTTTTCTTTTATTGCAGGAGATCGTTGGCTTCAGCTGGAATGGGCGTGATGGTAAGTATGGTTTAATTTAGAACAATAAAGAATTGTGTCTTTATTTCAATTAAAGGACTTTATTCTGGGTGTTTGTGTTTTTTTTTTAACTTTGACTATGGGGTTAGTAATGGGGGTGTCTTATAGACGCCTCTCCATTACTAACCTGGGCTTGATGTCAGCTGGCATTATAAGCTGACATCGACCCCAACCCTATTACCCCCTGCCACCGCACCAGGGCAGCGTGGAAGAGCGAGGCTAAGTGCCAGAATTGGCGCATCCTATGGATGCGCCATTTCTGGGGCGGCTGATGGCTGGTGTTTCTAGCCTGGGAGGGGGCCAATATTCATGGCTCCCTTCCTGGGCTATTAATATCAGCCCCCAGCTGTCTGCCTAGCCTTTGCTAGCTATTAAATTAGGGGGGACCGCACGTCATTTTTTTTGGGGGGGGTCCTCCATTTTAATAGCTAGTAAAGGCTAGGTATTCAGCTGGGGGCTGATATTAGTAGCCTGGGAAGCTCCGTGGGTATTACCCCCTTCCCAGGCTTCAAACATCTGCCCCAGCCGTCTGCTTAACCTCCGCTAGAGACTAAAATTACGGGGAATCCCACGCCAATTTTTTTTAATAATAAATCCTTTATTTTAATACTAAATGACAAGTACAGTAACCAACACTATCACTGTACTTATTATATATGTGAGTGACATGTTTCTATCTATCTAATCTATGTGTGAAGCTCTATTCTGTCTGTTATAAATTGTCGGGTACAGATGCTGAATTGCCGGCCGGCTTTCTTAAAGAGACGGTGCATGAAAACACTATAATTTTTTTTGATAAATCCTTTACACTAAATGACAATTACAGTAAGCAACATGGTCACTGTACTTCATATATATGTGACTGACATGTTTCTATCTATCTAATCTATGTGTGATTCTCTATTCCTTCTATTCTAAATTGTCGGGTACAGATGCTGAATTGCCGGCCGGCTTTCTTAAAGAGACGGTGCATGAAAACACTATAATTTTTTTTGATAAATCCTTTACACTAAATGACAATTACAGTAAGCAACATGGTCACTGTACTTCATATATATGTGACTGACATGTTTCTATCTATCTAATCTATGTGTGATTCTCTATTCCTTCTATTCTAAATTGTCGGGTACAGATGCTGAATTGCCGGCCGGCTTTCTTAAAGAGACGGTGCATGAAAACACTATTATTTTTTTTAATAAATCCTTTGCAGTAAATGACAAGTATAGTAAGCAACACTGTCACTGTACTTCATAAATATGTGACTGACATGTTTCTATCTATCTAATCTATGTGTGAAGCTCTATTCTGTCTGTTATAAATTGTCGGGTACTGCTGCTGAATTGCCGGCCGGCTTTCTTAAAGAGACGGTGCATGAAAACACTATTATTTTTTTTAATAAATCCTTTGCAGTAAATGACAAGTACAGTAAGCAACACTGTCACTGTACTTCATATATATGTGACTGACATGTTTCTATCTATCTAATCTATGTGTGAAGCTCTATTCTTTCTGTTATAAATTGTCGGGTACCGCTGCTGAATTGCCGGCCGGCTTTTTTAAAGAGACGGTGCACGAAAACACTATTATATTTTTTAATAAATCCTTTACACTAAATGACAAGTACAGTAAGCAACACTGTCACTGTACTTCATATATATGTGACTGACATGTTTCTATCTATCTAATCTATGTGTGATGCTCTATTCCTTCATGTCTAAATTGTCGGGTACCGGTGTATGCCGCTGCTGAATTGCCGGCCGGCTTTTTTAAAGAAAGCGTCTTCTGAGCAGTTTGTCAGCTTTTGGACACCTTTGAAGGTGTTTTCTATGTGTTCCTATGTGTTTTTGTTTGCCTGCCATTGGTTTTAACGGTGTTCGACGGTGTTCTAAGGTGTTCGACGAACAGTTCGACGAACAGTTCCTCGAACATCCCGGTGTTCGACGAACCGAACCGAACCCGAACACTACGGGGGGTGGCTCAACACTATTCATGACATAGGTCCGAGAGCGAGGGAGCTTGGGTGCCACCGGGTTCCATGGCCATGCAAACTGTAATGGGTCTGGGAGGCGGAACCTGTGAGCAACTATACAAGGGGGCGGTCCTTGTAAGGAAGCAGGTGGCGCCCAGGGAAGACGGGCAGGTGGTCACGACAAGTGACCGGGACAGTCTCTGGGTAAATGGGCAGGAAGTCACAGCAAGTGACCGGGACAGTCTCTTGACAGGCGGGTGATCACGGCAAGCGACAGCAGAGCTTCCAGGTAGGCTAGCAGGCTGTTAGCGGGTGGACGCTCCCAGGTGAGCGAGCAAGAGTCTCTAGACAGGCAGGTGGTCACAGCACGTGACGACAGAGCCTCCAGGTAGGCTAACAGGCAGGTAGCAGATTAGCTCTCCCAGGTGAGCGGGCAAGAGTCTCTGGACAGGCAGGTGGTCACAGCACGTGACGGCGGAGCCTCCAGGTAGGCTAGCAGACAGATAGCAGGTGAGCGCTCCCAGGTGAGCGGGCAAGAGTCTCTGGACAGGCAGGTGGTCACAGCACGTGACGGCAGAGCCTCTAGGTAGGCTAGCAGACAGGTAGCAGATGAGTGCTCCCAGGTGAGCGGGCAAGAGTCTCTGGACAGGCAGGTGGTCACAGCACGTGACGGCGGAGCCTCCAGGTAGGCTAGCAGGCAGGTAGCAGATGTGCGCTTCCTGGTGAGCGGACAGACGGATCCATAGACAGACTGGCAGGGCTGGTAGGCAGACTGTCGGACCGCAGGAATAGTAGTAGGTAGACATGAGACAGGCAGGTATCAGACAGGAAACTGGCAGGTAACTGGCAAGTAACTGGAAACGGGACCTGAGGGCTGAAGCAGAGTGATGAACTGTGCTACAACATTGCTCGTGTACCTCCATTTTGGAGGAGGTGCCTTATATATGGTGAAGTTCTCCGGCCATTGGCCGGGGACTCCTTAGGACGGCGCGCGTGGCCCCTTTAAGAGAGGTGGAGCGCGCACGTGCGCGCCCTAAGCACCGTCGCCGGGAAGGAGTGCGCACTGCCAGCAGAGCGGGTGGAAGATGCCGGGCACGGAGGGGAGAGGTGAGGGGAACAGCGTCCCTGCCTAGCAGGAGGCAGGGACGCAGACGCTACACACTATTACAGTTTTTTTTATGGCAAAAAATGCCAAAACCAGGATAATACAGAGATTTGACCCATGGAAATGCAAAACCACAGTTCTATTTCTCTGTCCTACACCAGACTCTTTTAATTAGACATATTGGTGTTTGACCAGTCAGCAGATGCTATTACAGTTTTTTTTTAAGGCAAAAAATGCCAAAAGCAGGATAATACATAGACTTGACACGTGGATCTGCAAAACCACAGTTCTATTTTTCTGGTATACACCAGACCCTATTAAAAAGATACATTGGTGACAGACCATTCAGGAAGACACTATTACAATTTTTTTACGTAAAAAAATGCCAAAAGCAGGATAATACATAGACTTGAAACGTGGATCTGCAAAACCACAGTTTTATTTATCTGGTATACACCAGATTTTTTTAAACAGATACATTGGTGACAGACCCTTCAGGGAGACACTATTACAATTTTTTTACGTCAAAAAATGCCAAAAGCAGGATAATACAGAGATTTGACCGATGGAACTGCAAAACCACAATTCTATTTCTATGGCCTACACCAGACTATTTTAAACAGATATATTGGTGTCTGATCAGTCAGGTACACACTATTACAGTTTTTTTTACAGCAAAAAATGACAAAAGCAGGATAATACAGAGATTTGACACATGGAACAGCAAAATCACAATTCGATTTATCTAGCATACACCAGACTCTTTTAAATAGATATATTGGTGTTTGCCAAAAGCAGGATAATAGAGAGATTTGACCCGTGGAACTGCAAAAACACAGTTCTTTTTCTCTGGCCTACACCAGACTCTTTTAAACAGATATATTGGTGTCTGACCAGTCAGGGAGACACTATTACAGTTTTTTTTACGGCAAAAAATGCCAAAACAGGATAATACAGAGATTTGACCCGTGGAACTGCAAACCACAATTCTATTTCTGTGGCCTACACTAGACTCTTTAAAACAGATATATTGGTGTCTCACCAGTCAGGGACTAGTGTTGAGCCACCCCCGTAGTGTTTGGGTTCGGTTCGGTTCGTCGAACACCGGGATGCTCGAGGAACTGTTCGTTGAACTGTTCGTCGAACACCTTAGAACACCGTAGAACACCGTTAAAACCAATGGCAGGCAAACAAAAACACATAGAAACAAAGAGAAAACACCTTCAAAGGTGTCCAAAAGCTGACAAACTGCTCAGAAGACGCTCTCTTTAAAAAAGCCGGCCCGCAATTCAGCAGCGGCATACACCGGAACCCGACAATTTAGACAAGAAGGAATAGAGCATCACACATAGATTAGATAGATAGAAACATGTCAGTCACATATATATGAAGTACAGTGACAGTGTTGGTTACTGTACTTGTCATATAGTATTAAAATAAAGGATTTATTAAAAAAAAAAATTGGCGTGGAGTTCCCCGTAATTTTAGTCTCTAGCGGAGGTTAAGCAGACGGCTGGGGCAGATGTTTGAAGTCTGGGAAGGGGGGTAATACCCATGGAGCGTCCCAGGCTACTAATATCAGCCCCCAGTTGAATACCTAGCCTTTACTAGCTATTAAAATGGGGGGACCCCCCCAAGAAAATGACGTGGGGTCCCCCCTATTTTAATAGCTAGCAAAGGCTAGACAGACAGCTGAGGGCTGATATTAATAGCCCAGGAAGCGTACCATGAATATTGGCCCCCTCCCAAGATAGAAACACCAGCCATCAGCTGTCCCAGAAATGGCGCATCCATAGGATGCGCCAATTCTGGCACTTAGACTCGCTCTTCCCACTGCCCTGTAGCGGTGGCAGTGGGGTAATAGGGCTGGGGTTGATGTCAGCTTATAATGCCAGCTGACATCAAGCCCAGGTTAGTAATGGAGAGGCGTCTATAAGACACCCCCATTACTAACCACATAGTCAAAGTTAAAAGAAAACACAAACACCCAGAATAAAGTCCTTTAATTGAAATAAAGACACAATTCTTTATGGTTCTAATTTAAACCATACTTACCATCACGCCCATTCCAGCTGAAGCCAACGATCTCCTGTAATAAAAGAAAAATAATAAAGCAACATCATCCTTACCTTTCCATGGTTCCCACGACAGTTTCAGCTCTGCTACATCGAGATGACTGGCTGGACCGCAGCAGAACGCTGCCATCCAGCCTGTCATCCCGCAGACACTGAGAAGCGCAGGCTTGCTTGCGCTCCTCAGCGTCAGGCTGTGACGGCATCCAGATGAGCCGAGTTCATGTCCAATGAACTCGGCGCACCTCATGCATGTCACTGACAGCGTGGGAAAATTCTCCTGCACTCAGCGCTTCAGCGTGAGAATTTTCCCACACTGTCAGTGACGTGCATGAGGTGAGCTCATGTCCAATGAACTCAGCTCACCTCATGTACGTCACTGACAGCGTGGGAGAATTCTCAAGCTGAAGCGCTGAGTGCAGGAGAATTTTCCCACGCTTCAGTGACGTGCATGAGGCTGATATTTAAATTTGCCGCACAAATCGGTGATTGGTCGCGGGCAGCGTCCGCGACCAATCAGCACAGTAGTGTTTAACTTTGGCGGCAAGATCAGTGATTGGTCGCGCGCCAAGACCGCGACCAATCACCGATTTGGGCGCCACATTTAAATATCGGCCTCGACCAATCAGCACAGCGTTCTTTAAATGTGGATCCAAGATCGGTGATTGGTCGCGGCCGATATTTAAATTTGGCGCATAAATCTGTGATTGGTCGCAGACGCTGCCAGCGGCCAATCAGCACAGTAGTGTTTAACTTTGGCGGCAAGATCAGTGATTGGTCGCGGTCAATACGGCGACCAATCACCGATTTGTGCGGCACATTTAAATAGCGGCCGCGACCGATTGGATGTCAGCGCCGCTCCCCGGTCCTCCCTTCACACCCTAGCCGCTGATGTCCCCACATTATCCGCATGGTGTTACAAAGGTCTGGACTTTTGTGTAAAAAATCGCTGATTGGTCGCTGGCGCTGCCCGCGACCAATCACCGATTTGGGTGACAAATTTAAAAATCGGCCGCGATAAATCACCCATCTTGGCTCCACATTTAAACACCACTGTACTGATTGGTCGCGGACGCTATTTAAATGTGGCGCCAAAATCGGTGATTGGTTGCAGCCGATATTTAAATTTGGCACCCAAATCGGTGATCAGTCGCGGGCAGCATCAGCGACCAATCAGCGAATTTTAACACAAATGTCCGGATCTTTGTAACACCATGCGGATACTGTGGGGACATCAGAGGCTAGGGTGTCAAGGGAGGACCGGGGAGCGGCGCTGCGGGTCGGGATACTTCTGCTGCGAGCAGTCGCTCATCTCCCGGCTTCTCGCAGCGGAAGTATCCGACCAGGCAGCGGCGCTCCCCGGTCCTCACCAATACGATTCGCTGATTGGTCGCGCTCTCCGCACGCGACCAATCAGCGATCTTGGCGCCAAATTTAAACAATGCTCTGCTGAATGGTCATGACCGCGACCAATCACCATTATTGGCACCAAATTTAAACACCGCTTTGCTGATTGGTCGCGGTCGCGACCAATCAGCATTATTGGCGCAAAATTGAAACCCCGCTCTGCTGATTAGTCGCAACCGCCGGCCGTGACCAATCAGCGGTATAGTCGCCAAATTTCAACACCGCTTTGCTGATTGGTCGCGGTTGCTGGCCGCGACCATTCAGCAATTTTGGCGCCAAATTTAAACACCGCTCTGCTGATAGCGCCGGGTCTGCCGCATACATATTCTAGAATACCCGATGCGCTAGAATCGGGCCACCATCTAGTTTCATGAAATAATTTAAAAAAAAATAATGACGTAGGGCTTCACACTATATTTGTGTCCAGCCAGGTACAGCAGGCAGGAACGGCTGCCCCCAACCACCAGCTGCCTATTTGTACCTGGCCGGACACAACAATATAGGAAAGCCCTTTTTTTCTTAATTATTTCATGAATTTCATGAAATATTTAAAAAAAAAAAATACGTTGGGCTTCGCCCTATTTTTGTGTCCAGCCAGGTACAACTAGGCAGCTGGGGGCTGGAATGTGCAGCGCAGGGAGGCCCAAGCTTTCTGGGTCCCCCCCGCTGCAAATTGCAGTCCGCAGCCACCCCGGAAAATGGCGCGGTCATAGAAGCGCCATCTTCTGACGCTGTACCCAACTTATCCAGGGCCCTGTTGCGGTGGCTCACTGGGTAATAAAGGGGTTAGGGCCAGATTGGCATTATCAGCTGGCCCTAAGCCCGAAATTCATGGGGTCACGCCAATATTAGACATGACTGCCATGAATTTCTAGTAAAGTATTTAAAAAAAACACAACACCCAGAAAAATGTCCTTTAATTGAAATAAACACACAATTCTTTATTGTTCTAAATTAAACCATACTTGCCGTCACGCCCATTCCAGCTGAAGCCAATGTCTTCTGCAATAAAAGTAAAATAATAAAGCAACCTCATCCTCACCTTTCCATGGTTCCCACGACAGCTTCAGCTCTGCTACATTCACATGACAGGCTGGACGGCAGCAGAAAGCTGCCATCCAGCCTGTCATCCCGCAGTCACTGAGAAGCGCAGGCATGCTTGCGCTCCTCAGTGTCTCGCTGTGATGGCATAAAGATGAGACGAGTTCAAGTCCAATGTACTCGGCGCACTTCATACACGTCACTGACAGTGTGGGAAAATTCTCCTGCACTCAGCTCTCCAGCGTGAGAATTCTCCCACGCTGTCAGTGACGTGCATGAGGTGAGCTCATTCATGTCCAATGAACTCAGCTGACCTCATGTACGTCACTGACAGCGTGGGAAAATTCTCACGCTGAAGTGCTGAGTGCAGGAGAATTCTCCCACGCTGTCAGTGACGTGCATGAGGTGAGCTTAGTTCATTGTCGGCTCATCTGGATGCCGTCACAGCGAGACACTGAGGAGCGCAAGCAAGCCTGCGCTTCTCAGTGTCCGCGGAATGGCAAGCTGGATGGCAGCGTTCTGCTGCGGTCCAACCTGTCATCTCGATGTAGCAGAGCTGAAGCTGTCGTGGGAACCATGGAAAGGTAAGGATGATGTTGCTTTATTATTTTACTTTTATTGCAGGAGATCGTTGGCTTCAGCTGGAATGGGCGTGGTGGTAAGTATGGTTTAATTTAGAACAATAAAGGAATGTGTCTTTATTTCAATTAAAGGACTTTATTCTGGGTGTTTGTGTTTTCTTTTAACTTTGACTATGGGGTTAGTAATGGGGGTGTCTTATAGACGCCTCTCCATTACTAACCTGGGCTTGATGTCAGCTGGCATTATAAGCTGACATCAACCCTAGCCCTATTACCCCACTGCCACCGCTACAGGGCAGTGGGAAGTGCGAGGCTAAGTGCCGGAATTAGCGCATCCTATGGATGCGCCATTTCTGGGGCGGCTGACGGCTGGTGTTTCTAGCCTGGGAGGGGGCCAATATTCATGGCACCCTTCCTGGGCTATTAATATCAGCCCCCAGCTGTCTGCCTAGCCTTTGCTAGCTATTAAAAGAGGGGGACCCCACGTCATTTTTTTGGGGGGGTCCACCATTTTAATAGCTAGTAAAGGATACGTATTCCGCTAGGGGCTGATATTAGTAGCCTGGGAAGCTCCATGGGTTTTACCCCCTTCCCAGGCTTCAAACATCTGCCCCAGCTGTCTGCTTAACCTCCGCTAGAGCCTAAAATCCTTTATTTTAACACTAAATTAAAAGTACAGTAATCAACACTGTCACTGTACTTCATATATATGTGACTGACATGTTTCTATCTATCTAATCTATGTGTGATTCTCTATTCCTTCTATTCTAAATTGTCGGGTACAGATGCTGAATTGCCGGCTGGCTTTTTTAAAGAGACAGTGCATGAAAACACTATTATTTTTTTTAATAAATCCTTTACACTAAATGACAAGTACAGAAAGCAACACTGTCACTGTACTTCATATATGTGACTGACATGTTTCTATCTATCTAATCTGTGTGTGATTCTCTATTCTTTCTGTTCTAAATTGTCGGGTACCGCTGCTGAATTGCCGGACGGCTTTTTTAAAGAGACAGTGCTTTAAAACACTATTATTTTTTTTTGATAAATCCTTTACACTAAATAACAAGTACAGTGGTTGACATGTTTCTATCTATCTAATCTATGTGTGAAGCTCTATTCTTTCGGTTCTAAATTGTCGAGTACCGGTGTATGCCGCTGCTGAATTGCCGGCTTTTCATGTTTCACTGTTGGCACTGTTCTCATCGATTTGGGCAATCACTGTAATGCCACAACCACCATGGCTGTGGCATTACAGTGAGTGGCAGACAATCCCTGCATGATTGGTGCTTAAAATAGCGCCAGACATGCAGGACACGCTTTTGGTGCACGAACAGTTATCGAACATAACCTCGAACAGCCGAATTTTTTGCAAATCGTTCGGGTGCGTCGAACAACTCGAACACCGCCCAAAACAGCTCGAATTTGAGATTGGCGAACAGTTATAGTCGAACACCGCTCATCTCTATCAGGGACACACTATACCAGATTTTTTTATGGCAAAAAATGCCAAAAGCAGGATAATACAGAGATTTGACCCATGGAACCGCAAAACCACAGTTCTATTACACTGGCCTACAACACACTCATTTAATTAGATATATTGGTATCTGACCAGTCAGGGAGAGACTATTACAATTTTTTTCGGGCAAAAAATGCCAAAAGCAGGATAATACAGAGATTTGACACGTGGAACTGCAAAACCACAGTTCTATTTATCTCACATACACCAGACTCTTTTAAACAGATATATTGTTGTCTGACAAGTCAGGGAGACACTATTACAGTTTTTTTACGGCAAAAAACGCCAAAATCAGGATATTACAGAGATTTGACACGAGGAACTGCAAAACCACAGTTCTATTTCTCTGGCCTACACTAGACTCTTTAAAACAGATACATTGGTGACTCACCAGTCAGGGAGACACTATTACAGATTTTTTTATGGAAAAAATGCCAAAAGCAGGATAATACAGAGATTTGACGGATGGAACTGCAAAACCACAATTCTATTTCTGTGGCCTACACCAGACTCTTTTAAACAGATATATTGGTGTTTGACCAGTCAGGGAGACACTATTACAGTTTTTTTACGGCAAAAAACGCCAAAAGCAGGATAATACAGAGATTTGACCCGAGATACTGCAAAACCACAGTTCTATTTCTCTGGCCTACACCAGACACTTTTAATTAGATATAACAGTGTCTGACCTGTCATGGAGACACTATTACAGATTTTTTTACAGCTAAAAATGCCAAAAGCCAGATAATACAGAGATTTGACCCATGGAATTGCAAAACCACAGTTCTATTACTCTGGCCTACACCAGACTCTTTTAAACAGATATATTGGTGTCTGACCAATTAGGGAGGTACTATTACAGTTTTTTTTAACGGCAAAAAATGCCAAAAGCAGGATACTACAGAGATTTGACCCGAGGAACTGCAAAACCACAGTTCTACTTCTCTGGCCTACACCAGACTCTTTAAAACAGATATATTGGTGTTTCACCTGTCAGGGAGACACTATTACATATTTTTTTTATGGCAAAAAATGTCAAAAGCAGGATAATTGAGAGATTTGACACGTGGAACTGAAAAACCACAGTTCTATTTCTCTCACCTACACCAGACACTTTTAAACAGATATATTTGTGTCTGACCAGTCAGGGAGACACTATTATAGGTTTTTTTACGGCAAAAAATGCTAAAAGCAGGATAATGCAGAGATTTGAACCGTGGGACTACAAAACCACAGTTCTAATTCTCTGGCTTACACCAGACTCTTTTAAAAAGATATATTGGTGTTTGACCAGTCAGGGAGACACTATTACAGTTTTTTTACGGCAAAAAATGCCAAAAGCAGGATAATAGAGAGATTTGACCCGTGGAACTGCAAAACCACAGTTCTATTTCTCTGGCCTACACTAGACTCTTTAAAACAGATATATTGGTGTCTCACCAGTCAGGGACTAGTGTTGAGCCACCCCCGTAGTGTTCGGGTTCGGTTCGGTTCGTCGAACACCGGGATGTTCGAGGAACTGTTCGTCGAACACCTTAGAACACCGTCGAACACCGTTAAAACCAATGGCAGGCAAACAAAAACACATAGAAACACATAGAAAACACCTTAAAAGGTGTCCAAAAGCTGACAAACTGCTCAGAAGACGCGCTCTTTAAAAAAGCCGGCCGACAATTCAGCAGCGGCATACACCGGTACCCGACAATTTAGACAAGAAGGAATAGAGCATTACACATAGATTAGATAGATAGAAACATGTCAGTCACACATATAATAAGCACAGTGACAGTGTTTCTTACTGTACTTGTCATTTAATGTAAAGGATTTATTAAAAAAAATAATAGTGTTTTCGTGCACCGTCTCTTTAAAAAAGCCGGAAGGCAATTCAGCAGCGGTACCCGACAATTTATAACAGAAAGAATAGAGCTTCACACATAGATAGATAGATATAAACATGCCAATCACATATATAATAAGTACAGTGACAGTGTTGGTTACTGTACTTGTCATTTAATGTGAAGGATTTATTTAAAAAAATAATAGTGTTTTCATGCACCGTCTCTTTAAAAAAGCCGGCCGTCAATTCAGCCTCGGTACCCGACGATTTAGAACAGAAAGATAGAGCATCACACATAGGTTAGATAGATAGGTAGAAACATGTCAGTCACATATATATGAAGTACAGTGACAGTGTTGGTTACTGTACTTGTCATTTAGTATTAAAACAAAGGATTTATTAAAAAAAAAATTGGCGTGGGGTTCCCCGTAATTTTTGTCTCTAGCGGAGGTTAAGCAGACGGCTGGGGCAGATGTTTGTAGACTGGGAAGGGGGTAATACCCATGGAGCGTCCCAGGCTACTAATATCAGCCCCCAGCTGAATACCTAGCCTTTACTAGCTATTAAAATGGGGGGAACACCCAAAAAAAATAACGTGGGGTCCCCCCTATTTTAATAGCTAGCAAAGGCTAGGCAGACAGCTGGGGGCTGATATTAATAGCCCAGGAAGGGTACCATGAATATTGGCCCCCTCCCAGGCTAGAAACACCAGCCGTCAGCCGTCCAAGAAATGGCGCATCCGTAGGATGCGCCAATTCTGGCACTTAGCCTCGATCTTCCCACTGCCCTGTAGCGGTGGCAGTGGGGTAATAGGGCTGGAGTTGATGTCAGCTTATAATGCCAGCTGACATCAAGCCCAGGTTAGTAATGGAGAGGCGTCTATAAGACACCCCCATTACTAACCACATAGTCAAAGTTAAAAGAAAACACAAACACCCAGAATAAAGTCCTTTAATTGAAATAAAGACACAATTCTTTATTGTTCTAAATTAAACCATACTTACCATCACGCCCATTCCAGCTGAAGCCAACGATCTCCTGTAATAAAAGAAAAATAATAAAGCAACATCATCCTTACCTTTCCATGGTTCCCACGACAGCTTCAGCTCTGCTACATTCACAGGACAGGCTGGACTGCAGCAGAAAGCTGCCATCCAGCCTGTCATCCCGCAGACACTGAGAAGCGCAGGCATGCTTGCGCTCCTCAGTGTCTCGCTGTGACGGCATAAAGATGGGACGAGTTCATGTCCAATGAACTCGGCGCACCTCATGCACGTCACTGACAGCGTGGGAAAATTCTCCTGCATTCAGCGCTTCAGCGTGAGAATTCTCCCACGCAGTCAGTGACGTACATGAGGTGAGCTGAGTTCATTGTCGGCTCATCTGGATGCCGTCACAGCGAGACACTGAGGAGCGCAAGCAAGCCTGCGCTTCTCAGTGTCCGCAGAATGGCAAGCTGGATGGCAGCGTTCTGCTGCGGTCCAGCCTGTCATCTCGATGTAGCAGAGCTGAAGCTGTCGTAGGAACCATGGAAAGGTAAGGATGATGTTGCTTTATTATTTTACTTTTATTGCAGTAGATCGTTGGCTTCAACTGGAATGGGCGTGGTGGTAAGTATGGTTTAATTTAGAACAATAAAGGAATGTGTCTTTATTTCAATTAAAGGACTTTATTCTGGGTGTTTGTGTTTTCTTTTAACTTTGACTATGGGGTTAGTAATGGGGGTGTCTTATAGACGCCTCTCCATTACTAACCTGGGCTTGATGTCAGCTGGCATTATAAGCTGACATCAACCCCAACCCTATTACCCCACTGCCACCGCTACAGGGCAGTGGGAAGAGCGAGGCTAAGTTCCAGAATAAGCGCATCCTATGGATGCGCCATTTCTGGGGCGGCAGACGTCTGGTGTTTCTAGCCTGGGAGGGGGCCAATATTCATGGCACCCTTCCTGGGCTATTAATATCAGCCCCCAGCTGTCTGCCTAGCCTTTGCTAGCTATTAAAATAGGGGGGACCCCACGTCATTTTTTTTGCGGGGGACCCCATTTTAATAGCTAGTAAAGGCTAGGTATTCCGCTGGGGGCTGATATTAGTAGCCTGGGAAGCTCAGTGGGTATTACCCCCTTCCCAGGCTTCAAACATCTGCCCCAGCCGTCTGCTTAACCTCCGCTAGAGCCTAAAATTATGGGGACCCCCACGCCAATTTTTTTTTAAATAAATCCTTTATTTTAACACTAAATGACAAGTACAGTAATCAACACTGTCACTGTACTTCATATATATGTGACTGACATGTTTCTATCTATCTAATCTATGTGTGAAGCTCTATTCCTTCGGTTCTAAATTGTCGGGTACCGGTGTATGCCGCTGCTGAATTGCCGGCTTTTCATGTTTCACTGTTGGCACTGTTCCCATCGAATTGGGAAATCACTAATGCCACAACCACCATGGCTGTGGCATTACAGTGAGTGGCAGACAATCCCTGCATGATTGGTGCTCAAAATAGCGCCAGACATGCAGGACACGCTTTTGGTGCACGAACAGTTATCGAACATAACCTCGAACAGCCGAATTTTTTGCAAATCGTTCGGGTTTGTCGAACAACTCGAACACCACCCAAAACAACTTGAATTTGAGATTGGCGAACAGTTATAGTCGAACACCGCTCATCTCTAATGATTAGTAATTTTAAATCTGGTAGAGCTTATTATAGATGGCCTAATAGAATCAGTGCTGCACACTGCTACAAAGACCAAATTATTTTCTAGCCAAGATACAGATAAACATGATTAGTAATTTGAAAGCTTAAAACTGTTGGTGAGGTGATTTTAACCAATCATCAAGCTTTTACTCTCCCCAGGATGACACAGGGGTAGAAAAGTCGTTTCTTATCCACGATTTGTTCATCTTTATGAACATGAGTCTGTCTACATTATCAGTGGAGAGCCGCGTGCGCTTATCTGTCAGCACACCACCAGCAGCGCTGAACACACGTTCAGACAGAACGCTGGCTGCAGGGCATGACAAGATCTCCAAGGCGTAAGTGGCTAGCTCCGGCCATTTATCCAGATTGGAAGCCCAAAAAGAGCAAGGGTCCAATGACACAGTGATGGCTTCAATGTTTACTTGGAGATACTCCTGTACCATCGTCTCTAGGCGTTGACTATGTGTCAGACTTCTTGTCTCCTGTGGCCTTGCAAAGGATGGGCTAAAAAAGTGGTGAAATGATTCCACAAAATTGATGTTACCAGCAGATACTGTGGTTCTGTTACGGTTTGAGTGCTGAACACTTGACGGTCCCACGGTTGGCAAGTTGGAACTGTGAGATTCACTACGTGCACCACTGGTGTTTTGTGGAAAAGAACATGTAAGATTCTGCAACAGTCTCTGCTGATACTCCTGCCTGCATGCATCCCTTTCTATGGCAGGAATAATTTCTGCAAATTTACTTTTTGTATCGGGGATCTAACAGTGTGGCAACCCAGTAGTCAGGATTATTTCTAATTCTCACAATTCGAGGGTCATGTTGCAGGTAGTGCAGCAAGAAGGCACTCATGTGTGTTGCACATCCAGGAGCACCAAGTCCCTGTTGTGTTGGTGGCGAGGTAACAATCATGCTTCCTTCCTCTGTCCTCTCCCCCCAACCTCTCACAACAGAAATTTGATCAAGGTCTCCCTCATCTGATGAGTCTTCCATCAATTCGTCCTCCACTTCTTCCTGGGCTCCTGCACCTTCCTCACTAGTTTGGCTGCTACCATGCGCCCTGGTAAAACGATCTCCCCCACCCTCACATGCCTGCCGCCTTGGTGCTGCCGACCGTCTGGACCTTGCAGATGTTAGCCCTTCCGCATACAACTCCTCCTCCTCTACTTCCTCCACCTCCTCTTGTGCCACCACCTGACTCCGAATTCTGTTTAACATGTGCTACAGCATGTAAATCACCGGAATAGTCATGCTGATAATGGCATCGTCAGCACTAAACATCTTCATCGCCATTTCAAAACTGTGCAGAAAAGTGCATAGGTCCCTGATCTGAGACCACTCCTCCAATGTGATTTGCCCCACCTCTGGAACTCGTTGGCCGAGGCTATACGTCAGAACGTATTGCACCAGGGCTTGTCGGTGCTGCCACAGTCGCTGCAACATGTGCAGAGTTGAATTCCACCGGGTAGGCACATCGCATTTTAGCCAGTGAAGTGGCAGGCCCAACGACTTCTGTAGAGATGTAAGTCGCTGAGCTGCGGGATGCGAACGGCGGAAGTGAGCACACAGCGACCGTGCCCTCTGCAGAAGGCCATCTAGTCCGGGATAGTGGGCTAAAAATTTGCTGGACAACCAGGTTCAACACGTGAGCCATACAAGGCAAGTGTGTGACATTGCCCCGGTGAAGGGCCGCACCCAGGTTTGCAGCATTGTCGCACACGGCCTTCCCTGGTTTCAGGTCCAGTGGAGACAACCATTCATGCAATTGATTCTCCAAAGTTGACCACAACTCCTCAGCTGTGTGACTCACATTTCCCAGACATTTCAAAGTAAAAACCGCCTGATGACGTTGAGCCCTACTGCCAGCATAGTAATGAGGTGTACAGGATCCCTTCTGCGCAGTTAGAAAGCTTGTGGCATGACCAGACAGGCTTTGGGTGCAGGTGGAGGACCGAGAGGAGGTTGAGGAGGCAGAAGTAGTGGAGGAACTTTGAGATAAAGAGGATTGACGCACAACTTGTGGGGATGGCAAGACTTGGACAGCAGCCCCTTGTCCTGCTGTCACCATAGTTACCCAGTGCCCAGTCAGCTACATGTAACTCCCCTGTCCATGCCTACTCGTCCAAGTGTCTGTGGTGAAATGCACCCTGTCACACACAGAGTTTCTCAAAGATGCGGTGATGTTGTGTGCGACATGCTGGTGGAGCGCAGGCACACCTATCTTTGAGAAGCAGTGCCGACTGGGGCTGGGGCACTGCGACGGACATAAGGTCTCGAAAATCCTCTGTGTCCACCAGGCGGAAAGGCAGCATTTCTGTAGCCAAGAGCTTGCAGATGGTGAAATTCAACCTCTTTGCTTTCTCATGGCTAGGAGGAAATGGTCTTTTACTTGTCCACATCTGAAGGACCGAGGGCTGGCTATTGTGCTTAGACGGGGTTGATAAGGGTGTCCCCAGCAAACTGCCGGTCTGTGAGGAAGATGCAGGCGGACATGTTAGGTTGCCTTGATCCAAAGGTGGTGCTATCGATGTCGGACAGTGCTCAACACCAGCTGGTGTAACCACCTCCAAAGAAAATGATGACCTGCCAATCACGCTGGCTGTTGCAGGTAAAGAGGTGGCAGGTCTGCGCCCCAAAACAGGTATGACTGCTGTCCCCCCAGTCACAGAGGATGAAGAGGCCGCGGGTGCACAAAATATGGCAGACGGTGATTGGCCCGGCCGGCTAGGCTGCATTGTAGCACAGTGAGCTTCCCACAGCAACTTATGCTTCATGTCCATGTGCCGGTTTATGCATGAAGTACTCAAACTATGTATTTTTTGGCCTCTACTTAGCTTTTGCTGACAAATGTTACAGATAACACGAGTTGGGTCATCTTTATCGATCTGAAAAAATGCCCAGGCTATGCAAGGCTTAGCACCCATGCGACCTGAAGAGCCACCACGACTTGTGGTGAGAGGCAGAGTTGTGTTTGAGGATGCAGTTGTTGACGTGCTTCCAGTACTACGTCTGTCCAGGAAGGCGCAACCTGACCTCGTCGTCACTTGCATCCTCCTCCACCTCCTCTGCTGACCTCATCTCTTGGCTGACTGTGGGTTGACAGTAAGTGGGATCTCCAACCTCATCATCATCACGCTGTGCGTTTTCACACCCGTCGTCCTCAGAGCCAATCTGTTCCTGCCCTGACAAAAAACTAAAGTTGTCGCTCCAATCAGGTATTTGAGTCTCATCATCGTCTTTCTCATTGTCTCCAGCAACAGGAGTTACAGTTTGGGAATGAGGGTCTACATTATGGTCAGAACCTTCTGCGTCTGGTCCTGGATCTGACTCAAAGATTCTGGGCATCAGTGCAGATCATTTCCTCGTCTGGATTCACAGAAGCGCTGGAGTCGACCTCTGATTCACAGGCTATAGTATGAGTAAACAGCTCTGCAGACTCAACCATCTGTTCTACCTCATACTCAGATGGGCAGCTGGAGATTTGGGAGCTGTGAGGAAGCAAGTGCGATTGGGGTGACACCTTTGAGGACTGGAGTATTTGTGATGTTGAAGTTGATGTGGAGGAGAGCCCACTTAAAGGAGCACTTGATATCCATTGAAGCACCTGCTGTTTATGTGCCTCATCTGGAATTTGTAGCGATTGGCGTGGCCGTAAGAAAGGGATCTTATCACATTGTCCGCTAAAAGAAGTAGACATTTTAGTTTGGCTGGAAGATAGTCTTTCTTCTGCAGATGTTACTGTTGCTTTAACACCTACCCCACGGACACAACCTTTTTTCCCCTTCCCAACACGCCTATTCCCCTTTCCACCAGCAGCAGGCCTTTTTCCTCTCATTTTGGTGGTTAAATAATTCACAACTCTCGAGTTGTTTGCACAACAAAACAATGGATATGAACCGAGCAGAGCTGAGTGGCCAAACTGTGGTATTAGGCCAAAACTATTGGCTGGGTTAGATGCAGAAAAAAAATATATTCAGTTTGCAACCTGATGGAGGTCAGTATAGATGGATTAATAGAACAAGTCCCACACACAGCTAGAATCCCAAATATTTTTTCAGAGGTAGATGCAGAAAAAAATTATATTCATTTTGCAACCAGATGGAGGTCAGTATAGATGGACTAATAGAACAAGTCCCACACACAGCTAGAAGGCCAAATATTTTTTCAGAGGTAGATACAGAAAAAAATTATATTCTGTTTGCAACCTGATGGAGGTTAGTATAGATGGACTAATAGAACAAGTCCCACACACTGCTAGAAGGCCAAATATTTTTTCAGAGCTAGATGCAGAAAAAAATTATTTTTAATTTGCAACCTGATGGAGGTCAGCATAGATGGACTAATAGAACAAGTCCCACACACTGCTAGAAGGCCAAATATTTTTTCAGAGCTAGATGCAGATAAAAATTATTTTTAATTTGCAACCTGATGGAGGTCAGTATAGATGGACTAATAGAGAAAGTCCCACACACTGCTAGAAGGCCAAATATTTTTTCAGAGCTAGATGCAGACAAAAAATTATTTTGAATTTGCAACGTGATGGAGGTCAGTATAGATGGACTAATAGAACAAGTCAGACACACTGCTAGAAGGCCAAATAATTTTTCAGAGCTAGATGCAGAAAAAAATTATATTCAGTTTGCAACCTGATGAAGGTCAGTATAGTTGGACTAATAGAACAAGTCCCACACACTGCTAGAAGCCCAAATATTTTTTCAGAGCTAGATACAGAAAAAAAATATATTCAATTTGCAACCTGATGGAGGTCAGTATAGATGGACTTACTAGAATGATGCTATGCCCAAAAGATTTTACTTCACTAGGTGCAGTAAAAAAATTGGTATTCTATACACAGGTGGTATATCTTGCAACACAGATAGGCTACTCCACTGACTAACACACTCTGCAATAGGCCAAAAAGGATTAGCTTTGATAGATTCAGCCAAATGCTGTGAAAAAAACTTGTACAGCACTGGCACAGACCTGCCTGGCAAAAACTGATAGGAACTGATGTAACCTAGTCCTGAAAAGGACTGCAATTACAATTAGTCTTTACTCCCACAACCTATCTATTTAAGAGCACAGACCTGCCTGATAAAAGTCGTAGGAAATGCTGTGACCTAGTCCTTAAAAGGACTGCAATCACAACTATTCCCTACTCCCAAGCTATCTGTAGATTTGTGCGAAAATTGGCTTGAAATTAACAAGGTATAGCGCACACAGCAACAGCGGTGCCGTCTAACACGCAGCTGCAGCAGTGAGAAAATGGTGGCGACGGGGAAAATGGCTTGGTCTTATAGGGCAAGGACATGTGACATACACTGCCAATGACACATGCCCTTGCTTGTGTGAAAAAAAGCAGTTCACTCCGTGTGTGCTCTGCTGATAGGCTGACAGATTGCACCTCCCCACTGTAAATGCGGGAAAGAGAAAAAAAAATGGAGATCTTTATTCCTGCAGAGATCCATCCCCTGACCCTCCCCCCGCCCCGCTGTACACTCAAACTGCGTATTACATTAATTTTCATCATTACTGAGAAAAAATCCAGTTATGATTTTGGTGCACGAACAGTTATCGAACATAACCTCGAACAGCCGAATTTTTCTCAAATCGTTCGTGCTCGCCGAACGGCTCGAACACAGCCCAAAACAGCTCGAATTTGAGATTGGCAAACAGTTTTAGTCGAACAATGCTCTTCTCTAGTCACTACGCAGGACATAAACGTCCCTGACGCGTGTTTCGCCGGGGGTACCGGCTTTTTCTAAGGGCGGGATCGGCCGCCTTCTCAAGTTATTTATACATCCTGCCATGACTGACAGGTATAGTAGCCAATTGAATCACAAATACGGATTTGTTAAGATCAATTGATACAAGGTGCAACAAACAAAATTGTGAACCAAATGAACATTTCATTATAGATTCTAAGCATCAAGGACCTAGAAAATTTCTTAATCAATTTAGTAGATATATAAAAATAGTTCATTTGATTGTTTGTATAGGGAAAGAATAAATAATCTCAGGGTAGATTATATATGAGGAAGAGATGTAAAAAGGGATATGTA